>NW_026943822.1:6978768-7621268 GCF_035594765.1 Anolis carolinensis | reverse complement strand
CACCACCACCACTATCATCATCATCATCATCTTAGCCATAGCAGAGCACCTAATGAACCATTATCATCATCATCTCAGCCATAGCAGAGCACCTGATGAACCATCATCATCATCATCATCATCTCAGCCATAGCAGAGCACCTGATGAACCATCATCATAATCATAATCATGATCTCAGACATAGCAGAGCACCTAATGAACCATCATCATCATCATCATCATCATCATCATCTCAGCCATAGCAGAGCACCTGATGAACCATCATCATCATCATCATCATCATCATCTCAGCCATAGCAGAGCACCTGATGAACCAACCTGGACACAGCATATTATTGGAAAACACAGAAATGCTGGACCGCTATCATAACAACAATGTCGGACTACGCAGAGAAGCCATTGAAATCCACAAGCATGTGGACAACTTCAACAGAAAGGAGGAAACCATGGAATTGAACATAATCTGGCTACCAGTATTAAAAAAACTCTAAAATCAGGACAGTAAATAAAGAACAACACTAAAAAAAACCAGGGAATTCCAGACAGGAAACAAACAAGGCCAGCTAACACCTCCCAACAAAGGATTCCCGCCAGTAGGAAGCAGACAGACTTTGAAGTTGCAAGGGTATTCAATGCTAATCAAGCTGGCTAATGGCAACATTCACACTTGTCTCCAACAGACATTATTCCACAGGTATATAAACCCCACTTACCTAGTTTTCAACAGACCACACAACCTCTGAGCATGCCTGCCATAAATGTGGGCAAAACATCAGGAGAGAATGCTTCTGGAACATGGCCATACAGCCCGGAAAACTCACAGCAACCCAATTTAAATCATGTTTGATTCAACTGCTTATATCCTTATATTGTTGTGATATTTTGTTTTTGTTAACTAATATGTGGGGTTTTTTTTTAATGTACACTACTTATTGTTTTTTGTCTGGTTGTAAGCCGCCCCAAGTCCCTTTAGGGAGATGAAGCAAGGTACAAATAAAGCTTATTATTATTATTATTTGAAACACAGCAAGATGAGTCCACAGCAGACACTCTTCTGGCTGTTGTATTGGATCATATGATTATGATGATGATGATGATTAAATACCTGCAGAATCCAAAATCGTGGCCCAAAACTCCTTCGACTTGTGCGGGACGTCGTCGTCAAGGCCAGTCAGTTTGTAGATGGACACTTGATGTGGGTTCTTTTGGTTGCTGAATTTGGAAATGACCATGTCGCAATTCTGGAGGAAAAGGATACGAAATCATGAAATACCTTGCAATGAGAGGTTGCCTTATATGCTCATTTCCTTTTAGAGCAGGCATAGGCAAACTTTGGGCCAAGGTTTGCCCAGTCCGGTTCTAAAGGAACCAAATCCTCTTCCCGGTAATAAGAAAAATCATTTCTGTCCACCTTAACTTAGAGGGTCTCAACCTTAGATTTGGATGACACGCCTGCGCTGACGTTACTTCAACTGGGATGGTTTAATCTAATTACGAAGACTCAATCCCGACGCTGCCACCAATTGCGCTGGTGCTAAAGCCAATTGGGAAGACTCAAGCCAATTGTATGGTGTCAAAGCAAATTGTAAATGCTGTTTCCACTACTGAGGGGATTTTTGAATCTTTTAATCCCTCTAGATTATATATATATCACCTTTATATGAGGAGAAGGATTACAGGGGGTGATATTTATTTCAAGATCCCAGCCTCTGTCTCTGTAGTTAGGGATTTCTGTGTTGTTGTTCCCTTTCTGAGGTAACTGTGACTATTACTCTTCCCCAATTAGGTGATTTATTAAGGTAACTGCTTTTGAATTATCACCGATGAAATTTGGCTCCACAGACGCAGATGAGATGTAATGAGTCAGTTGTTAGCAAAGAACAACAAGTTTACTGCGTACAAAGCTTATGGTTGCAGGTTAATTGATTTACTTATGGAACTTTAGATAAACAAGTGGTTTAATAACTCTTATAACCACCACACCAGTAGTCTCTGGTGTAATTCCACTCTCACTCTCCTACTGATGATATAAATTGTAGTGAACTCTAACCTCAGCTTAGTGAACAATGTCCCAACTACAATAAAAGCCTTTAATTTGATCTACTACCGATCAAATTCCTGATCACTAGTCCTTCCCAACTAGAGATCTTGACTAGGCTCCCTTTAGTCTGCCTTGACTAAAGATTTTGGCCAGGCCTGTCTCCTCAGACCTTCTTGACTGAAAAGCCTCCCGCCACGCACTCCCTGGCTTCTTTTTTTTTTTAACTCCCTCTTTTTCCTTTTCTTGGCTCCGCCCACTTCTCCCTCTGGTGAGCTAGCCAGCTCCATCTCCTTGGTAACAGCACTACTGTGGATTGAAACAAGATGCCTTCTGTTTCAGCTACTGTGTCAACTAAACACAAATAAATACTCTAACAGTTAAAATTAAACATAATAACTATGACTTCTCCACAACGCCTACCTCTGGTACGAAAAAGATAAGCTAAACAAAGGCGTCAATCTTCATATAATTAGATTAAATCTGTTTACAATGTTTACAATATGGAAGAAATACAAAGGTGGGATGGCACTATTACAAAACAAAAAAGTAACAAAATTTTGTTACTCTCGTTATAGTAACGTAAGTTTTACTAACTATACTTTAAAAACACTTTAGAAACAAAGCACTGGTGCTCCTTACTTCTGAAGCATTTTTTTTCGATTGCACATGCTTAACAAATACTATAATTGTACAATCCATAAATCAGACACTAGTCCTCAACACATATTATCCCTGCCTTTCCAAATGCGAACAAGACGAAGCCACAATGAAGCATGGAAGGTACCTGGCTGACACAACAGGCATGCGAAAAGCCGCGTTCGGTCAGTCGCTTGATTTCTCCGGGATTTTCGTAGTTGACGACATACAAGTGATGCTCCAATGGCGTATCCTTCGTACCTTCAAAATATACCAGTTTTTTAGCTTCATCCACCCGGATCTGATAGGAAACACACACATAAAAGAGACAGAAATGACCTGGGTTTGTTATTGTTAGCTGACTGTCATCAACTGACTTTGTCCAGCCAAAGAAAGGAGTTAATTTGTCGTTGAATATAACATTAAGTAACATTATTTTCGTTTCTGGGTTGAAAGTGTTATTTCCTGTTTAATTGTGCGGTTGTTTCTTTGAAAGTCGTTGTTTCACTCCAGAAACTTTGTTTTTGTGGCACAAACTATGTGGAGTTAGTTGAGATATTCATTGAAAAACTAGAGCAAAATGCACTGCAGCATGTCCCGTAAATACAAAGTTTTTGCTTTGTGTTGTCAAAGGCTTTCATGGCCAGAATCACTGGGTTGTTGTGCACTTTCCGGGCTGTATGGCCATGTTCCAGAAGCATTCTCTCCTGATGTTCCAGAAGCATTCTCTCCTTACAACATTCACACTGGCCTCCAATGGACAGGAGTTCTTTCTCTCACTCTGGACCTTCCACAGATATATAAACCTCCCTTGCTTAGTTTTCCAATATACCTCACAACCTCTGAGGATGTCTGCTATAGATGTGGGCGAAACGTCAGGAGAGAATGCTTCTGGAACATGGCCATACAGCCCGGAAAATGCACAACAACCCAAAGATTTTGCAGTTCAATAAACTTTTTCTATGTTTTCATGATAGAATATTTTTAGGAAATGACATTGATAACCCAGCAACAAAATTAGTGTTACACAGTGTTATTGTTGTTGTTATCTGTGAGATTGTGGGAGTTGTAATCCATCCAATTTAAAATACAGAAAAGCTGAGAACTAACACATCAGAGACAGCTCTTTATTGCCCTTCTTTCCCTTTTATCTACTGTCCTAGTTCTTATGTTACAAGACCTATATTACAAAGGCGGTTGGGTTCAATGAAGGTCTCTCATTCATAGACAAAAAGAATCGGCAGTAAATAATAGCAACGATTTCCCAACTTGTACGGAGCATTCGGAAATGCAAAGCTTACCCGTAGACTTGATTTGAGTTCATTGTTATCATTTCACTCTTATGAAATCTAGGATACCACACGTCGTCTGAATCGGCTATTGCACAGAACTTGGGAACGTTACTTTATGCAAACCTGAGAATTCCCCAAAACCTACAGAAACCTTGTGCAGAATATACCACCGAAACCATTACATTCTTTTTTCAAATGCATGTAAAAAAAAAAGCAAAAGGGCTTACATTGGAACCATGCCTTCCAAGGACTTCCCATTCCCCAGAAGTAACTGGAAGCTCCTCTTTAATGGGGCACAGGAAATCACCTGCAAAGATAGATATCGATAAATAGACATATTAAACAGTTACAATAAAATACTTGAAAGTGTTATTTCCTGTTCAATTATGCGGTCCTTACTCTGAAAGAAGTTGTTATACCCCAGAAACTTTGTTTTTGTGGCACCAACTATGTTTAATTGCTTGAGACTCCACGAGATAGTCATTGCAAAACTATAGCAAAATGTGCTATAGCAGGATGTCGATCCCGTACAAAGTTTTTGCAGTTTAATAAATGCTTTCAATGTTTTTTATGATAGAACTGATTTGGAAATGGCATTTATAACCCAGGAACAAAAACTGTGTTACCAACTACACTTTTTCTTCTATCTAAGGTATTTTCCCAAGAGGAGTTAGCATTGTGACTGTCGCTTCCATTGGGCTTTGTTTTCGGTATTCTCAGGTATTATTTTTAAAAATGAGAATTTATGAACTACACGTTGACATTTTACCCATCAGTGGAATCCGAGTGCCTACTGAAAGCTGCAGCCCTGCTAACAAGCTGGAAAAGGCCTTGGGGGCTTTTGTGCTGCATTCCCATTGCAACCCACCCACGGTCTCAAAAGAAACAGAACACAACTGGTGCAGTTTACTTGGAGATGGGAGCCCGCCGAGTGAGCGCTTGTATCTGCTCTCTTTCAAGACGGCAGTGATGCGGAAAAGGTGCCGGAAGCCTGTCCTGCATTCGGAGGCGACGAGGAACTCAATCAGATCTTCATGGGTTTGCGGGAAGATGTGGAAGATGTCATGGATCTGTAAGACAAAATGGAAAATTGACTGAAACCATCCAACGAAACTGTCAGGGTTTGCAAAGATACTATATGTGTGTTAACTGGAAAATCAAATGCATGAAGCCGACTGGCTGAGTTTGCAAGGACCTGGGGAACTGGTTTGCAACTGTTGCTATCCTGCTGCTGGAGAACCGGTTTGAACAGGTTTCTCTGTGTGTGTGTGTGTGTGAGAGAGAGAGAGGGTGTATCAGAAGTGTCACGGTTTGCAAAGATACTATATGTGTGCTAACTGGAAAATCAAATGCATGAAGCCGATGGGCTGAGTTTGCAAGGACCTGGGGAACTGGTTTGCAACTGTTGCTATCCTGCTGCTGGAGAACCGATTTGAACAGGTTTCTCTCTGTGTGTGTGTGAGAGAATGTATCAGAAGTGTCATGGTTTGCAAAGATACTATATGTGTGTTAACTGGAAAATCAAATGCATGAAGCCGACTGGCTGAGTTTGCAAGGACCTGGGGAACTGGTTTGCAACTGTTGCTGTCCTGCTGCTGGAGAACCGGATTGAACAGGTTTTTCTGTGTGTGTGAGTGAGTCTATTGAATACTGGCTGGAAAGAATCTGGCTCTATACTTAGAGAGGCCTGACTATTTCTGAGGCCTTGTTTGCTGTTGAAGCGGATTTGTGGTCTAAGAAAGGACTGCATATGACTGCTGATTTCTGCAAGCAATCAGAGGGACTATTGTAAATACCACTGTTCTGTTATCTCTTGGACTTAGTAAAGGTTCCTGTGTTATTTGTTCTGCCCCTTCATTCGAGTTTCTGACTCCGTGCTCAGCCTCTGAGCCATTCCTTTATTCCTCTCCTGTGAGCATGGAGAGAGACAAGATGCCTCCAGAAAGAGAGATAGGGTTCCCTTCCAACTCTGCAGCCCAAGGGGCTAAACCGCTTACGTTTATCCAGATGTCGGTTGTTTCTTCATAAATGATCAACGGCGTCACAGCGTCGGGGACAGCGTCGATGAGCTTCTGTCTCTCCATGGCATCATCTTCCACCGGGATGAACAAAGCCGGAGGGAGCAGCACGATCTGGAGACGGGTTTGGCAACGGTCGAGCAAAAAGGCCCAAGCGCTAAAGGGAAGGGAGAGGAAGACAATACACTTGTTACTACAGTCAGCCCTCCAAGTCCATGGATTCTGCACCCAGGGATTCAATTGAACAGCACATTTTGGTGGAGGCTCCTTCTTCGGAGGCTTTTAAGCAGAGGCTAGATGGCCATCTGTCAGGAGGGGTTTGATTGTGCTGTTCCTGTCTGGTAGATGGGTGTTGGACTAGATGGCTCTTGGGGTCTCTTCCCACTCTGAGATTCTATGATTTTGCCATTTAATATAAGGGACGGCATTTCATGATGCCATTGTATATACTGGGATATGATCCTTAACAGATCTTGGCATCCATAGGGGGTTCTGGGATTGAACTCCAACAGATATCTATATGGCCAAAGCACAACAGCCCATGCAACTATCTATGCATCTATCCATGCATGCAACAGTCCATCCATCCATCCATGCAGCTATTTATTCATCCATATATACATCTATCTACTCATCCATCCAGCCATCCTCCATGCATCTATCCATCCATCCATGGATCTATCTATCCAGCTATCCATCAATCCTCCATACATCTGTCTATCCATCCATGCAACCATCTATCTATGCATGTAACCATCCATGTATCTATCAATCAATCTATCCATATATATATCCACTTATGCATCTATCTATTCATTCTTCCTTGAATCCATTCATCTATCTACCTATCTATCCATTCATGCATCCATCTATCCATCCATATATATATGCAGATTTTCTTGGTCTACCAGCAGGATTCTATAGTAAATTTCCACTAGAGGTCTTTGATTTTCCCCTATTAATAATACTATCTATCTATCTATATACAGTAGAGTCTCACTTATCCAAGTTAAATGGGCCAGCAGAAGCCTGGATAAGCGAATATCTTGGATAATAAGGAAGGGTTAAGGAAAAGCCTATTAAACATCAAATTAGGTTATGATTTTACAAATTAAGCACTAAAACATCATGTTATACAACAAATTTGACAGAAAAAGTAGTTCAATGCCCAATAATGTTATGTTGTAATTACTGTATTTACGAATTAAGCACCAAAATATCACGATATATTGACACTGACTACAAAAATGGCTTGGATAATCCAGAACCTTGGATAAGCGGGGCTTGGATAAGTGAGACTCTACTGTATCCATATATATAATTTTAGCAATCTAACTATCATTTCATGGTTAGTAAAGTCAGTAATTTCCCAATACATCACTCATACCACCAATGCACCTGTTAAAACAAGCTTCCCCTGCCCTCTACACCCAAAAAGTCCTTTAATTCAATACGGTTCCCTACTACCCTGTTTCCCCAAAAATAAGACAGTGTCTTATATTAATTTTTTCTCCCAAAGATGTGCTAGGTCTTATTTTCAGGGGATGTCTTATTTTTCCACAAAGAAGAATTCACATTTATGGTTGAATTTAAAAAAAATGAAAATGTATTATCTACTGTTCAGTAGTTGTCATCAAAAACCAGCGTAACCAAACTGTGAATCCTTCAAGAATTTCTGTATTATATTTTATTGCTATACTGTTTTTAAATTACTGTTTTAAATTTCTGTTCGTATGTAAATTTACGTTGTTGTTGGGCTTGTCCCTGTGTAAGCTGCCCTGAATCCCTTCTGGGAGATGGAATACAAGTATAAAGTTATTATCATACTAGCTGCACCCGGCCACGCATTGCTGTGGCAAAGTGGTGGTGGTATTGGTTAAAAATTGTTGTGTAATTTTTATTTGTATTTTTTAATTAATTTTATTGTAAGTTATCTTTTTATTTATTATATTTTACTATTTTTCTGTATTACTTTTAGTTATTTTCTGTTATTATAGTATTTTATTGTATTGATTTTTTTAGTGTTTTTAATTATTTTTTAGTGTTTTTTATTATTTTTTATTGGGTTGCTAGGAGACCAAGCTGGAGGAGCTTAGCCTTCTAACGGGCAGCAATTGGATAAAAGCAATTATTCCTCTCCCTCTAATTAGGACTTTATTTTTCTTTTCTTTTTGTTGTATCAACCTAGAGCCGTGGATGATGGGTTGTATTGTCAAATTTCGAGGTTGGGGGGCCTGTAGTTTTGTTGTTTTGTCAGTCGCCGGGATTCCATCACTCTTTTATATATATAGATTATTATTATTTCTTGATACTACCTTTATTTCCATGTACAACAATCTATGGCATGTACATTTACCGATCCTGCATGCTTCCAAAGAAAAACTTTACTAGGTCTTACTTTCAGGGGAGGCCTTATATTTAGCAATTCAGCAAAACCTCTACTAGGTCTTATTTTATGGGGATGTCTTATTTTCAGGGAAACAGGGTATTAGTATTAAATTGACTTCCGCAACAAGTCCCGGAATGTATTCCCACAAAGATGCATTTGAAGCAGCTTCCATTCGAACCCAGAACTGCTGGGAAATAAAGTAAAATACACACTATTTTCCCTCCCGCGTCCATCCTGCTCTTGCGATATATTCCACTCCATCGAACAGGATCTCAAAGGGCTGGACGAGTTCTTTATCGATGACATCAGAAATCTGCCAGAGAGAAATAGAAGAATGGAGATCGGAAAGTATTAAAAACACAACATAATCTTTTCCTCACATAATAATCGCACCCCCTTTTTTGATGGTAAAAGCGTGTGACCGTTATGCGATGAAATAAGGTATTTATTATTGTCATTAAATACAATATGCCGTACATCATGAGATTTCAGGATGGCACAGAAATTAAAAACCACGTCAAACAATAAAACTGAAACAGACTATAATTAAACACAGTGTAATGAGGCTCAGACTCTCCTTCGTTTCCTTACAATATTCTCAGTCCTTACAAAGTAGCTAATAAGTGAGGTTGACCTAAGGAACAAAACTAAACTGTGGTCTTACCTTTCCATCGGCATCAATAATTATTTCAGACAACTTGAAAGTTACTTTGGGGTTTGCAGTGCCTATAATGGAAGACAAGAACCATTTATTGATACAAGCAAGTTCTCTTTTTTTTAACTGACAGCAAAGTTAATTTATTAACACCTAACAAATATAACCAATTCATATTTTTATTCTGAATATTTTATTGTTATTAATTTGTATAATTTTAATACGTTGTTAAAAGGCTTGAGTCCCATTATCTGGAGAGATATAAATCAATAATAATAATAATAATAATAATAATAATAACAATTCATTCTTGTTATTGTTTGAAACATGGATTCATATGTTCATTACAGTAGAGTCTCACTTATCCAACACTCGCTTATCCAACATTCTGGATTATCCAACGCATTTTTGTAGTCAATGTTTTCAATACATCATGATATTTTGGTGCTAAATTCGTAAATACAGTAATTACTACATAGCATTACTGTGTATTGAACTACTTTTTCTGTCAAATTTGTTGTATAACATGATGTTTTGGTGCTTAATTTATAAAATCATAACCTAATTTAATGTTTAATAGGCTTTTCCTTAATCTTTCCTTATTATCCAACATATTCGCTTATCCAACATTCTGCTGGCCCGTTTACGTTGGATAAGTGAGACTCTACTGTACTTCCTAACACTGACTCGGTGTATCGGTGAATTTTCAATTTTCAATTTTTTAAAATATATTTTTGTTTTGTGTTTTACAATATTATTTCAATTGTCTTATGTTTTATGTATGTATGCTAACTTGAGCCATGAGGAGAGGCGGGTAACAAATAAAATATATTAAATTATTATTATTATTATTATTTGCCAACTTCTCCTCCTGGTTCAAGTTAAAATACATAGACAAAATGTAAAACCATTAAAATATATATTAAAATATGTATTGTTATTATTATTATTCGCCAATCTCTCCTCCTGGCTCAAGTTAAGATGCATAAGTAAAAGTAAAGATTTCCCCTTGACATTAAGTCTAGTCGTGTCCGACTTTAGGGGTTGGTGCTCATCTCAATTTCTAAGCCAAAGACCCAGCGTTGTCCATAGACACCTCCAAGGTCATGTAGCCACTGGCATGACTACATGGAGCACTGTTACCTTCCCACCGGAGCAGTACCTATTGATCTACTCACATTTGCATGTTTTCAGACTGCTAGGTAAGCAGAAGCTGGGGCTAACAGTAGGAGCTCACCTGGCTCCCCGGATTCAAATTGCCAACCTTTTGGACAGCAAGTTCAGCAGCTCAGCGGTTTAACCCACTGTGCCATCAGGGGCTCCATAAGATGCATAGACTATATATATGTGTGTGTGAGTATGTGTGTGTGTATGTGTGTGTGTGTGTGTGTGTGTGTGTGTGTATATATATATATATATATATATAGAAATAATTCTGGCTCAAGTTAAGATGCATAGACAATATATATATAGAAACATATTGTTGTTATTATTATTATTACTATTATTATACATTGACATCCAACAGACTCCAACTGCCTTCTCTGTATTTTCTGGCTTCAGCGCTGCAGCATCAGATCTCACCTGTTTTGGGGTAACGGAAGGAATCCGTTCTCCGAGTCTCCAGCATCGGGGATGTAACGTGGATAATTTCCACCTCCGACTCGTCATTCTCTTCATACAATATTCTAAGAATTTTGCCTCCGCCGGAAGCTGTGAACAAAGCAGAAACTTGTTGTTTCAATGAATCGGAAATCCATATAGCAATCCAACCGAATGCTTACTTATTGCATGTATGTTCCGATATGCAGCTTTCTTTCCTTGCTCTATGTTTCCCTGAGAAGTTGTGATCCGCTCTGAGATGAGCATAGACTTCTTTAGACTTTGGGACTGCTCAGATCACAGACTTATTGTTTATTCTAAGAGAGATATTCTGACTGGATGGCACAGAAACTATAATCAAAGGTATCTGTAACTGACTGATAAGTTGTGTATCTGTGTATACTGAACACATGAAGGTTGTGAGTAAACCAAATATGTTATTTTTTAATAATGTCTACTTTATTTTGTCTCTTGAGTGTACAATGTAAAACAAGTTGTTTTATGGCATAGTAGAGCTTGTTGTAAGTTTTAAATTGTTTTATTTGATATTTTAATTGGGTTTTTATATCAGAATATGATGTTTTAGTTGATTATGTACTGCTGTCTAATGTATTTGTATGAATTTTATATGCTGTATGGGAGAAAAGCAGGATAGAAATGAATAAATAATAATTATTTTGGGGCACTGAAATCACTTCTGAAGAGCTGTTATTTTTATGTACTGGCATATTCTCTGTTCCTAACAGGTCGGAGACAACAAGTTATTCAGTCTAACAACTGAAGCCAATTGCCTTGCATATTATTTTGGTTGTATAAAACTTGAGAAGATTCCACTCAAATGGGTTTTTGGCTCTTCTCTATAAGGCTATAAATGCCATTCTCTAAGAGGTTGTGATCTCTAAAAGGTCATGCTTTTCTAAAATAAAGTGAGCAGATGGGCATTTTGGAGTGCATACTCACTTGGCTCTGCCTTGGGGCACCACCAGTAAGCCGTGTATCGATCAAACTCCTCTTGAAGCACAAACGTCGCCACTCCGGCAGACTTCGGGTCCTCTTCGATGTTGGCAAACTCTACATAAAATGCAAGCAGGACATTATATATTCACTTAGTCACTTAGCCATGGACATGACTGCATGGAGTGCCATTACCTTCCTGCTGGAGAAGTATCTATTGATCTACTCACATTTGCATGTTTTCAAACTGATGGGTTGGCAGAAGCTGGGGCTAACAGTAGGAGCTCACCCCGCTCCCTGGATTTGAACCGCCAACCTTTCAGTCAGCATGTTCAGCAGCTCAGCGGTTTAACTTGCTGCGCCACTGGGGGCTCCCTATATATACATACATTATTAATAATATTATAACGTAATACAATATAATACTAATAATAATACAATATAATAATATTGTAATATAGTAATAATAATAATATGTTAAACATAATACTACCGATAATATATAGTACTATATAATGATATACTGTTTTATTATTGTATATTTGAAGTTGTAATGTTTTTGATTGTGAGCCGCTTTGAGTCTCCATAGGTAGAGATAAAGCGGGACATAAATACAGAAATAATATGCAAGCAGAGCTTTATTCGGTTGGGAGTGTAAAAGGAGCCCCAACACTAGACGGATGCCATTTGATTTCAGTTTTAACTGCAAAGGCTCACTGCGAATGAAATCCTGGGAGTTGTAGTCTTACCAAGGTCTCAAGCCTTCTCCCCCAAAGAGGGCTAAACTACAAGTCCCAGGATTGAATAGCACAGAGGCATGGTGCTTAGAGCAGTGTCTACAGAGGTGGCCAAAGACCTTGTAAACCACAGCTCCCATAGCATTGTGGGAATTATAGTTTCCTAAGGGTCTGTCATCTTCTGCCAAAGATTGTTGGTGCCACCCAAAACGACGACTCCCACAATTCCACAGCCTTGACCCCCGACGGTTAAAGCAGTGTCAAACTGCATTAATTCCCCAGTATGGATGAACCATAGATCTTTCAGCATGACTCCGTGGTCAACGCCTGGCTCCTCATCCGTTGCTCAGGCCGCTACCTTTGTGAACAAAAGTCAGCCTCCGCTCCTCTTTGGTTTCCAAGTTGGCGACCCAAATGTCACTGCTGTGGATGAAGGCGATCCAGTTCGGATCCGCTGGGCAGATCTTGGGATCCATCCGGATGTTCGGGCAACTCGTCTCCACCAAATTCGGCCTCAAAGGCTGTTTCTGCAAAGGCGACCGAGAAGGAAAGGGGGGAGTTTGGCACCACTTTAACTGCCACGGTTCAATGCTATAGAATCACAGGAGACTCAAATTGATAAGAAATATTCTAAGCAGTGCTGGAGGGGCTGTCAGGAAATCGGTACATATATACATATGTGGTGGTCCTGTAAATATGTTCAAAAAAATTGGGAGAACGTTTTTAAAGAAATAAAGGGAATCTCCAAAACAGAAATTATAGGAATGCCTGAAATAGCACTGTTGTCATTTATGGATAATATTCAAATATCAAAAAAGTTAAAGGAACTGATCGCCAACTTGGTAACAGCACCAAGATTGTTAATAGCCAAAAAATGGAAAGGAAGAATGGTATAAGGAGATTTGGGATATTGAGGTAAATGATAAATTGACATGTAATATTAAAATTAAAAGAGGGTTATTAAAAAAGGATGATTTTGGGAAGATATGGGGAAAATGTATAGAGTTTGTATACGTAGAAGGTAAGGGGGAAAAACCTGTAAAAGAAACAATAGAATTTTGGAAATAAATATTGTAATTGGCTGGTCTAGGGTGAAGGGATAGCATTAGGTGAGGGGTAACAAAAGGTAAATAATATGAGTATGTAATATAGTTAGAGAGTGAAAATACTATAGGAGTTATGATATACATAATTCTGTATTGCAAATTTGTTAAAGAATGAATACGTTTTAAGTACTGAATATGTAAAATTCAAAATTTTTCAATAATTTAAATTTTAAAAAACTGGAAAAAACAAAAAAAAACCCTATAATTCCATAGCAAAAAAAAAAAGAATCACAGGAGTCGTCATGTGGTGAAACATCCTTTGGCAGAGCAGGCTTTGTAAAACGTCGGCCACTAAAACTGCATAGCCTTGAGCCAGGGCAGTTGGAGTGATATCAAACTGCGTTCATTCTACAGTGCAGATGTCGGGGTGGGCGGTGGGGGTTATTTCCACGAAACTGTTTTCAACTCACCGTGAAGCCGTGGGGCCCGCCGTCTTTGACGTAATAAATCCCGCTTCCAGCTTGGAACAAAAAAGTCCCACTTTCCTGGTGGTAATCGTACGAGGCGATCCCGATGGTCCCGATCCGCTTCCTCTCCCGCAACAATTCCTCTTCGCGGGAATACATCCCATAATCCAAGCTGGCCTGCAATGGGAGAAATTGGACTGGACTACAAAAGTCTTAGAAATGGTCGAGATAACAACAACAACCATAAATATCATTTGCCTGTGACAAAGAACTGGTGGGATCACAAGCCTGAAAAAGTTACAGAAAATGAATATGGCAAACTACTCTGGGACTGATAGAGTTGTGGAGCACAAGACTCATGACCTCACAATCATGTTAAAAAACAAAGTATGGATCATCAATGTTGCAATCCCAAACAAGAGCAGGATTGAAGAGAAGCAACCAGAAAAGCTGACACAATA
Source organism: Anolis carolinensis (assembly GCF_035594765.1). Taxonomy (NCBI): domain Eukaryota; kingdom Metazoa; phylum Chordata; class Lepidosauria; order Squamata; family Anolidae; genus Anolis; species Anolis carolinensis. The sequence continues at coordinate 7,606,969 of NW_026943822.1, read as the reverse complement.
CGAGGATTTAAAGATCGAACTGCAAAAACTCTGGCACAAGCCAGTCAAGGTGGTCCCAGTGGTGATCGGCACACCGGGTGCACTGCCTAAAGACCTTGGCCCACACTTAAACACAATCAGCGCTGACAAAATTACGATCTGTCAGCTGCAAAAGGCCACCCTACTCGGATCTGCCAATACATCACAGTCCTAGACACTTGGATGTGTGATCCAATACAACAGCCATCATAGTGATCTTGTTGGGTATCAAATAATAATAACAACAACAACTTTATTTCTATCTCGTCCCATTCTCCCTGGAGGGACTCAGGGAGGCTTGCAAAACAGCAACAATACAAACAAGATCAGCATACAATATACAACAGAAACCAAAACAATGCAAATGTATCTCAAAAAAAAGTAAAAACATAAGAATTGAAATTTAACTTAAAACACCTCAAATCAGAATACAATAAGCAATAAACATAGAAAAAGATGCAAAGTTTAAAACCGTAGTATACAAGCCAGTTTGGACATCCCTGCCACGGATCAAATTGGAAATCAAACTGAAGCAGCAACACCAGGGTAATCACTTCAACCAGTTTACGTCTTTCAGTTGTCGAAGGCTTTCATGGCCAGAATCACTGGGTTTGCAAAATGCACTTAAAGTGGAACATATGGTAGAGTCTCACTTATCCAAGCTAAATGGGCTGGCAAAACCTTGGATAAGCGAATATCTTGGATAATAAGGAGGGATTAAGGAAAAGCCTATTAAACATCAAATTAGGTTATGATTTTACAAATTAAGCACCAAAACATCATGTTATACAACAAATTTGACAGAAAAAGTAGTTCAATACACAGTAATGTTATGTTGTAATTACTGTATTTACAAATTTAGCACCAAAATATCATGATATATTGAAAACATTGACTACAAAAATGCGTTCGATAATCCAGAACCTTGGATAAGCAAGTCTTGGATAAGTGTGACTATACTGTACTTTTGGCTGGGTAAAGAAGATGGAACAGAATCAGAGCCATAAAGGATTTCCCTGCTTAATGGCTTTTGTCGTTTCATAGCTGCAGCTTGCTTGAATAAGATATGGTTGGGGAGAAATACTAAGAAACATAAATGGAAATATAGAAGACGTAAGCGAGTCACCCACCTGGAAAAGGTCTAAAAGGGGCTTCCAGGAGAGCATGAGGACGGCAGCCTTGTTGATGGTTTTGGGAATATCGGAATAGAAGAGGGTGTTCTCCCTGTTCTCGCCAGACATTGCTAAATATTAAAAAGAAAGAAACACAAAGCAAACACTGTGTAGAATTTTCTGGTTAGCAAAACACTGCACAGAATGAAAGAAAAGCAAATACATTTCTGCAGTTTCGTTGACCTGCGCCATGGGGAAAATGATCTTCCGAGGAATTTAATAAGTCCTCCAGGCAAGTCCATGGTTTGGCTCCATTATAAGTTGCTAAAGGGTTGCCCTGGAAGAACTAGCCAATTCCTAGGGAGGATTCTTGACACCCTTAAAAATAAAATATGAACCATCTCCTGATTGAAGACATTAAGTACCCAAGGTTTCCTTTTCACACTCTATATAGTAAATTAAATAAAACACAACAATACAACAATTCTTTCTATTGACACTCTTTTTTACTTGGTCTCTGAGTATATATAATGATTGCATGTTTGTTGACTTTACTTGTTGACCTTATTAATACTTTAAGAAAACTCTGTACTAAAAAACAAAACAAAATAATATACTCAGAGCGGTGAACTTCACCAGTAAATCAATACTTTGAGATGATCTTGGAATACCAGAATCAACGGCATCCTGTTTCCTGCAGCTAACAAACTTACCCAGGTAGTAAATCCTGTCCGACTGGGGCCCTTCGGGGTCGTTCTTCTTCACGAAGGTAAAGTCGTGGGGTGCCTTGGCCATCAAGCAGCCGTGGTACTTCCTCGTCTCCGTCAGCATCTTCTTCAAGTGACTCCAAGAGAACCGTTCCACGAAATACGGCTCCAGCTTTGCCTCCTCCTCCTCCTCCGCCGGGGCCACATTTTCCTCGCGCTCTGCCGTTTCGAAGATTTCAAGGCCCAGCTGTTCAGTCTCCATCGCTGCGGCCATCGTGCATGTTGCGTCTCTGGAGAGAGTTAAAAACTCACTTGAGTCAATCTTCTCCTTAGTAGTTCATGCAAGGCAATTTAGCTTTCTCAGTTGTTAGACTGATATCGCTGGTTTTCTCTTTGAACTGTTAGGAAAAAAGATATGCCAGTGCATAAAATATGCCACCACAGACATCCCAGTGTTCCTTGCTCTCTCCATTGGTGTGGAATTTGCATGATCCCGCCCACTGCCTCTCCCATAACCCTTTCCTATTCCTTTCTATGGCACACAGCAAACAGAGGAATTGATCAGCAACTGAACACACTAAAGAGGTTTGGGGAGAATTCACAAAGATTTATAAGGGTTGTAGGTACTGGGAAGTATAGTTCACCTGCAATCTAAGAGCACTCTGAACTCCACCAGCGATGGACCAGGAACTATTTTTTCTTGGTCATGTTGGGTCTGTGTGCCAAGTTAGTTCCAGGTCCATCGTTGGTGGGGTTCAGAGAGCTCTTAGATTGCAAGTGAACTATACATCCCAGTCCCTACAACTCCTATAAATCATGGTGAATTCTCCCCAAAAGTCTCCAATACGTTCAGCTGCTGATCAATTCCTCTGTTTGCTGTGTGCCATACGAAAGCGTAGGAAAGGGTTATGAGAAAGGCAGTGGGTGGGGTTATGCAAATGGAGAGAGAAAGGACCATTGGGATGTGTCCGCTGTAATCTGCAATGTCCTGGGAGGGAGTGACTTGGTGGCTCCTCAGCATTGGGAACTAGAGCCTATTTATGGAGGCTGGAGGTTATCTGTGTGAGTGAACACCCATGCCACATACACACATAAACATTTTCACTTTTATTATGTGTATGACAGAAGATGACAGATGACTGATATATATCAATGGTTACCAACCTTTGGGCCTCCAGGTATTTTGGACTTCAACTAGCAGAAATCCCAGCCAGCTTACTAGCTATTAGGAACTGTGGGGGCCCAAAGGTTGGGAAGCAGTGATATATATAGGGGGGGGGGGGGGAGGTATATACGGCTCGGGACCTGACTATCTCTGTGATTACATTTTCCAGCTGTTTGGAATTGTGGGAGTTGAAGTCCAAAACATCAGGAGGGCCGAAGTTTGCCCATGCCTGGGATATAGGCATGTCATACATGTATACATGCGGCATGGCTGCAAAGCAGCCCTATATGACATCCAGATAATATACTAGATTTCCCCTTGGAGAAGGATTCCATCCCCATGAAGCAGGGGTCGGTGGGGAGGCCCTGGGGCTGGGTTTGGGCCCTCGCCTTGCCCTCTGCAAGCCTGGCACTGCTTGGTGGGGCTTTTCCTTGCCTCCTTTTCCCCAGGACCCCATAGAGCAGCCCCAAAGAGGCCGGGAACCCAAGGTTGCGGAGCGGTCCCCATTTGGAGAGGCGCTTTTGCCTTACTCACTGCGGGCGGCGCGTCTCTTCCCTTTCCTCCTCCTCCTCCTGCGGATCTGGGGCCTTCCGCTTCCTCGTCCCTTCCTTCCAGGGGCCGGGCCACGAAGCTGCAGCTGCAGCCGCCTCCGAAGCACACTGCCCCCGCAGGCAGGCACCGAGGGAGCAGCCTTCGCCTCTTCCTCCGCCTCCTCCTTCCTTTGCGCTCCCCTCCGCCAAAGCAAACCCAGGCTGAGCTTGGCGCGCTCTCCTAACGGGGCCGCGGAAAAGAGGGGCCCCAAAGACAGGCACCGCGGGGGTCCTCCGCCCCCATATTCATGTAGCGGACAGGTCAAGCTTTGGGCTACACGTTGGCCTTTTTATTTGATTAAAAACGGACGTGAAATGGGGCTCCCAGAGCCCGAAATAGAGGTACCCCCATGGCTCTCCAAGGCGCACGAGGGCGCAAGGTTGGCCTGGCGCTTTACGCACCGTGCCAGTTTTGCAGCAGAAAAGAGGGGGCCAGAACCGGGTCACCGGAAGCACCCTCCGCGCTCAGATTAAGCCGGAAGATAGGCCAGACTTTAGATGACACGTTGGGGGTTTTGGTGTGTTAAAAACCGTGATAAAACGGGGCTTTTAAAGCCCTCCAAAGAGGTCCCCTCAGAACGCTCCAAAAACGCACGAAGGCGCACAGCCTAGGACAGGGGTCCCCAAACTAAGGCCCGGGGGCCGGATGTGGCCCTCCAAGGTAATTTACCTGGCCCCCGCCCTCATTTATAATATAATATTTTTATATCAGTTTTAATAATATAATATATTGTATATACATATAATATTGATAAGAATATTATCATTTTATACAATATAATACTAACAATAATACCATATAATAATATTAATTATATGTTATATATTGCATATAATATTACAGTATAGTAGTATAGTTCAATATAGTATAATGCTAATATTGTGCTATGCTAATAATATAACATATTGTATGTACATACAGCAGCTCTGAATTCCCTTCGGGGTGAGAAGGTTGGGATATAAATGTAGTAAATAAATGTAGTAAATGAATAAATAAATAATTTTGGACTTAGGCTCGCCCAAAGTCTGAAATGACTTGAAGACACACAACAACAACAACAACAACAATCCTAATTAACCTGACTATCTCATTGGCCAGAAGCAGGCCCACACTTCCTATTGAAATCCTGATAGGTTTGTGTTGGTTAATATTATTTTCATTTTTAAATATTGTATTGTTCTTTCATTGTTATTGTTGTTTTGCACTACAAATAAGATATGTGCAGTGTGCATAGGAATTTGTTCGTTTTTTCCCCCCAAATGATAATTTGGCCCCTCAACAGTCTGAAGGATTTTGGACCGGCCCTTTGCTTTAAAAGTTTGGGGACCCCTGTTATAATGTCATACAATATAATACTAATACTAATGCAACATAATAATATTAATTATACATTATATATTAAATGTAATATTACTAATAATATTACGGGATAGTGGTATAGTACAATGTAGTAATATCTAATGCTAATATTGTGCTTTGCTAATAATATAATATATATTATATGTACATATAATATTGATACTAATATTATGTCATAAATATAATACTAACAATAATGCAACATAATAAAATTAATTATACAGTAAATATTAAATGTAATATTACTAATAATATTACAGTATAGTGGTATAGTACAATATAATAATATATAATGCTAATATTGTGCTATGCCATTAATATAATATATTGTATGTATATATAACTTGTAAGCCGCTCTTGAGTCCCTTTTGGGGCGAGAGAGGGCAGGGTATAAATGTAGTAAATAAATAAATAAATAGTTGTTGGGAGGGGTTTTTTTGCACTATGTGTAGTGTGCATAGGAATTTGTTCGTTTTTTTTTTCTTTTCCCAAATGATAATTCGGCCCCTCAACAGTCTCAGGGACCATGAACCGGCCCTCTACTTTAAAAGTTTGAGGACCCCTGGTCCAAAGCCTTCCCAACAGAGAGTTTCAAAGCATCCAAAGAAAGAGATAGAATCCTAGAACTGAAAGGGACCCCCATAGCCATCCAGTCCAACCTCCTTCTGCTAGGAAGGAAGACATCATCTAAGCCAGGGGTCCCCAAACTTTTAAAGTGGAGGGCTGGTTCATGGTCCCTCAGGCTGTTGAGGGGCCGAATTATCATTTGAAAAAAAAATACAAACAAATTCCTGTGCACACTGCACATGTCTTATTTGTAGTGCAAAAAAAAAACAAAACAAAACAAAAACCCAACAACTATTTATTTATTTATTTATTTACTACATTTATACCCCATCCTCTCTCACCCCGATGGGGACTCAGAGCGGCTTACAAGTTGTATGTACATACAATATGTTATATTATTGGCATAGCACAATATTAGCATTATATATTACTATATTATCCTATACCACTACCATAATATTAGTAATATTACATTTAATATATAATGTATAATTAATATTATTATATTGTATAATTATTAGTATTATATTGCATTACATTACATTAGTATCAATATTATATGTATATACAATATATTCAATTATTACCATAGCACAATATTAGTAAATAAAATAACAATACAATATTTAAAAATAAAAACAATTTTAACCAACATGAACCTATCAGGATTTCAATGGAAAGTGTGGCCCTGCTTCTGGCCAATGAGATAGTCAAGTTAAGTAGGATTGTTGGTATTGTGTGCCTTCAAGTCATTTTAGACTTTGGGCGAGGCGAAGTCTAAAACTGAGGGCGGGGGCCAGGTAAATGACCTTGGAGGGCCGCATCCGGCCCCCGGGCCTTAGTTTGGGGACCCCTGATCTAAGTCCTCCCAACAGGGCCAAGCTTCATCCTTTTAGATACACATATATATTAGATACACATATGCCTCAGATTTAAAGGAGAATTGGTTAAAATTAATACATAGGTGGTATCTAACACCGAAAAAAATGGGCCTAATGTACAAAAATACAGTAGAGTCTCACTTATCCAAGCCTCGCTTATCCAAGTTTCTGGATTATCCAAGCCATTTTTGTAGTCAATGTTTTCAATATATCGTGATATTTTGGTGCTAAATTTGTAAATATAGTAATTACAACATAACATTACTGCGTATTGAACTGCTTTTTCTGTCATTTTATTTTGTAAAACATGATGTTTGGGTGCTTAATTTATAAAATCATAACCTAATTTGATGTTTAATAGGCTTTTCCTTAATCCCTCCTTATTATCCAAGATATTTGCTTATCCAAGCTTCTGCCGGCCCGTTTAGCTTGGATAAGTGAGACTCTACTGTACTAGTAATAGATGTTGGAAGTGTAAAGACCAAGTGGGCTCCTACTTCCACATGTGGTGGAGTTGTAAAAAAAATTGAAAAGTTTTGGAAAATAATACACGCAAAATGTAATAAGATTCTTAAATTAAATATGATTTTTAAACCGGAACTCCTCCTGTTAGGGTTGTATGATTTTGAAGTTAAAATTGCGACAACTTTTTACTTACTTTATAACGGCAGCTAGGATACTTCTGGCGAAAAATTGGAAATCTAAAGAAACCCCTACTAAAGATCAATGGATAAATAAAATTATAGAAATAAGAGATATGGACAATTTAACCTTTTGGATGAAGAATAATTCCGGCAAGGCCATGAAAAAAACAAATTGGGTTGATTTTGAAGATTACCTTGAAAAAGAAAATGAATGAAGACAGAAGAATCTATATTGGAAAAGAAGAACGGAAGTCACCCCATCCCCACCCCATATTCCCCAGAATATAGGTAATGTTCCCCTGGCCGATAGCCAGTACTTCTACCCTCCCCACCTCAATCCATACCTATTCCTTTCCCCTACCCCCCTACCCCCACTTTCCCTTTCCTCCCTTACCACCCCATTTCCTTCCCCCCAAATCCATCCTCACTAACCTTTCCCTTAGTTTTCAGCCCCCTGTACACTTTTATGTAACAGCAAAGTTTCAATAAAATTATTTACAAAAGAAAAGAAAAGAAAGATTGTAGCCCCCTGTATATAAGATATAATTCAGGGGTCCTCAAACTTTTTAAGGCGAGGGCCGGTCCACAATCCTTCAGACTATTGAGGGGCCGGATTATCATTTGGAAAAAAAAATACAGTAGAGTCTCACTTATCCAACTCTCACTTATCCAATGTTCTGGATTATCCAACACATTTTTGTAGTCAATGTTTTCAATATATCATGATATTTTGGTGCTAAATTCATAAATACAGTAATTTCTACATAGCATTAATGTGTAATGAACTACTTTTTCTGTCAAATTTGTTGTATAACATGATGTTTTGGTGCTTAATTTGTAAAATCATAACCTATTTTGATGTTTAATAGGCTTTTTCTTAATCTCTCCTTATTATCCAACATATTCACTTATCCAACATTCTGCCGGCCCGTTTATGTTGGATAAGTGAGACTCTACTGTACAAACAAATTCTGGTGCACACTGCACATGTCTTATTTGTAGTTCAAAAACAACAACAACAACAACAACAACAACGAAAGAACAATACAATATTTAAAAATAAAAACCATTTTAACCAACATACATTTATCAGGATTTCAATGGAAAGTGTGGTCCTGCTTCTGGCCAATAAGATAGTCAAGTTAATTTAGGGTTGTTGTTGTTGTTGTTGTTGTTGTTGTGTGCCTTCAAGTCATTTCAGACTTTGGGTGAGCCTAAGTCTAAAATGTATTTATTTATTATTTATTTATCTACTGCATTTATTTACTACATTTGTATCACACCCGTCTCATCCCAAAGGGGACTCAGAGTGGCTTACAAATTATATGTACATACAATATATTATATTATTAGCATAGCACAATATTAGCATTATATAATTATTATATTGAACTATACCACTATACTGTAATATTATTAGTAATATTATATGTAATATAGAATATATAATTAATATTCTTATATGGTATTATTATTAGTGTTATATTGTATTACATTTTAATATTATTATCAATATTATATGTATATACAATTTATTATATTATAAAACTGAGGACGGGGGCCAGGTAAATGACCTCGGAGGGCCGCATCCGGCCCCCGGGCCTTAGTTTGGGGACCCCTGCATTATAATATTAGTATCAATATTATATGTATCACAATATATTCTATTATTACCATAGCACAATATTAGTAAATGAAAAAACAATACAATATTTAAAAATAAAAACAGTTTTAACCAACATACAGTAAACCTATCAGGATTTCAATGGGAAGTGTGCGCCTGCTTCTGGCCAATGAGATAGTCAAGTAGGATTGTTGTTGTTGTGTGCCTTCAAGTCATTTCAGACTTTGGGCAAGCCTAAGTCTAAAACTAAGAGCAGGGGCCAGGTAAATCCTTTGGAGGGCCGCATCCGGTCCCCGGGCCTTAGTTTGGGGACCCCTGCTTTGGACGGTGCCTTCCAGCCTGGCAGAAAGGGCTGGAGTGGGGGGCCCAGGGAGGGTGGTTCTCTCAGAACTCTTTGATCCCTTGCCCAAAAGACTACAACTCCCAGCAGCCCTCCTTGCAGGCAGCTGGGGATTCTGGGAGTGGTAGTCCCCGCCCCGAGGTGGGTGTGGAGGGTGACGCAGGCGGGGGGAGGAGAAGCAGCAGGAGCAGCAGCCTGGCCCTCTCTCTCCGCCTTCCTTTGGGCCTCAAGCGAGGAGGAGGAGGAGGAGGAGGAAGATGCCTGCTGCCGCCAGCCTGACCCCGCAGGTGCACTGGGCGCAGAGGCACCAGGAGCTCTACCTGCGCGTGGAGCTCAGCGACGTCCAGGTGAGCCCACCTGGGAAGGACTGGAGGGCTGGATTTCCATCCCTGCAAGGAGAACGCCTCTCATTGGAGGAATGGGGCCATGCTGCTGCTCCAGCACTGGGACTCAATGGAGCCATGCATCCAAATGGCAATTCAAGCCTTCCACTTGAATCAGAGAATCTGATGCTTGGTGGAGTCCCCTTTTGAGGCTGGATGGCCATCTGTTGGGAGGGCTTGCGGGGTGCCTGCCTGCCCTGCTGTGGACTTCCATTGGGATATGAATAAGCAGTGTGTTAAAGCGCTGAGCGTCTAGATCCAGGGAACTCCTGCTCCCTCTCTATTCTGCCTTGGTCAGACCACACCTGGAATCACACTGTGTCCAATTTTGGGCACCACAGCTGAAGGGAGATGTTGACAAGCTGGAAAGCGTCCAGAGGAGGGCGACTAAAATGATGAAGGGTCTGGAGAACAAGCCCTATGAGGAGCGGCTTAAAGAGCTGGGCATGTTTAGCCTGCAGAAGAGAAGGCTGAGAGGAGACATGATAGCCATGTACAAATACGTGAAGGGAAGTCATAGGGAAGAGGGAGCAAGCTTGTTTTCTGCTGCCCTGCAGACTAGGACGCAAGGGAACAATGGCTTCAAACTACAGGAAAGGAGATTCCACCTGAACATCAGGAAGAACTTCCTCACTGTGAGAAGGGCTGTTCGACAGTGGAACTCTCTCCCCGGGGCCGTGGTGGAGGCTCCTTCCGTGGAGGCTTTTAAGCAGAGGCTGGATGGCCATCTGTCGGGGGTGCTTTGAATGCGATTTCCTGCTTCTTAGCAGGGGGTTGGACTGGATGGCCCATGTGGTCTCTTCCAACTCTGCTATTCTATGATTCTATGATTCTATGATTCTATGAGCTGCTGAACTTGCAGACCGAAAGGTCCCAGGTTCAGATCCGGGGAGCGGAGTGAGCGCCCGCTGTTAGCTCCAGCTTCTGCCAACCTAGCTGTTCGAAAACATGCCAATGTGACGCAGGGCCGTAGCCAGAAAAAAATTTCGGGGGGGGGGGGGGGTTAAAATTTCAGGGGGGGGGTTGAACCCCTAACACCCCCCACACCCGCTACAAACCTGTCAATATCTGCTTGAGATAGTGCCTGGAGGGACTCTTAATGTTTTGTGTCTCATAGATTTAGCATGGGGATTTGGTTAACCAGTTAAAATTCATGAGTAAACCAGGGTTTTTTTTATAACCTGAAAAATTTCGGGGTGGGTTTGAACCCCTAAACCCCTCCCCCCTTGCTACAGGCCTGATATGTGAGTAGATCTATAGGTACCGCTCCGGCGAGAAGGTAACGGCGTTCCATGCAGTCATGTCGATGGCCACATGACCTTGGAGGTGTGTACGGACAATGCCGGCTCTTCGGCTTTGAAATGGAGATGAGCACCAACCCCCAGAGTCAGACACGACTGGACTTAACATCAGGGGAAACCTTTACCTTTACCTAATAAGGAGTCTGGTGGAGCCTCCTTTTGAGGCTGGATGGCTATCTGTTAGGAGGGCTTGCGTGGTGCCTGCATGCTTTGCTGTGGATCTCCATTGGGATATAAATAAGCACCATCCAAGCCTTCCCAATAGAGAGCCATCCAGTTTCAAAACTCCAAAGAAGGAGATAGAATAAGGAGTCTGGATGGCCATCTGTTGGGAGGGCTTGCGGGATGCCTGCCTGCCCTGCTGTGGACTCCCATTGGGATATGAATAAGCAGTGTGTCAAGGCGCTGAGCTGCTGAACTTGCAGACCGAAAGGTCCCAGTTTCAGATCCGGGGAGTTGAGTGAGCGCCCACTGTTAGCTCCAGCTTCTGCCAACCTAGCAGTTAGAAAACATGCAAATGTGAGTAGATCTATAGGTACTGCTCCGGCGGGAAGGTAACAGCGTTCCAGGCCACATGACCTTGGAGGTGTCTACGGACAATGCCAGCTCTTTGGCTTAGAAATGGAGATGAGCACCAACCCCCAGAGTCAGTCATGACTGGACTTAACATCAGGGGAAACCTTTACCTTTACCTAATAAGGAGTCTGGTGGAGTCTCCTTTTGAGGCTGGATGGCTATCTGTCAGGAAGGCTTGCTTGGTGCCTGCATGCTTTGCTGTGGATCTCCTTTGGGATATGAATAAGCATAATAAGAAGTCTCCTTTTGAGGTTGGCCATCTGTCTGGAAGGCTTGTGTGGTGCTTGCTTGCTTTGCTGTGGACCTCCATTGGGATATAAATAAGCACCATCCAAGCCTTCCCAATAGATAGCCATCCAGTTTCAAAACTCCACAGAAGGAGATAGAATAAGGAGTCTGGATGGCCATCTGTTGGGAGGGCTTGCGGGGTGCCTGCCTGCCCTGCTGTGGACTCCCATTGGGATATGAATAAGCAGTGTGTCAAGGCGCTGAGCTGCTGAACTTGCAGACCGAAAGGTCCCAGGTTCAGATCCGGGGAGTGGAGTGAGCGCCCGCTGTTAGCTCCAGCTTCTGCCAACCTAGCTGTTCGAAAACATGCCAATGTGAGTAGATCTATAGGTACCGCTCCGGCGAGAAGGTAACAGTGTTCCAGGCTGTCACGACTGGACTTATCATCAGGGGAAACCATTACCCTTTTTAATAAGGAGTCTGGTGGAGTCTCCTTTTGAGGCTGGATGGCTATCTGTTAGGAGGACTTGTGCGGTGCCTGCATGCTTTGCAAAAGGCCACCCTACTGGGATCTACGCGCATCATCTGAAAATACATCACACAGTCCTAGATACTTGGGAAGTGTTCGACTTGTGATTTTGTGATACGAAATACAGCATGTCTATCTTGTTTGCTGTGTCATAATAAAATAATAATACATTTATTACTCGCCTCTCCTTGAGGCTCAGATGTGATGCAAGGCGGCTTCCCACGGTCCTGCTCCATTTGCATTTCTTTTGGTTTTCTTCTTGCAAAACCAGATTTTCAGGCACCAAACTGCAATCTTCGATGCGTTGTAAACGAGAAGAGCAAGCCTCCTTGACTTTAACCAGAAGAATATTATTATTATTATTATTGCTACTATTATTATTTGATACACAACAAGATTAGTACACAGCACACAAGATTACTATGCTGGCTGTTGTTGTATTGGATCCCACGCCGGACACTTTCCAAGTGTCTAGGACTATGTGATGTATTGCCATATAATGCATGCAGATCCGAGTAGGGTGGCCTTTTGCAGTTGACAGATTGTAATTTTGTCAGCGCTGATTGTGTTTAAGCCAAGGTCTTTAGGCAGTGCACCCGGTGTGCCGACCACCACTGGGACCACCTTAACTGGTTTGTGCCAGAGTCTTTGCAGTTCGATCTTTAAATCCTCGTATCGTGTCAACTTAAAACAGGTTCACAACCATATATATATATATATATATATATATATATATATACACTAGCTGTGCCCGGCCACGCGTTGCTGTGTCAAAGTGGTGGTGGTATTGGTTAAAAATTGTTGTGTAATTTTTATTTGACGTTATTTGTATTTTTTAATCAATTTTATTGTAAGTTATCTTTTTATTTATTATATTTTATTATTTTCTTGTATTATTTTTAGTTATTTTCTGTTATTATAGTATTTTATTGTATTAATTTTTTTAGTGTTTTTTTATTATTTTTTAGTGTTTTTTATTATTTTTTATTGGGTTGCTAGGAGACCAAGTTGGAGGAGCTTAGCCTTCTAACTGGCAGCAATTGGATAAAAGCAATTATTCCTCTCTCACTAATTAGGACTTTATTTTTCTTTTCTTTTTGTTGTATCAACCTAGAGGCGTGGATGATGGGTTGTGTCGTCAAATTTCGAGGTTGGGGGGCCTGTAGTTTTGTTGTTTTGTGGGTCGCCGTGATGCCATCACTCTTTTATATATATAGATAGATTATTATATGTAATAAATCCAGCTACTCACCATTCTCTGTCTGTTTTCTCTCCAGAATCCTGAAATCACCATCGCAGACAATGTCCTCCATTTCAAAGGTTGGTCCATTTTCATTCTTGTTTCAGGAAACAGTCTCTCTTTGGAGAAGGAAAAGTTTGCTAGTTCCCTGAAGATTGAATCCGTGGATAAGGAAATCCTCAAATCCGTGGATACGGAGAGCTTGGCTCATAAGGAAAAATTATTTTGCCAACCAATAACCTCAAAAGATAAAGCCAGATAGAAATAATAATAATAATGATAGCAATAATAGCAATAATTCTACTTGTTTAATAACTTATGCTATTCTTCATATCCTAATACTGATCGTGCTGAAAATGCAGTTAATGGTTGCCAGTAATAATACTAATTATAGCAGTAATAATAATAATTATTATTATTCTACTTGTTTATTAACATCTGATATTCTTCAAATCTTAATACTGATCATGCTGAAAATACAGTTAATGGTTGCCAGTAATAATACTAATAATCTCAGCAATAATAGCAATAATTCTATTTGTTTATTAACATCTGCTATTCTTCATATCCTAATACCGATCATGCTGAAAATATGATATAATATAATATGATATAATAATACTAATAATAGCAGCAATAGTAATAATAATTCTGTTTATTGACAGCTGCTATTCTTCATATCCTAATATTAATCGTGCTCAAAATACAATTAATGGTTGCCAGTAATAATACTAATAATAGCAGTAATAATAGCAATAATTCTACTTGTTTATTGACATCTGCTATTCTTCAATCCTAATATTGATTGTGCTCAAAATACAATTAATGGTTGCCAGTAACAATACTAATAATAGCAGTAATAATAACAATAATTCTACTTGTTTATTGACATCTGCTATTCTTTATATCCTAATATTGATCGTTCTCAAAATACAATTAATGGTTGCCAGTAATAATACTAATAATAGCAATAATAATAATTCTCAACAAATGCTTGCTCATGTTTAAGATTAGTCCATGGTTCTTCTTTAACCAAAATGATCATTTCTGTGCAAAGCTAAAACATTGTAATTTTTTCTCTTCCTGATCCGGCATCTGTTTGCGCACAAATGTGGTCTCATTTCAATGTGGTGGTGACACGTCCACGTTTTCCTAATCTTGAACAGTGAAAGCAAGCCTGGCGAACAGTCCTTTCTTTCTTCCTTTTGCAGCTTCTGTTTGGATTTCACCAAACTGTCAAATGTTGGGTTTTGAAAGGGAAATGAATTCCTAGGTAAATGCCTTTTGTTTACTTTCACTGCACTGGAAAAACAAAACTTGCATAAAATATCCTGTGTTGCTAAGACTAAGGGAAGGCACATTGTTTGGGCTCATGGGGTGCATCTACACTGTGGTCTTAACACAGTTTGACGCCGCTTTCAGTGCCATGGCTCAATGAGTCCCTTGGTTTACATTTCAGTGAGGCACTTGCATCCTTTCGCAAAGAAGGTTCAAATCTTGTAAAACTGCAACTTCCTGCTCTCCATGGCAATTAAAGTGGTGTCAAACCGCATCAATTCCACAATGTAGATGCACCCTTAAGCATTTTCTAGGGAAAGCCTCATTCTACGGATCTCTGATACAATTTTGTGCGTGTCTTCCAGTTGACCATCGAGTCATTCCTATGAGAGGTATCATATTACTATAAACAACGCAATTTCATTATTTGCAGCAATTTTCCTTAACCTTCCTCTCATTTCAAGATTCACTTTGGTGCCGAACGGAGATCTGCTTGTTTATTAACATCTGCTATTCTTCATATCCTACTACTGATATGCTCAAAATACAATTAATGGTTGCCAGTAATAATACTAATAGCAGTAATACTAACAATCATTCTACTTGTTTATTGACATCTGCTATTCTTCATATCCTAATATTGATCGTGCTCAAAATACAACTAATGGTTTCCAGTAATAATACTAATAATAGCAGTAATAGTAATAATAATTCTACTTGTTTATTAACATCTGCTATTCTTCATATCCTACTACTGATATGCTCAAAATACAATTAATGGTTTCCAGTAATAATACTAACAATAGCAGTAATAGTAATAATAATTCTACTTGTTTATTAACATCTGCTATTCTTCATATCCTACTACTGATATGCTCAAAATACAATTAATGGTTGCCAGTAATAATACTAATAATAGCAGTAATAGTAATAATAATTCTACTTGTTTATTAACACCTGCTATTCTTCATATCCTGATCACGTTGAAAATACAACTAATAGTTGCCTATAATACTACTATACTACTACTACTACTTCTACTACTACTAATACTAATAATAATAGCAATAATAATATTGGCAATCTGCTTTGCAAATATCCACAGTTTCTTGTTTATTAACATTATTCTTCATATCCTAATACTGATCATGTTGAAAATACAACTAATAGTTGCCTATAATATTACTATAATAATAATAATAATAATAATAATAATAATAATAATAATAATAGCAATAATAATATTGGCAATCTACTTTGCAAATGTCCACAGTTTCTTGTTTATTAACACCTGCTATTCTTCATATCCTAATGCTGATCATGTTGAAAATACAACTAATAGTTGCCTATAATATTACTATAATAATAATAATAATAATAATAATAATAATAATAATAACAACAACAATAATAATATTGGCAATCTGTGTTGCAAATGTCCACAGTTTCTTTCCGTGTTCCAACACTTTCATTCTGAACAGCTGCCAGGTTCTGCTTTTTCTTTGTTTCCAACCATTAGAAAGGCAAGTATTTCTTGATTTTTGGAAGACAAGATTTACTGGCATTTTTGGAATACTAAACAGTGAACAACAATGCCATTTATTTTCCCAGCTCAGGGCCATGGCGCCAAAGGGGACAATGTGTACGAATTCCAAATCCAGTTCCTAGAACCGGTGGAGCCGCAGGTAAGTTTCCCTATTTCCTTGTTTAAAACGCTTGATTTATTTGGAGAACTAGGGTCCATTCAGTTATGCATTGGATTTAGAAGAGTCTTGATGGACTGAGTTTAGAATTTAGAAAAGTCAATATAATATAATGTAATATAATATAAGGCCCTTGGTGGTGCAGCGGGTTAAACTGCTGAGCTGCTGAATAATAATAATAATAATAATAATAATAATAATAATAATAATAATAATAATAAAACTTTATTTATACCCCGCCACCATCTCCCCAACGGGGACTCGGGGTGGCTAACATGGGGCCATGCCCAGAACAGTACAATATAATAAAATATAAAAACAACATATCATAACACAGTTAAAACAATACAATAAATAATAATATACATTACATCAAGAAATCAAAGAACCAGTAAAAACAAGGGCGGGCTTGCTGACTGAAAAGTCAGTGGTTCGAATCTGGGGAGCGGAATGAGCGCCCGCTGTTAGCCTCAGCTTCTACCAACCTATCAGTTCAAAAACATGCAAATGTGGGTAGATCAATAGGTACTGCTCCAGCGGAAAGGTAACAGCACTCCATTCAGTTATGCCGGCCATATGACCTTGGAGGTGTCTATGGACGACGCCAACTCTTCGGCTTAGAAATGGAGATTAGCACCAACCCCCAGAGTCGGACATGATTGGACTTAATGTCAGGGGAAAACCTTTACCTATAATACAATACAAAACAATATAATACAATAATAGATTTACTTAAGAATTGTTGCAGAATGCGGGCAAGAAATACAATATTAATAATAATAGTTATAATAATAATTTCAGTCTCTTTTTTGGAGAGAAAAAGCAGGGTACAAATATAATAAGAATAATAATAATAAAAAACATCACACAGTCCTAGACACTTGGGAAGTGTTTGACTTGTGATTCTGTGATACGAAATCCAGCATATAGATCTCGTTTGCTGTGTCATACTATGTTGTGTCAATAATAATAATAATAATTAGGCTTAAGGCTCATGCATAAGGGGCTTTATGGAAATATATAGGAATTGACATCTATCTATCTACCTGTGTGGTATAATTCTGCCAGAAGTTATTGTAGAGCTGCTTTGGACCTCTTTTTGGAGAGAAAAAGTGGGATATTAATAATATTAATATTTTTATTATTACTATTATTAATACTAATAACAACAATAATTATTATAGTGTGGAAGCAGCTCCCTCAAAGGCCCTAGTTGCACTATACACTATAGAAAATCCGATCATTCCATAGTGTGGAGCCACGGCAATTAAAACGGGATCAAACTGCATTATTTCTGCAGTGCAGATGCACCGTTAAAGCTCTGCTGGGCTCTTTCTGGAGCTTTTGTTGAGCTCTATATGTGTGTGCCAGTGCCTCATTTTTGCAAATGTCAGGAATTAATGTGATGGCAGTGCAGCCAAGCAGGTTGAATTGCACAACGGTTATTATCTCAACTTTGCTCCAAATTCAGGTTGCCCGGGGGAGAAATACTTTGAGCCAAAAGGGTGGGCTTGAAGATTAGCTAATCAGGAATTTTCCTCTCTTTTTGCTGAAAGTAGTGCTGGGTTTTCTTTGCTTATATTATAATATTATATTAGAATATTAATAATGTTGTAATACAATATATTATATATACTAGAACTTATGACATAGTACAATATATTATATAATACTAATAGTATAATATACTGGTGATAATATAATATATGTATTTTACATATACAGTAGAGTCTCACTTATCCAACATAAACGGGCCGGCAGAACGTTGGATAAGCGAATATGTTGGATAATAAGGAGAGATTAAGGAAAAGCCTATTAAACATCAAAATAGGTTATGATTTTACAAATTAAGCACCAAAACATCATGTTATACAACAAATTTGACAGAAAAAGTAGTTCAATATGCAGTAATGCTATGTACTAATTACTGTATTTACAAAATTAGCACCAAAATACCACGTTATATTGAAAACATTGACTACAAAAATGTGTTGGATAATCCAGAACGTTGGATAAGCGAGTGTTGGATAAGTGAGACTCTACTGTATATACAGTGGGGGGGAAGTATTTAGTCAGATACCAATTGTACAAGTTCTCCCATTTAAAAAGATGAGAGAGGCCTGTAATTGACATCATAGGTAGACCTCAACTATGAGAGACAACAAGAGAAAACACATCCAGAAAATCATATTGTCTGATTTTTCATGAACTTATTTGCAAATTATGGTGGAAAATAAGTATTTGGTCACCTACAAACAAGCACCAGACCGTTCACAATCTTCAGCATGGGCATTTTACAGCAAAGGCATTGTACGAGGGCTATCCAGAAATTAGATTACGTTTTGGAATTAAAAATGAACAAAGTATAGGAGAAAACATTTACCGTATGCAGTTGAAAGCCACACTCAAATACCACATCTCACGTAGTCACCATTCAAATTTAGGTTCTTACCATAGCGATGAATGAGCTTGGCAACTCCTTCCCCACCAAATTCTGCCGCTTGGGTTCTCAACAGTGTGCGACCCGCCGCGTGGGGCTGGGCGTCCCCATGAAACAGCAAAATCCCTGTGCTATTGCAATGCTGAAACACAGCCAGGCTGAACAATGAATGCACCAGGAAGAGAGGAGCAAAAGCAAGGAAGAACCCCGCTCTTGCTTTTTTTGCAAGGAGATCTCAAGAGAGAATCAAAACATTGCGGCTTCCCTTCCCTTCCTGCCGGCTCAAGGAAAAGGCACGAGCTTACCTAAGAAGGCCTGCTCGGCCTGGCTGCTGAGCAAGCTCCGGAAAGCAGCCTGGAGGAGAGCGGCGTAGGCTCCCGAGGAGAAGCAGCCAGGATCGGCCAGGGCTTGCAAGCACTTGCAAATCTAGGCACTTACTATAGCGATGAATGAGCTTTGCAACTCTTTCCCCACTAAATTCTGCTGCTTGCGTCCTCAACCACTTGTTTCCAACAATGGGGGCATGGCTGGCAACGCAGCGTTTTGGCGATGCTGCGCAGCTGCAGGAAGGAGTGATCGGCTGGTTGAGGATGCAAGCGGCAGAATTTAGTGGGGAAGGAGTTGCAAAATTCATTCATTGCTATGGTAAATGCCTAGATTTGCAAGCGCTTGCGAGCCCTGGCCGATCCTAGATTTGAATGGTGACTACGTGAGATGTGATATTTGGGTGTGTCTTTCTACTTCATACGGTAAATGTTTTCTCCTATACTTTGTTCATTTTTAATTCCAAAATGTAATCTACTTTCTGGATAGCCCTCATACAATGCCTTTGCTGTAAAATGCCCATGCTGAAGATTGTGAACGGTCTGGTGTCTGACGGTGCGTTGGCTTTGCACTCTTCCAGCCAGTGTACAAAGTGACGCAGCGGCAGCTGAGCATCACGGTCAAGAAAGTGGAGAAACACTGGTGGGAGCGGCTGACCAAGCAGGAGAAGCGGCCCCTGTTCCTCGCTCCCGATTTCGACCGATGGCTGGACGAGTCGGACGCTGAGATGGAGCTGAAGGCCAAGGTAAAGTCTTCACTGTTCCCTATGTAATCCAAATGAGACATAATTGAGGCATGTGCAATAAAAAAAAAAGAGTTTCAAAATCCATTATAAAACTAGGGGCCCTGGCGTTTCGTTTCTAAAGTGTTTTCGGTGAAAATTCTATGACTATAATGAGAGTAATGGAATTTCGTTACTTTTTCATTATAGGAATTGCGCAAGTGGGGAAACTTCAATGGCTCCCTTCTCCCTCATTTTTACAGTTATTGGGGTGAAACTTGCTACAATGGTAGAAAACATTTATCACTGTTAGCCCATCACGTTTCAAAATGTTTCACTTATCCACAGATTTTTGGGGAATTTTCAAAGTTTTTATAAGCAACATTTATTTTTTTTAAAGAACTACAACAGCTATCTCCTTGAATTTTCTACACAATGACACAAGATAACAGGGGATAATTTCTCCCAACTTTCAGAAATATCCATACATCTACAGAATGTTGGGAATTTTGGAGAAGTTGTGACTAAAATGTGTTTTTTTAAGCCATCTCATTTAATCTCTCTCTCTAATATTGACCAATATTCAGATTTCGAATCAGTAATGAACACACAAAATAATTTTTTGGGGCTTTGTTTATCTGCCACTCGAAATACTTATATGTGATGATAACCAATTTATTTTTATCCTTCTAGGTTTATTTCTGTTTTAATGTTTACATGTTGCAAGTTTTAAAACTGCATTGCTTTTTAATGCCATGGGCCACTTTGGCTCTTGATTAAATTGGGGTGGAAATAAATAAAATAATAACAATGATGATGATGATGATGATGATGATGATGATGATGATAATTGTCCTCCTTGTAAGAACTACTGTAATTGCTTTGCTTGTGTGCGATAAAAAAAAGATGTTTGAACAACTGATAGGCAAATGCTACATAGCATTGCTTTTCGGTTTTGTTGCTAAGGGTGCCATTGTGAAAGTATTATACGCTTGGAAATGGAAATTAATAATATCGATAATAGTAATAATATGGTTGTGGGTCTCAGCTTGCATCCAGTTTGAGTTGTTTATTTATAGTGATGCAGAGCCACAACCTGAAACCCAAACGGATCCTTCTAAACAGCTCTAATGCTCCGAAAATGTTTTCTCCCTGATTTTTAGGAAGAAGAAAGAATTAACAAAATCAACTTTGAGAACAGGATCCCCAAAGACCGTAAGTGGCTGTGCTTTTTAAATTTTGCAATATGTAGATAATATATACATATATGCATCAGCAAAAATATCGGATGAGAAATTATTTCTCTTATAATAAAAGCCAGGCTTTTGCATAGCTGGTTAACCACCAGCTGCAATAAATCTGTAAGCCGCCCCGAGTCCTTCTGGGGTGATGGAGGCGGGGTATAAAAATAAAATTATTATTATTATTATTATTATTATTATTATTATCTTACCAATCAAACAGTTGGCAGTTTGAAGCCTGGGTTGGGGTGAGCGCCCGACCCTCAGCTCAGCTCACTGCTCACCTAGCAGATCGAAAACAGCTGTGAGTAGATAAATAGGTACTGCTCAAGCAGGGAGGTATTTTAATAGCACCATAAAGGAAATACCAAAAAAATGCCGCCAATCAAAAAATGGAGGAAGTCTGTGAGCAGGGCTCTTTGACATGGAGGATGGAGCGACAGCCGTAATTGAGCACAACCTCCAGGATGCCGAAGATGGGAAATGCCTATATATATCTGTTGTCTGTCCTGTCTGTGTATAACAGCACAGAATATTTGCCATATACGTGTTCTGTGATCCACCCTGAGTCTCCTTCGGGGTGAGAAGGGCGGAATATAAATATTGTATATAAATAGATGCATAAGTAAATAAATAATGTTAGCATTGTGATATAGCCACAGAAATGAATGCGCTGCAGGCTTCTGCCATGTTTGATGCTTTGCTTTCTGAAACCTCACATTTTCAATGCTGGCAAATTACAGACAATTTAATGAATTTGATGAAAATGCTGCTCTCTTTGCCATTCTTTTTGTCACTCTGTAAATAATAATAATAATAATAATAATAATAATAATAATAATAATAATAATAATAATAATAATAAAGCACGCAAAGATACTATGGGACCTTTACCTTAACTACCACCAATTCCTCAATACTTTATTTCCCATACCATCATACTTTGCCACAGCAACGCGTGGCCGGGCACAGCTAGTATCTATCTATCTATCTATCTATCTATCTATCTATCTATCTATCTATTCTATCCTGCATTGGTTCTCAGCGTTCCGGCACCTGAAGCGAGGCTACCTCTTCATGTACAACCTGGTGCAGTTCCTGGGCTTCTCCTGGATCTTCGTGAACATGACTGTCCGGCTCTTCATGCTGGGAAAAGGCAAGTGGGCCTCCTCTTTTCCTTGCCGAAAGACGGCGCTTGGCTCCTGAAATGTTTGCACTTGTATTGAGGCTTATACGCTGACCGTATAATGCAGTTTGGACTGCATTGAACTGCATTGTATGGTCAGCATAGAGCCCTATCAGTTTGGACTGCATTGCATGGTCAGTGTGTAGACCCATATTATAATAATAATAATAATAATAATAATAATAATAATAATAATAATAATAATAATAAAAAAACTTTATTTATACCCCGCCACCATCTCCCCAACGGGGACTCGGGGCGGCTTACATGGGGCCGTGCCCAGAACCATACAATATAACAAAATATAAAATATAAAACAACACATCATAACACAATTTAACAATACAATAAATAATAACATACATTACAACCCAAACTTCAGAAAAAGCAATAAAAACCAGGGCGGGCCACATGAACACTAAGTTAAAACTCGGGTGAGAAAGGCATATGAATAAAACCACGGGGAACAGGGACATAAGATAGTGGAACAGTCTAAAGGATAGATATCCAAGGAGAATAACCGAAGAAAGATATGACAGTTACTCTCCAAAGGCACTCCGGAAGAGCCATGTTTTTAAGTCTTTCTTAAAGGCTAGTAAAGTGGGGGCCTGCCTAATCTCAATGGGCAGTGAATTCCACAGTCGGGGGGCCACAGCAGAAAAGGCCCTCTCCCTTGTTCCCACAAGACGGGCCTGAGATATAGGCCGTGGCAACAGGAGAGCCTCCCCTGATGATCGAAGAGACCGGACGGGTTATTATGCCATTTGAACTGCATTGTACGGTCAGCATAGACCCATATCAGTTTGAACCGCCTTGAACTGCATTATAGGGTCAGTGAAGAGCCATATTATGCCATTTGAACTGCATTGAACTACAGTGTATGGTCAGCATAGACCAGGCATGGGCAAACTTCGGCCCTTCAGGTGTTTTGGGCTACTGGCTGTTAAGAATTGTGGGAGTTGAAGTCCAAAACACTTGGAGAGCCGAAGTTTGCTCATGCCTGGCATAGACCCATATCAGTTTGAACGGCACTGAATTGCATTATAAGGTCAGTGTAGGGCCATATCAGTTTGAATTGCATCAAATTGCATTATAGGGTCAGTGTAAAGCCATATAATGCCATTTGAACTGCATTGTACAGTCAACGTAGATCCAAATGCAGTTTGAATCGCATCAAACTGCATTATAGGGCCATTGTGTGCCATTTAAATTGCACTGAACGGCATTTTATGGTTAGTATAGACCAATGATGGGCAACCTTTTGCGCTTGGTGTATCAAAATTCTCCAAAAAACCTAGCATGACTTGGGTGGTGTGTCATTTTGAGAAAAAAACCATAATTTTGCAATATGTATAGTTTAAATAACAAAAATGTATAATTGTAATATATAACTGTATTTAATAAATCAAAAACTATTTACTACCATTATTTCCATGTACAACAATCTATGGTACCTCTTCCAGTTTCCACGCTGATTTCTCTCTATTCTAGTTTCAGTGTAGTCATGAATAATCAATAATATAATGAATAATATAATAGTAATAATATGATAATATATTACAATAATAGAATCTATATATATAAAATAGTGATGGAATCCTGGCGACCGCCAAAACAACAAAACTAAACACCCCACAACCTCAAAAATTGACAACACAACCCATCATCCACGCCTCTAGGTTGATATAACCTAAGCTCCACCCACTTGATCTCCTAGCAACCCACTCACCCAGGGGACAGGCAGAGTTAGGCCTCACTTAGGCCTCTTCCACACTGCCTATAAAATACAGATTATCAGATTTTAACTGGATTAGATGGCAGTGTAGACTCAAGGCAGTGTATATAGACAGCTATATAACCCATTTATAATCTTATATTATCTGCTTTAACTGGATTATCTGGACTCCACACCTTTACCCTTTACCTTAACTACCACCAATTCCTCAATACTTTATTTCCCATACCACCATACTTCGCCACAGCAACGCCACAGCAACGCGTGGCTGGGCACAGCTAGTGAATATATATATGTGTGTGTGTAAATGTAATGTGCATAATTCCCATGGAGTAAACAACAAAACCACTGGACCAAATCAAACCAAATTTGGCCACAAAAGACATAGTCATCCAATCAATCTGCATGCGGCAGCGTGTCAGCAAAAATGGCTAGGCATGTCAGTGCTGACATGCGTGTCATAGGTTGGCCATCACTGGTATAGACTCATATCAGTTTGAACTGCATCAAACTGCATTATAGGGTAGGTGTAGAGGCATATAATGCAATTTGAACTGCATTATAGTGTCAGTGTAGACTCTTTATCCGTTTGAACTGCAACAAGCTACACTGTATGGTCAGTGTAGGGCCATATAATGCAATTTGAACTGCATCAAACTTTATTATAGGGTCAGTGTAGACCTATATCAGTTTGAACTGCATTATAGGGTCACTGTAGAGCCATATAATGAGGTCGAAACATAGAATTCATTTATACTTCATATCAACTGTATACACAGTTTTGTGCCTGAAACACCAGGAAGACAACTCCACACCTTGTGGCAGTGAGTTCCACCGTTTGTGGAAGTTTGCTCTCTTTGAAATGTCAATCATTCAGCTACAGCAGATGGGTTTGGGGTGGGGGATGATGGGTGCTAACGTGAGACTCCTTTTTCTCATTCCGTGGTCCGAAGGGATGCTGAAACCAAGTCCTATCTGTTCTCCCAGATTCCTTCTTCGATACGTTCCACACGACGGCAGACATGATGTACTTCTGCCAAATGATGGCCGTCCTGGAGATTGTGAACACCTTGATAGGTCTAGTCCGATCTCCTCTTTTGCCCGTCCTTTTCCAGGTAACTTTTCTTCCAGTTGCAACGATTTCTTAATGGTGGGAATGCCAATGAACCTGCTCCGGCTTTTAGTCCGAACTGTAAATGCCTTCTCTTTATTATTGGGAAGGTATGCAGCGATGCCTGATGAAGCTCTGATGATAGCAAGGCAATAAATCCACTGCGGGTTGTAGTGCGAACTGTAAAGATATTATGCTCCTAGTTAACCAGAACTCTCAAGCAACTGGCTAAAATTAAAATTAAATATTTTTATCTATACAGTAGAGTCTCACTTATCCAACACTCGCTTATCCAATGTTCTGGATTATCCAACGCATTTTTGTAGTCAATGTTTTCAATATATCGTGATATTTTGGTGCTAAATTCATAAATACAGTAATTACTACATACCATTACTGCATATTGAACTACTTTTTCTGCCAAATTTGTTGTCTAACATGATGTTTTGGTGCTTAATTTGTAAAATCATAACCTAATTTGATGTTTAATAGGCTTTTCCTTAATCCCTCCTTATTATCCAACATATTCGCTTATCCAACATTCTGCCAGCCCGTTTATGTTGGATAAGTGAGACTCTACTGTATATATAAAAGGGTAATGAAATTTCGGCCTAGGACAAAACAACAAAACTACACATCTCAGAAACACTAAACTTGGCAGCACAACTCCTCATCCATGCCTCTACATTCATACAACAAAAAGCTCCAGCTACTCCAAAAAACAGCCAGGCTTTGAGGCTGCAAGACTATTCACTGCGATTCCACCTGGCCAACAAAGGATTCCCATAAGCCACAGCAACGCATGGCCGGGCAAAGCTAGTAATATTATAAATATAAAGTCTCTTACATTAAGTTTGTCTTTACTTGCTTTTTCATGACTGTATTTCAGTGTTGATACCAAGTCAATGCAGAGTTGATGATATGCTATTGTATGAGGTTTATTTTTAATAGTAGACTCTCAAGCAACCAGAATCTGGCATATAGCAATCCATGGGTTCCAGTCAACTGAGAGTCTATTTATTTCCAGTTCAGGACTTCAGGAAGGCTTACAGTGGTTGAATCAAACATGATTTAAATTGGGTTGCTGTGACTTTTCCGGGCTGTATGGCCATATTCCAGAAGCATTCTCTCCTGATGTTTTGCCCACATCTGTGGCAGGTATTCTCAGAGGTTGTGAAGTCTGTTGGAAACTAGGCAAGTGGGGGTTATATATATAACTGTGGAACAATGTCCAGTTTGCTTGTTTGAGGCAAGTGTGAGTGTTGCAGTTGGCCACCTTCATTAGCACTGAAAAGCCTTGCAGCTTCAAAGCCTAGCTGTTTCTTGCCTATAAACCCCACTTACCTAGTTCCAACAGACCTCACAATCTCTGAGGATGCCTGCCATAGATGTGAGCGAAATGACAGGAGAGAATGCTTCTGGAACCATGACCATACAGCCTGGAATATTCACAGCAAACCAGTGATTTTGGTCATGAAAGCCTTTGGCAACACAATGATTTAAATT
Source organism: Anolis carolinensis (assembly GCF_035594765.1). NCBI lineage: Eukaryota > Metazoa > Chordata > Lepidosauria > Squamata > Anolidae > Anolis > Anolis carolinensis. The sequence goes on along the minus strand of NW_026943822.1, from coordinate 7,580,459 downwards.
AATAACTATATATATATATATATATATATATATATATATATATATATATATATATATACATATATACACACACACACACATACATACATACACACACACACACACACACACACGCATGTGTGTGTATATCTATGTATGTGTGTATATGTATGTACACACACATATATACACATACATATACATACACACACATACATAAAACAACAAGAAATGTAAAGCCAGTTAAGAAAAATTAAAACTGCAAAGTGTCTTACATTATAGCAGTCTGCTTTCTCCTAAGAAAACTGAATTCTCAGTAGTTCTGCTGCATTAAAGGTGTTGCTCAAAAGTAGTACTTTAATTTACTATTTCAATTTAGTATATTTATTTATTTACTACATTTATATCCTGCCCTTCTCATCCCGAAGGGGACTGAGAGCGGCTTACAAATTAAATTTACATACAATATTATATTATTAGCATAGTACAATACTGGTAATAAATTACTATATTGTACTGTATCAATATATTGTAATATTATTAGTAATATTACATGTAAAATATAATATATAATTAATATTATATTGTATTATTAGTATTATATCGTATTACAATATAATATTATGAATATTATATGTATATACAATATGTTATAATTATTATATATTATTGTAAATTATATTGTATATATATATATATACATATACAGTAGAGTCTCACTTATCCAACATAAACGGGCTGGCAGAATGTTGGATAAGCGAATATGTTGGATAATAAGGAGGCATTAAGGAAAAGCCTATTAAACATCAAATTAGGTTATGATTTTACAAATGAAGCACCAAAACATCATGTTAGACAACAAATTTGGCAGAAAAAGTAGTTCAATACGCAGTAATGCTATGTAGTAATTACTGTATTTATGAATTTAGCACCAAAAATCACGATATATTGAAAACATTGACTACAAAAATGTGTTGGATAATCCAGAACGTTGGATAAGCGAGTGTTGGATAAGTGAGTCTCTACTGTATATGTATACTAGCTGTGCCCGGCCACGTGTTGCTGTGGCGAAGTATGGTGGTATGGGAAGTAAAGTATTGAGGAATTGGTGGTAGTTAAGGTAAAGGGTAAAGGTTTTCCCCTGACATTAAGTCCATTATAAATGGGTTATATAGCTGTGTGGAAGGACCTTGAGTCTACACTGCCATATAATCCAGTTAAAATAAGATAATCTGTGGAAGAGGCCTAAGTGAGGCCTAACTCTGCCTGTCCGCTGGGCTGAGTGGGTTGCAAGGAGACCAAGTGGGCGGAGCTTAGCCTTCTAACTGGCAGCAATTGGTTAAAAACAATTATTCCTCTCCCTCTAATTAGGACTTTATTTTTCTTTTCTTTTTGTTGTATGAACGTAGAGGCATGGATGAGGGGTTGTGCTGCCAAGTTTACTGTTTCTGGGATGTGTAGTTTTCTTGTTTTGTCCTAGGCCGAAATTTCATTACCCTTTTATATATATATAGATGTACAGTACAGTCTCACTTATCCAAGCCTCTGGATTATCCAAGCCATTTTTGTAGTCAATGTTTTCAATATATCATGATATTTTTGTGCTAAATTGGTAAATACAGTAATTACAACATAACATTACTGTGTATTGAACTACTTTTTCTGTAAAATTTGTTGTATAACATGATGTTTTGGTGCTTAATTTGTAAAATCATAACCTAATTTGATGTTTAATAGGCTTTTCCTTAATCTCTCCTTATTATCCAAGATATTCGCTTATCCAAGCTTCTGCCGGCCCGTTTAGCTTGGATAAGTGAGACTCTACTGTATATACATATATGTGTGTGTATCATATATACACACACACACACACACACACACACATATATATATATATATATATATACACATATACATACACACATACATACACATATATATGTAGTATACATCTCACTTGACATCGCTTCAGAACAAATCCAAATAATGCATTTGTTTCTTGGCTGGGAAACAAGCATGCTAAACGCGAGGTACAGAGGCGAGGAAAAGCATATATATATGTTGTGACAAATGTGGCTTTTCCCCATTGGAGAACTTTATGTTTAGTTTGACCCAAGGCTTGCAAGTTGAGAGTCTTTTCTCCCCATTTATTTCCTTATTTCTAGGTCAGTGGAAGGAACTTTGTTTTATTCATTGTCTTTGGAAGCATGGAAGAAATGCAGAGCAAAGCCGTCGTGTTCTTCATCTTCTACATCTGGAGCATGATAGAGATATTCAGGTACTTTCCTTTCTGTTGGCATTCCTATCGTGAACACTATTATTGTTTTGTATTACTATCATCATCATCATCATATAACTTCAGCACTATAACTTCAGTTTGTTGTTCCACTGTTGTTCTGTTTTCTCCTTTTCTTCCTGTTGATATTCTATTATTATAATTTATTATTATTATTATTATTATTATTATTATTATTATTATTGTATGACACAGCAAACAAGATAGATATTCTGGATTTTGTATCACAAAATCACAAGTCGAACACTTCCCAAGTATTTTCGGATGATGCGCGCAGATCCCAGTCAGGTGGCCTTTTGCAGTTGGCAGATTGTGATTTTGTCAATGTCTATTGTTTCCAAATGCCGGCTGAGATCTTTTGGTACGGCACCCAATGTGCCCATCACCACCGGGACCACCTGCACTGGTTTCTGCCAGAGTCTTTGAAGTTCAATCTTGAGGTCCAGATGGCGGCTGAGTTTTTCCTGTTGTTTATCATCAATGCGACTGTCACCTGGGATGGCGACATCAATGATCCAACCCTTTTTCTTTTCCACAACTGTGATGTCTGGTGTGTTGTGTTCCAGAACTTTGTCAGTCTGGATTCGGAAGTCCCACAGTATCTTTGCGTGCTCATTTTCCAATACTTTTGCAGGTTTGTGATCCCACCAGTTCCTTACTGCTGGGAGGTGGTACTTGAGGCATAAGTTCCAATGAATCATTTGGGCCACATAGTTGTGCCTCTGTTTGTAGTCTGTCTGTGCGATTTTCTTACAGCAGCTGAGGATATGATCCATGGTTTCATCGGTTTCCTTGCACAGTCTGCATTTTGGGTCATCAGCTGATTTTTCAATCTTGGCCTTAATTGCCTTTGTCCTGATGTCTTGCTCCTGGGCTGCAAGGATCAGGCCTTCTGTCTCCTTCTTCAGGGTCCCATTCGTGAGCCAGAGCCAGGTCTTCTCCTTATCAGCTTTTCCTTCAATTTTGTCAAGGAACTTTCCATGCAGTGTTTTGTTGTGCCAGCTGTCAGCTCTAGTTTGTAGTGCGGTTTTCTTGTACTGGTTTTTTGTCTGCTGTACTTTGAGGAGTTTCTGATTTTTGACTTCAATCAAAGCAGGTTCTTCACTTTGCTTTACATCTTCTGCCAGGGCATGTTCTTCTTCTTTGACTGCTTGTTTGACTTGTAAAAGTCCTCTTCCCCCTGATCTTCGAGGCAGATATAGCCGGTCAACATTACTGCGGGGGTGCAGTGAATGATGAATGGTCATGAGTTTTATTATTATTATTATTATTATTATTATTATTATTATTATTATTATTATTATTATTCTGTACTATGACTTCAGTTTGTTGTTCCACTGTTGTTCTGTTTTCTCCTTTTCTTTCTGTTGATATTTGATTATTATAATTTATTATTATTACAGTAGAGTCTCACTTATCCAACACTCGCTTATCCAACGTTCTGGATTATCCAACGCATTTTTGTAGTCAATGTTTTCAATATATCATGATATTTTGGTGCTAAATTCCCAAAAACAGTAATTACTACATAGCATTACTGCGTACTGAACTACCTTTTCTGTCAAAACATGAAGTTTTGGTGCTTAATTTGTAAAATCATAACCTAATTTGATGTTTAATAGGCTTCTCCTTAATCTCTCCTTATTATCCAACGTTCGCTTATCCAACGTTCTGCTGGCCCGTTTATGTTGGATAAGTGAGACTCTACTGTATTATTATTACTATTATTATTATTATTATTATTATTATTATTATTATTCTGTACTATGACTTCAGTTTGTTGTCCCACTGTTTTGTTGTCTCCTTTTCTTTCTGCTGGCATTCCTATTATTATTATTATTATTATTATTGTTGTTGTTGTTGTTGTTGTTGTTATTATTATTATTATTATTATTATTATTATTATTATTATCTTGTACTATGACTTCAGTTAATTGTCCTGCTGTTGTTCTGTTTTCTCCTTTTCTTCTCTCCTAGGTATCCCTTCTACATGTTGTCCTGCATCAATATCGAATGGAAGATCCTGACCTGGATCCGCTATAGCATCTGGATCCCTCTTTATCCACTGGGAATCTTAGCCGAAGGTATGCCGTTTCCTTTTCCTTTTCTCCTTGCTCTCTGCAAGTCAGATGTTTGTAACTCAGGGACAGCATGTGTATGTATTTTGCTGCAAAGATGCCTCGAACTGAGGTCCTTTCCCCCTTCTATTTCCAGCGGTGGCCGTGATCCAGGCGATTCCCGTTTTCAGCAGCACCGGCAGATTCAGCTTCACGCTGCCATATCCAATAAGCATCACCATCCCCTTTTCGGTGTTCCTTCAACTCTACCTTGTGTTTCTATTTCTTGGTGAGTTTTTCTTTCTGGTTTTGTTGTTCTTTATTTAATAAAAAGATCTTATTTGGCAAGGAATGGAGGCTGGGCTTTGGAAGGGAGCAACTTATCTCTGGTTGCCTTTTCCTAAGTCGGATTCCGGAGACAGCAGATACATCTACGCCGTAGAATTAATACAGTTTGATACCACTTTAACTGCCCTGGCTCAATGCTATGCAATTATAGGTGTTGTAGTTTGGAGAGGATGCCAGTCCTCTTGGGCAGAGAAAGCGAAACTTGTCAAACTATAACTCCTGGGATCCAATGCTGTCTTGAGCTGTAGTAGTTAAATTTATTTATTTATTTATTTTATTTACGACATTTTTATCCTGCCCTCTCTCACCCTGAAGGTGACTCAGGCCGGCTTACAAGTTATATGTGCATACAAAATACTACATTATTAGCATAGCACAATATAAGCATTATATATTTCTATATTGTACTATACCACTATACTGCAATATTATTAGTAATATTACATGTAATATATAATATACAATTAAATAGTACATTATTAGCATAGCACAATATAAGCATTCTATATTACTATATTGTACTATACCACTATACTGCAATATTATTAGTAATATTACATGTAATATATAATATACAATTAAAATAGTACATTATTAGCATAGCACAATATAAGCATTCTATATTACTATATTGTACTATACCACTATACTGCAATATTATTAGTAATATTACATGTAATATATAATATACAATTAAAATAGTACATTATTAGCATAGCACAATATAAGCATTCTATATTACTATATTGTACTATACCTCTATACTGCAATATTATTAGTAATATTATATGTAATATATAATATACAATTAAAATAGTGTATTATTATTATACTGTACTACATTATAATATTATTATCAATATTATATGTACCGGATATACTCGAGTATAAGCCGACCCGAATATAAGTCGAGGCACCTAATTTTACCACAAAAAACTGGGAAAACATTGACTCCAGTATAAGCTAAGAGTGGTAAATTTCAGAAATAAAAATAGATACCAATAAAATTATATTAATTGAGGCATCATTAGGTTAAATGTTTTTGAATATTTACATAAAGCTCAAATTTAAGATAAAACTGTCCAACTCTGATTAAATCATTATTCTCATCTTCTTCAATGTAAATGTGCTTATGTATCCTTTTAATAATAATAATAGAGTAAAATAATACATGTAATAATAATAATAAAAAAACAGGAAAATAATACATGTAATAATAAATAGAATAAAATAATAAATGTAATAATAATAATAAGATCAGAGTGAAATAATTTGATATTTGTATTTGATATCACTGTATGCTTGTTTTATATCTGTGAGCCGCCCCGAGTCCCTCTGGGGAGATGGTGGCGGGGTACAAAAATAAAATAATAATTATAATAATAATAATTATTATTATTAAATAAATGTATTTATAATAATAAAATAGAGTAAAATAAATGTAATAGTAGCAACAATAATAGAGAAAAATAATGAATGTAATAATACCAATAATAATAGAGAAAAATAATAAATGTACCATATATGGGGGAGAAGAGCGGTATATAAATTAATTAATTAATTAATTAATTAAATAAAATAAATAAATATAAGCCAACCAGGACCCTCACCTGAGTATAAGCCAAGGGGGGCTTTTTCAGTGTTAAAAAAAGGGCTGAAAAACTAGTCTTATACTTGAGTATATACAGTATATACAATATATTATATTCTTAGTATAGCATAATGTTAGTATTATATTTTATTATATTGTTATAATGGGTGCATTATTGTTAAAGGGGTACATTTATTACACTATGTAACACGTTTTTTGTTCCTGGGTTATGAATGTCATTTCCTAATGAAGGAATTACTGAGCGGCATTCCATGGACGCCGATATTAAAAAACAAGGGAGTTAAGGATGGATGGGAGTTTTTCAAAAGTGAAATACTCAAGGCGCAAATGCAAACAGTGCCAACAAAGAAGAAAAATAAGACAAGTGCAAAGAAGCCAGAATGGATGTCCAAAGAACTTCTAACTGAGCTAAAGCTCAAAAGTGACATGCACAAGAAGTGGAAAAGGGGAGAAATCACCAAAGAAGAATTCAAACGTATAGCCAACACCTGTAGGGAAAAGGTTCGCAAGGCTAAAGCGCAAAATGAGCTCAGGCTTGCCAGGGACATAAAAAACAACAAAAAAGGCTTTTTTGCTTACGTTGGTAGAAAAAGGAAGAAAAAGGAGGCGATAGGGCCATTGCAAGGAGAAGATGGGGTGATGGCGACAGGGGACAGGGAAAAGGCAGAACTACTTAATGCCTTCTTTGCCTCGGTCTTCTCAGAAAAAGAAAGCCATCTTCAACCTCAGCAACACGGAATGGACGAAGGATTGGGGGAAATCCAACCCCAAATAGGGAAACAAGTTGTCCAGGAACACTTGGCCTCTCTAAACGAATTCAAGTCCCCAGGGCCAGATCAGCTACACCCAAGAGTACTGAAGGAACTAGCGGAAGTTATTTCAGAACCACTGGCAATTATCTTCGAGAGTTCTTGGAGAACGGGAGAAGTCCCAGCAGATTGGAGGAGGGCGAATGTGGTCCCTATCTTCAAGAAGGGAAAAAAGAACGACCCAAACAATTACCGTTTGGGAAGGGAAGGGAAGTCATAGCGAGGAGGGAGGGAGCTTGTTTTCTGCTGCCCTGCAGACTAGGACACAAGGGAACAATGGCTTCAAACTACAGGAAAGGAGATTCCACCTGAACATCAGGAAGAACTTCCTCACTGTGAGAGCTGTTCGACAGTGGAACTCTCTCCCCGGGGCCGTGGTGGAGGCTCCTTCCGTGGAGGCTTTTAAGCAGAGGCTGGATGGCCATCTGTCGGGGGTGCTTTGAATGCGATTTCCTGCTTCTTAGCAGGGGGTTGGACTAGATGGCCCATGTGGTCTCTTCCAACTCTACTATTCTATGATTCTATGATTCTATGATTCTAATTGGTTCTAGCATTAAAACATGGGAAAAGTTTATTAAACTGCTAAAACTTTGTTTCTGCGGGAGGGACATTCTGCTATAGCACATTTTACTATAGTTTTTCGATGAATGTCTCAACCAATTCATTCCAGCCAACCCGTTGCATCCTACCGGCTGTTAGGAATTGTCGAAGTCCGAAACACTTAAAGGGCCAAAGTTTGCCCATGCCTGCCACAGAGGCTGGATGGCCATCTGTTGGGGGTGCTTTGATTGTGCTTTTCCTGCCTGGCAGAAAGGGGTTGGACTGGATGGCCATTTGTCTGCAGATTGTTTTTATTTCTCTCCTACTTTCCTTCAGGCCCGTTTGTGAACTTCCGCCACCTCTACAAGCAACGTAAGCGGCACCTTGGACCCAAAAAGAGGAAAATGCACTAAATGATTCCAGATCCTTGTCTACTTTGAAGGCATCTCTCTCTCTCTCATTCCTCCTCATGAGGAGTGGCCCTTGTCACTCCAAAAAAAAAAAGTTTTGTATGGCAATACTGACAGGTGTCTTCCCCAAACATGCTCACACCATTACCAAGGAAATGTGCCCGTTGCAAAACTGTATTATCCTTTGCTCAAGCGAACACTGAACAGGAGTTAACAACTCTATTCCTGCTCAATTGGCAAAGCACAGAAAGAGAACAAAAACATCCCAAATTGAACAGCGTTTGACTTATTTTTTTTCCCAGGGAGGAAGATATTTTCCTTCTGTTTATTTCAGTTGAGAGCTTTGAAATGCCCAAGTGCATCTACGCTGTAGATCTCATGCAGCTTGAGCCACTTTAACGGCCATGTCTCGATGCTGGGATTTGTAGTTTGGTGGGGCACCGGCTCTCCTTGCAGAGCTACAACCCCCAGGATTCCATAGCATCGAACCATCGCTGCTCGTAGGATGCCAAACCACATTAATTCTACAGTGTAGCGGCCCCGAGTCCTTATGGGAGATGGTGGCAGGGTATAAATAAAGTTCTTGTTATTATTATTATTATTTTATTATGACACAGCAAACAAGATAGACATGCTGGATTTCGTTTTACAAAACCACAAGTCAAACACTTCCCAAGTGTCTAGGACTGTGTGATGTATTTTCGGATGATGCCTGCAGATTCCAGCAGGGTGGCCTTTTGCAGTTGGCAATCGTAATTTTGTCAATGTCTATTGTTTCCAAATGCCGGCTGAGATCTTTTGGCACGGCACCCAGTGTGCCCATCACCACCGGGACCACCTGCACTGCCAGAGTCTTTGAAGTTCAATCTTGAGGTCCTGATAGCAGCTGAGCTTTTCCTGTTGTTTTTCGTCAATGCGACTGTCACCTGGGATGGCGACATCAATGATCCAAACCTTTTTCTTTTCCACAACTGTGATGTCTGGTGTGTTGTGTTCCAGAACTTTGTCAGTCTGGATTCGGAAGTCCCACAGTATCTTTGCATGTTCATTTTCCAATACTTTTGCAGGTTTGTGATCCCACCAGTTCTTTGCTGCTGGGAGATGGTACTTGAGGCATAAGTTCCAATCAATCATTTGGGCCACATAGTTATGCCTCTGTTTGTAGTCTGTCTGTGCAGTTTTCTTACAGCAGCTCAGGATATGATCCATGGTTTCGTCGATTTCCTTGCACAGTCTGCATTTTGAGTCATCAGCTGATTTTTCGATCTTGGCCTTAATTGCCTTTGTGCTGATGTCTTGCTCCTGGGCTGCAAGGATCAGGCCTTCTGTCTCCTTCTTCAGGGTCCCATTCGTGAGCCAGAGCCAGGTCTTCTCCTTATCAGCTTTTCCTTCAATTTTGCCAATTGTCAATTATTCAATTGTCAATTATTATTATCATTATTATTATTATTCGCTTCCATTAAGAGCCGCCCTATCGCATCCATGCAACAAATCCAAGCATTGGCTTCCCAAGTTGCCATTGGTTCAGTGACTTCACCAAAGTATTATTATTAGTACTAACTTTATCTCTGGATCATTATTAACTTTATTTATATGGGTTTAAATTACAGGAAAGGAGATTTCACCTAAACATTAGGACTATAAGAGCTGTTCAGCTGTGGAACTCTCTGCCTCTGCGTCTGATGGAAGCTCCTTCCTTGGAAACTTTTAAACAGAGGCTGGATGGCCATCTGTCAGAGATGCTTTGATTGTGCTTTTCCTGCATGACAGGAACTGGATGGCTCACGTGGCCTCTTCTACGATTCTAAGTGGGAAGAAGGATGAAAAGGTCCACCGTGCTTCAAGTGCAGGGGCCTTTCTTAAGACCTTTTTTCAGGTCTTAAAACCTATTGATACTAGGGACTATAAATAGGTTTTAAGACCTGGGATTCCTACAGTTCTTCAAAGAAACCTCTGTCTGACTGCAGCTCCCAGCATTCTGCCTCTTTGGCTATGCTGATCAAAACTGCTGGGAGTTGTAGTTCATCCCCATTTGGGAGGATATTGTAAATAATAATAATAATAATAGTCCTAGACACTTGGGAAGTGTTCGACTTGTGATTTTGTGATATGAAATCCAGCATATCTATCTTGTTTGCTGTGTCATAATAAAATAATAATAATAATAATACATCCCACAGTCCTAGAAACTTGGGAAATGTTCAACTTGTGAATTTGTGATATGAAATCCGGCATATCTATCTTGTTTGCTGTGTCATAATAAAATAATAATAATAATAATAATAATACATCACACAGTCCTAGACACTTGGGAAGTGTTCGACTTGTGAGTTTGTGATACAAAATCCAGCATATCTATCTTGTTTGCTGTGTCATACATTAATAATAATAATAATAATAATAATAATAATAATAATAATAATACATCACACAGTCCTAGACACTTGGGAAGTGTTCGACTTGTGAGTTTGTGATACAAAATCCAGCATATCTATCTTGTTTGCTGTGTCATACAATAATAATAATAACAACAACAACTTTATTTATATCCCACCACCATCTCCTAGAGGGACTCGGTGTGGCTCACAGAACACTCAAGGTGTGACATACAAAATACAAGTGCAAAACAAAATATAAACAATCAACACAACATCGTAAATTTACAGTATTTGCATCCGATTTAAGTGCAGGAAATTTACGTGTTGCCCTAAGTTGGATTAACCAACTTGGAAGAAATTAATTTGGTTTCTTTGCTAAAACAATGGTTGGCTGCACCCAGTTTCCAAGCTCTTCATTGGCTTCAAGACGTTTATCATTCTCATCCTCTCCAAAAAGAGGAAAAATAAAGACTACTTGGAGTGGAGAGACAGGCGTGACTCCCGTTATAAGCAAATAGCAAGTGATCTGTTATAAAATATGTCCTCTGATCTTTGTCCCCGCAATGAAGAAAGCTAGCCTTTGAGTAGGAAGGTTATCTGGCATTTCTTGATAGAATATTAACTCCTCCGTGGGAATGCCCCCATTGGGTTTAAAACCTAATATACTTTTGCAGGAAGATGATCGAGAAACAAACTCCGGAGCAAAAGTCCCCCAAATTGAGACCTAAGATTGGTTTGTTGGACATCTCTTGAACCTGACCTTTTCCCTAAATATTACTGTCTTGTTTCTGGCTTTTTGATCTCTGAAGTTTTGATGAATGCAATAGTTTTCATTATGCTTTGGGTTTTGGTCTAAACTTGAGTGACTGAGCTATCCAAAGTGCAGAGTTCCCCTTTTCACATGTAACATTCCCACTGAAATCGAAAAGCAGATTTCCTTGCCCCATCTTCGCTTCTGGGAATGGGAGGAAAGCAATGTATTGCTCGTTTCCTATAAGACAATGAGGAGAAAAAGCGCAGAGATATATTTTAACCCTGAAGTGATTGTTCAGTTCTCCCCATTTGCTCCGGGTGGGTAAATGTTTTGTTGTTTTTGTATCCCTATTTGGAGAGAACGCTAACTCTTAGCATTAGCAAAACCGCTTCTCGCTTTTTCTGTTGTTATTCCATCCGTTCGGTCACCATTTAGGGTGCGGGCACTTTTGTTGCGAATCTGGATTTGCTGCTCTTTCCGAAAGCAAACAGAATGTGAATTTCTAATATAAAGGTTTTACAAACCTCTCTTCCAAAATGGGTGGTTTTTCATTATTTTTTTAAAAAACAGAAAGCGTCTTGTACTCGTTCTATGAAGGTAAACTATCGAACGAATGCGGTACGTTTTGCATGGATTTGGTTATGGCTAGAGGTTGAAAAACAACACAAGGAACAGAACCGAAAAAGGAGAGAAGGGGAGTGTAAGCTTTACTTAACTTTCAACAACAGAAAGTGCAATGGGTTAAACCCTTGTACTGGCTGACCTGAATGTTGCCGATTTGAATCCGCGAGATGGGATGAGCTCCCATCTGTCAGCTCTAGCTTGCAGGGACATGAGAGAAGCCTGCTGCAAGCCAGAGCTGACAGACAGGAGCTCACCCCCATCACGCAGATTTGAACCGGCAATCTTCAGGTCAGCAGTTCAGCTGGCACCACCGGTTTAATAACTTTGATAATAATAATAACTTTATTTTTGTTTAGCCCATTGCGCCACCGCGGTTCCTCTTAAAATTGGTAAGTTTCTGGTTAAGAAAATCTGCTGATAATGATGACTGTCACAAACCACATGGAGCAGCTATAGAGGAAATGACACACAGTAAACCTGGATAAAGGATGAAGTAAACCTGGTGAAAGGATGGAGGTCTAAACAACGTGAAAAGTTTAGAAAGCTATGCTCTAGAGCAGGGGTCCTCAAACTTTTTAAGTGGAGGGCCGGTTCAGGGTCCCTCAGACTGTTGAGGGGCTGAATTTTAATTTGAAAATAAATACGAGCAAATTCCTATGCACACATTATTTGTAGTGTAAAGCAACAACAACAATGAAAGAACAATACAATATATAAAAATAAAAACGATTTTAACCAACATAAACCTATCAGGATTTCAATGGGAAGTGTGGGCCTGTTTCTAGCCAATGAGCTAGTCAGGTTAATTAGGATTGTTGTGCTCCTTCAAGTCATTTCAGACTTTGGACAAGCCTAAGTCTAAAACTGAGGGCGGGGGCCAGGTCAATGTCTTTGGAGGGCCACATTCAGCCCCCGGGCCTTAGTTTGGGGACCTCTGCTCTAGAGATTCATTTAATTCCAGTTTTCTCTATTTGTTGGCATTCCTTCCCTGAACCTTTGGAGCAGTGCGAAGGACGTGACAGGTATTAGTACCAGGTTGAGATTTGTGTTAAACATTCTTCTTTTTAGGTCATTAATTTAAGAAAAGGCTGAGAGGAGCCAGGATAGCCATATATAAATATGTGACAGGATGTCCTATGGAAGAGGGAGCAGGCTTGTTTTCTGCTGCTCAAGGACTCAATGGAGCCAAGGAAGGAGATTTCACCTGAACATTACAAAGAAGTTATTGACCATAAAAAGGAAGTTTCTGATTCTGAATTCAGTGGAGGCTTTGAAACAGAGACTGGATGGGAGAGCTTTGATGGTGCTTTTCCTAAATAGAAGGGGGTTGGCCCATGTGGTCTCTTCCAACTCTATGATTCTATGAAAAGTGAAACACAAACTATAGCAAAAATTTAATGATAAAGTCCAGCCCTACTGAGCAAGCATGGATTAACACGGTGCATGTCGGGGAGAAACATGCACTATGTCTTTGGAGGGAGGGCTTGGTCATCAGAGGTCCCTCACATCCGCTCCGTCCCGCTGCCGGAGAAGTCAGTTTGCAGTGGTGTGATGTTGTGGTCGTATGTGGCGTAATCGGAGGTGCCGGTGCTGGCCATTTTGAGTTGCTGGGCTGCGTGGGTCAGCTGGAAGGCGGCATCGGGGTGCGCAGTGTCCGGGAGGAGAGTGCATTCCCGCTCCAGGATGTCGGCCACCCCTTTGAGCAGGTCCAAAAACCCAAAGGCCAAGGCCGCCTTGCGCAAGCGGTTCAGCTCCTAGGAAAATGAAGAGCATGTCCTCTGGTCAAAAAACATTTATCATGAAATGAGTGACAACCTTGAAATCGCGGTTGTAATATCAGTGGGAAAAAAGCCAAGTATGGATCATTGCTGTTGCAATCCCAGGCAACAGCAGATTTGACGAGAAGCAACTGGAAAAGCTGACACGATACGAGGATTTAAAGATCAAACTGAAAAGACACTGGCACAAGCCAGTAAAGGTGGTCTCTGTGATGATTGACACACTGGGTACAGTGCCTAAAGATTTTGGCCAGCACTTGAAAACAACAGGTGCTGACAAAATTACCACCTATCAGTTGCAAAAGGCCACCTGACTCGGATCTGTGAGCATTATTAACCAATACGTCATACAGTTCTAGACACTCTGGAAGTGTCTGATGTGTGAGGCAATACAACAGCCAGCATAGTGATCTTGTTTGCTGTTTACTCATCTTGTTCTGTATCAAGTAATAATAATAATAATAATAATAATAATAATAATAATAATAATAATAATAATAATAATCTATCTTTTTGCTGTGTCATACAATAAAATAATAATTACATAATCATCATCATCATCATCATCTTGAGGTCCTGATAGCGGCTGAGTTTTTCCTGTTGTTTTTCGTCAATGCGACTGTCACCTGGGATGGCGACATCAATGATCCAAACCTTTTTCTTTTCAACACACCAGACATCACAGTTGTGGAAAAGAAAAAGGTTTGGATCATTGATGTTGCCATCCCAGGTGACAGTTGCATTGACGAAAAACAACAGAAAAAACTCAGCCGCTATCAGGACCTCAAGATTGAACTTCAAAGACTCTGGCAGAAACAGGTGATCGGCACATTGAGTGCCATGCCAAAAGATCTCAGCCGGCATTTGGAAACAATAGACATTGACAAAACTACAACCTGCCAACTGCAAAAGGCCACCCGACTGGGATCTGCGCGCATCATCCGAAAATACATCACACAGTCCTAGACACTTGGGAAGTGTTCAACTTGTGATTTTGTGAAACGAAATCCAGCATATCTATCTTGTTTGCTGTGTCATACAATAATAATAATAATAATATAATAATAATATAATAATAACTTGTGATTTTGTGAAACGAAATCCAGCATATCTATCTTGTTTGCTGTGTCATACAATAATAATAATAATAATAATAATAATAATAATAATAATAATAATAATAATAATACTGTTCTACTTGGTTGGTGGTTCCTAGCCCTTCTCCTTGCTTCTAAGCCATAGCTAGCCTTTTCTATTCCACCTGAGAAGAAAAAGTGAGTGAGTGGGGATATCTTAAGTTTTCTTCTTAAACAAAACATGCTGGGATTGTGTCTCTATTTGAGAAAGGAGCTGTAGATCAGTCCCGGATGCTGTATGAATCGCATTCCTCACCTTGTAGAAGGTCTGTGTCTTTTCAGGGAGCTTCCTTGCGTTCCTAAGTATCTTCTGGACATCTGTCTGCAGAGAGTTGGGGACAAAAAACTTGATGGTTGGGTTTTGAAGCATTTCTCCAATTTAGCGGCTCAATTTGGCAATGGAAAGGCCCCTATTTACTGCAGCAGCACTTTGGCCTGGTTGCTTTTTTTGGTTCCTGGCTGGACTTTGAACGGTAGAAGAAGACAACAGGAAGCCAATGCAAATGCGGCAGCCTCACTGTGACATCGCAAGCCCACGTCCAGAGACAGACCACCATCTTTTACACTAATACAGGCCCCAAAAGGTCAACATTCCTCCCATAAAACTGGAAGGTTGACCATGACTAAGATATTACTACAGCCTCCGACAAGTGCACTGAATAGGTTAGAAAAGGAATTCTGATTTGATTCCCACCTAAAATATTAACAAATAAACAATAATCCAGGCCTCCTTGCAGCAAAGTTCAAAGGCCAGTGAAATTTGAGTGTTATTATCATCATCACCTTGCTTTTTCACTCGAAAAATTACCCCCTCCACAATTCAGTTTGCAGGAATCCTGCCACTCACCTGGAGCCCATTGGGTTTAATCCACACAGTTACGTTCTGGGCGTAGCTGCGTTTATTCTTGGGTTGCAGGGGAAAGGGGCTCTTGTTGTCGTCCTCGCCATATGGATTCTCTTTAGCATCTAAAAACCAAAATAAAATTTAAACATTCGACATCCCTTTTGCCTTGTTTTTATTTATGCTGCACTTTGAAATGGTCATATGACTGGTCAAACAAATAAATTGCCGTATATACTCAAGTATAAGTCGACCCTAATATAAGCCGAGGCACCTAATTTTACCACAAAAAAACTAGGAAAACATTGACTCCAGTATAAGCCGAGGGTGGTAAATTTCAGAAATAAAAATAGATACCAATAAAATTACATTAATTGAGGCATCAGTAGGTTAAATGTTTTTGAATATTTACATAAAGCTCAAATTTAAGTAAGACTGTCCAACTCTGATCAAATTATTATTTTCATATTCTTCAGTGTAAATGTGCTTATGTATCCTTTTAATAGCGTAAAATAATACATGTAATAATAATAATAAATAGAATAAAATAATACATGTACTAATAAATAGAGTAAAATAATAAATGCAATAATAATAATATCAGAGTGAAATAATAAATGTATTAATAATATTAATAAAAATAGAGTAAAATAAATGTAATAATACCAATAATAGAGAAAAATAATAAATGTACCATATATTCCTGAAGTGGTTCTTTGCTAGTGCTTTTGGTGCACAAAGAAAGAAGGGGGTTGGACTAAATGGCCCAAGGGGTCTCTTCCAACCCTCTTTTATTATTATTATTATTATTATTATTATTATTATTATTATTATTATTATTATTATTATTGACACAAAGTCACAGCATAACACAGCAAACGAGATATATATGCCGGATTTAGGACTGTGTTTAGGACTGTGTGGTGTATTATTATTATTATTATTAGTATGACACAGCAAACAAGATAGATATGCTGGATTTCGTTTCACAAAATCACAAGTCCCAAGTGTCTAGGACTGTGATGTATTTTCGGATGATGCGCGCAGATCCCAGTAGGATGGCCTTTTGCAGTTGGCAGATCGTAATTTTGTCAATGTCTGTTGTTTCCAAATGCCAGCTGAGCTCTTTTGGCACGGCACCCAGTTGTTGTTGTTGTTGTTGTTGTTATTATTATTATGAACAACATTGAGGCTGGGTGGCCATCTATCAGGGGTGCTTTGCTTGTGCTTTTGGTGCACAAAGGCAGAAGGGGGTTGGACTAAATGGCCCAAGGGGTCTCTTCCAACCCTCTTTATTATTTTATTATGATATGATTATTATTAACATTCAGGCTGTATTTGTTTTGCTTGTTTTTTTTACTTCAAAATAAGGTATGTGCAGTGTGCATAGGAATTTGTTCAGTTTTTTAAAAAACTACAGTCCGGCCCTCCAATGGTTTGAGGGGCCGTGAACTGGCCCGCTGTTTAAAAAGTTTGTGGATCCCTGGGCGACAGCGTCATCATTCACAAATGAGGGGAAAACATGTATTTTAAATGCTGATGTTCATGCACTACCTGAGATGGGACCAAGCTGGGCCATCTTCCCCAGCCAAGGGAGAGGCTCTGGTCCAGGTTCAAAGAGAGACATCATCAGGTTGGACTTCTTCTTGCTGTCGGCTTGGGAATAAAGCATCCCGTACCACTCAGGCCTGAAAACGGAGAGCAAAGCATTGAGAGCAAGAACAAATATTCCTGCTTAGATGAGACTATCTTGGCCCACATCTGGGGATGGCCCTTCTGCAAAGGACGACAGTGCTGTTAAAGAAACAAAGAGTCTGTTGATCAAATAAACGAAACTGCTTCCTCCTCTATCATATTCCCCCAAACCTCTTTCTGTCTAATCTTGCTGAAATGGTTCAATTCTAAATAATTCCTGTCTATTTATTCCTCTAAAAAAATGGATTTTCTTCATGGCTGAAGATCTACATCAGTGGCTCTTGACCTTTGGTGTTTAGGACTTCAGCTTCCAGAATTTGTGGCGGTCGCCGAAACGGTTGAAGTCTCAACAACCCGGAGAGCCAGAGATTAGGAATCACTGCTGTAGACACCTCTGCCAGTCCTGATTCTTTGAAGTAAATGGAAGGAGTTTCCCATCAAAAAAACATGGATGAACATCTCTAATTCTTTTCCACCAGTTTTTCAATTGCTAATGATGTATGTGTTTTTATGCTTATTTATATTTTTGTATATTTTGGGTTCATACAATGTGTGTTTTATTATTCACACGCTGGGTTCTGGAATGAAGGATTTTGTATTATGTACCGGTTGCGGTCCTATGTACACCACTTTGAGTCCCATTCGTGGGAGAAAAGTAAATAATAATTATAATTGTAATTATTATTCTTATATTAAGCAAACCTGCCATAAATCTCTGGGGCAAAATACAACACAGTTTTGGACACTGCTGCCTTTGGGTCCCTCTCCATCCTCCATGCCCCTTTTCGTACCCTAACTGAACAATGGCCACCATGCCTTCCACTTTCAGGCTCCCGTGCAGCAACACACAGAAGTTGGGGATCTTGCCCGCTATCTGGTTGGCTGAATTCTCATCCTCGACGTCATCAGCAATCCCTGGACCCACCTCATCGCCTTCTAGGAGGAAAGGAAAGTGAAGGCAATGAGGGCTTGCTCCCTCTTCATGATGGTTGCCAAAGGCTGGGCATGAGGGCAGTGGAAAGGCTCACCTTTGTTGAGAGCAATGGGCAACACCAAATGCCGAGACAGGACAGGGGGGCTGGAGATATCAGCAATATCAATGAAGCCAACTATTTCCAGATCTAGGAAGGAAATTAGCAATTTTAAAAAGGGGGGAAGGAGGAGGAGAAGAAGAAGGAAAAGAAGAGGAGGAAGAGAAGAGGAAGAAGAAGAAGAGGAAGAAGAAGACCGTTGATGGTTTTAGGGTAGGCATTTTGCTGCCTTCCAGAGGTGTCTGGACCTAGCTCCTCTAAATCCATAAGCTGTGGCCAAATAATAATAATAATAATAATAATAATAATAATAATAATAATAATAATAATGCAGTAGAGTCTCACTTATCCAAGCTAAACGGGCCGGCAGAAGCTTGGATAAGCAAATATCTTGGATAATAAGGAGGGATTAAGGAAAAGCCTATTAAACATCAAATTCGGTGGCGAAGTGCGTTAAAGCACTGAGCTGGAGACCGAAAGGGAGACCGAAACCCCGGGAGCGGCGTGAGCGGCCACTGTTAGCTCCAGCTCCTGCCAACCTAGCAGTTCGAAAACATGCCAATGTGAGTAGATCAATAGGTACCGCTCCGGCGGGAAGGTAAGGGTGCTCCATGCAGTCATGCCGGCCACATGACCTTGGAGGTGTCTACGGACAACGCTGGCTCTTCAGCTTAGAAATGGAGATGAGTACCAACCCCCAGAGTCAGACATGACTGGACTTAACATCAGGGGAAACCTTTACCTTTACAAATTAAGCACCAAAACATCATGTTATACAACAAATTGGACAGAAAAAGTCATTCAATACGCAGTAATGTTACGTTGTAATTACTGTATTTACGAATTTAGCACCAAAATATCACGATATATTGAAAACGCTGACTACAAAAACGGCTTGGATAATCCAGAAGCTTGGATAAGCGAAGCTTGGATAAGTGAGACTCTACTGTAACAACAACAACAACAACAATTTTATCCTGCCACTATCTCCCGAAGGGACTCGGAGCAGCTTACAAAACAGCACATATTAGTGCTATAACACATAAATACAAGTCATATCAACATTAGTAACAACACAATATCAAGACATAACCAACACTTACAGAAGTAAAACCCAACTCAATTTAAATAAAATATATTCAATAAAAACACAGCAATAGCAATTTAAAATGGACAATACTAAACACCAAGAGACCATAAAAACACTGCAATAGCAATTAAAATGGACAGTACTAAATTCCAAGTGACATAAAGTGTCCTTCAAAACTTCTGGGGCTGCCTTCCTCTAAAGTAGCAAAAACCCAGGAAGAAAAAAACAACAACATAAAGTCCTCAGTTTTAAATACAGTAGCATCCACAGGGGATTTGTTCCAGGAGCCCATATAGACAGCAAAAAATTATGCACACTCACATTCCTATTAACAATGGTGTAAGGCAATGTTTCTTAACCTGTGGGTCCCCAGGTGTTTTGCCCTACAACTCCCAGTAATCCCAGCCAATTTACCAGCTGTTAGAATTTCTGGGAGTTGAAGGCCAAAACATCTGGAGACACACAGGTTGAGAACCACTAGTGTAAGGCAACAGCAGAGGTGGCAGCAAGCCCTAGCAAGCAGGAGAGCCCAAAGAAGCAAGGCTTGTGGAGACTACAAACAAGGTGAAGCTTAGAACTCCCAATTAAAAATGTCCAGCGATAGTTGTTGATGGATTGCCCTCTATCATCCCTCACTCCTAGCCATATTTTCCCCATATCTGACCTACGGCTGTGCAGCACTCTCTTCCTGCTAGAATTTAGACTGTCCTTACTTTCTGCCCACCAAAGCTCTTCCCTCCCTCTCTGATGGTGTTCGTAACTGGGGAGAAAAAGAAATCTCTGCCAAAGAGATTTCATGGCAGAGAAAGAAAGGACACAGGAGAAGAACACAAAATGATCTCGGAAGAGACTTCAGCAAAGAAGAAACAAGTCTTTACCTGTATTAATAGTCTTAGGGGCCGGATCAATTTCCTCATCAATCACAAAGGGCTCCGGCCTTGGAAAGGCTTGCACGTCGGAAGATAAGTGGCCGCATTTCAGAACAGCATGGAAAGGCGTATAAGCAACATCTATTAGCTTCCTAGAACAGGAGTTTATCATTAGGAGAAGACAGTCCATGCACTCAAGAGAACTCCTTTGGAGAACTGCGTAAGAAGTATATCATCACAAGAATGGATGATACATAAGTGGCAGGAAGGCAGTCTGACAAAAATATATCAACCTTTGTGCCAATGTTATAATTGTAGGCAGGTTTCCAAAGCTGCACAAATGTCCTCATCAGAGGAACGTGCTAAGGAGTGACCAGGGCCGTATACTCACCCAAACATGGACTGGACGTTCTTCAAGCAAAGGGGTCCATCGATAGTAAAGATCTGGCCTTCCCCATTGTTTAAGTCTATAAGGCGTTCAAGGCAATCTAAAGAATCTGTGCTCTGGAGCTGCAAGCAGAACGAAGCTCTTCATACATAACGCAATAACATGCACGTTTTGGAACTGTGCTTTGCTGAAAATGCACATATATACAAAGACACATATATTTGATCTACATTGTGCCTTTCTCTCAAAATGGGACCCGAAGAAGCCTTAAAAAACAGTGAATGCATCGAACTATACACATTGTTCAATGAACACTTCAAACGATACAAGTACTGAACTCCATGCCATTTTGCATGACAATTTGGATGATAATTTCCAAATTGGACTGTAATGTCCAGCAGCCCTAGTTAACAAAAGCAATGATGAGGAACACTGGGAGTTGCACTCCAACAAGATGAAGACGGACACATGATTCCTGCTTCTGGGATTTAATCACATATTCTTGAGATCATGTGACAACTTAGAAAACTAATGCCAGATACAGATGACAACATCCTAAGTGACTCAGCCCCTGTTTTAAATAGTGTCTAGCCCTTATGGAAGTGGATAAAAAAATACTGGCAGCCGAACCCAGAATCTACTTGAAAGTGTTTATGAGCTAGTCATTGACCGTAGAATCATAGAATCATAGAATAGTAGAGTTGGAAGAGACCTCATGGGCCATCTAGTCCAACCCCCCGCTAAGAAGCAGGAAATCGCATTCAAAGCACCCCCGACAGATGGCCATCCAGCCTCTGCTTAAAAGCTTCCAAAGAAGGCGCCTCCACCACAGTCCGGGGGAGAGAGTTCCACTGCCGAACAGCCCTCACAGTGAGGAAGTTCTTCCTGATGTTCAGGTGGAATCTCCTTTCCTGTAGTTTGAAGCCATTGTTCCGTGTCCTAGTCTGCAGGGCAGCAGAAAATAAGCTTGCTCCCTCCTCCCTATGACTTCCCCTCACATATTTGTACATGGCTATCATGTCTCCTCTCAGCCTTCTCTTCTGCAGGCTAAACATGCCCAGCTCTTTAAGCCGCTCCTCATAGGGCTTGTTCTCCAGACCCTTAATCATTTTAGTCGCCCTCCTCTGGACGCTTTCCAGCTTGTCAGCATCTCCCTTCATCTGCGGTGCCCAAAATTGGACACAGTATTCCAGGTGTGGTCTGACCAAGGCAGAATAGAGGGGGAGCATGACTTCCCTGGATCTAGACATTATTCCCCTATTGATGCAGGCCAGAATCCCATTGGCTTTTTTAGCTGCCGCATCACATTGTTGGCTCATGTTTAACTTGTTGTCCACGAGGACTCCAAGATCTTTTTCGCACACACTGCTGTCAAGCCAGGCGTCCCCCATTCTGTATCTTTGATTTCCATTTTTTCTGCCGAAGTGAAGTATCTTGCATTTGTCCCTGTTGAACTTCATTTTGTTAGTTTCGGCCCATCTCTCTAGTCTGTCAAGATCGTTTTGAATTCTGCTCCTGTCTTCTGGAGTGTTAGCTATCCCTCCCAGTTTTGTGTCATCTGCAAACTTGATGATCGTGCCTTCTAACCCTTCGTCTAAGTCGTTAATAAAGATGTTGAACAGAACCGGGCCCAGGATGGAGCCCTGCGGCACTCCACTTGTCACTTCTTTCCATGATGAAGACGACGCATTGGTGAGCACCCTTTGGGTTCGTTCGCTTAGCCAATTACAGATCCACCTAACCGTAGTTTTGTCTAGCCCACATTTTACTAGTTTGTTTGCCAGAAGGTCGTGGGGGACTTTGTCGAAGGCCTTACTGAAATCTAGATACGCTACATCCACGGCATTCCCTGTATCGACCCAACTCGTAACTCTATCGAAAAAAGAGATCAGATTAGTCTGGCATGACTTGTTTTTGGTAAATCCGTGTTGACTATTAGCAATGACCGCATTTGTTTCTAAGTGTTTGCAGACCACTTCCTTAATGATCTTTTCCAGAATCTTGCCTGGTATTGATGTGAGGCTGACCAGACGGTAATTGTTTGGGTCGTTCTTTTTTCCCTTCTTGAAGATAGGGACCACATTCGCCCTCCTCCAATCTGCTGGGACTTCTCCCGTTCTCCAAGAACTCTCGAAGATGATTGCCAGTGGTTCTGAAATAACTTCCGCTAGTTCCTTCAATACTCTTGGATGTAGCTGATCTGGCCCTGGGGACTTGAATTCGTTTAGAGCGGCCAGGTGTTCCTGGACAACTTGTTTCCCTATTTGGGGTTGGATTTCCCCCAATCCTTCGTCCATTCCATGTTGCTGAGGTTGAAGATGGCTTTCTTTTTGTGAGAAGACCGAGGCAAAGAAGGCATTAAGCAGTTCTGCCTTTTCCCTATCCCCTGTCACCATCACCCCATCTTCTCCTTGCAGTGGCCCTATCGCCTCCTTTTTCTTCCTTTTTCTACCAACGTAAGCAAAAAAACTTTTTTGTTGTTTTTTATGTCCCTGTAATGTAATAAAAGTTTACAGGTTACAGGTACTTGAAAGTGAAGCTCCTAATTCAAAAGTCTATCGTCAATGTTGTCAGTTTCTCCTAACGCAAACCATCACTTTTATTTTGTTCCCTTCCTCCTGCAATAGTTCGTACCCAAAGCTTTTAAAGAGTCTTTTTAAAAATCCACTGACAAGATTAAGGCAGAATTGGGCAGAAGGCAGACTAATGGATCTCTGGGGGATTTGCAGTAGCTTGGCACAGCCTTCTAACTCCCCAAAACAGCAGGAGCAAAATGGCTTCTACTACCTAAATTAGGCTGCTGAAATAAATCTGGCAAAACTGAAATTCAGTCCATCCAGGTAACAGGTAAAATACAAGCCACACACAAATATAGTGTGAGAACCGGCTCGCCGGAATGGACTCACCTCCTCTAGGTTGGCCATGCACATCACGTAGAGCTTTGATGGAAATGGAAATGGCAGTGGGAAGCGGTTGTTTTCGTTTCGTTGGTTCAGAGTGGCCAAAGAGTGGCGGAGGGAGCCCCTGCCAATGCCTAGGCTGCCATCAGTGACTAGGACAACCTAAGGAAGGGAAAAACAAGATGTGTATTGTTTCATTCTGGACTCTACCACGGTCGTCAATGGACATGAATCCAGAAACCTCACCTGGCAAGGAATGGCGGCACCCCATTCTTGCTGCACAACATTGCACACTCCGAGCAGAGCCGACTCCAGGCATGTTTTATCATAGTCGTCCATATTACTCAGGGCCTCCTGTGAATGTAAATCACACTCTGGTTTGCTGAGTCAGAGACTTTCTGTGTTCAGATATACCAGATTAGATATAGAGCAAGTTGAGAAGAATGTCTTCAAACTCTAAGCCATATTTTAAAACAGTTGCAAGAGATCACATGAGTCATCTAGTTCAACCCCCCGCCATGCAGGAAAAGCACAATCAAAGCATCCCTGACAGATGGCCACCCAGCCTGTTTAAAAGCCTCTAAGGAAGGAGCCCTGGTGGCAAAGTGTGTTAAAGCACTGAGCTGCTGAACTTGCAGACCGAAAGGTCCCAGGTTCAAACCCCGGGAACGGCATGAACGGCCGCTGTTAGCTCCAGCTTCTGCCAACCTAGCAGTTCGAAAACATGCCAATGTGAGTAGATCAATAGGTACCGCTCCGGCGGGAAGGTAAGGGCGCTCCATGCAGTCATGCCGGCCACATGACCTTGGAGGTGTCTACGGACAACGCCGGCTCTTCGGCTTAGAAATGGAGATGAGCACCAACCCCCAGAGTCAGACATGACTGGACTTAACGTCAGGGGAAACCTTTACCTTTACCTTTACCTTAAGGAAGGAGCTTACACCACACTCCAATTTGTACGGCTAGGACGTTCTTCCTAATGCTCAGGTGAAATCTCCTTTCCTGTAATTTGAGGCCACTGCTCCAAGTCCTAGTCTCCAGGGCAGCAGAAAGCAAACCTGCTCCCTCTTCCTCATGACAGCCTTTCATATATTTATATATGGCTCTCATGTCTCCTATCAGCCTTCTCTTCTTCAGGTTAAACATACCCCCCTCTTTAAGTCGCTCCTCATAGGGATTCATGGTCTCCAGACCTTTGATCATCTTAGTCGCCCTGCTCTGGATACCTTCCAGCTTCTCAATATCCCACTTGAATTATGGTTCCCAAAATTGGACACAGTATTCCAGGTGAGGCTTGACCAAAGCAGGAGGAGCTGGCTCATGTTCCATTTGTTCTCCACTAAGACTCCAAGATCCCTTTCACATGTAACTCTGTGGAGCCAGGGGCCACCCAGTGTATTTGTGCACTTCATTTTTCTGCCTAAGTGAAGTGTCCTACACTTCTCTCTAATCTGTCATGGTCATTTTGAATTCTGATCCTGTCCTCTGGAGTACCCAATTTATCTGCAAACTTGATCAGCATGCCCGCTAAACATTCATCCAAGTCATTAATAAAGATGTTGAACAGTACTGGGCCCAGGACCGAACTCCCTTTATGGCATTCCACTAGTCATTTTTTTCCTCTGCTATTCTGTTTCATACCTGCAGAGTATTGTAGTCTCTCGTAAAGGGCACCATCAGTTCCCAAAGCGATGAAAACACAACTAAAGCAGTGAATTCCAGCTTGTAGTTGGTGGCCATGTGTTCAAACAGCATAGTTAAGCCATGGGCGGCAAGGTGTTTCCGCTGATACTCCTCTGATCCTTCAACAGAGACTGGCCGAGTCATGGAGAGGGACACATCCATCACCACCACTGTTGGCATGGTGGCTTCCTCTCTCTTCTATCAGATGGAGAAGGGGAAAATACTGCAAAGGACAAAAAGGAAATGAAGATCCAATAGGAAAATTAACTTATATAAGTTTATCTCCCTCCTTCAAATCATAATTATTTATATATTTATCGTGTCAGAAGCGAATTGAGAATACAGTTATATTGTATTAAAAAACCCCATAAAGTTAAAAACTTGGCATTATACTAAATGTCCTTTGACCAGTAGCTGACCACTTGGAATGCCTCAGCTGTAAGAAGGTCCTCCATTGTGCATGTGGCAAGGCTCAGACTGCATTGTAATAGGTGGTCTGTGGTTTGCTCTTCTCCACACTGGCATGTTGTGGACTCCACTTTGTAGCCCTATTTCTTAAGGCTGGCTCTGCATCTCATGGTGCCAAAGCACAGTCTGCTCAGCGCCTTCCAAGTCGCCCAATCTTCTGTGTGCCCAGGGGGGAGTTTCTCATCTGGTATCAGCCAGGGATTGAGGTTCTGGGTTTTAGCCTGCCACTTTTGGACTCTCACTTGCTGAGATGTTTCTGTGAGTATCTCTACAGATCTTAGAATCATAGAATCACAGAGTTGAATCCAGTCTGACCCATTTCCAAGAAGCAGGAAAATCACATCAAAGCACCCTCGACAGATGGCCATCCAGAGGGGTAGCATGACTTCCCTCGGTCTAGGCCACGCATGGGCAAACTTTGGCACTGCAAGTGTTTTGGACTTTAACTCCCACAATTCCTAACAGCCTACCCAATTTAAATCATGTTTGCTTCAACCCCTGTAAGCCTTCCTCAAGTCCTGAATTGGAAATAAATACAGTAGACTCTCAATTAACTGGAACCCATGAATTGGTATATGCCAGATTCTGGTACTATTAAAAACAAACCTCATACTATACCATACCATTAACTCTGCATTGACGTGGTATCAATACTGAAATACAGTCATGAAAAAGCAAGTAAAGACGAACTTAATCTAACACAGTTTATTATTCTATTACTATAGTATATTATTATAATATTATAAAATGATTTAATTTTAATTTTTGCCGGTTGCTTGAGAGTTTCGATAAACTGGGAGCGTAATGCCTTTACAGTTCGGACTACAACCAGGAGATGATTCATTGCCCTGTTAACATCAGAGCTTCCTTGCCTCGCTGCATTCCTTTCCACTAATAAAGAGAAGACAAGGGTTAGAAGGCATGGTCATCAAGTTTGCAGATGACACTAAACTGGGAGGGATAGCTAACACTCCAGAAGACAGGAGCAGAATTCAAAATGATCTTAACAAACTAGAGAGATGGGCTGAAACTAACAAAATGAAGTTCAGCAGGGACAAATGCAAGATATTTCACTTAGGCAGAAAAAATGGAATGCAAAGATACAGAATGGGGGACGATGCCCAGCTTGACAGCAGTACGTGTGAAAAAGATCTTGGAGTCCTCGTGGACAACAAGTTAAATATGAGCCTACAATGTGATGTGGCTGCTAAAAAGCCAATGGGGTTCTGGCCTGTATCAATAGGGGAATAGCGTCTAGATCCAGGGAAGTCATGCTCCCCTCTATTCTATTCTGCCTTGGTCAGACCACACCTGGAATCACACTGCGTCCAATTCTGGGCTCCGCAATTGAAGGGAGATGTAGACAAGCTAGAAAGTGTCCAGAGGAGGGCGACTAAAATGATTAAGGGTCTGGAGACCAAGCCCTATGAGGAGAGGCTTAAAGAACTGGGCATGTTTAGCCTGCAGAAGAGAAGGCTAAGAGGAGACATGATAGCCATGTGCAAATACGTGAAGGGAGGAGGGAGCAAGCTTGTTTTCTGCTGCCCTGCAGACTAGGACTCTGAACAATGGCTTCAAGCTACAGGAAAGGAGATTCCACCTGAACATCAGGAAGAACTTCCTCACTATGAGAAGGGCTGTTCACCAGTGGAACTCTCTGCCCCGGACTGTGGTGGAGGCTCCTTCTTTGGAGGCTTTTAAGCTGAGGCTGGATGGCCTTCTGTCAGGGGTGCTTTGAATATGATTTCCTGCTTCTTAGCGGGGGGTTGGACTGGATTGCCCATGAGGTCTCTTCCAACTCTACTATTCTATGATTCTATGACATTTACAGTTCAGACTAAAGCCCAGAGCGGATTCATTGGCGTTCCCTCCCACCATTAAGACACCGTGGCCAACTGGCTTTTACTGGAAGGGAAGTTACCTGGAAAAGGACTGGCAAAAGAGGAGCTCGGACCAGGCCTATCAAGGTGTTCACAATTTCTAGGTCAGGAGAGAATACTTCTGGAACATGTCCAGTTGTGGTTGTTGTTATGAGCCTCGACTAATTCAACAGACTTTGTAGCAGCCAGAAAAACTAAGTTTCTGGAGTAGGGCGACGACTTCCAACGTACGCACAGCACAATGAAACAGGAAACCACACTTTCAAGCCAGAAACAGATTCCTTTCCCACCTTTTGTAGCCTTTTGTGATCATTATCACCGTTGATCCTTCTCTTCACCCCCAAAACAGAGGCTCAAGGCAAGTTTACAAAGGCAGCTCAGTGAAAATAGACAAAAGAGCATCATCACATTGGAATCAAGCCCATTGGGAAAGGCGGGCGAAAGAATACCTCTTCATGTTTTCATATCGAGCGAGTTTGCTTGCTGGACGCCGCCATCTTGGGTGCCTCTGGAAAAACGTTCCCCACTGCTGCTGCTGCTGCGACCGCGAACTTTGGTTCCGGGATAGGAAGCGGCCCGCTCGGCGTGCTTACTGAGCATGCGCGACACCTACTCCTTGAGCTGCCATTCCTGTTTGGTGTCACTGTAGGATCCACAGTGAAGATCACAACACCCAGCATAGTGATCTTGTCTGTTCTGTAGCCTATGTCTTGTCGAAGGCTTTCATGGGAAGGATGGGAGCAAGAACTCTTGCCTGTTTGAGGTAACAAAGGATGCCCCCAGGTAGGCTTTGAATTTGCAAGGCTCTTCAGTGTTAATCAAGCTGGCCAATTGCAACACTCACACGTGCCTCCCACCCTGGACATTATTCCACAGATATATAAACCCCACTTGCCTAGTTTCTAACAGACCTCACAACTTTTGAGGATGCTTGCCATAGATGTGGGTGAAACGTCAGGAGAGAACGCTTCTGAAACGTGGCTAGACAGCCCGGAAAACTCACAGCAACCCAATACTTCTAAATAGTGTTTTTTTATTTGCAAGAAACAATGCTTGGGGACACTGAGGCATCGGAAAGCACAGATGTTATTATCTCATAGGAACTGTTGGATTTTGTAATATTTCCGGTTGTGAAATTCCAGATAAAAGGATGCTCAGCCTGTATCAAAAATGGCAAATTTAAGACAACAGAACCACACGGATTTCTTTTCTTTTCTTTATTGAGCCATTGTAAAATATTAAATAGAACCAAAGTTCTATGAACTTTGAGGAGAAAAAGGCATTTCCCCCCTGCGTGAACATTAAAATATACACCTTGAAGTTGACCTACAAATTCAAAACCAAAAATAAACACTGACACAGATGTCCTTTTGTTGGTAAATAAAATGTCAACATTACATATGTACAAATCTACAGCCGTTCCTTTATGAAAGTGCTCTTTTGCAAGTGAATGTAATGTCTGTTTTGAAATTCCAATGAATTCATATTTTTTTTCCTCTCCAGAAATAAAGTACCAGTTTGTACCTCGTGCTTTAGGATTCTTTTATATATACATTTACATGGAATGAATATCCATTTCTCTCTTTGGAGTCAAGTATTCCCGATCGAAATACCAGAAGTCATATACACAATAAAGCCATATTTGTACAAACGAAAAATCCTAAAGTTACAGGGGATTTTGAACATGGAACTGAGTGAGAAATTATGCTTTTTTTGCCCAAAGTATTGAACAGATACTATAAAACAGACGATACATCATATAATGGAGGCGCAGAACTGTGGCTGGATCTACATTGACAAAGAATCCAGTTTTTGAATCCAGATTATCTGCTTTGAACTGGAAGCTCTTGACACGTCAGATTACTTATTTCTCCAGTTAAAGTATCCTCAGATAAAGAATTAGGAAAGGATTAATGCCTGCGACTTTGGAGGGCTGTGAAAGAAATATTACATTTTATGGACCAATGGTCCATCTAAGAAGCAGTTACCTGGAAAGATTTAGTGATGAAAATACCCAGAAACTGTTGCTCAAAATCCCAACATCTCAATGGAAATTGACATTAATAATAATAATAATAATGTTTCATTTCCTAACTATCTCTCCTCAAAGCAGGTTACAATATAGTTTAAACACACAGATGAAATATGAGGTTGTTAAAACACATACATTAAAAGACAAAGATATCAGATTAAAAGACATTAGGGCTGTGCTAGAAGACTTGCCAATCAAATCTGCAAATAATTGAATCTGCAAAATGTGGAGAGCCAACATCATCATCGTTGTTGTTGTTGTTATTATTATTATTACATCCCACTTTGATCTCTACTGAGACACAAAGCTGAACTGAAATGTCTAGACCAGACGGTAGGATTACTTCCAGATAAAGAAAAGGCATGAATTTGAAGCATGTTATTGATGGCCTTCGACCTCCATAAATGTGTTTTCCACACATTGAGAAGCATGTCAGCCAACAGCATTCCACATCACAAGCTAAACCATTTTTGGAAACTAAGGAGGCTTTGAAACCGATTTCATTGAGTTTATGGGCAAACAATTCCACTTTGCACTGACTAATAATGATCACTATGTAACACGATTTTTGTTCCCGGGTTATAAATGTCGTTTCTTAATTGGTTCTGTCATGAAAACATGGGGAAAGTTGATCAAACTGCAAAAACTTTGTTTTGGTGGGACAGATATCCTGCTATAACACATTTTGCGATAGTTTTCCAATGAAGATCTCACCATAAGAGTCTCAACCAATTCAACCTAGTTTGTGGCAGCCACAAAAACAACGAAGTTTCTGGAGTAGAACAACTACTTTCAAAGTAAGGATCATTCAATTAAACAGGAAGTAACACTTTCAAACCAGGAACAGAACATTTTTAAAATTTGGTTACATAGTATAATGCTTCCTTCTAGAGTACCTAAACTAGAACTGATAGGATACACTGAGTTGATATGAGTTTTCTTTGGCTGTGTTACCATGTTCCAGAGGCATTCTCTCCTGAAGTTTTACCCACATCTATAGCAGGCATCCTCAGAGGTCCTCACAACCTCTGAGGATGCCTGCCATCTATGTGGGCGAAACGTCAGGAGAAAATGCCTCTGGAACATGGCCATACAGCCTGGAATACTCACAGCAAACCAGTGATTCCAGCCATGAAAGCCTTTGACAACACATTGATACTTTGGCTCAAATCAAGATGTTCATTTGCATTAACTTTACTATTAAAGCCAACATGAGTGTGCACTTTTCTTATTCTCTCATCTGTTCAGACAACCCTGACACTTAAAAACAGTTTTTTCAAAAATATTTTGACAAAACTTGGAGATGTTTTGTTTTCTAAGCAAAGGCAAAATATAGATTTGTAGGTTTTTATATATATCACTGCAAACACAAAATGGAGCTCGGGAAGAGACATGGGCCTTCTTCTGTCATACACTCAAAATTCCTATGAAAAATAATGGTTTTCCCCGCTGGGATCTAAAGAAAGGCATGATGCTTTAGGGCCATCCCTCTGGAACAGCAAGCAGTCAATCCCTTGAAATGAATGGCAAAGCGCTTTTGAAAATGCTTTCAAAAACCAGTATATGATCTGGTTAATAATAATAATAATAATAATAATAATAATAATAATAATAATAATAATAATAATAATAATAATGGCTTGCCGTTTGAAGGAGAATGGCCCAAGTTCCTACAGATGGCCCTAAAGTCCCTTTTTAGATTCTCATCTTTGTTAAGGAATTATCTGCACAGCAGTGGCTTCTGGACAGAGCTTGGAAATGTTAGTATCAACGCATGAGAATTGAAATAATTGGAGCAAATTAATTCCCTTGAGTCAAAATATTGAGCAGACATGATCATAATTTCTTAACATTCATCAATAATAAAAAGTTAATTCTATTTCTTTTAAATGACCCAAAATGATGACTTATCTCCTCTCCACTACTCCACCAAAAGCAACACGTGTAAAATGGGAAATATTGTAAATAGTTAAAAATATATTATTGACACTTTAAATAATTTTAGATTTTTAAAAATTCTTGATTTTTTTTGGACAAAGGAGAGGTCACAAATTCATTTCTAAGAGAAGATTTCTAATATTTGCTCTCAAAAGCCGTGCTTCTCACAAATTCCTTTCTGAGAAGATCCAGTCAAGGAGACCTCAAAGGACTTGTCACCCCAGATTTCTGAAAAGTGACAAATGCATCTTTAATTCTGACCATTTTACACAAGTCTGTAATTCTTTTCAGCTAAAATTTGCAAATGTAGATTCCTCTTTTTCTTTTTTTCCCTTTTGGAAAATATATTGACAATTCTTATTCTGGTTTAGTAAAAGTTATCTTTCTGTATTAATTTTTGTTTTGTTTTTTTAAAAAAAGAGTGGATTTTTGTTTTCTTGGGGGAGAAAAAAACAATTTGCTATAAACCTTCTTCTGAAGGAGGGAAAAAGGTATTGCTTATGCAACAGGCTCGTTTAATTCGCTATTTAAAAAGTTAAAAAAATAAGAACTTACTATAAATAATTTAAAATATTATACAACTCTGGTATGCACTCTGTAACGTTCCTCCCTTCGCAAACATTCTCTGTAAACAGTTTTGAAAAAAGCTTATTTTGTTCATGCAAACTTTTAGTGCATGGTTTTGGTCCGTATCTTTGCTTCATCTTCCATTGGATAATATCTCCATGTAGTGGTTTGCAGAGACCATCCCAGTAAAGAGAGCCTTCCTTGGCCCATTGTTTATGAGTCATTCAAATATCATTCTGGGAAATTTGGATTAAAAAACAATCTGAATGTGAATGGAGAAGGGCAAAAGTCTTTCTGAAGTCTCTCTCGTTCTTTTTCTATACATATGAACACTGCAAAGAATTCCTTTTATATCTCTTAAAGGTATGGTTCCCCAAATATTTTCCGACACTCCATCACTCCAGTGCTAGGAGGTCTGTCGCAATTGTGGGTGCTCTTGATCTGGTTTGCCGTCAGGCGGTCGTAAGCCATTTTGTATTCTCTGTCAAAAGCATCTGCAACAACAAGGCAAAATCAATGGAAACGCTAGACCAAAGGAATAAGGAACATTTGAAAGGGTTTTTTGGGGGGACTGTTTCTATATCAGAGGAGCAAGCAGCATGTTTCCGTTGATCTTTAATTCATTTTCAAAGGATCTGAGCAAAGGAAGTCCAAACAAAAAATACTGGAAAACAGAAATTAGTCCATAATTCTTTCACGTCTCACTTTGCCAACTGTTTTGTGAGAAAACAAGAATAATGGAGGAAAAACTACTGAGAAAAAGACAGAATCACAAAGTTGGAAGAGACCCCAAGGGCCATCCAGTCCAAACCCATGATAATAATAATACAGTAGAGTCTTGCTTATTCAAACTCCACTTATCCAATGTTCTGTATTATCCAGTGCAGTCGGCCTTTTCATTGTCAATGCTTTTATAGTCAATGTTTTAAATACATTGCGATGTTTTGGTGCTAAATTGGTAAATACAGTAATTACTACATTACACCATGTATTGAACTGCTTTTTTTGTTGATTTGTTGTAAAACATGATGTTTTGGTGCTTAATTTGTAAAATCATAATGTAATTTGATGTTTAATAGGCTTTTCCTTAGTCCCTCCTTATTATCCAACATTTCACTTATCCAATGTTCTGCCGACCCGTTTATGTTGGATAAGTGAGACTCTAATAATAACTTTATTCTTGTATCTCGCCACTATCTCCCCAAAGGGACTCGGGGCGGTTCACATGGAGACAAGCCCAACAGTAAAATAGATTAAAACACAGTACATAGATTAAAACCATATAAACAATTAAATAAAAAACAGCAGAAAACACATGATCAACAATTGCTTTAAAAACCTGGCCACAAGGACAACAAATGTGGAGGGTGACTAGTGCAAGACTGTAAATAGGATTCGTGGGAAGTATAGGGATCTGTAAAAAGGCAGGGATTTGGGCCATTTCGCAGGTCCTTGCATCTCTCGATCCAGTTGCATTTCTCTCCAGCATCACAAAAGGTACGAACTGTTACATCTTGAGAGCTCCCAAAATTTTAGGAAACTTTATTAATACCAGACAAGGGATACCCAACCTGTATTTATAATTTCCAAAGAAACCATTAGCAGTGAACATCTCTATAAACCTGTAACTCACCTATATCAATGTTCTCTCTTCCAAGGGCAACAAGGGAGAGGAACAAAATTTCTCTGTAAAGGCTCCTAAAAAGAAAGAATTGCAAAGCGTTACTGTATTATAATTTAAATATATGAGATTAGACATTGACATTAGAACTGCACTCCAAGTACTCCAGAAGATATTTTCCAGCACAAATAAAAATAAATAAAATAAAATTTAATGGGACGGTAAGCCTTGCAAAGCATGGGAGTTGTAGATGCAGAAATATTTCTATTTTCAGGCAAGAAGCTCTCAAGAGATAAAGCCTCTATCTGGAGGCTGTTTCTACTAACAATAAGCTGGGCACTACATTTTGTATTTTTTCTGAACTTTATTAGTAAGAGCAGCAATAAGTTTCTTTGCAGATGTTATACTTTAAATAAGGCTTCATGAAAAAAATAAGGAAAAAAAAACTTTCCCCAGATTTTTCCTATCTTTCCCCAGCCTTCACGGGTCTACTTCAATTGGAAGTGTTAGGCTAGATCTATACTGCCACATAAGGCAGTTTGAACCACATTATATGGTCAGTGTAGACACATACCAAATGATATTGCAATTAGGGTTGCACAGTGTGTTAAAGCGCTGAGCTGCTGAACTGGTGGACCAAAAGGTCCCAGGTTCAAATCCTGGGAGCGGAATGAGTGCCCGCTGTTAGCCCCAGTTCCTGCTAACCTAGCAGTTCGAAAACATGCAAATGTGAGTAGATCAATAGGTACCGCTCTGGCAGGAAGGTAACGGCGCTCCATGCAGTCATGCCGGCCACATAACCTGGAGATGTCTATGGACAACGCCGACTCTTCAGCTTAGAAATTGAGATGAGCACCAACTCCCAGAGTCGGTCACAACTGGACTTAACGTCAGGGGAAACCTTTACCTTTACCTTAAACCTTGCCCCGTTTCGTGTCCCAGCTTTCACTGAGGGTCCCGATCCACTTTGTGGGAGCCTCCCAAAATTGGGGAAGTGTTTTTGATTTGGGGCTCTGGAAATTGGACTATTATTGGGGGGGGGGGGTCGCACTCACTGGCTCCCTTTCCCAGTGCACGCTTTAAGGAGGCTTCCATTCTTCTTACCTGGCACCTGTTGTTTCTACTCTAGAGTAAGAGGTGCCCAGCTGCAGGCACTGGCAGCCTCACATGCTTTCCAGGCCTGCCTGCATGCCACGCCACACCACACATGCACTTTCCTTGGAAAGAAAGTGCATGTGTGGTGTGGCATGTAGGCCCAGAAAGTGTGCACACCTGCCAGTGCCTGCAGACGAGTGCCTCTTAGCCTCTTCCTCTAGAGTAAGAGGCAGTCAGCTGCAGGCATGCTCCAGACCTGCCTGAGGTACACTGCCTGCCATACATTGTCTTTCCAAGGCAAGTTTGGCTGCAGACAAAAGCAGGTTTTCATGTTGAGCAGATTTTTGTGCAGGGAGGGGGCTTCCCGTTTCGTGCTCCTGAAGATACAGAAGACATGAAAGAAATAGTAGAAACGGTAGGAAAGAATGTTGTGCACAACTCTAATGGCAATGTAGATGCTGCCTCTGACTCCCGCCATGTGGACCCTGTGGAGTAAATACCTTCCTGCCTTTAAAACACAAACAGTAGCCCCCTTTGACTGATTTACCTTTGCCTCTTCATTTGTGGGACTCTGCTAAGTCTTTCTAGGATTTGACTCATCGGTCCATAGACGTCATTCATCTTAATGCTTTTTACCATGTTTCTCAAAAGCTCCTGGTTAAAAGAAGCGTCATCCTTCTGCAGGAGGTGAACTATGGGGTACTTTTGAGCTGGAAAAAGGAAACATGAAATATTCAAGATGGAAAACTATAGCAAGGGGGAAACAAAGGTAAAAAGGAAACAGACTTGAGTCTGCTTCTTAGAAAGCCAATGTTTTACCAAGCTACAGCCAATCCAGTGAAGTCACAGAGGGCCACTTCACCTAGCAACAACTTTTGTGTTACAAACATACATATATAGACTTTTATATAGATAGCAGGCAATAATATGCAAAACATCTTCCAAATCAAATATAAATAACTTACTATGGGCATTCCACAAAATGTACAGAGGTTGCCCTGGATCTTTGTGCAACTTCATGTTGTCCCACAACATCTGGATGAGAACATATTTGCTATCCTCCAAAATGCAGTTTCTTGGAATCTGAAGATGAAGAACAGAAAAAGCAAGTCTATAAATATATGACAAGAAACTGTAGCGTATCAGGAAACTCGCTTGAGTTAACATATGCATAAAGGAGCGGGAACAATTCTACTACAGTTTCATGAGGTTTTTTTTTTTAATGGGTCTCTATTTTAACAGTGACTGATGCCCTCCGATTTCTGTCCTTTATTATCATTTCTCATTTTATTTAGATAATTTTTACCCCGATCCTCAGCCACAAAAGCACTCAGAGCAGTTTGCAAAATGTTCATTTGCCCTCAGGCTTACAAACTACACAAGAAAATTGGATGTAATACATAAAACAGGATGGAATTGTCTCTTGCTGGCTGCCTCCCACTTTATGGCCGGAGGAAGGGCAATTGAAAGTAGGCCCTGAATCCTTTACTTTACTTTTCTTTAGCTTTATCCTTTACTTTTCAATAACCTCTCCTCCAATATGGCCAGAATCATTTGAGTGTAATATTCCTCCTCTTAGGTGGAATTAGATAACAATGGCATTATTGCCAATAATAATAATAATAATAATAATAATAATAATAATAATAATAATAATAATAATAATATAATATTAACTTCATTTCTATCCCGCTCTTCTCACCCCGTAGGAGACTCAGAGCGGCATACAAAACACATCTAGGCAAAAATTCAATGCCTTATACAAAGGAAATAAAACATAACATTTCAATTCAATTTAAAATTCAGTTATATTAAACCATTTGTAAAATTATTATTATTATTAACTACATTTCTATCCCACTCTTCTCACCCCGTAGGGGACTCAGAGCGGCATACAAGATACATCTAGGCAAAAATTCAATGCCTTATCCAGTATTGAATTTAGAGTTCTATACAGAAATCATTTGTGCCAAATATTCTTGCACATAATTTGGGCCCAGGCTATACAGAGGACTATATTCTGCCATATAATAATAATAATAATAATAATAATAATAATAATAATAATATCACACAGTCCTAAACACTTGGGAAGTGTTTGACTTGTGATTTTTTGATATGAAATCCAGCATATACATCTCGTTTGCTGTGTCATACTCTGTCTTTGTGCCAATAATAATAATAATGATGATGGTGATGATGATAATAATAATAATAATAATAATAATAATAATAATAGTATATCAGACAGTCCTAAACACTTGGGAAGTGTTCGACTTGTGATTTTGTGATACGAAATCCAGCATATACATCTCGTTTGCTGTGTCATACTCTGTCTTTGTTCCAATAATAATAATAATAATAATAATAATAATAATAATAATAATAGTTCTAGACTCTTGGGAAGTGTCTTGTTGTGTTTCAAATAATAATAATAATAATAATAATAATTAATAATAATACAAAATCCAGCATGTCTATCTTGTTTGTTGTGTCATAATAATAATAATAATAATAATTAATAATAATACAAAATCCAGCATGTCTATCTTGTTTGTTGTGTCATAATAATAATAATAATAATAATAATAATCCCCCCTGCAGGTGCCACCTTGACGTGGTGGGGGGGCTTAGCTGCTCCAATGATGACTGAGGGCTGTGCTGGCGGTAGTGTAACTACCGGCAGGTCCAACCAAGCCAGAGAGGCCTCAGCTGAGGAGCACAACCAAGAGCACCTAACCCATTAGCATTATGGAGAATCAAACCCAAACGAAGTCTATACTGGCTCGGTCGTCGCCCAGGATAAAAAGGACCGCGGTGGATGCTGCTGATTCTGGACATCCATCGACAAGTGGGCTACGGAATCATCAAAACCCAAATGAACAGTCACAGAAGCGGCAAAAATATACAATGCCAGAAAACCGCACAATTATGAAATGCTACTACAAATCTGAACCTCAAAGGCGTGGCTACCAAAAAAGGATGCATCAGCTATGGAAACAAGAGTACCCTGACTCACAGATAACAGAACCCCGACTGGCTGACCAACGAAGATTCATAATCAGAAACAAAGTGTTCAGTGAAGTTGAACTCGAAGAAATCCAGAAAATTTGCAAAGTAGATTACCATCAGACCACAGCACAGACAGCAGCAGAGACTCCAGCAACACTTGGAATGGTGGAACAGATTGAACCAGAAGAAAGTGTGGCGCTTTTGCAAGAATTTGAGGAACCAGCACTTGAAACATCTGTTGAACCACCAGGAACCTTGACAGCAAGACAACAAGAGCTCAAGGATAAGATCATGGCTCATGCTGCAGCAAATGCAATAAGACAGCGGCTCCCAACTCTAAAAACAGTGCCCAAGAGACACCTGGCGCCTCTCATGAAAGATGTGAATGCAGCACTCTCCACTGTCCAAATAACATCAATTGAACAAACAAACCAGTTTGCCTACAGTGCAGCAGTGATAGTAACAGAAGAACTTGGGCTCCTACAACCAAGGCAGCCCCAAAGAAAATCGACTGGAAAACCAAAGTGGAAGGTCAGGCTAGAGTTGAAAATCAAGAAACTTAGATCAGATGCAAGTAACCTGAAAAATATGAAAGAGAGGAAACTGAAGAATGACAAAATCAAGCAATACCTGATCCGAAAGTACTGGCTGAACACCAGAAAAATTGAAGAAGCTTTGGAAATCGTGAAAGAACAAATTACAGCAACAGCCAGAAAAATTGAAAGGTATGAAGCCAGAATCATCCAGTACAGACAAAATCAACTGTTTCAATCAGACCAAAGACGGTTCTACCAGAGTCTGAACCAAACAACAGACACAGTAACCATAAAGCCAGAGAAAACTGCAACAACAAAGTTCTGGAAAGAACTTTGGGAAAATAATAAAAACTACAACAAAAACGCTGGGTGGATAAAGGAGTTTGAAGGAAAATTCTCACAGAACAAAATGGAACTGATGGAAATAACAACTGAAATGATCAGCAAACGAGTGCAAAAAGTCAAGAACTGGACATCGCCTGGTAGTGATCA
The DNA here is from genome assembly GCF_035594765.1 of Anolis carolinensis. Lineage (NCBI taxonomy): Eukaryota > Metazoa > Chordata > Lepidosauria > Squamata > Anolidae > Anolis > Anolis carolinensis. The sequence continues at coordinate 7,541,600 of NW_026943822.1, read as the reverse complement.
ACTTCATGGATTTTGGCTCAAACATCTGATTAGTTTACATGGAAAAATGGCCCAACAATTCAATGAGATGCTGCAGAAAGGAAGTATCAGTGAATGGCTAACAACTGGAAGAACATACCTGATACAAAAGGATCCAGCAAAAGGAGCAGCACCAGGAAACTACAGGCCAATAACGTGTCTGCCCACTATGTTTAAACTACTGACTGGCATCATAGCTGACAGAATTCAAGACTATCTTGAAGAAAAAAACATCTTGCCAGATGAACAGAAAGGCAACAAACGGAAAAGCAGGGGCACAAAAGACCAGTTATTGATTGACAAAATGATACTGGAGAACTGTAAGAGCCGAAAAGCTAATCTTCACATGACGTGGATTGACTACAAAAAGGCCTTTGACTCACTCCCACACAGCTGGATCATCAAGTGCCTGGACGCCATCGGGATTTGTAAAACAGTTGGCACCTTCATTGAAAACATGATGGAGCACTGGAAAACTGAACTGTTTGTTGGAAATGAAAGCTATGGACTTGTCAACATCAGGAGAGGAATTTTCCAGGGAGATTCATTGTCCCCTCTGCTTTTCATTATTGCCATGATCCCTCTGTCAACAATCTTACAAAAAACAAATCTCGGCTATCAAATATCTAAGAATTCTCACAAAATTTCACATTTGATGTACATAGATGACCTGAAGCTATATGGGAAAACGGAAACTGAAATCCAGTCTCTGACCAACACTGTCCGAATTTTTAGCACTGATATCAACATGGAGTTTGGTTTGGACAAATGTTCGACAGTGGCATTGAAGAAGGGAAAAACCATTGAAAGTGAGGGCATAAATATGCCCAATGGCCAAACAATAAAGTGTCACCAGCCAGAGGCCTATAAATATCTGGGCATACTACAGCTGGACAACATCAAGCATGAACATGTGAAAACTGTGGTCAGTAAAGAATACACACAAAGGGTCAGAAAAATTCTCAAAAGCAAGCTCAATGGAGGCAACACCATCAAGGCCATAAACACCTGGGCCATACCTGTCATAAGATATACTGCTGGCATTATAAATTGGACACAGGTGGAACTGGACAATTTGGACAGAAAAACAAGAAAACTCATGACCATTCATCATTCACTGCACCCTCGCAGTGATGTTGACCGGCTATATCTGCCTACAAGATCAGGGGGCAGAGGACTCTTACAAGTAAAGCAAGCAGTCAAAGAAGAAGAACATGCCCTGGCAGAATATGTCAAGCAAAGTGAAGAACCTGCTTTGATTGAAGTCAAAAATCAGAAACTCCTCAAAACACAGCAGACAAAAAACCAGTACAAGAAAACCGCACTACAAACTAGAGCTGACAGCTGGCACAACAAAACACTGCATGGAAAGTTCCTTGACAAAATTGAAGGAAAAGCTGATAAGGAGAAGACCTGGCTCTGGCTCACGAATGGGACCCTGAAGAAGGAGACAGAAGGCCTGATCCTTGCAGCCCAGGAGCAAGCCATCAGAACAAATGCAATTAAGGCCAAGATTGAAAAATCAGCTGATGACCCAAAATGCAGACTGTGCAAGGAAACCGACGAAACCATTGATCATATCCTCAGCTGCTGTAAGAAAATCGCACAGACAGACTACAAACAGAGGCACAACTATGTGGCCCAAATGATTCATTGGAACTTATGCCTCAAGTACCACCTCCCAGCAGCAAAGAACTGGTGGGATCACAAACCTGCAAAAGTATTGGAAAATGAACATGCAAAGATACTGTGGGACTTCCGAATCCAGACTGACAAAGTTCTGGAACACAACACACCAGACATCACAGTTGTGGAAAAGAAAAAGGTTTGGATCATTGATGTCGCCATCCCAGGTGACAGTCGCATTGACGAAAAACAACAGGAAAAACTCAGCTGCTATCAGGACCTCAAGATTGAACTTCAAAGACTCTGGCAGAAACCAGTACAGGTGGTCCCGGTGGTGATGGGCACACTGGGTGCTGTGCCAAAAGATCTCAGCCGGCATTTGGAAACAATAGACATTGACAAAATCACCATCTGCCAACTGCAAAAGGCCACCCTACTGGGATCTGCGCACATCATCAGAAAATACATCACACAGTCCTAGACACTTGGGAAGTGTTCGACTTGTGGTTTTGCGAAACGAAATCCAGCATGTCTATCTTGTTTGCTGTGCCATACAACGTCGTTGTGTTGATAATAATAATAATAATAATAATAGATTTTAATTTATTATCCGCCTCTCCTTTCGGCTCAAAACCAGGCACAATATAATTAAATACATCTATAAAATCACATATAAACCAGCCTGAAGTCTGTATCTTAGTACAAATGGGGAGAATGCAGGAGATAACCTTTTCAGTGGCTGCTCAGTCAGTAAAAAAGGGGAAATAGTACAAAAAGTGAGCAAAAAGAACAGGAAGATGGTTAAAGATCTGGGTAAACTGGGCACAGTGTAAAAGCCCAACTAGACAAGGCACCAATCATGCAAATAGTGGCTTTACTGAGAAAGGGTTGGAGGAAGGAAAAGCTATATATGTAGGCATTAATTCAGAAAGGATGCTGTGCGGTCAAGGAAACTCATTTTGCCTTACCTTTGAGTTCTTATTGCAGTGCTCCGAGGACAGGATTAACCCTGGAAGGTTACTGGGCAGGTCCAGGCGCCGGAAGTACCACACTAGGTTCCAGAAGACAATGGGATGGTGGTCCACAAAGGCTGCCACCGCAATCGCATGGTCTCCTTCATTTTCTAATAAGCTTTCAAGCTCCTTCCACACAACCAGAGGACTCAAGTAAGGGACAGTGATAGGCTCTGGGCTGGGGAAATGCCACTCTATCCCCAGGGGGTCCTGGTGGACAGACAGACAGAAAAAGAAAGGGGAGAGGGAAAGACGAAAGAAAGAAAGAAAGAAAGAAAGAAAGAAAGAAAGAAAGAAAGAAAGAAAGAAAGAAAGAAGCATGATTAGTCTCTGTCCTCTAAGATTTTGTCTAGAGGTTTGATAGTGCTTTTCCTGCATAGTAGGGGGCTGGACTAGATGGTGCATGTGGTCTCTTCCAACTCCATTATACAGGATCTTTTGCCATTTTAAGATAAAGACAACAGCAAAAGGAATCATAGTTGGGAGAGACCCAAAGGGCCATTCAGTCCAACCTGCTTCTGCCAGGCAGGAAAAGCACAATCAAAGCCCCCCCCCTCCTCCCATAGATGGCCATCCTGCCTGTTTAAAAACCTCCAAAGAAGGAGATTCTGTTACACTCTGAGGAAGAGAGTTCCACCGAGACACAACTCTTCTTATGATCAAGAGGTTCTTCCTAATAATGTTCAGGTGGGATCTCCTTTCCTGTAATTTGAACCCATTGCTCCGAGTCCTAGTTTCAAGGGCAGCAGAAAATAAGCCTGCTCCCTCTTCCTTATAACAACCTTTCACAAATTTATACATGGCTCTCAGCCTTCTTTTCTGCAGGCTAAACATGCCCAGTTCTTTAAGATGCTCCTCCTTTCTGTCGTGATAAACTATTTATTATCTACCTCAGTTCTATTGTGATGGTCGAATTCCACTTTTATGATTTTGTTGTAAATTGAGCATGTTCAATCGGTGGCATCAAAATATTTAAAATGAATAGTGACAATAGAGCATGAGTGACGGAATCGAACTCCAGCATCACAACATTCTCCAAAGTGTTATTATAGAAAGAGACCTTTCCTTGGCTCTTTTGCACTAGCCCAACAAAGGCAATTGCCCTGAATAGATTTTGTCCTTGCTCAGAACATTCAAAGCTAATAAATGAAGGCCCATCCACTCACCGCTGTCCCTTGCAAAGAGGTGGGCAGGCTCCCTGTGGGGACCACGTGACCATTCTTGTGGCCCTCCGTCTCCTCTGGTTCCATGGGAATGGAGGTGCTGATGCTCCTGGACAAAGGGTGGCTGATGTGTTCAGTGCGGACAGCGTTCTGTTTCCTTCTGGAAGGGATCTGAATGCCCCTGGTGCAGCTGGCAGGTGATTGTTTGGAATTGCTGCTGGCAAAACATTTATTTCACTTTCTTTCCATTGAACAATTACATTCTCAAGATATTTCCTGTAAAGCTCCTCCCCATTTGCCCTACATTACATGTGTCAAACACAAGGGCCGAATGCTGGACTACAACTATATTCCTCATCATTAGACATTCTGACTAGAGCTGATGGGAGCTGAGATACAAGAACATCTGGAAGGCTGCAGTTTGTTCTATTTAGTCAGGAGAGTGGAGTTTTGAGTTAGATAGGATAGGATGTCTAACTTTCATCATCATCATCATCATCATCATCATTTAATTACTTATTAATCGCCCTCCATCCACAATGCTCTAGGCGATTTACAAGATAAAATTATAAAAGATAAAAATACATACATACAAATATTGATAAAATTAACATAGATCAAAAGTTCTAGTAAAGAGCCAGGTCTTGAGTGCTAGGGTGAAAGGCCCTAACTCACACCTGGCTCTCATATAGAGCGGCAAGGCATTCCATAAGGCAGGGGCAGAAATAGAAAAGGCTCTGCGTCTGGTCCTTTCCAAGTGCACTTCTCTAGGACCCGGTACATAAAGTAAGTCACGTTGGGATGGTCGTTGCGACCTCCAATGATGGGAGAAGGAGAGACGGTCCCTAAGGTACGATGGGCCCTGGCCGTAAAGAGTTTTAAAAGTCAGAACTAGCATCTTATATAAACCACGGTAATCGGTTGGAAGCCAATGCAGATGCTGCAGCACTGGTGTTATGTGGCATTTCAAGGGTGTTCTTGTGAGTAGCCTGGCTGCCGCATTCTGAACAATACGGAGCTTTAAAATGTCCTTTAACCTTTCCCCAACCTCAGAACACCAGTGCTGTTGGGTTACAATTCCCATTAACCCCAGTCTGCATGGTGGATCATCAAAGCTGATGGGAGTTGTTTTTCAAGAACATCTGGTTTTGAATTCTGATTGACGCCTTTCTGATGATGAAGGGAATTTTTAAAGATTCTAATCTACATTCTATGCTACCGCAGATCGGATTGGATGGATCAGGATAAAGTCTTTCTAGAGCAACACCTTACCAGAGAATCATAAAGAGACCTTATAGGTTATATAGTCCATCTCTTTGCTCAGTGCAAGATCACCAGCAAATGTGTTCTGAGTTCCTCTTTGTGAAGACAACCAAAGAAGACAACCTTTCTAGACAATGTGCGACAGGCCTTGACATATTTAATGAGCCCAATCGTGTGACTTCTCTATCATTTCTTCACCAAGTGGAAACTTTCCTTAGGTTTCGTTCTCCACCCATTTTTTCATCCTTCTATGAATCTCCCTCAACTTGCCCACTCAAAACAAGGGGCCCAGAACTGAACATAGCTCTCTGGCTGTGGCCAAAGAAGTTCAGAATGACCCTTACCCTCTGTAAGCTTTCTTGTCTAAATAATCCATAAATAAGTGCCCATAAGCAAACCAGTGGCCTCAGTCCAACTCCGAGTCTCAAACAGATCAGATGAAGTATAATTGTTAAAATGGTTCAGTTGAAACTTGTCTGCTAGTTGGGACAAGCAAAAAAATGAGGCCAAAAGTTTTTATTTCAGATGAAGCAGGTTGCATTTACCTATCTGAGTGTAAGCTGTCATGAGCAGGAACTAGGGATATTGTAAGTCCTGAAGTGGGATCAGAGGAGCAAGACTTTCCTGTATGGTTTGAAATGGAACAGGGCAGCTGCATGTTCTCTGATGAGGGACTGGACTTCAGGAAATACCTACAAGAAGCAGAAAAGTTTATGCGATGATGGGATTGTTACAGAATTGCAACAAGAAACAGCCCAATGAATTGATACATCTCATCGAGGGGAACGCTGGAGGTGCAAGATGCAGAAAGGCATCTTTTTTCCACATTTGGTGAACTTGATTTTTGGAGAAATGTAGTTAAAGAAACACACAAAATCATTACTAACAAGGTTAAGAAAAACCCAGAAATGTGTCTTTTAGGACTATTTAGGGAAAAAATTAGTAAAGGGGATGAAGAAGTTTGTCAATATAATAATAAATAATAATAACACTTTATTTATAACCCGCTTCCATCTCCCTGAGGAGATTTGGAGTGGTTCACATGGGGACCAAGCCCAATCAATAGATAAAACAATATGATGACAGCATACATAATTAAAATAATAACAGTAAAGTAACATTCATAAAATACATCAGCGAGCATCAGGACTAAACGGTGGGGCTATTAAGAAATTACAGGGAAGGCAGGCATGTGCAATGTAGCTTTGTTGCAGCCACATTGGCAATAGTGAAATCTTGTAAAGGCGTAAAAGAATTATCTAAAAAGGATCAGAAAGAAAAGTGATGAGACTATATTCAAATGGCCAAGCTAGACTATAATTACTAGACTATATTCAAATGACCAAGATATTCAGGGAGGAAATAATGAAGGGTTGCCTAAAAAACGGAGGCTAACATTTGAACATCTGGAAAGAAAGACAAATGTAAGATTTTAAAGTAGCCGCAAGGGGAATCTAATCTACCAAAGTAGTTATAAGGGTAGGTTTTATTAGGTATAAGATTCACAGTGAGTAGTGACGAAAGGCATAGGTGGAGGTGGGTTCATGGGTGAGAGGAAGGAGAGAAAGGGTTTGTTAGGATGTTGTAATGTATCTGTTTTGCTAGTTATTGTAATTTTTTGTTTTTGCTTGTTACTTGTATACAATAACATTAAAAATCTGAACCAAAAAAGAAAAGAAACAGCGCAATGAAAAACAATTGGCTACCTTCCGGGCCCCCGAAGGTCCCTGATTTCGATGTTCAGGAAAGGCAAGAACAAGTTCCCGCAGAAAGGGCAGGTGCTGTTCAGGTTGGAATCGTCAGCGGTCCATCCGGCCATGATTTCTTCATCATGGACGAGGCAGTCGCAGGTCCGGCACCGCGAACAACTTGAGATGAGGACCTGCAAGAAGTGCTGTGTTTAAGGCCATGGAACTGTGTTTTGCCTGACCAATGAGGACTATAGTATGTATGGCAGGGATCTCAGCCCATCCAAGTATGGGTTGTTATGACAAACTGGATATCAGGCAGGTTTGCAACTCTCACCAAACTCAGTCAGGGCAAAATTAAAGCTACTCAAAGCAATGGAGATTTTTTTTCCCTAGTCATTCACATATATTCATTAAAAATAATTGAAGAGGATGCTCAATGTAACAAACTACGTAACAAAATTTGAAAAAAATTCTGTTCCTGGTTAGAAGGTGTTATTTCCTATTTAATTGTGCAGTCATTACTTTGAAAGTAGTTTTTATACTCCAGAAACTTCATTTTTGTAGCTACTACAAGCTAGGTTAATTCAACCAATTCAGTTGAGCCTCTATGAGATCTTCATTGAAAAGCTGTAGTAAAATGTGCTGCAGGAGCAAAATATGCTGCAGGAAGTTTTTTCAGTTTAATAAACTTTCCCCATGATTTTATGATAGAACCAATTAGGAAATGGCATTTAGAATGCAGGAAGAAAAATCATGTTGCATAGTGTAATTTCCTGTTAGGAATATCTGGAAATGTATTTACTGCTTTGATGGTTTCTTTTTCATTTACTATCATTTTTTTAAAGCATCAGAAAATGAATGTTTTAATAATAATAATAATAATAATAATAATAATAATAATAATAATAATAATAATAATTCCAGCATATATATTTTGTTTGCTGTGTCATACAATAAAATAAAAATAATAATAAACTATATTTATATCCCGCCCTATCTCCCCAATGGGACTTCAGGCGGTTTATAACAAATATCGACAAACATTCAAAGCCGTTAAACAATAACATCTCAAGTGATGTTGCATGAGACATGATGGAGCTATGTCTTCCTGCCTGTCCCCTCTTCACTCTGTGGCCTCTAATACAAACTGCTCCATGCCAATTAAAGCAATTAAAGCTACAGCTGAAGATTCTGGTAATCTACTGAATGTTTAATTGTATTTGTTGCTAAATATGTTTGATGTGGTTTTTTAAATAATTTTATTAGGTATGATTATCCTTATGATGGTGCTGTTTATTCTTATTGTATGTTATGTCTTTGTTTTTATAGGTTGTTCTCAGCTTTGAGTCCCGTTCTGTGAGAAAAGCGGAATAGAAATTAATTAATTCATTCATAATTAAGCCAATTAAAGCTTGCAAACCTAGGAGAGGGAGAGGATTGTATTTCAGCAAATTACTCCAAAAAAAGCATCATATTGATAATATTTATTTATTGCCTGCCCCTCCTTGTGTCTCAAGGCGGGGTGCAACATGATTAAAACAGTGAGATAATAATAATAATAATAATAATAATAATAATAATAATAATAATAATAATAATAATCACAATCTGCCAACTGCAAAAGGCCACCCTGCTGGGATCTGCACGCATCATCCGAAAATACATCACACAGTCCTAGACACTTGGGAAGTGTTCGACTTGTGATTTTGTGATATGAAATCCAGCATATCTATCTTGTTTGCTGTGTCATAATAAAATAATAATATTAATTTATTTATATACTGCTCTATCTCCTCAAGTGACTCAGGGTGGTTTCCAACATAGCAAGGAAACCATACAACAACTTAAAATCATACAACAACAAAACATAATACAATAATGAGCATAAGTACACTAAACATACAAATCAATCAATTAACCATAGGCTTCAGAACTAATAACAAAATACTAATAATAACAAAATAACAGTTAAATACATATACCAAATATACACAAACACAGATTAAAGTTCACCCTGTAGGTTAAAATAAAAGGGTGTTTGTTCCAAGGTGCTTCAAGATTCGCAGTCAAATCCATATTTAGTACAACCTCTCCCTCCCTCCTTCTCTGTGACCTAATTTTCAAACCCTGAGATTTAATTCTATTTTTCCGACCTTTCCATATTTTCATATACTGCTTCACAGCTCTGTCGTGTTTAGTGAATTGTGTCAAGGACACTTCCTTGACACTAGAAATTAATTAGTTTCCTCAACAGAAAAAAAGACCAAGGCAGCTGTGAGGATTTGGAGGCAGTCTAATGTCAACAAATTAGCCGCTGAATTAATATGTTTATAGAGCTAACAGAGGCATTTCAGATTGATTTCCCAGTTCCTCCTCTCAGCAGACGATCCCTGTACGGCCATGATTGCTCATTTGCTAATATTAATAGGCTTTGGAAGTTCAGTAATAGAAGAAACTGGAAGAAGTGCTTCCATTCATATAGGAGTTTTAGTTTATTAAGGAAAATATCATCAGGTCTTATACTGTATAATAAAGCAGTTACCCCCAACCTGATGCCCTTCAGATGGATACAATGGCTAGAGATTTTGGAATTATCATACACATTTGAGTCAAAGTATTTTAGTACTAGACAGTACTAAAATGATTTCAAGGGAGTCCAGAGTCTTTTAAAGAGAGAAATAGTGAATAATAATAATAATAATAATAATAATAATAATAATGCCACTTGAAAGCATGCTGCTTGCCTTTTTTGCAATTATAATAACTATATTATTTAAAACATTAAAAATGCTGTACCTCCAATGCATAATTCTGGAACACACTCGTACTGCTTGTGCTGCAAGACGACACCAGCTCCGACTTGTCAGGCAAAGGAAACTTTGAAAGGGAGCCTAAAAAGCAAATGGAGACTTATGATTGCAACAAGAAATGTTCAACTTAACTATGACAATTAGCCGGAATCACTGGGTTGCTGTGAGTTTTCTGGGCTGTATGGACATGTTCCAGAAGCATTCCCTCCTGACGGTTCGCCCACTTCTATGGCAAGCATCCTCGGAGGTTGTGAGGTCATGCCTTCTAGCCCTTCATCTAAATCATTAATAAAGATGGTGAACAGAACCGGGCCCAGGACGGAACCCTGCGGCACAAGGAAAAAAGGAGGAGGAGAAGGAAAGAAAGCAGTAAGGGAAGAAAGAAAAGGAAGAGAGAAGGAGGAATGAAAAGAGATAGGAAGAAAAAGTACATTAAGATGAGGAAAGAAAATGGGAGGAATCTCAGGAACTCACTGCGCTTTGAGGAGCCATTGTTGGAAGCGGAGCTCTCCAGGCTCGTCCTGCTCAAACCCATCCCTTTCAACACAGAGGAGGTATTCTCTTGAAGGGAAGAGTTACTGTCGAAATCATTGCAGACATCTTCATCGGTCAGAGAGGTAGATTCTGAATCCAGGGCTCCCAGGGATGAAATGCTCGCCCGGTCCGAATTTTGGTCCTGAGGACAAAAACCGAGGGAACTCCTTTGTTAACAAAAGATATTAGGAAGAAACAGCAGTGCCGTGAGAGCTTATTCTATGTCTCTATTGGTATAAGCCTCATTCAAGAAGAAACTTTAAATGTTTACCTTCCATAATCATAAGGAAAAGCTGGGTGCTCAACCAAGTCTTTTGAATAACATAGATGATGAGATTCTACAATATCGTATTATATACATTGAAACAAATGAAAAGATGTTTCCCTTCTACAAGTCAAATAGATTATCCAAAGCAGCATGCTTCTTCTACAATGCAAGACAAATGTCCAAATCAATTTATCAGCTATCTCTCTGTGACAATGCAAGGGTTCCTATCTCCATTTAGAATATCCCAGGAAAAAAAGCACACCGGTTTATGTGGTGTCCATAGGATTCCTACGGACACACAGTTATTTGTCCAAGCCTGCAGTGATAGAGATATGTCTGTACATACATCTTCACTGCATAATGTGCCTCTGGCACTGAAGCAAATAAGACTTTTCCCAAAATAGCTCACCTTTACCATAATCCACCTGGCATGGTATGTGTGTGTGTGTGTGGAGGGAATTGTGAGTTTTAAATGGAATTTTAATTGGATTTGAATTTCATATCCACACACCACTATTATTTAATTTTTTTAAAAAAACCCTGCATTTGTTTTGTTTTAAATTGAGATTAAATTGCATGGTTATTAGCTGCCTTGAGTCACCACAATGAGAAATAATAATAAAAATAATAATAATAGATCCACCAGGCTATTATTTTGCCAAGTTAAAGACTTCAAATAGTAGCTATGGATCTTCTGCAAGAGATAATAATAATAATAATAATAATAATAATAATAATAATAATAATAATAATATCACACAGTCCTAAACACTTGGGAAGTGTTGGACTTGTGATTTTGTGATACGAAATCCAGGATATATATCTAGTTTGCTATGTCATTCTATGTCTTTGTGTCAATAATAATAATAATAATAATAATAATAATAATAATAATTTTTATTTCTTTCCTCTCTCTCCTCAAACTTGAGGTGGGTCACAACAAAGTTTAAACACATAATTATAAACCATTATAGAAAATACATATACAGGCAGTCCCCAAGTTACGAACAAGATAGGTTCTGTAGGTTTGCTCTTGAGTTGAATTTGCATGTAAGTTGGAACAGGCACACTTTTTTAAGTGTAACTCCAGCCAAATATATATATTTCTTAGCTATGGATGGCATAGGGAAGGGTTAACACTCCTGTGGTGTTTCCTTTTCTGCCTGTGCCCCTGTTCAGAAGATTTCCCCTTGCTTTCTGTCCTTGTGATAACTGGATTTTGAAAAAAAAAATTGCTTGTTGTGGAAATAATGATTGGAGAGAAAGCTTCAATTGAGACCCCTTTTCCCTATAATAATTCTTCCAGGAGTAAATTTCCTTTCCAAGGGGTAGATTTCACTCACTTCCTGTTGTCTCATTCCTTAACTAGGAGTAATTTGTAAGTCGTATGTTTGCAACTGTATTAAAATTTACAGAACAAAGACCAAAATACAGCTAATGCAAGACAGAAGTTCCAATTTCACAAGTCAGAAAAAGTAAAGACCCTCCTGCTCTTATAATGGCACTGATGTAATGCAAGGCAGAGGGTATGAAGTGCTCATATCTTTCTTGAACTGTTTTATGAGCATGGTCTACGAGACATACCTTGGATGAAGACGCATACGTTGTAAACTTTGAGTACCACTTGCTGGCCTTCTCTGCCACTCCTTTCCCTGCAGTAAACATGCTGTTCTTCAGGACGTCGAAGGTCGGCGTCAGGAGAGTGTCCAAATTGAAGGTGGTGGGAGAAGCCAGCATGACGGTGCCCGCCGCATCCTGAGACTGTCCCTTTGACAGATCATGTGGCGAAAACACTGGGGAAGACCAAAGTCTGTCCCTTACCCTGTCTTCATTTTTGGCCTGGTAGCTTTTGGATTTGATGAGGCCGGTGGGCCTGGGGGAGTTTGGGGGGAGGCTGGACCGCCGGCGTGGCTGAGCAAATGTCGGGCTCCTTTTCAGAGAGTTCTTGTCACTGCAGGCTTTTTGCAGATCGACACTCGGCGCCCGGCTTGTTAAGGGGCTGCTCATATTGTTCATATACATCTCTATTTCCTCAGCCAAATCTCGCCTTGCCGACGGAGTCGAAGAACTCCTGTCCTCCTCTTCCTCCACTTCCTGCGTCTCTACCTCAGCAGCCAGCAAAGACAACGGATCAAATCCTCTTTCGACACCCATTTTCTCAATGGCCTTTAAGGGAAAACTGATAGCACGCTGGATCCTTTGTGGTTTTTTATGTGACGGCTTCACAGTTTTAACCAAGACAGGTTCGTGATCCAAATCTTCCAAGTCAAATATAACTGGAGACTCCATTTTGTCCACAAAACAGTTTTCGTAGGGCATGTCCTCATCGCTGGATTCTTTCTCCGGGTTCCCTCTCTTAATGGTTTCCAAAGAAGACGGCCTGATACGGAGAGTCTTGGGCCTGATGCGCTTCTCAAACACTTTGGAAAGGATCTTAGCATCTACTCCGAGTTTCTCAACAATCTCATCTGGATTTACTTCCTGGTTAATTTGATTTTTCATGAGTTCTATCAAGGCATCTCCACTCAGGTTGCGGTTCCTGTTCCTCCAAACCGTCCGCTTGTGTTCTAAGTCGGCTGCATTTAAATGCTTGCTTAAGTATGAAGCTTTGGTAACTTTAGTTTTCTTGGTGTTTTCAAAGGAAGAGAACAGCAATCCAGCAGAGCTTTCTGGGAAGGAAAATCAAACAAAAAACCTCTGAGTGGATTACCTTCCTGACAATGCATAAAGTTAAAAAATTGCTCTACTTCCCAATGAAATATGCATACTTTCATCCTAACATATAAAGGGCAAGAGGACAGTATTCTGTATCATAGTCACATTAGAAAAATACAGACATTGTATGAATGAACATACACAATGGGGGCATTTTCTTAGAAAAAATAAACAATTTAAAAAAGTTAAATGGTAAGGAGGAACCTTCAAGGATATCAACTCACCTGTCCCAAAATCTCCTGTTGTATCTGTTATTTTGCCAATGGTATCACTGATACGAACAATCCTTGAAGCAGTCTTAGTGCTGTTGGAATTCTGATAATTTAATGCATGGAGGCAGTTGCCACTTCCTTTCCCATTCTCTATCTCAGATACTGTATTCAGACAAGATACATGGAGAATTCATCAGGAGATGACTTGCTCATAATAACCACTGAAAACACCCATTAACTGTAGTCTGTTTCTGTTTGGTATTAAGCATCCAAAAGCCAAAACTTTTGAGAGCTCCAGGTTAAAGCTTTCAGGACAACTGGTTTTCAATGTACAACACTGAAGTACAACCCAAACACTACAGAAGAATTAATCATTAAACGGTCATTCGTATAAGCCCAGGTTTGATATCAAGAAACAGAGCAGAAGCTTCGAGATTTGATACTTACATGAGCGGCAGTCGCTCTCCTTTTTCTCTTCTTTATGCTCTCCGTTCTTCTGAACAGTTGCTTTCCCTTGCTTAACAGCTTCTTTGGAGAGTTTGTAGAAGAGATCCGAATGCTCTGCTGTCATCGCAATATAAAAGCAATAGGTGCAAAAGTTAACAATCTGTTTTAATTAATAAAATAAAATAAAATACAAAGCAGGAAGAAACAAGGAGATGGATCAGAACCTAAGGCTGCTTCAAGATGATGCTTTAAAGCAGTGGTTCTGAACCTGGGGTCCCCAGATGTTTTTGGCCTTCAACTCCCAGAAATTCTAACAGCTGGTAAACTGCCTGGGATTTCTGGAAGTTGTGGGCCAAAAACATCTGAGGACCCCATGTTAAGAATCACTGTTTTAAAGATACAATAACTAGATTTTTACATACTTTATGCACTCTTTAAAGGAAGTACCTTTCGAGATTAACAGGGGTGCATATCATGTGAAACAATACTTCAGAGAGATGTTGTTTGTTTTGCTAGTTGAGGTTTCAGGATCTCTCATAATTTTCCATATAGCCGACCGCCTCAGCATTTTGAATATATTTCCAATAACTAAATTAATCATCCAGACCAAGAAATCAACACTGACACCTCTATTTGTATCGTATATTATTTGCTAGAACTATTTAACTCTCTGCAAATATCCATATTCAGCACTGGAAGGGGCCAATGGTTGCCATTTTAGCTAGCTTCCTTCTCTGTGCTTCTTCAGACAAAAGGTTTCCTTATTTCACCTTAAATGTTGGCGTTGCATAATTTGAGAGGAGGAGTAACAGTCTTTTATATGTAGAATTTCAAATGAAAAGATATGTATGAATACTTTACCAGAAAGACTTTTGTGGATGCCGTTTGCAGGCTGCTTCCTCAGTACTCTTTTGAACTGTGCTATACCTAAGATGACATTTCTTATCTTCGTCCACAGAAAATAGCCGCTTCGGTTGCTGGATGGCCAGGTGCTTTCCAAAACAGCCTGTAACAACATCACAGGGACATTCAGCCACATGCATTCATGTATATATATTTGAGGTGGGCTGGAGGGGGGGGGGGGAGAAGAGCACTGTTTTGATTACTCTTTTCTGAATTGAAATAATCCAGTGACTCAGATGAGGATGTGAGACACTATTTCAAGAAATGTATTAAGATGAATGAATTAGGATTTGAATCTGTTTCCCTGATTATATTCAACATTCTGGCCTGCTTCTCATTAAAACAATCATTGTGGTAGTAACTGCTTTTTAGACCAAGTATTTGGAGATATGTCTGCCCACTGAATTGCTGAAGCAGCACATAAGCCCTGCTACATTACGAATATGGTGTATTGATTTCCTAATGCATTTGTCTGTTTTCTGAAAGGATTTGTGTCTCACCTCAGCACAGGAACCCATTAATACAATCTATAATACACTCTAAGCTGATACAGAACTCACAGAAGTTTGGAGAAGGCATTTTGGGTTGGGAATATGATGATAAAGATGAAACATACCCTCTCTACTGCTCAAAATCAGTATTTTTTTTCAAAAGAAAAATAGGTCCAACCATCTATTTTATTTCCACAGGTCATATTAATGAGTACTTCAAATTATATTTATGAGAAAGTGTGGGCTTTAGATTGCGGAGTCTCGAATACTTTATTTACCTTATTATAATAACCGTATGTAATGGCATTAGGGTCAACTCCAGCTTTTTTCATTTCGAAAAGGACCCTCACGGCTAACACAGGTTGGCCATATTGCCCACATAGCTGCATCAACACTCGGTAGCACACCTGAAATAAAAGGGTGTCTTTGTTATGATTTCAACATCAAGATGTTGACATATAACATAAGGATCTCATGTCCCAGAAAAAGTAAGTCCCTTACCTCATCAGGCGGGTCAATCTTTTTAGTGTGCATCTTCCGCAGCACATCGTAGGCTGTCCTCAGTGCTCTCACTTTGGAGTGACAGACTTTGACATAGGCTGGGAGGCAGATAAACCACAGGCCATAACAGTGGCGCAGCAAACACCGGGACCACATCTGAGGGATGGAGGAGTACCTTTTAGCGATCTTATGGGCCGACCTGATTTCCTGCAAAGACACATCGGGAATGAGATGCTTAGAGAACGTCACAACTTTGAAACAATGCAAGGAAGAAAAGGGAAGGATGTTGTGGCCAGCCATTTGTCTGGCCTGGCTAGGTTGCTGCTGGGGGCAGGTCTCCAACAAAGGAGGATTTGTGTCAGGAGTACTTTTTAAACCTTAAAAATGTTCTTTTATTCCGCTTTCAGTGGGACAGAGTATATCAGGCACTTTAAAGAGAAAGAAGGTAGACACACAGATTATATAGCTACATTGGTTACACAAACAAAGGTGATATTACATTTTACTCAGCATTCACATATACACATTCACTCTCCATGCATACATGAACATCCCTTCTTTCTGTTCCTGGAGAAGAGACCCGCACATGTGACAGATTGCTTCTGTGCTTTGCTTCTGAAAGCCCTCTTTTCACTGATATGTAACTTTGCCTGCCTCGCAAAATAGAGCCATGCCTGGACAGTCAGCTCTAATGTTCATGTTAATGATAATATTGCATCACTTCTAACATAAATTCAGCTGGGTTTTCTCTTTGGTCATAAGTGAGAAGACACAAGGATGATTCATTCTACTAATGGCATGTTAAAAAGAATTGAAATGCAAACTGAAATCCGGTGAAATCATTCCAGGGCAATGGCACAGCAGCATCACTTAATATTGAACATAAATAGTCATCTTAAAGGCAGCAGAATGTAAAGTCCATTAGGAAGGAGAATGGGTTTCTGAAACGGTTGCCCAAACCGCAAGACGGATGAGAGAAAAGTCAAGGTGATGGTATGCGAATGATGAGCAAGAGCAGCTCTGTAGAAAATAACGATGAGCTGCCAGCTCATTTGCACTCACTGTGCGACCAGCAGGCACTGGAAAGGATTTCATTAATTAAAGCACCGGGTGGTGGATCGCATCATTCCTTCAGGCCAGGTTTTTGGCTCAGAAAAAACAAATAAGGTTGAGTGTTTTAACTATCCAAATCAGATGTGAACTCTGCTTCCAGCTGTCTGCAACTACCACTGCCAGAAAATATGCCTCCAAAATCCCTTCCACGTGCCTATCTAATTCTTGACAAAGGTTAGGGGATAGTTGGAAGAGACCCAGGAAAAGCACAATCAAAGCACCCCCAACAGATGGCCATTCGGCCTCTGTTTAAAGGCCTCCAAAGAAGGA
This sequence comes from Anolis carolinensis, assembly GCF_035594765.1. NCBI lineage: Eukaryota > Metazoa > Chordata > Lepidosauria > Squamata > Anolidae > Anolis > Anolis carolinensis. The sequence continues at coordinate 7,524,562 of NW_026943822.1, read as the reverse complement.
GCCTCCACCAGAGACTCCAATGCAGAGAGTTCCACTACTGAACAGTCCTTCTTATGGTCAAGAAGTTCTTCCTAAGATTCAGGTGGAATCTCCTTTCCTGGGATTTGAACCCATGGCTCCATTAAGTCCTAGTCTCCGGGGCAGCAGAACACAAGCCTTGCTTCTTCTTCCTTATAACACCCTTTCCAATACTGAAACATGGCTCTCGTGTCTCCTCTCAGCCTTCTCTTCTGAGGCTAAACAGACCCAGTTCTTTAAGCCATTCCTCAGAGGGATTCATGGCTTCCAGACCTTTGATCATCTTAGTCTCTCTTCTCTGCTATATGCCTGCGAAATATGGACTGTCTACAGACATAACAGTCAACTCCTAGAAAGATTCCATCAGCGTTGCCTCTAAAAAATCCTGGAAATCTCTTGGGAAGACAGGCGGAAAATGTCAGCGTGCTGGAAGAAGCAAAGACCACCAGCACTAAAGCGATGCTCCTACGCCATCAACTCTGCTGGACTGGCTATTGCCGTCTTCCAAAGCAGTTGCTATACTCCAGACTCAAGAATGGGAAATATAATGTTGGGCTCGGGCTGTGGCGCAGGCTGGAGAGCAGCTGCAATCAATCACTGCAATGAATCACTCTGACCAGGAGGTCATGAGTTCGAGGCCCGGCTTGGAGCCTATGTTTGTTTGTCTTTGTTCTAGGTTAAAAGGCATTGAATGTTTGCCTATATGTGTAATGTGATCCGCCCTGAGTCCCCTTCGGGGTGAGAAGGGCAGAATATAAATGCTGTAAATAAATAAATAAATAAATAAATAATGTTGGTGGACAGGAAAAGAGATTTAAAGATGGGTTTAAAATCAACCTTAAAAACTATGGTATCGGCACCAAGAACTGGGAAGCACTGGCCTTTGAGCACTCTAACTGGAAGTCAGCTGTGACCAGCAGTGCTGTAGAATTTGAAAAGATAGGAATGGAGGGCTTAAGGGGGAAACGTGCCAAGAGGAAGGCGCGTCAAGCCAACCCTGACCAGGACCACATTCCATCTGGAAACTGATGTCTTCACTGTGGAAGAACATGCGGGTCAATAATAGGTCTCCACAGCCACCTGCGCATCCACTGTCAAGACACTACACTTGGGCAGGGGCCATGCTAATCTTCTCTGTATCGTTCCAATTTTAGTATATGTGCTATAAATTTTAGTATATGTTTATCTTATCTAAATTTCACCTCTCTTTTCTTTCCACACCATTATAATGTTTTCTTCACTTTCACTGTAAATACCACCTATAACACAATAAAGACTATTATTAAAAAAGACACTACACTTGGAGGGCCATCATCCTCAGGATACGAGGGATCACCTAAGTAAGTAAGATTATAATAATAATAATTTTATTTCTTATCTGCCTCTCCTAGTGGCTTGAGGCGGAGTATCACATATCGTAGAGTCTCACTTATCCAACATTCACTTATCCAGCGTTCTGGATTATTCAACGCATTTTTGTAGTCAATGTTTTCAATACATCGTGATATTTTGGTGCTAAATTCGTAAATACAGTGATTACTACGTAGCATTACTGCATATTGAACTACTTTTTCTGTCAATTTTTCTGTATAACATGATGTTTTGGTGCTTAATTTGTAAAATCATAACCTAATTTGATGTTTAATAGGCTTCTTCTTAATCTCTCCTTATTATCCAACATATTTGCTTATCCAACGTTCTGCCGGCCCGTTTATGTTGGATAAGTGAGACTCTACTGTAGTGAAAAAACCATCATCATAAAATATATACAAAATACACATATTAAAATGTACCCTATGAAATACATCTATTAAAATACACAGAACAAAGATGGTTTTAAAATGGGATGAAAGGGCTACTTTGTGGAGAAGATGTCTATCCAATGGCTGCAAATTTCAATGGCCTCCAGGCTAAGAGGCAACAGGTCTCTCAATTCTTCTTCTGTGGAGCAACAATGAGAAAGTGCTTTCCTTTCATCTCAACCTTGTGATGCAATAGGCCTAATTCTAGCAGCGGCCAATGACTGCGATGAACAGCAGCAAGAAAGAAAATGTAGGATTAAATAATCGTTAGAGCCTCCAGGGAGGATGAAATCCTCTTTAGAATTCAATGCAGGCACCAAACCGAAGTGCATGCCATGGAGAGGCAAAGTGAACACTGGAATAATTATTCCTCCAGTGTTCACATGCAAGACAAATCTGTACATCTGGAGTGCCACAAGGCTATGACCTTTTTTCTTTTGAAAAGGCTATTGTTAAAACAATGCATCCCATGGTTTTATATATTATGTACACTCATATAATTAAGCCTGTGTGGTCTGGAAGTTTTCTTCAATGCACATAGGAGTTGAAACTTCATTCTAGGTGCAACCTAGAGTTCAGACATTTTCGTCTCCTCTGAACAACAGCTGTAATTTACCATCCTGTATCATGCTATTCAAATATCTTGAGTTTTAAAAGCTTATTTGTTTCATGATTTGATGGGCTGCTGTCGGAGGAGCACTGCAGGCTCACCAGATGCGGGATTTGACAACTGAACTGTATTTAGTGCAAATGACAAGAAATTTGGGGTGGGAGTGAATCAATAGAAAGAGAGAAATGTTTTTCACAACACTGTGAGAGACACAGCAAACCTGAGAAGTACAGGCTTTCTAAAAAAATGAAAGGTGTGGCATTACTACACTGTACCTGTTTTGTTCTCCTGAACATCGGCAGAGGGCTGTTCGGACTGCTGGCTTTGGAAGATAATTTGTGGTTTTGTATTGTCAGGAGTCCCGCCGGCCGCTCAAACAAATCCTGCCTCAGCACAGGAAACCCGTTGTAACTGGAGAAATATTATTATTATTATTATTATTATTATTATTGACACAAAGACATAGTATGACACAGCAAACGAGATATATATGCTGGATTTTGTTGTTGTTGTTGTTGTTGTTGTTGTTGTTGTTATTATTATTATTCAATTTAAAGCCTAAAATATACAAACACTAAAAGTGAATGAAATATTAATGGTATTATAAATATTATTATTATTGATTATAAGTAGGTTTTCCCCTGACTTTAAGTCTAGTCATGTCCAACTCTGGGAGTTGGTGCTCATCTCCATTTCTAAGCCAAAGAGCCAGCGTTGTCCATAGATGACTACATGGAGCACCATTACCTTCCCGCTGGAGCGATAAGTATTGATCTACTCACATTTTGCATGTTTTTGAACTGCTAGGCTGACAAAAGCTGGGGCTAACAGCGGGAGCTCCCCCCCACTTCCCAGATAAGAACCTGCAACCTTTCGGTCTGCAAGTTCAGCAGCTCAGCGCTTTAATATGTTGCACTACCGGGAGCTCCTGACTATAATTATGCTTATTTATACCCTGCTTTATCTCTCCTAAAGAAGACCCAAAGCAGCTTATACTAAAAGTGTGGTCATATAATTTAAAATATACAAATGTGCGAACATTAAAACAGAATTAGACATAACAGTATTAAAAATTCACAGTTAAAATCCATTAAAATATATTCAAAGCTAAAAAGCTAAAATAAACAATTAAAAATCTATTCCACATTGTTTTACAGTAGAGTCTCACTAATCCAAGCCTCGCTTATCCAAGCCTCTGGATAATCCAAGCCATTTTTGTAGTCAATGTTTTCAATATATCATGATAAATTCATAAATACAGTAATTACAACATAACATTACTGCGTATTGAACTACTTTTTCTGTCAAATTTATTGTATAACATGAAGGTTTGGTGCTTAATTTGTAAAATCATAACCTAATTTGATGTTTAATAGGCTTTTCCTTAATCCCTTCATATTATCCAAGATATTCGCTTATCCAAGCTTCTGCCGGCCCGTTTAGCTTGGATAAGTGAGACTCTACTGTATTTACTTATATCCCACATTATACTGATGCCTCATGAAGCTCTGGTATTCTAAGTACAATGGATACCCACAATAGAGCAAGAAATTACATGAAGGAGGAAGTGAAGATGAGGACGATGGCATTTATATCCCACCTTCTCCTCAGTGTTGGGACTCAAATTGCCTTATAAGAGTTAGAGCGGATACAGTTAAAAGATGTATAAAAACATGTAAATTCATATAAAAGTTACTGTTAAATGCAGTTTAAACTAGCCATAGATTTAAACTTATCTAAAACAGTGATTCCCAAACTCTGGTATTTTGGGTGTTTTGGACTTCAACTCCCTGACGCCTCAGCTGCCTTGGCCAAAAAACCAGTGATTGTGGGACCTGAAGTTCAAAACACTTGAAAGACCAAGGTTTGGGGAAGTAGGCAAAACAGCCCCTTATCAAAAGCCTTTGCAGTCATTGCCAATTTGTCTCCTTTTTTTCAAGCTGAAGATGCCAAGGTTTGAACTTCTGCTTGGCAAGTCACTGAATATGGGCTTGGCAATGGTAGCAAGTCAATTGGGAATGGGATAACGCATTGCAACCCTCTTCTTAGGTATATTACATGCTGACTAAACGCCCATGCGCTCAGTATTTAACTCAGGTTTGTGTTAAAGTACTCTATTCCACTAGATTGACAATGTCAGTATTGATTGTATTTATGTGAGAAACGTCTGCAATGCTGATTTAATTTATAATGGACAAAGCAGGATGGGAAACCCTTAGAAATCAATGTCAACCCACAAATTCATTTTAAAGAGACAATGAAGTCGCTGGATTTTAAAAAACGGACTTGCAGGAAGACAACACAAACTTTATTGAAATAACTTGTCTGACACTTGTAATTACTAGAGTCTTATCCCAATTTGAATCAAAACTGCAAAACAAGGGACATTGAAACAGCCTAGATGTGTGGTGGAATAAGGGGCAATATACCTGTGGTCTTCCAGATGTTATGGGCAACTACTCTCATAATTCCTTGTCACTGGTCATGCTGGAAGGGCGTTGCTGACCAAACCATTAGGAAACCCAAAAGTTTCTTAAAGGCTAGGCGAGATGAAGCCAATCAAATTGCAGGAAAGAAGATTCCACTTAAACATTAGGAAGAACCTCCTGATGGGGGTGCTTTGAATGAGATTTCCTGCTTCTTAGTGGGGGGTTGGATTGGATGGCCCATGAGGTCTCTTCTAACTCTACTATTCTATGATTCTATGATTCTAAGAGTTGCTTGGCAGTGGAATAGGCTGCCTCGGGAGCCCACTTGAGTCTCCTTCTCTGGAGGTTTTCAAGCAAAGGCTGGATGGCTATCTATTGGGAGTGCTTAGACTGTGTGTTCCTACATGGCAGAAAGGAGTTGGACTACATGGCCCCTTGTGACCCCTTCCAACTCTAGGATTTTATTATTTGAAGGCTCCCGAGGAAGGCAATTCCATTGAGGGCCCTTCCACACAATTGTATAACCAGATAATCAAGACAGAAAATCCCACATTTTCTGCTTTGAACTGGAATATATGGCAGTGTGGACTCAGATAACCCAGCTCAAAGCAGATATTGTGGACTTTTCTGCCTTGATATTCTGGGTTATGATCATGAGAGCCGTTCAACTGTGGAACTCTCTATGTCTGAGTGTGGTGGAAGCTCCTTCCTTGGAGGCTTTTAAACAGAGGCCGGATGGCATGGCAGAAACGTTCTAGACTAGAGTGTCAGGGGTTCTATTCAGTCATAAAACTCCTGTTCTTGCGGAAGTTACTATTAGTCCCAGTTAAAGAACCAGGTATCCCAAAACACAGTTTAGTGAGTGGTCTTCTCAAACAACAAAACACACAGAGACTTTTGTTCTTTCCCAAATAAGCAGGAAGGCTTATTCTCCTTTGTTGTACCAGTATGCAAAGTATATACAAAATATGCAAACTTTACAGCTTCTACTCATAGCAACAATTCTCCAGCACACTCTCTAAAACACCATCCATCCTTCAACAACTCTCATCAACCCTCATCAAACTTACTCAGTATAACTACAACCTTACATTGTTGTGTGTTTAGTATTATTTATATTGTCTTTCCTGTTGTAAGCCACTCCGACTTTCCTTGGGAAGAGGGGGCAGATATAAATAAAGCTTTATTATTATAGTGTCAGAACCCTGCTACTAGAGCCTGGATGTGGCTCTGAGTTTCAGGGTCACTGACATTGATAAGACACCTGTGGCTCAGGACTTGGAGAAGAAACGGCTGCTGGACTTGGCGGGGAATTTGCGCGGGGTTTTACTGAGCGGGAAGAGACTGTTCAAATGAGGGGGAGGGTATATAAAGGAGGGTTGGCCGTAGTATCCCATTCTTGGCTTTTCTGATGTTCATGTTTCCTACAGTAAAAGTTTCTGGTGATATCACAGAGAGTCTTGTGTGTGTTCATTCAGGAGCGGCTGTGGTGAGCTGACACTAAGCCAAGAATACGGACACCATCCCGCTGTAGCGGTGAGGTGTAACATGCAAGTGGAGGATGAAGAGCTCTTGGGCGCAGGAGGAGGAAGGTCGGAAAGGGCCACTCCCGAGCCGGACGCTGAGTTCCACCAGCTGGCGGCCCTGGCGTCATCCACCGCTTATGCCCAGCCAAATGGGGTAACCCAGAGGCGTGGAGTGGTGCGGGGAGACAGCACCGGAGGAGAGGAAGGTTCACCTTCCCCAGGCCCACAAAGGATGGTGTTTCTGGAGGAGAGGATGTCGGCGATGGAGACCACCCTGGCAGTGATGTCGAGGGCGATGGAGCGCCTGGCGGTTTTGGCGGAGCCGGAGAGAGGAAGGGAACTTCGGGCTAGCTCAATGTGGGACGTGAGCGTGGGAAGCAGCCAGGGCTTTGCAGACCTCCCAGCACCGAAGGGAAGGGAAATGCGAAAGGAGCCCGGTGCCCGGCCCAAGACCCAAACAAGCCTGACGCGGGTGGAGGAGAGTGACGACGAAGGGGAAAAGCCTCCGAGAATCCCGGCTACGCTCCCAACTGAGACCCTGGTGCCCCTGGCGAATGCCGGGCGTGGCACAGGGCCAAGAGAAGCAGCAGCGGGGCCCACTGGTCCGCAAGGGGGCTTGCGACGGGCGGAGAATTGGGGGTTGCCACCACAGGGACCCCTACCGAGACGAGAGGAACTAAGGATCGAGTTTGGGGGAGAGTCCTCTGAACTGGATTTTTTCCTGACCACGGTGAGGGGCTATATGGAGGACAATGCTCACACTTTTAGAACGGAATCCAGCCGGGTACGGGCCATTGGTGCAGTGTTGAAGAGGGGAGCGGCCAGCTGGTACGTTCAACTGCACGCGCGGCGCGACCCATGTCTGGGGTCACTCCGACGCTTTATGGGGGCCCTGGAGACCCGTTTCCGAGATCCACTGGAGCAGATCCGGGCGAGGGAGAAGTTGAAGACCGTCTCCCAGGGGCAGAGGTCAGTATCTGAGTATGCGGAGGAGTTCCAATGCCTCGCTGAAAAGGTGCCGGAATGGTCTGCAGTAACAAAGATAGAACTCTTCAAAGAGGGTCTCAGGCGGGAGATCCTCTCCTGGGCGGTGCATCGTGATGAGCCTGACACACTGCGCGGATGGATTCAGCTGGCGGGGCGCGTCGAGACATCGCTGGCCCAGGCGAGGAGGCACCGGGGAGGGCTACAGCAGCGGCCGCAGATGAAAGAGGGGAGCCGGAAGGAGGGATCAACCCCAGCCGGGAGGAGAACGGAGCCGACAGGGAACGTGAGCACCAGCAGGAGGGGCTGCTTCGTGTGCGGCCGTTTGGGCCACAGGGCTGCCGAGTGCTGGCAGAGAAAAGGGGAAGGCGGAGGCCCGCCCAAACCAAGAGCCGTGGCAGGGAAACGCACCGAGGAAGAACCACCGATGAGGCACCACTCGGGGGGGTTGGTAAGTCAGGACAAAGCCATGATAGTGGTCCCCATTCAGCTTGAAAGTGGCAGCAAACAAGCAACCTGCAAAGCATTTGTGGATTGTGGATGTTCCAGGAACATCATCTCCCCTGAATTAGCCGAGGGATTGGGATGCGAAAGAACGAACCTAGAATCCCCAATAGCTTTCTCGCAGTTGGACGGATCCACAGCATCGGGATCATTAGCTAAGTACAGTGCCGAAGATGTAAAGTGTAAGATAGGGAGTTGGGAAGGAAAGGTGTCATTTGTGATATCACAAATAGCCAGCTATAATGTTATACTAGGCATGCCATGGCTGGGGCAGGCCAACCCGCAAATCAACTGGGAGGATAAGAGCATGATCTTCAGGATGAAGTGGGAAGAAGGGAGCCAGGAAGTGGAGAGAGAGCCGGGGAAAAGGGGGGAGGAAGACTCTATCAGGATAGCAGAACTGGCAGATAAATTACCCCCAGAGTATCGGGATTTTGTGGACGTATTTGATGAGAAGGAAGCAGACAGTTTCCCACCGAAGCGGAGAGTTGAAGTGAAGATAGAGCTAGTCCCAGGAGCAGAGCTTCCCAAGGCAAAAATATACCCAATGTCGGCTAGGGAAAAGGAGGAACTGAGAAAATACATTGATAAAAACCTAGCGAGGGGTTTCATAGAGCCTTCAAATTCCCCTCTAGGGGCGCCTGTGTTGTTCAGGCGGAAAAAGGACCAAACGCTGAGGCTCTGCATTGACTACAGGGGCCTGAATGCAATCAGTTCTGTAAATAAATACCCCCTACCCTTAGTGAAGGACTTGATCGCCCAGTTATCGGAGGGACAGATATTCACTAAATTGGACTTAATTGAAGCGTACCATAAATTGCAGATCAAACCAGAGGACAGGTGGAAGACGGCCTTCTCCTGTGCATTCGGATTATTCAATTATCGTGTGCTCCCCTTCGGTTTGTGCGGCGGAGGTGCCGCGTTCATGCAATTAATCAACGAAGTGTTGCATCCATTGTTGTACAAGGGGGTCTTTGTTTTTTTAGATGACATATTGATAATATCTCGGACTAAGGAGCAACACATAGAACTAGTCAGGGAAGTCCTGCAAAAGTTGAGAGAAGCAAAACTGTATGCGAAGCTTGCCAAGTGCGAGTTCAATAAAGACCAGATAGACTTTCTGGGGTATAGGATTTCCTCCCAGGGAGTGGCGATGGACCCTGCGAAGGTAGAAGACGTGAGGGGGTGGGAAGCCCCCAAAACACGGAAGCAGCTGCAATCCTTCCTAGGGTTCGCAAACTTCTATAGAACATTTATCAAGGACTTTGCGCGCCTCACTTTGCCATTAACGGATTTGTTAAAGACTAAAGGCAGGGGAGAAACAGCCAAAGTGAAGGCCCCAGGGGCCAAACTGACATGGACAATAGAATGCCAAGAAGCTTTCGAAGCCCTTAAAAAGCGTTTTACTGAGGAGCCTGTCCTACAGCACCCTGATATGTCTAAAGCCTTTGTATTACATTGCGATGCGTCAGACCGGGCATATGGGGCAGTTCTGCTGCAGAAAGACGAGGGGGGGAACCTGAAGCCATGTGGCTATCTGTCAAAAAAGTTTAGCGATACAGAAAAAAACTGGCCAATTTGGGAGAGAGAAGCCTTAGCTATTCTAAAAGCACTAGAGTGCTGGAGACACTTTCTGGAAGGAAGTGGAACACCGTTTGAGGTGTGGACTGATCATAGAAATTTACAGTATCTAAGATCCCCTCGTAAACTATCAGCGAAGCAAATTAGATGGGCCCAATATTTCAGCTGTTTTGATTTCAGACTCAGATTCTTCCAGGGGAAACATAACATACTCGCTGACGCTCTCTCTCGGATGCCTCAGCACGGGGGAGGAATTCAGGAATCTGAAGGGAGCCTATTCCTAGATAAGCAATGGGGCCTGGCAGTACTAACTCGAGCACAAGCGGCCAAAGAAAACAAACGTACTGCCATTTCCACGGGGGGAGGAGAAATATGGGAGGAAGAGTTGAAGCGAGCGTATGGAATGGACAAATGGTTACAAACTAACAAAGAAAAGGGAGAATTGTGTGGGGATTTGGTGTTTGTAAATAAGAAATTGTATATCCCTGAATGTTTAAGACGAGAAATGTTAAGGAAGTACCATGATAACAAAGGTGCGGGTCATCTAGGCCCCACCAGGACTATTAAACTGTTGGCCAGACAATGCTGGTGGCCCGGAATGAGGAAAGACGCCAGGGGGTACGTCACGCAGTGTGAATTATGTGCAGAGGGAAAAACACCACCGGGGAAGCCCCAGGGGCTATTGCAGAAGGTGGTGGAGCCCATGAGGCCATGGGAATGCGTAGCCATGGATTTTGTAGGCGAACTACCCCCCAGCAGAGGCCACAGATACATTTGGACAATATTGGACCTATTCTCAAAACAGGCACACTTTGTGGCCCTGCCAAAACTCCCTTCAGCTGAAAAACTTGCTGATTTGTATGTGAAGCATGTATATCGCCTACATGGGTGTCCCGACAAAATAATTAGCGACCGGGGAGTCCAATTTACTGCAAAATTTTGGGGAAAATTCTTACAGCTGTTAGGAGCAGAAAGGAACCTGAGCTCGGCCTTTCATCCCGCGACCAACGGGGGGGTCGAACGTACCCAACAGACACTGTGCAAATTCTTAAGGATGTACACCAATTATAGACAGGATGATTGGGCGGACCTTCTACCGTTTGCTGAGATGGCTTTTAACGGGGCCGTACATTCGGCCACAGGTCGTGCCCCATTCGAAATAATATACGGACAGAAGGTGGCACCTTTCCCCAGGCTACCCGAGTGGAAGGAAGGGGAGGGCCAGACCGACGAGGAATGGCCGGCCAAAATCAAGCAAGGGTGGCAAACCGTGGTAGAGGCATTGCGGGAAACACAAAAGAAGTACAAGCTCTTTGCGGATCGTAGGCGCCGAGAGGGGGACAAATTGGGCGAAGGAGATCTGGTTTGGCTGAGCACAAAAAACCTAAAATTGGGATTCCCATCCAAGAAATTGGCTCCACGCTATATAGGACCATTCAGGGTAGCAAAAAGAATAAACGAAGTGACCTATGAGCTGAGGCTACCCAAGGACCTAGGAAAGATACACCCGGTATTCCATTGCAGCCTGTTAAAAAAGTATAAAGGAACTCTGGACGGCGGAGAACAATAGTTGTGTTTAATCTTTTCCTTCCAGGATGAAGGGGAGGAGGACGCCATGTCAGAACCCTGCTACTAGAGCCTGGATGTGGCTCTGAGTTTCAGGGTCACTGACATTGATAAGACACCTGTGGCTCAGGACTTGGAGAAGAAACGGCTGCTGGACTTGGCGGGGAATTTGCGCGGGGTTTTACTGAGCGGGAAGAGACTGTTCAAATGAGGGGGAGGGTATATAAAGGAGGGTTGGCCGTAGTATCCCATTCTTGGCTTTTCTGATGTTCATGTTTCCTACAGTAAAAGTTTCTGGTGATATCACAGAGAGTCTTGTGTGTGTTCATTCAGGAGCGGCTGTGGTGAGCTGACATTATAGCTTTATTACTCCCATTGCATTAACCACCACACCCTAATACAGTGGCTTAACTCTTCCAACTCTTTGGTTCTACAATGGAAATGACTCTGTCCCATGTGTCATTCAAAGCCAACAAAGAAAGTAAGTTCTCTCAGCTTCTGTGTTCATTAATTGGAATGCCCAATTAGAACGTTCTAATTCCTTTACACATTTTTTTAATCACTGGTCTATGCCAAATTACAGCTCAAAAGAAAGGCTGCTAATGCCTATAACAGTCCACTAGGTTACTGTAATGCGCCAAGGGGTTATTACCTGTACTGCGATGGAAGTTCTTCTCCATTGGGAAGGTGAGGGATCTCAGGGGGAGTGATGAAAACCGTGTGCTCACTCCTGTAGGACTCATCCAGCTCCATGAGCCGCGTCTCCCCAGTCCTATCCATATCAACCTGCATAAAGGGGATTTAGAATTTTTATTTCTTCAAAGCATGATATTTGGGAACCAGAGAAAGTGGAATCAGATTCATTGCAGGGACATGCAAGCAACATAAATGCTTTCCCCTCTTAATTAACTATCACTAGCTGTCATTTTTTCCAGGCTTTCCCTCTCATCTCTTTAAAATAAGAAGGGAAAAATTCTGGGCCTCCAATTTCCTTTTGTAAATAACTTAAGCAACTCGGCATCAAGATGATAGGTTGTTTTTCAACACACTGCTTTCAAATGACATCTGCAGTTTCAAAGCAGACTCCTTTTATGTTAAAAATGTCATATTGACTTCAGAGAGTTTTCTTGCAAATAATTCAACATTGGGGGTTTTGTCTCCCAAAAGAAGGATCTTTTTCAGCCATTCCAAAAACATGCCAAGCTTATTTATTAATTTGTGTGTGTGTGTATGTATGAGATAGTTGATTTGGAATGCTAAGCTCATTTCCCTGCAGTGAAGAGCAGACTTTGTCCAAATGAGGAATGACAATCAGATGAATAAAGCAACAGTTTCTTAACAGTCTGTTTTCTTCATCATTTCCTCCATGAATGCAAGCCGCCTGCACTTCGGCTCACAGGGAAAACGGACTGGAATCAATAAACCAGCCCTTTAGGGACCTAGTGGCTACCTTCCTGGGAGATGGGGCATAGGCTCCAATGTCACAGCTTTTGTGTGCCTCTCAGGTGTGTGACTTGTTCTTTTATGATTGCAACAATTGCCTCAAGGGCACACTTGCAAAGAATAAATGTCACCACCTTCAGAAACATTTCTGCATTTTACAGAAATTTCAAAGGCAACAGTCTGGATTGCGGGTAATGCAATGGATTGAACAAAAGGTGCAAAGACGTCGATCCCTTGGCTGCTGGACTTTAATTCTGTCAGAAGCAATTACTCGTATATAAATGCAGTAGCATATATACCTGGCGTTGCACAGGTGTCATTGGGATCACTGCTCCCCTGCTCTTATCCCTTCTTTCTGCTTCCTTCCTTCCTTCTCTCCCTCCCTCCCTCCCTCTTCTTTCTGATTGTCTTTCTTTCTTCCTCCTTTCCTTTGTTCTTCTTTTCTTTCTTTCCCTTCTCTTTCATTCATTCATTCATTCATTCATTCATTCATTCATTTATTCCTTCCCCTCTCTTTTCTCCCTTCTCCAGCTCTGATAGGTCCTACTTCCCAACGTCTCCATAGCAACATAGCTCTCTTTCTGTGTCTTTCCTCCCTTTCTCATATACACAGGTCACCTTTCTTTCCCAGTAACATCACAGAGGGCCACCACCTAGCATCAGCCTTTGTGGTACAAACAAACTGACAGACATGCAGATAGATATACTGCAAAGTACAGAAGCAGCATCACAATATGGTGATACGCGCCATTCCTGAATTTGTCCTCTCAGCTAGCCGTCAGCTCTGCTTGACACAACAGTCTTCCAAAAATAAGCATGTTGCTCAGTCCACAAAAATTAAGACTAGAAGGCCCACATGAAAATAAAATGAGAACAACGCAAGAAAAGAGTCTTCTAATTCGTCTGACAGTGAAGAAATTCCACATCCATATTCCTGAGCAAGAGAAGAATGGATCACAGCTAGGAAGAACATTCTTCTCGATGTTGTCTATGTGAAAGAAGGCCACTGACAGAATGGGTGGCTCAAAAAACAACCAAAAGTTCTGACATGTTTCCTTTGCCATAAAGTTCTTTCTCATTTCAAAGTTGAGAGAAAGAAAGCTATAAAAAGTGGTTAAAGTCCTAAGGATTCCACATACAACTTGCTGAACCCCCCTATCCAAAGAATCTCTCACCTGAGGCATCGGGTTAATATGATAATGGCAGCTAAAAAAAGGCAGAGGTGGACTACATGTTGTTGAAGGCTTTCATGGCTGGAATCACTGGGTTGCTGTGAGTTTTCCGGGCTGTATGGCCATGTTCCAGAAGCATTCTCTTCTGATGTTTCGCCCACATCTATAGCAGGCATTCTCAGAGGTTGTGACATCACAACCTCTGAGGATGCTTGCCATAGACGTGTTAGATCTAACAGCCTTTGGGAAAAGGCTGTTGTTTTGTTGAACTCCTCACTGCACATTCCCATGATTTTCTGATACAGTTGAGTAACCCACTTTAAATGGCTTCATGTTCCCAAGAAATCTTGCTGGCTGTCTCCTCATTTATTCCGCAACAAAGAAAGATCATTAGGCCCATACTTACTTTGTCTACACAGTCATCAAAAAACGCAAGGCTTGCATCTTTATCGCTCACGAAGGAACATTCCTCGATGAAGCGGATAAACATCTGCGTCTTGGTCATCATGGTGTAAAACTTCTGATGCGAACGATCGCGGCTTTTTAAGAACCCTGCGCGAAACACAGATATTATAAGCATGGTTGAGCAGGAGGGAGGAAAGAGCATTTGTTCTACTGAAAACTGGAATGAAATAAGACAAGCTGTGCAGAAAGGGGAAAAGTAGTTTACATCTAAACAAGCTGGCAACCGACAATGGAGACCCTCCCCTGTGTGATTTCCTGGAGTCTGAACTGTTGTTTGGATACTAAATCCTACTGTATTGTTGTTTAGATACTGTTCAAATAGTGATAAAAGGGCTTGATAGTGGCCTCTGGGTGTCAGATGGTTCAATCGCAGGTCAGCACATTGGGATTAAATGCTGGCTCTGCAAAGCCAACCTTTCTGTCCTTTTAAACAGGAGAACGTGGCTTTTGAGGAGCAATGTGCTCTAAACACACATTCAACCACAGGCTGCCAATAAAGATAGAAAGGGAAGGAGAAGCACATGGGTCCTGGATTTGGAAATTATGGTTACCAAATACAGTAGAGTCTCACTTATCTAAGCTAAACGGGCCGGCAGAAGCTTGGATAAGCGAATATCTTGGATTATAAGGACTGATCAAGTAGAAGCCTATTAAACATCAAATTAGGTTATGATTTTACAAATCAAGCCCCAAAACATCATGTTATACAACAAATTTGACAGAAAAAGTAGTTCAATACGCAGTAATGTTATGTTGTAATTACTGTATTTACGAATTTAGCACCAAAATATCACGATATATTGGAAACATTGACTACAAAAATGGCTTGGATTATCCAGAGGCTTGGATAAGCGAGGTTTGGATAAGTGAGACTCTACTGTAATGGGCTTTTTCCCATATGATGCCTAAATCAACTTTCATTTTCAATCATTTCCAAACTTAAATGTAAATTTATTGGAAATAAATAAATAAAATTGGAAATAACTGCAACCAGTTTCTAGGCACATAGAATCATAGAATGATAGAATAGTAGAGTTGGAAGAGACCTCATGGGCCATCCAGTCCAACCCCCTGCCAAGAAGCAGGAAATCGCATTCAAAGTACCCCCGATAGATGGCCATCCAGCCTCTGCTTAAAAGCCTCCAAAGAAGGAGCCTCCACCACAGTCCGGGGGAGAGAGTTCCACTGCCGAACAGCTCTCACAGTCAGGAAGTTCTTCCTGATGTTCAGGTGGAATCTCCTTTCCTGTAGTTTGAAGCCATTGTTCCGTGTCCTAGTCTGCAGGGCAACAGAAAACAAGCTTGCTCCCTCCTCCCTATGACTTCCCCTCACATATTTGTACATGGCTATCATGTCTCCCTTTGGAAATAGATGGAGATCATAACATTATTAAAAAAGAAAAATGATGTCCTATCCATTTGGCAAATGTGAGTCTCCATGAACATGTAGGATCATCTTTTGAAAACCACTAGTCAGGAAAAGCATTACCTTGTTAGAAGTCAACCCTTTGAACAAGTGATATTCATAAGCATTCATGCAATGCAATACAGGTAACTCAGCTGTTAAACTGAAGAACCATGACTTTGAGCTGTCAAGGACAAAGACATGCCACTACAAAAATACATTTAGTTAGCAGAGGATGGAAGGTGAAATTGCAGTTGCAGTTCTAATTGCCCAAAACATATACATTCCCTTGAAACCTCTTAGTTTAAAATATGCACTCCGAGATTTAAAAAACCCAAAGTCTTCTTTGAAAAATAACATATTTTGTTTACTCACAAACAAATACAGGCACATCTCTTATTAAAGTTCAGTTATAGATAGGATGTAGCTTCTCTGTGTTGAGTACACAGGATATCATTCTTAATTAATAGTCCAAAGTCTTTAGATATAGTTGTACTCACTGAAGACCATAGGTCATACTTCTCTACTGAAGTCCAAAACAGTAACATGCATCCACCTCCACTGAGGTGTAAAGCAAACTTAACACACTGCAGTCCAATATCACACTGAATAAAAATGGAGTCATGAGTCTGAACATGCTCAGTACAATCACATGTCTATAACCCCTCATCACATCAAAGATGTTAAGCTGGCAAATCTACATATACATAGAATACAGGTTAGCAAATATACACATTAACAAATGAACAGTGAAAGAATTAGCCCTATTGGATTTGGACGCAGAAAAAGCTTTCGACAACTGAAATTGGATTTTTTAAAAATTATTGCTGAAAGAAATTGATATCGGATACCATTTTTCGAATGCAATAGAGGCCATTTATGAAAGACAAGAAGCAAAGATAGTAATAAATGGGCAAGAATCACCAAAAATAGGAATAACCAAAGGTACTAGACAGTGATGCCCCCTTTCTCCGTTACTTTTTATCATGACACTAGAAATTCTGCTCAATGAAATTAGGGAGGACTCAAACCTGAGAGGCTTAAGAATAAAGAAAGAGGAATTTAAACTTCGGGCCTTTGCCGATGATGTTATTTATATTATTAATAATCCATTGGACAACATAACGAAATGGATTAACAAAATTGAAAAATATGGTGCAGTCTCGAGCCTGAAAACAAACAAAAAGAAAATGATAATTCTCACAAAAAGTATCTCATAAAAGAAAAAAGAAGATCTATCAAAAATAACAGGAATGCAGGTGGTAGACAAAATACAATACTTAGGCCTTAACATTACAGCCAAAAATTGTCAGTTAATGAAGAATAACTATGAACAGACATGGAAAGAAATTAAAAAGGACCTAGACAATTGGAAATATCTGAAGTTATCTCTCTTGGGTAGAATATCCAGAATTAAAATGAACATATTGCCAAAACTGTTGTATCTATTTCAATCCCTACCAATTATCAGAAACTTGAAAATTTTTAACAGTTGGAACAAAGATATATCCAAATTTATTTGGCAGGGTAAGAATAAAACATTAGAATAAAACAGCTACATTTAATAGACAAATAAAAAAGAGGAGGCTTCGGTCTACCCGATCTAAGATTATATTATGAAGCCTCAGGACTGATTTGGATTAAAGATTGGGCAACTTTAAAAAAGTGGAAAACATTAACCCTGGAAGACTTCGATTTAAGAAGAGGCTGGCATGCCTATATTTGGTATAATAAGACAAAAGTAGAAAGAAACTTTTCTAATTACTTTATAAGAGGTGGCCTCATAAAAATATGGGACTGATATAAGAAAAGATTTTATAACAAAACTCCGATTTGGATATCCCCCTTGGAAGCTTTGCAAAGAAGAGAATTGGGCTGGCAATTATGGCCCATTTATGAAGATTTATTGATAAAACAAAAAGGCCAAATAGAATTAAAAGAGGAAAAAGAGATTAAAGCTAATTTTCCTAATTGTTCATGGTTCTAGTATAGACAAATAATAGAATCATTTGGACAAGACAAAGAAATAGGTTTTGCAGATAAAAGGGTTTTTGGGACAATATTATGAAGACAGATAATAAGCTAATTTCTAAAATATATAGACAATTATTAGAGTGGTCAACGGAAAAAGAACAAATAAATGATTGTATGATTAAATGGGCCCAGAACATTGGGCACCAAATCGAACTGAGACAGTGGGAAAAGGCTTGGAATCAAAGACTTAAATACAGTAGAGTCTCACTTATCCAACACTCACTTATCCAACGTTCTGGATTATCCAACACTTTTTTGTAGTCAATGTTTTCAATACATCGTGATATTTTGGTGCTAAATTCATAAATACCGTAATTATTACATAGCATTACTACGTATTGAACTACTTTTCCTGTCAAATTTGTTGTATAACATGATGTTTTGGTGCTTAATTTGTAAAATCATAACCTATTTTGATGTTTAATAGGCTTTTTCTTAATCTCTCCTTATTATCCAACTTATTCGCTTATCCAACGTTCTGCCGGCCCGTTTATGTTGGATAAGTGAGACTCTACTGTATACCTATTCTTATGACATGAAAGAAAACTGGTTAAAATGCAGTATAGATGGTATATTACACCCTATAAAATTTCAAAATGTTTTAAAGATGTATCCAATAAATGTTGGGAATGTGGCCAACAGACGGGCACTTTCTTTCATACTTGGTGGTTGTGCTCGAAAGCACAACAGTATTGGAAAGAAATAAACAAAGCCATTCAGAAAATACTTAAAACGAAGATCCAAAGAAAACCAGAATATTTTTTACTAGGGATGTTAGATATAGAAAAAGATAAAAAATAAGATCTTATTTAACTTTCTGGTTACTGCAGCTAGAATAGTTTATGCCAGAAATTGGAGACAAACAGATATACCGAAAAAAGTAGATTGGTTGTATAAAGTGTTAGAGATTATGAACATGGATAGACTTACATACTGGTTGACGCCCAATCATGGACTACCTAAGAAAGAAACTAATTGTGGCCTTGTAAAAGACTACCTGAAACAAATGAAGATAGACCTCATTTGCTGAAAGTATACAATCTTAAGGATAAGAAGACAGAGGGGAAGTAGAATCAAAACAAAGTATGGACTGGAAATGGACTATCGGACTATCAAAGTAAGAAGAAAGTCAATAAACCCTTAAACCTTTTTTAAAGAAATAGATTTTCTTTTTTAAAACAAGCACTTTTAAGGTTGGAAATGGGTATATATTCTTTTTTTTTAAAAAAAAATCTTTTTCCATGTTTTATTTCTTTGCCTTTCTCTCTCATTCTCTTTTTTCTTTTTTCTTCATTTTCCTACTTTCTATAAAAACAAAATGTTCTCACTCTTTCAATGTTAACTCATGTTATCTTATGAGATTACAAGCTCAATAAAAAGATTTTTTTAAAAAAAAGAAAACTTAAGAAACCATTCATTTACCTTGAAGTTCAAAGAGGGAGCTTGCGTCTGTCGCTGTTTCAGACGGTGCTTGTGTAATAGGTCTTAGGTAGGACCGGTAACCTTTCAGGATCGAGGCCATGAAATAGAGAAACGCCTCTTGGATTTCCAAATCCAGCAGATGCAGCTTTGAGCCCGAATGGAAATCGTAGTCATTCATGGCCAGCTCCATCAGCGCATCATCTCTGGGTCTTTGTTGCACTGTGAATAAAGGACTTAAATATGAGAACATCATTTAGAGATAAATAGATCACTATTGAAATCTACTTAAACAAATATAAAGCTGTGTTAAACCATCATCATCGTCATCATCATCATCTCTTAATGAAAAAAAAACTGAAAGAAAAGACTAGAAGATCGTAAGATAATACTGACAGAAGATATGGTATGGACTTCCTGTTTGGTGACAACATGACTCCTCTCATCTCTATAATCCTTGTAATTGATAAGAAAAAAATAGATGCATTTAAAAAAAGAAAGAAATGGCTTTAAATGTAATAATGACTTTTTTTAATGTAATAAGGACATTAAGACAACTTTGATCATTGTCTTTCCTCTTTTTCTTCAACTCTTTCCCTCTTCTTTTGTGACATATTTAATATTTGTCATGGTTTAATCTATTCAATTGAATGCCCCTTGTATAAAATTTCAATTTATACAACAGAAAAAAATAGGGAAAACAGGAAAGAGAAAAAGGGGCGTTCAATTTTGTATAAAATATACAACAATCTTGTTGTATATATAGAAATTTTATACAAATTTTATACAATTTTATACTGCCCCTCTGAGCTAGATCCCCTCTCTCAAACCTTGTCATCTCAGCTTTGAGAGACAGAAAGAAGAGTGATAAGAGAAAGCAAAAAAGGAGGTGGGAATGTTGAGCCACCAAAGGAGATTTAATAATACTCAGGCCCCATCTCATGGATATAGCCTTGTTGCTAATTCTCCAGATGCGACTAAATAAGAAATGCATAACTACGGCACAGGAGCATGCAAATCGTGAGTCTAAGCGGCACAAAAGACCCAGACAAGCGCAGGGGTTGCTATGGGAACAATGACAGAATGGGTCTGACGGGTCTGAATAAAAAAAAAACACCTCGGTGACATCCGCACAAGGACGTTTCACAGAAGGTTTGGAAAGGCAAGCGTGAGTTCCTGGGAGCAAAATTCTCACCCGGGACAGTGGCTGCACAGCTGCATTTTATCTGAACGGCTTGTGCATATTTCTGGAACTCTCCTGGGTCTTTTTAAAGGTGGATCAGCAAGAGCATTGTCAAGAGGGTCCCCCATGTGCAGACCCTGATCCTCTCAGCTAGATCCCCTCTCTCAATCCTTGTCATCTATTAATCTATGACATCTGTATTCCACCTTTCCTTTAATGAGTTCAAGGCAATAGGAACTGATACTATTTCCCCACATAATGGACTGCACTGACAGACAACAATTGTCCCAAGGTCACAAGTGAACTTCATGGCTGAGTGGGGATTTAAATCTGGGTCTCCCAGAGGCAGTTTGGCGCTTTACTGCTGCATTATAATGTTTCGTGCTGAATATATTCATGAATCAATTCATTAAGGGATTCATGCAATAAACCATGCATTCACCATGATTTAGGGCTTCAGAGGCAGCTACAACATTGATTGTCGTACAGGCATCTCTTCATATCTGAGAAATTAGTTAAAAACGAGAGTCTCACTGTTTTTACTTTAAAACCTATTTACAAAATCCTAGAGCAAGAGAGGCAGAGAGTTCCTCTGTTGAACAGGATAGTCAACAATGAGTTGCCGAAGGCTTTCATGGCCGGAATCACTGGGTTGCTGTGAGCTTTCCAGGCTGTATGGCCATGTTCCAGAAGCATTCTCTCCTGATGTTTCACCCCCATCTATGGCAGGCATCCTCAGAGGTTGAGAGGTCTGTTGGAAACTAGGCAAGTGGGGTTTATATATCTGTGGAACGTCCAGGGTGGGAGAATGTCCAGGATGGGAGAAAGAACTCTTGTCTGTTTGAGACAAGTGTGAATGTTGCAAAATCCCCAAATGCATTCTCATTCATCAAATAATGCAGATTTCTCTTAGTTTTGTCTTCATCTAAGGGTGTTTATCATTCATCCCTCCTTGCAATGGTTTTAAAATATTCTACGCAGCAGTTTCCTGCCTCCAGACAGAGGTAACTCTGAATTTCAAATTTTCTCCTTCACCAAACTGTTGTCTTTAACTTTCTTATCACATTCTCAACTGTTGAAAGTATCCAAAACAAGATAAAAGGAACAGGGACATTGTAAGCTCTGCTTGGCAAAGGGCAGTGTTTCTCTGGACCTTCAAAAGATATATAGGGCATCTACTGAGAGATGCTAGTGATAGGAATATGGGTCCTTTCGTATGCAGAGCATGTTCGCTATCCTGAATAACATCCTTCCCAAAATAACTGTCTGTACCATCTGTCCAGAAGAAGATACTCCATATGTTTTCCCCCCTGGAGGCTGAATTAACTTTTTCATCACAACTCCTAAAGCAACTGCGCCTCCTAAACAGCACAAACTGTGTAAACAACGGAAAACATGGACAAAGGCACTATCCTGGGCTTTACCCCCACTTACGTTCTGCTAGCTGTTGATATAAGTTATTTAAAGTGTTCATCAGATTTTTGCAAGGTTTCTTTGGCAAGATCTTCCAGGCAAGGTTTCGTTTGTCTCCAGGTCTGGAATGAGAAAACAGGCACGATGAAAAACATGGTCTTGATGACACACAGAGAATAAATAATTTAATAACAATAATAATAATAGATATAAAATTTTAATAGATAGCTATTGAAATCTACCTAAATAAATATAAAATAGTGTTTCTCAAGCAGTGAGGAATATACCACCACAGAGATATGGCTGCTTGTTATTCATTTGGTTATTTATAATGTATTGTTATTTTATTTCTATACCACTTTACTCCTGGACTAGGAGTCAAGGCAACTCACAAAATGTTTCAGTGATAACAAACAAACAAACAAAATGGTTCCCAATAATAAAACAGCAACCTTTGTGTTGATGTGAGTTTTCCTGGCTGTATGGCCATCTTCTAGAAGCATTCTCTCCTGATATTTTGCCCACATCGTCGACCTCACAACCTCTGAGGATGCCTGCCATAGATGTGGGTGAAACATCAGGAGATAATCCTTCTGGAACATGGTCATACAGCCCGGAAAACTCACAGCAACCCAGTGATTCTGGCCACAAAAGCCTTTGACCACAGCAACCTTTGTGTTTTACAGTAACCAGTGCATTAAAAATGTATGCTCTATACTATTCCCCCACTAATGGACATTTTGTTTTCTAATGTGTTCCCTCATTTAAATATTACTACAAATAGTGGCATCCTATTGTTTCCACTACAGTGTCTGAGAGAATGATTGGTGGGACTTAAGATCTGAATGTTAGAACCAACCACTGTCTTAATGAAACTGTGAGAGTCAAATTGGTAGGAGACTGGTGTAAATATGTCCTTACATTTACTCTTCTCAAGCAATACAGAAGTGCTAGCTTCTTTCCATTTCCTTGAATCAAAGAAACAAAAGTATCACCTTCAAACACTAGGGGACTACCAACTTTGATTGTACAGTATGACAAAATGATAAGGCAAGAGAAGTAAAAGTAGCACCCAAATGGGAGTTTATCAGTTAAGTCTGTTTATTTTACAAAGGGGTTTAACTCTGTCCTACAACTGCAAATCATGGAATCTAGACCACCAAGGACTTCAGGAAAAACATTTCAGCTCTACCTGCAAAGTGTGTGGTCTTGAAAACCATTCTATCCACTATACTTTTCTTTTGAGGAAAGCTGTGCGCTTTTGACAACATTCGAGGAGATTAGTGGGAGATTAATCTGTAATTTATTTAGGAGATTCATGCCTTCATGTCTTGGCAAAGGCAAATGGCTACAGCAAAACAATATATATATCCTATGAAGCATGACTCCACAGAATACTTAATGTATATTTATCTGGAGGCTGTAAAGTGTTGATGTAACTAAAGTAGTAACTAAGCAAGCTGAGTGAGAAGATTGGAAATTAATGCATAATTTAGAGTTAACCACTGGTTTCTCAGTTTCAGCCTATAAGTATTTGAATACAGTATATGTATTTTATAATATTTTGTATTATTTTGTATTGTATTTTGTATAATATAGGTGTTTTAATTGTGTTGTCTCAAGATGTGAAGAGATGTGGATTACAAACAATAATAATAATAGCAATAACAAGAAGTAGTAGTAGTAGTATGCATCTTATGGGACAGACTAAGGCCCCTTCTACACTGCCATATAATCCAGGTTATCAAAACAGATAATCTACATTATCTGCTTTGAACTGCAATATATGAGTCTACACGGCCATATTATCCAGTTCAAAGCAGATAATCTGGATTTTAAATATCGCAGATGAACTACTAACTACCTCAACTGAAAAGCTTTTCAGGGAAATAACATTCACAAATTTGCTGCTACTTGTTCAATGCTAAGAAATCAAGTGATGAAGTTCATAAAAGTATATGAGATGTCACTGGGACACAATACCCTTCTTTTGGAATGAAAGACTACAAGATTGAAGAAACCAGATTCCACCCCAACAAGAGAATGAAACAGTACAGAAAAGTGCCTCTATGCTTACTGCGAGATGGTGTTTGTATCTAGGTCAACACAGCTAACATCTGGCGGAGGGTCATAGAGGTCAAAGTATCTGGAATCAATTCCAACGATGAAGGGACACGGGGCGCTCAGCACATCTGCCAGGGCGAGGGGGCAGAGAGGAATGTAGGGGCAGGGCCAGTGGAAGGGAAAGATCATCTGGAAAAAGAAGAAGACGTGGCGTGTACACAAACAGAGGGGACCAACTCAGACCATTTCCTCCATCTTCAGCATGAAGTGAGTCGTCCATTTCTGTCCTATCAATGCAATTATACACTAAACCTTGTGAGGGAAATAGCAATTCTTTTCTTTCATCACATTGGTGGCTTTGCTTTGATAACAGACAAGGACACAGTCATCTGGGAAGTTCTCTTGTTCCAACCCTTAAATTAAATGTGAAGACCTGCATGGAGGATTGTTTATTTAATGCATGTTTTAATCATCCCTTTACCCTACAAGTGCTCATGGTCAAGCCTTTACCCTACAAGTGTTGTGGTCAAGCCACAACAACAACAACAACAACAACAATTTTTAAAATCCAAATAAAGCAAACATAAATAAAAATGAGAAACTTTCTAAAATGAAAGAACATATCTCTGGATTTCACCTATCCACATCTTACAAAATATGTCCTCTCTAGGAATTTTCTAGGTCCTCCAGGCGATTCTATGGTATTCTTCTGGCAGAAGTTGTCATAAAGTCATGCCAGAGGACACAACAAATTCCTCGAGGGGACACTTCTCTAGGAATTAAGTCCTCCCAGGCAACTTTATGGTAACTTAAAGCAGAAGTTTTCTGCTGCCCTGCAGACTAGGACACGGAACAATGGCTTCAAACTACAGGAAAGGAGATTCCACCTGAACATCAGGAAGAACTTCCTCACTGTGAGAGCTGTTCGACAGTGGAACTCTCTCCCCGGGGCCGTGGTGGAGGCTCCTTCCTTGGAGGCTTTTAAGCAGAGGCTGGATGGCCATCTGTCGGGGGTGCTTTGAATGCGATTTCCTGCTTCTTAGCGGGGGGTTGGACTAGATGGCCCATGTGGTCTCTTCCAACTCTACTATTCTATGATTCTATGATTCTATGATTCTAAGTTTGTTTCAATAAAGTTTGCTATTATCCACAGTTTCCTATTACAACGTTAGTTAAGTTCAGGAACACATTTTCCGAAGATACGGAGGTTGTACTGTAATTACTCATGACAAACAACAATACAGATCACTGTATGTGTATGGCAGTAATATATATACAAAGTGATTAACCAATGAGCTAGATTTACTTTACCCCAGAAGAGAGGTAGGAGGTTCCATAGTTGAAGCTATAGATGCTGTTGAACATTGCCATCAAGTGATCCTCAGAAAGTGTGTGATCCTATCTAGAGAAGGCTGTACTCTATCTCCAGCTAAAGGGACTACTAACCAATAGGCTCTCCACCTGGTCTGAACTGAACATTTGTTTATTCATCCATTTTCCCAATGCATCCAGATGACTGTACATGATGTACAAAAATATTACACTATGAAACACAATTTTTGTTCCTGGGTTACAAATGTAATTTTCTAAATTGGTTCTATCATAAAAACATGGTAAAAGTTTATTCAACTGCAAAAACTTGGTTTTTGCTAGACATCCTGCAGAACATTTTGCTCTAGTTTTTCAATGAATATCTCACAGAATCTCAACCAATCCAACATTGTCTGAGGCAGCCACAAAAACAAAGTTTCTGGAGTAGGACAGCTACTTTTACAGTAAGTACCACACAATTGAACAAGAAATAAGTCTTTCAAACCAGAACAGAACGTTTTCCAAATTTTGTTACATAGTGTTATCAAAACAACATTGAACATTAGAATCCAGTCTGCAAACATGGGATGACCTTCCTGTGGCTTCATGCAGATGTGAAAAGCACAGAGCCCAAAGAAAGACTACAGGATGGGTACAGAGGAAGGGACAGGTGGTCAACTTCACCCATCTAAAGACATTTTCCACAATATAAACATGTAAGTCATCATCTCCAGATAGACTGTTATCCAAAGCATTCTTGGAAGTATATAGAAGTGCTGTTGACAAAAAGGAGGGGAGAGAACAGAGAGGTGAAGACAGCAAACGCCATTGACAGCCCACCTGCACAAACATCCTATGAAAATAAAGGCGAAACAACATACCAAATATTTAACACTTGACCCCCTACATAAAAGGGAAGCCACAACTCCAAAGAGCTCCTCGTGCCAGGGGCATGTGTGAGCTCAGTGGGATTTCTGACTTTATTCCTTTGTGGGATTGGCCTCCATACAATGCCACAGACTGTGTCCAAAATGCTCCCTCAGTTTGACATGCAGCTGGCGTTCAAAGCAAACCAGTCTAAAGCCACTGGGTCCCCAAAACCATTTTTCATGCAGCTGTTGAATCAAGTAAACAAATCCATAGCAGACCATTGTACACCTAAATAAATAAAGGACTTCACTAATAGGATTTTTAGTACCAAGGTTACAATTTGTTATGTTTTTCTCTTTTAAAGTATCACATTTTCAAAATAAATAAAACAAATGGTACTTACCGAGACAAGTGCTTCTGTCACACTAGTAAGGACCGAAGGCCGCAAAGAATGGATAAGGATCTTATGTTCCGTCACCGCAAAAACAAGGAGAGTTACGGCATTCTCAGGCCCAAGGTTCTGCAGAAGGGCAGAAAATTTGCCTCCGCTAGCATATAAGAAAGGAGGAGAAAAAAAGAATCATGATGAAAACTATTTACATATTCATATTACCTATTAATTAATCAACTTTCCTGCAAGGAGTTCTTTCATCTCCACAAAAATTCTGTGAGATAAGATCCCAGGTCCACTCACTATGAATTTTAAAACCACATTCCATGTTTATTGAGTTTTAACTTTTGTTTCATGTACTAAAATATGTGTATATTTTAAGATGTGCTTTCATGGATGTATTTTAACTATGTTGTGCCCCTTCTCAAGCTGTAAGGAGAGGCGGGAGATTAAAATAAGTCTCACTTATCCAACATAAACGGGCCGGCAGAATGTTGGATAAGCGAATATGTTGGATAATAAGGAGGCATTAAGGAAAAGCCTATTAAACATCAAATTAGGGTATGATTTTACAAATGAAGCACCAAAACATCATGTTAGACAACAAATTTGGCAGAAAAAGTAGTTCAATATGCAGTAATGCTATGTAGTAATTACTGTATTTATGAATTTAGCACCAAAATATCACGATATATTGAAGACATTGACTACAAAAATGCGTTGGATAATCCAGAACATTGGATAAGCGAGTGTTGGATAAGTGAGACTCTACTGTATTAATATTACTAAATGTTCCATTTTAGAAAGACATTCTTATTATTATTATTTAAAAGTTCAATTTCTAGAAAGACAGTATTGGATTCTGCCCAAAGAACACAGCAACAGTGTATTTGGAACCTCTGCTTCAATTTTGCATTCTGTCATGGAATTTATGCATTCACAAATAATGGCTTTTCATGACTTATGGTGAGCAAACAACACATTGCTGCATACAGTTTGCTTCACACCTGCTTTGCTCCATCCATCAAGCAAGAAAGTAAAATAATTAGGAAAAACTGCCTTGATACTTCCAAATAAGCCACAAATTATACATTATCAATAACATAAACTCTGTTTAATCCTGGTTTCGAAGCCTGTCTTGTTATGATACAAAGTTGTCCACCTTGTTTTACCTAGCTGCGTGAAGGAAAGAGCAAAGCAGGAACAAAACAATTATCAAACAGAAATATTATTTCCAATATTGACTTTACATCACTAATTTCTCAGTTCCCTTTGCATTGGTCTTTCTCCACATCACACAAATCAATACTTGCCTCAGTGGCAGAGGTGACGAAATGGGTTGACTAAGGATCAGGCTGTCATGAGGTGATAACTGTTTAAAAAATAAAATAAAAACAACTTTACATTATGTTTTATGCTTCAGATAATGAATAAGAAAAGTCTGGGGGTGGTAAAAATAAAAACCACTCTCTAGAATCATAGAGCTACAGAAGATAGAATAATTATGTAGCAATACCCAAAAAAGCTATTGGTTCACAGAAACAATGCATAAATATCCCTATTATTTATCCTATGTTGACAAGTGAATGGAAGATCTAGATCAGTGGTTCTCAACTTGTGGGTCGTCAGGAGTTGAAGGCATCTGGGGACTCAAAGGTTGAGAACCACTGACCTAGATGCTGACACTGTTCTTTAGCTTTGCATAAAATACACCAACACCACAATCGTGGGGGGTTGATCTATTGGTATATATTTGAATTCTTGTTTCTTTGCTGCAGTAAGTACCAAAGGCATCAAATAACTTACATGGCTTACCATATCTCCAAAGTATTAAATGGCAAAGTAACCGAAGTTAGAAAAGTTATTTTTTTTCCTGGACTATAGCCTCCAATAATAGGCAATTATGGGATTCTGGAAGTTGCAGCCCCTCCAATTAACTTTTCTGCTCTCCATAGAACCATCATGGATCGAATAGCACAGAACTATTGTAGCACTTTTCAGTGCAGTTATTTCACAGATTTACCTTTGAATTAATTAAGTATATATTTGTCTGTTGCCTGGTCATGGTTTCTAAACATATGAACAGATAAAGGTTGATGTTATACTTACTTGGACTAAAATTCTTGGCCTCTGTGGGGATGGAAAAGGAACCTTGTGCATAAAATGGGAAATATGCCTTTGAAAGAAAAAACAACACATTTCAGCTTAACGTAAACAGCTAAAGCAGCACTTGAACATATAACAAGGTTATTAGTCTATGTATACGTAACAGTCATGTAAACACAACAACAACAGTCTCATAAAATTAGGCAGCTCCTCTCCATGACTTTTCCACCTGTTTCACCAGCTTTCACATCCTGTAGATAACCCAAGCCTTAAAGCAGTTTTGATTCTCATTCAATTGACTATCCTTGCTACAAAACTGATCATCCATGCCTGGTTGTACAACAACTGGGCCTCTCGACTTGCAGTCTTCCTCAAAGTGAAACAAAGAACTTGCATCTAATCAGAATCATATCTTAGGATCCACTGCAGGGTGCCATTTCTGGTTATAGATAACAAACCTGAAGTCATCAGACCAAAACAGGGGAACGGTTTAAACACAACAACAAGGAAGGGTTTGATACTATAGGAATCAGCTGGGAAAGAGTCTCTGCTTAGTAATCTTGGTTTGGAAGACCAATTTAAACAGTAAGTTGCCAATCCAGATATGACATTTGCGTAACCAATTAGAAAAGAAGAGAGGAAACTGCAGAATGAAAGAAACGATATATACATGGCTAGCACTACTCAAATCTCCTTCTAATAGGTCACGCTTTGGCAAGACATCAAAGGTTATCCAAGGGGAAACTTAGGCTGGCCCTAGACTGCCCTATATCCCAGGATCTGATCCCAGATTACCTTTTTATCCCAGATTATCTGGCAGTGTAGACTCATAGTAGTTCAAAGCAGATAATCTGGGATCAGATCCTGGGATATAGGGCAGTGTAGATCCAGCCTAACTTAGCCCCTGATGAGGTGATATCTAATTCAAGCAATGGCAGTCATCAAGAAACCCAGATAATAATTGATGGAAGGCACCCTCAGATGTGACCCGAGGTCAAACCGAAGGCACTTTTAGGCCCCATCTACACTGCATTATACGCCAGTGTATATGGGACCTTAATTAGGAAAACCTGAGTAAACAACATTATGCTCACTACAATAAATGGATATGAAATGCAGAAATATTCCACTGAACTTACTTTTCAATAGGCAAGACATGTGGACCGGATATAGAGTAACGATACAGAAAGGTAAGGAATTTCTTGAAAGCATCAAAGAATGGCCAGTGGGAAAGAAGACAGATGCATTTATTTGTCTGGACTGTTTTAGAAGCAGCAGATTTCCTGTCCGCCGTTTCCATGAGGCCTAGCTGAGACTTCTGTTTTTCTGTGAGTTTTTCCTCAGAATACGTTTCATAGAACTGAATAGCAGCACCATAGACCTGGAAATGATAATGCACTATGTTCAAGGTAAAGAACTCCAAAAAGACACTCATTTATCACATAGATTAACTTCAATACATGCAATGTCTTAAAATGAATATTATGAATAAATTATTTAATAATAATAACAATAATAATAATAATAATACAATTCACGCTGGATCTACACCGCATTGAATTGCATTATATGGGTCTACACGGACCACATAATCCAGCCTTCAAGAAGTAACTCTTCTACAAATGTAACAAAATCTTGTTTCCATTCAGGCAGGCTAGCACCTTTTTATTTGGACAGGCTTTTAAGCCATTTTGAGTCTCCTTCGGGAGAGATAAAGCGGGATATAAATCAATAAATAATAATAATACTAATTCATTGCTGAGTTAGCATTTTATAGAAGAGCACATAGAGAAATGTAGTACAAAAGAGGTAGGAAGTTTAAAACCTGCTTCTTCCAAATGAAATAATTTTCTGTGAGAAAAGAGATTGCACAGAATGTACAGAAGATTACTTTAATTATTATTGTATCAGTTTATGTCTAACATTAACAGCTGTGTCATCACCAAAAGAAGGGTTTCCAAGCCCGATCAAATTCAGAAATAAGTCACACTTGAAAATGATAGACAGTGGGACATACCTTTTCTGCAGAAGCTCCTGTAAGTACAAATGTGGAAAAAACTGGGAGAGGATATTTACTATTTGACGGCCAGCATTCAATTGTGGCACCCATTGGGAGGCAAAAGAGAGGGACTGATACTGGTAAGGGAAATGAATCGTAGTCATCTTCTGGATATCTGCATATTAGACCTAGAGAAAGCCATTGTCCGTGTTATTTATAAAGACATGAACTCCACTGTGCATATAACTGCATTGGCTAAACATGCAAACAGAGAAAGAGTAAGATCATCAACAGTAACACTCTAAATGCCCAGTGTTGATGCACATCAAGATAATTTTGAGTCTTTCTTTTTCATTTAACTGTCTTAGCTATCCTTCCCATATCTTTATAATCAGGATATTTCATAAACGTCTTCTCTCTGCCTTCATAGTCCTAGCTATAGTCAGGTTATTTTTCACAATGCATTCGGCTCTAAGCAGTTCTAAGCAGTTCTAAGCTTATCTGCACCTGTAATACATTAGTAACATGGAAACTCAATTAAAATGTATTAATATCAGCTGTTTAAATTAGCATAACGACTAACAGTAGGAGATGGAATAATATTCACGTAATTTATAACGAAATGTTGACAGAACCACTAAATGAAAACGTTTTCATTTAGTGGTTCTGTCAACATTTCGTTATAAATTACGTGAATATTATTCCATCTCCTACTGTTAGTATTACAGGTGCAGATAAGCTTAGAACTGCTTAGAACTGTCTGTTTTCCTGTTCAGCCGAATGCAGACAGCAGTATCATCCTGATCACATCTTATCAACAGGAGATTTTGATCAAATGCTTTGCCAAAAGCAAGAGAGACTATGATCATGACATTTTCATGCTCCACAAACTAGCACTGCTAACAAAACAGAAAATAAGGTCATGTTGGCAAGGTTCTTAATAAAGTCAAAGAATTAAGGCATTCTTTTGGAGATGTTCAACTGTATCGCCTTATCTATCCCCTTTGAAAATGCAAGGCAAGGGTCATGATTTGCCTTTTTCTGGATCTTATTACATTCCATCCCTCATGCTTTATATCCTGAGGACTGGATATCATTCTACACTGCCTCTGAGTAGATCTATAGCAACAAAAGCTTATCCTAAAATAAAAGCCAGCTAGTTTTTAAAGGTGTTATTATATTCTTTCTCCCCTCTCCTCTTTTTACACACTTCCTCTGATACTAAAAAAGGATGATCCTATATACAAAAAGACTGCCCCAAAACAAAATAGTGGTTTTGCATGTGTCCATATATGTGGAAGTACATAATTGTGAGCTGGCATAAAGGGGCGTTACAAACAAAATAGGCTAACAAAGATATATCTTTGAATATACTAATGGTATATTAAAAGTAATTAAGGAATAAAATATTATAAATCAGTTGGGGGGGGGGGGAGAAGAAGAGAGGTCAAAAGCGGTAAAGGTGGCATGCTTGAACCCAAATAACTGACATTATCCAGAGGCTGAAGATATTAAAGCCAAGCAAATAGGTTCAATGCCTCTTTTCTTGCACAATATGGGAATGTTTCAGGAAAGTGGGTATGTCCATAAGATGGTATTATATTAACAATTTCTAGTTACTTGTGTAGCCTGCTATAAGGGAAAAATTAGTCTGCCTCCCTGTTCCTTATCTCAGCATAGCCAGTTATCTCTTTGCACTCAGCCATGCTTCCTGAGAAGCTGGCAGACAGCCCTCTCTTTGCCTGAGGCCACTCCAGATGCTTCAGCAGCAATTTTAGCCCAGATCTCCTCTTAAGCAACAACTAACCCTCCGTTTGCTGAACTATACTGGTTCTAGCATGGGGTTGCTATACTTCGTACTAGTTTGATAAATTATCCAATCGATGCAACCCTGTTCTCCCAGTCAGAAAATCAGACAAAGCAACTTGGCTTCATCCTCTGCCTATTTATTATTGCTAAGTAATGCTGCTTTTATTTCAACTAGAGCTTCTGTACTTGGCAAATTTTACAAGACTGGCTTCTGAGGAGCCCAATTAAGTGAATCATTTTGTATTTTTACATAAGAACAGATATGACAGAATCCCTATTGTGAGGCACATTGGAATTTAAAACCAGGTTGGAAGACAGAATTATAAGCATTATCTTTTGGATTTTGGGGATAATTATTGGATTTCTTCTGTGCCATAACATTCTTAGTCTTTTGGGCATTACAAATTTTATCTTTTGTCTTAAACACATGCCCTTTTTTTGGATGAATATCGTATTTCAGCTTCCCAAAAACAACTGATTGCAAATATGAAAATGAAGTTTTAATTCAAGTTATTTCTCCAACATGCAACCAATAAACATTGTTTTCAAACAATGACTTACCAGCTTTATATGATATGGTGTTTGTTTTCGCCACAGACTTTTTATAACACAGGTAGACTGCTGTGCCCCACTGAAAAGCAAAGGTGGAAAAACATTGGTTTTATAGACAATGCTGAAACGAGGAGTCTAATCTCATAAAGCAGGAGGAAAAGTCAAAGCCAACTTGAATAAGGTCAAATTCTTCTTTTAAAAAATTAATATATACCTTGGAACAAATAATAGAAGCCCTCATGTGTCAGATCAAAGAACTTGACTCATAAAGTAAAATTGCTCATTTTTCCTGGACTTGTTTCACTTGATTCCTGCTGATGTTTAAGTCTTTTATAACCGGCTTGAATCTCTGAGCTATAATTTTTCACTCAGTGCCCCCTTTTAACATAAATGTTGTACAATTTCACAATTTCTGCACAGTGCCAACTTCCTTATGAGACTGGCAAAATGATGAGGTAAACAAACATTTCTAATGTTTAAAACATTACTAGAAATATTAAAGTCAAATGCAGAGGAGTCGTTTAGTTCATTCATTCACACCCTGGCTCTCTAAGCTATTACAGTTTGGGTGTGTTTGCAGATGATCTTTTGAAGCTCTTTTTAAAATTCCAAATTTTGACTTGCTTTCACCAGTCTCTAGAACTGGGCCTGTCACAGTTCCTTTCTACCACCCAAAGCAACAGTCCCTTTGTTCTGTTCTTCTAGGAAATAACTTAAACCACACTTTATCATTCAGAAACAATACATTAAACTGGAGAGATAAGAGAAACTCTTTAGTTCTTCACTCATGTAAAAACACGTGTGAAGTCCGTGGGGAAGTCTTTTTTGAAAAAACAAAATTCCAAACAACTTGACGATAATATGATCCCACAAAAGCCAAAATTACAGGAGACACACAACCCTGGCTCAGTCTCTCTTTCCTATCTTATAAAGCAGCCCTCAATGTATCTGATGGAGAGTTTCCACTTAACCCACATTATGGTCAGAAATCCATGCTAAAATGTTTAGCTTGGAATTGAAATAGGCAACCTAAAGCGAATATATAAGAAGGCCATTCAAAACTTTCTCTGAATAAATCATGCCAAGAAAAGCCCATGATAGGGCCACCATAGACTGGAGCCAACTCAAAGGCATATAATAAACCCAAAGCTAAGTAGCTGGCTGCTAGGATATTTTGGTCCTTTACTGTTCCTCTGTTCGTTTTACAACATTTGGATGCAATGAACTCTTGGCAGGTTGGTTTGATATTCTTTTTCGTCAAAGCAGTGATCATTTACAAGAGACAGCTTCTACAGTATGAGAACAATCAATATTTTTACAGTGTGAACAAGAGGTATTGGAAACTATCATAGGCTAGATCTACACTTCCATATAATCCAGTTTCTGAATCCAGATTATTTGTTTACATTCAGATTACACTGCCAAATAATCCAGTTCAAAGCAGATAATCTGTATTCAGAAACTGGAGTATATGGCAATGTAGATGGGGCCATAGTGTAGTGATTTGAATGCTAGACTAGGATTCTGGAAGAACAACATTCAAATTCTCACTCAGCCATAGAAACCCCTGGAAAGGCAATGGCAAACCTTCTCTGAATAAATCTTTGTCAAGAAAACCTTATGCGTTGAATGCACACAATAACAATCCAGAAAAAAACCGATTTACAATATGGCTTGGAGCTTCAGCAGCATACATCTTTCTATGAGATGGATGGGATAAATAATAGGAGCAGCTACTATTGTATAATGGCAGCATATGATTATTTGACTAGAGGGGCTCATAAAACAATAGTTATATTTTAATTACATTAGGGCTTCACAAATAACCTTCTGAAAAGACTCTTGAATTATATTTATTCCTTTGTCCATATTTATTTATTTATTTACAGTATTTATATTCCGCCCTTCTCACCCCGAAGGGGATTCAGGGCGGATCACATTACACATATAAGGCAAACATTCAATGCCTTGACATAGAACAAAGACACATAGGCATTGAAGAGCGGACTCAGCAAGAAACTTGCAACAGAATACTGGTAGTTTCTGATTTTGCAAAAGTTTGTACTGATGAGAAATAAATATGTCTATTATAAATATTTTACTAACGTTATAAAACTACTATACATTATTTTGTACAAATCCAGAAATAAGCTTACCATACTATTGTTCAGATTCTTGTCAACTTTGCAGAAGGTATGTGGCGGGGTTTCTCCTTTACTAGGTACAATTATGCATATATCTGTCACAGCCAAAGTATTCTGCGTCATGTTCTCCATGGCTCTTCGGTAAGTGATGTATACTTTTTGTGAGGAGCTTCCACCGCTGATATTTGCAGGGCGGCCATAGGGAGTTACTTGAATAATTTCACAACCCTGTTTGAGTCTCTCTTTCCCATCATATAAAACCCTAGAAAGAGACAAGCCCCAAAACACAGTCAGATTTCAGAAGTATTATGTTCGGATCTGAAGCAGAACTATAAGACTAATATTGGGCTCTAAAATACCAGGATTCTCCAGATCCACCTATAACCCTGTAGGTTAAGCCTTGGATTTACCATATTTACTCAAATCTAATGCTCACCTTTTTTAAGGCTAAATTATCTTGCCAAAAGGGGACTTATTTGATTTGCATCATATGGTAATCTTAGCGCTGAGCCAAAGCCAAAAGAGATGCTGCTTCAGGAACTGCATTTGAAGCTCCTCTTTGAAGAACATCACCTCAAATTTAATTGCAAAGGCTCAATGCTATGCCATCCTGGGATTTGTAGTTTGGTGAGGCATCAGCCTTCTTTGGCAAAAAAGGCTCAAGATCTTGTAAAACTACATGATTTCATAGCATTGAGCCAAGGCAGTTAAAGTGGATTCATTCTACAGCACAGATGCACCCAAGGTTTTATTTTCCATTGCTGGAAGCTTTGGTGTCCTAACACATTTGTTTTTAAAGG
Source organism: Anolis carolinensis (assembly GCF_035594765.1). Taxonomy (NCBI): domain Eukaryota; kingdom Metazoa; phylum Chordata; class Lepidosauria; order Squamata; family Anolidae; genus Anolis; species Anolis carolinensis. The sequence continues at coordinate 7,488,963 of NW_026943822.1, read as the reverse complement.
AATTCTAAGCAGGCAGAAACTATTTGGGCATCTTTTTTGGCCAAATTACAAAGAGTGCACTTTTTGCCGCTGTACATTACATTTGCCAGCAAATACCTTTCTTGGTTTCAGGGTTTTGAAAATTAAGGTGTGCATTAGATTCGATGGTGCATTAGACGCGAGTCAATACAGTACTCCTGATCTGACCAGATCCTCCAGCTTTCATCCCTGATCTACTACATAGGTCCTTATTTCTGGCTCTAGCAATAGCTAATCGGCTAGTATTTTTGAAATTGAACATTTCTACTCATTACAATGAGCCCAATAGCACAGTTAAGAAAAATCAACTCACCCCAGATCAGTCAGTGGAGGTTTGTCCCTTCCTCTCCTGTAGCACAAATATATCTGTGGTCCCACAAGGCTGCCATTGTTGAGATCCGCCGACAATCCTGAGGGAGTCACATCTATGCATCTGTAACCATGAGGGATCTCTTCCCCCAGAGATTTAATTATGACAGACACATCGGTGATTGGCTCCTTTGGCTTGGCGAGTTTGTGACAGGCATCATTGAAGTGGATTTCCTCTTCGAGTGGTTTTGAAATATCCGTCAATCCGGCCACAACGAAGTAGTCAGCAACCCGAGTTCCTCTGTCTTCCATTTTCCATCACAGAGAGGTTCTAGCTGGCAAGGAGCAAAGAAAAGTGAGATACAGGAAACCTGAACGCTTGGGGGAGTGTCTGTGAAAATCAAAAACATCAGGCATATGCAACAAAGCACTACATAATTCCGTGGCCACTTTCCAGGGCCTAGTCTATGTAAAACAACCGTTTTTCACCCTTTAGATTTAGAACAAAAACATACATGGATGCTACTGTTTACTTACATATCTATTTCACCGCTTCAGAAATAAAAATCCAGCTTGTTGAACTTAATGTGATACAAGGTCCACAAGCTTGTTAAAAGAAGAAAGTGTCTTTATAATAAATGCCATGCTATACTCAATATACATATAAAAATCAACAACATCAGAATCTTTTGGAGCATGCTGCGTGTATACGAATTGTTACGTCAAAGAAAAACCTCAACCATCACAACCCATCTGAGCCAACACACTGAGACACAGACCCTTCCCTAAAGCGGCAGTGCATTATATAAGCATCTGTTCCCAACAGCTTAAATGATGCAACAGAGCTTAGTCACTTGCTCACCATCCCTTTTCTGTCCCCCCCCCCCCCCCCCCGGCTTTTTATAAATCGATAAAAGAATAATGTAGAAAATAAATGCATGCATTGTGGAAACCATCAGAGTATAAAATACAGAGAAGCATAAGCAACAATTGCTGTAGTTAAAAGGAGGTTATGAATAGGCTGGCAGAGACAGAACTGGGTTAGTTAGACTGTTTCCTCTTCCACAAAAGGATTGCCTAAAACTAACTCTCTTGTGTTCAAGAATCTAGAGGGAAAGGGGGCAGTTAATCCCAGTCAGTTGCTTATCAGCTGGATTGTTCCTCTCAAGGCTAAACACCAGTTGCCCTTCGGGAAAGAACATGGGATTCTCTCTTCTTCTTGAATCCAATGGAGCCTAATTCTCTCTACTCTAAAGGACCTACCCTATAGAGCAGGCATGAGCAATATTTGGTCCTCCAGGTGTTTTGAACTTCAACTCTCACAACTCCCAACAACCTACCAGCTGTTAGGAATTCTGGGAGTTAAAGTCCAAAACACCTGGAGGGCCAAAGTTTGCCCATGCCTGCTATATACTCATGGATAAGTCTATGAATTACAATCAAAAACTCAACCCAAAAGAATGCACGATGGAATGGCAGTCTCCCTACCCAGGGCCATGAACTTATTCAATAAAAGCATCAAATAATTGCCTTCTAGAGTTTATCATCCTTCTGAAAAGGCATCGAAGTCAGGGGGAGGGAACTAAATGTCCCACCCTGTTGAATGTCTCACACACAACGTGACATTAGTTTGGATGAGGCAATTTCTGATAGAAGACCCACATTCCATTACTTGGGCAAGTTGGGCAACATCAAAGGGCCTCTCATATCCATCCTGTCCTCTTTCCTTCCCTTTTTGAACTTCCCAAACGTCACAAACCGCAAAGAAGAGCATTCTCTTTTGCTCGGTCATAGCATTTTAGATCATTTCCCTCAATAGTTGATCACTGGCCAGTGTCAGTGCAGCTACTAGAGATTTAGCTTAAAACAGCAGTCATTATTTCGATACATACTCTAGGCAAGCATAAAGAAGCTGTAGAATATAATGTTGGTACTGTAATTCAGCAACTTCGGTTTCTTTCTTTTAGGGTCTGGATATAAAAAAAGATTCATAGCATACAGGAAGATGAGAACAACAACAACAACTTATTATTACTCGCCTTTCCTTGTGGCTTGAGGCGGGGTATAACAGAACATAATAGAACACAACACTAATAACATTCATATAACAAAATGCACACAAGACCACACCATTAAAATGTAGGTTAAAATTCACAAGACCCAGGGTCACGTAACTAGATATACTATTGTTTTATTGGGGCTTCCAAATGTTAGGGTGAAGCATCATGACTACTGGAAGCTTTAGTTAATTCCTTAACCAAATTAAATCTGCAGTGTACATAAGCCCCATAGTGCTTTTTATGATCACAAGATGAAAGTCCAAAGGGAAGCAAAAATCTGACCAAAAAAAAAGAAAAAGAAAGAGAGATGAGCTCTGGTTTATCCAAAGAACAGCACACATTATACCAATCAATGTTGATAAGAGATTCATTTGGAGATGTTCCAAACAATAATCACAAAGATAAACAAAAGGTAGATGTGGTTGTACCGAAAAAGCACCTTTTTCAAAAAACAGAAATGTGTTACACAAGATTTCAACCTACTTTTTCAAAATAGAATCACCCTGTTGAAAAGTAGTCTCCCACTCCCATGGATGAAGGCTGTCGATTGATCAAAAGCCAACCAGTCACTCTGGCAGAACAGAGAAAAGAAAACAGAGATGACTCATGCCTGAGCCACACAGTGGAGTCCTCTCCATCCCCTTTCTGTAAAGCAAGCTAATTCTCCTTCAAAACGGTTAATTCACAAAGAGGAGGCAGGGTAAGATTTCTATGAACTGCAGTTCTTGTAATTAAGTTCCCCTTTTAAATCAACCTAATTATCTCTTATATTGGCTTAAGGTGGCTTAAAGATGCAATGAGTTTAAAAAATCTGGTATATTTTGCAAGATTTTCATTCTGCCTAATTTTGGCAATTACGCAGTTGTAAAATCTGTTTGTTACCTCCCTGATGGGGTGTCAGAACATCTTGCAAAGTGGGATTTCCACATTCAAAGCTCGCAGTTCCAGGACTTAGTGAAGGTTGAGTCACTGAAGCCTCCTTCTTTGTCACCCCATTATTGCCTAAGAGCGTCAGATTTCATTTCTGGGAAACCGTAGCAAAGTATTTAAAACTAGGATTACATCAACATGGCTGGATTTTATGAAGACCTGTTACACTGTGCAATCCATTTTAGTATTTGCATTTATAAAAGGCAAACTTTTAACACAATTGCAAGTACAGAAGAGCTCCATGTCCCACTAAGACCACTGGAAACCTCCAGTAATTTTGACAGATCAGAATTTCTTCTCATGCTCATTTATTCATTCTCTCTTGCCATTGTTTCAAAGGAACTTGAGGTTCAGGACTTGTCCATTCACCTCCACTCCATCTCTACATAGGAGTACAAAGGACCTTTGCCTAAAGTCCTGAGGAGCGGATTCTAGTCGGTGCAGTCAATAATCAATTAGATCAGTAGTTCCCATCCAGTGGGGGGGGAGTGACTTCCAATCAGTTAACTTCCATCTTCCTGACATATTGATTACTTCATCTCGACATGTCTTGAATGTATTCTTCGAGGAGCGTCCAGTTTGTCTCCTTAATTGGTCTTCCAGTTGATTTTTTCATCAAGAAGGTCAATCTATCCATATTTTTAATGTCCATTAATTTCTCCAGCCAAGATTCTTTAGTGAGGTTTTTCTTCTCCTTCCAATTTCTTGCTATCACGAGTCTGGCCGCTGTTAAAGCGTAAGTGAAAACTCTCTCCTTGTTACCTTTTTCTTTCTCTGGCATAGTCTTTTTCTCTTCTTTAGGGTTATATAGACCTAATAGGTAATATTCCGGTTTACATTCAAATTCTAGTTTTAATATCTTTTTACATTCTTTGTGGATTATTTTTCAGAATTTTTTAATTTCTTTACAGTTCCACCACATGTGGAAGTATGACCCCACTTGTTCTCTACAGTGCCAACACCTATTGTCCTTGTCTTTATACATATGTCCTAGTTTTTTGGGTGTTAAGTACCATCTATGTATTGTTTTTTGCCAATTTTCTTTTAAGTCTGTCGAATAACATAATTTAATCTTTTTGTTCCATATATCGTTCCATTCCTCTATGGTTATCGGCCTTCCTATATTTCTGGACCATTTTGTCATTGACTCTTTAACAATTTCTGTTTCTGTATTCCACTCTAATAGTTTATTGTATATGATTGTTATAATTTTCTTTTCCCTTTTAAGTAAATTATCCCAGAACATGGTAGTCGTGCTAAAACCTATCATTTTATCTTTTTTATAGTGTTCTTTTAGTTGATAATATTGTAGCCATGTAATACTCCCCCCCCTCTCCCCCCCCTCACTGGTTAGGGCCTTCTCCCATATCATCCCCCACAACCACCCCCCCCTTTTTCTTTCTTTCTTTACTTCTTACCTCGAAGCAATTTAGTTTCAGCTCCCCAAGTTATCCTTATTCTTGCCCTCTAGTTTATCTTCACCCCCCCCCCCATTTTTCCTTTACCACTGTATAACTTTGAAACTTCAATAAAAAAATATTTTAAAAAAGTAGTTCCCAACCAGTGAAACGCGGACTTCATGTGGTCTACAAGAAACAGAAAAGTGTTTTGTGGGGTCTTTCACATCCTGAGTCAAAGTAGCATGGCTGTTGAATAAGAGAGCCCAGAGTCAAAATATTCCTCCCATACATAATAATAATAATAATAATAATAATAATAATAATCCCCCCCGCAGGTGCCACCTTGACGTGGTGGGGGGGCTTAACTGCTCCAATGATGACTGAGGGCTGTGCTGGCGGTAGTGTAATTACCGGTAGGTCCAACCAAGCCAGAGAGGCCTCAGCTGAGGAGCAGAACTAAGAGCACCTAACCCATTAGCATTATGGAGAAACAAACCCAAACGAAGTCTATACTGGCTCGGTCGTCGCCCAGGATAAAAAGGACCGCGGTGGATGCTGCTGATTCTGGACATCCATTGACAAGTGGGCTACGGAATCATCAAACCCCAAATGAACAGTCACAGAAGCGGCAGAAATACACAATGCCAGAAAACCGCACAATTATGAAATGCTACTACAAATCTGAACCTCAAAGGCGTGGCTACCAAAAAAGGATGCATCAACTGTGGAAACAAGAGTATCCTGACTCACAGATAACAGAACCCCGACTGGCTGACCAACGAAGATTCATAATCAGAAACAAAGTGTTCAGTGAAGTTGAACTTGAAGAAATCCAGAAAATTTGCAAAGTAAATTACCATCAGACCACAGCACAGACAGCAGCAGAGACTCCAGCAACACTTGGAATGGTGGAACAGATTGAACCAGAAGAAAGTGTGGCGCTTTTGCAAGAATTTGAAGAACCAGCACTTGAAACATCTGCTGAACCACCAGGAACCTTGACAGCAAGACAACAAGAGCTCAAGGATAAGATCATGGCTCATGCTGCAGCAAATGCAATAAGAAAGCGGCTCCCAACTCTAAAAACAGTGCCCAAGAGAAACCTGGCGCCTCTCATGAAAGATGTGAATACAGTACTCTCCACTGTCCAGATAACATCAATTGAACAAACAAACCAGTATGCCTACAGTGCAGCAATGATAGTAACAGAAGAGCTTGGGCTCCTACAACCAAGGCAGCCCCAAAGAAAATCGACTGGAAAACCAAAGTGGAAGGTCAGGCTAGAGTTGAAAATCAAAAAGCTTAGATCAGATGCAAGTAACCTGAAAAATATGAAAGAGAAGAAACTGAAGAATGACAAAATCAAGCAATATCTGATCCGAGAGTACTGGCTGAACACCAGAAAAATTGAAGAAGCTTTGGAAATTGTGAAAGAACAAATTACAGCAACAGCCAGAAAAATTGAAAGGTATGAAGCCAGAATCATCCAGTACAGACAAAATCAACTGTTTCAATCAGACCAAAGACGGTTCTATCAGAGCCTGAACCAAAAAACAGACACAGTAACCATAAAGCCAGAGAAAACTGCAACAACGAAGTTCTGGAAAGAGCTTTGGGAAAACAATAAGAACTACAACAAAAACGCTGGGTGGATAAAGGAGTTTGAAGGAAAATTCTCACAGAACAAAATGGAACTGATGGAAATAACAACTGAAATGATCAGCAAACGAGTGCAAAAAGTCAAGAACTGGACATCACCCGGTAGTGATCAACTTCATGGATTTTGGCTCAAACATCTGATTAGTTTACATGGAAAAATGGCCCAACAATTCAATGAGATGCTGCAGAAAGGAAGTATCAGTGAATGGCTAACAACTGGAAGAACATACCTGATACAAAAGGATCCAGCAAAAGGAGCAGCACCAGGAAACTACAGGCCAATAACGTGTCTGCCCACTATGTTTAAACTACTGACTGGCATCATAGCTGACAGAATTCAAGACTATCTTGAAGAAAAAAACATCTTGCCAGATGAACAGAAAGGCAACAAACGGAAAAGCAGGGGCACAAAAGACCAGTTATTGATTGACAAAATGATTCTGGAGAACTGTAAGAGCCGAAAAGCTAATCTTCACATGACGTGGATTGACTACAAAAAGGCCTTTGACTCACTCCCACACAGCTGGATCATCAAGTGCCTGGACGCCATCGGGATTAGTAAAAACGTTGGCACCTTCATTGAAAACATGATGGAGCACTGGAAAACTGAACTGTTTGTTGGAAATGAAAGTTATGGACTTGTCAACATCAGGAGAGGAATTTTCCAGGGAGACTCATTGTCCCCTCTGCTTTTCATTATTGCCATGATCCCTCTGTCAACAATCTTACAAAAAACAAATCTCGGCTACCAAACATCTAAGAATTCTCACAAAATTTCACATTTGATGTACATGGATGACCTGAAGCTATATGGGAAAACGGAAACTGAAATCCAGTCTCTGACTAACACTGTCCGAATTTTTAGCACTGATATCAACATGGAGTTTGGTTTGGACAAATGTTCGACAGTGGCATTGAAGAAGGGAAAAATCATTGAAAGTGAGGGCATCAATATGCCCAATGGCCAAACAATAAGGTGTCACCAGCCAGAGGCCTATAAATATCTGGGCATATTACAGCTGGACAACATCAAGCATGAACATGTGAAGACTGTGGTCAGTAAAGAATACACACAAAGGGTCAGAAAAATTCTCAAAAGCAAGCTCAATGGAGGCAACACCATCAAGGCCATAAACACCTGGGCCATACCTGTCATAAGATATACTGCTGGCATTATAAACTGGACACAGATGGAACTGGACAATTTGGACAGAAAAACAAGAAAACTTCTGACCATTCATCATTCACTGCACCCTCGCAGTGATGTTGACCGGCTGTATCTGCCTAGAAGATCAGGGGGCAGAGGACTCTTGCAAGTAAAACAAGCAGTCAAAGAAGAAGAACATGCCCTGGCAGAATATGTAAAACAAAGTGAAGAACCTGCTTTGATTGAAGTCAAAAATCAGAAACTCCTCAAAGCACAGCAGACAAAAAACCAGTACAAGAAAACTGCACTACAAACTAGAGCTGACAGCTGGCACAACAAAACACTGCATGGAAAGTTCCTTGACAAAATTGAAGGAAAAGCTGATAAAGAGAAGACCTGGCTCTGGCTCACGAATGGGACCCTGAAGAAGGAGACAGAAGGCCTGATCCTTGCAGCCCAGGAGCAAGCCATCAGAACAAATGCAATCAAGGCCAAGATCGAAAAATCAGCTGATGACCCAAAGTGCAGACTGTGCAAGGAAACCGATGAAACCATTGATCATATCCTCAGCTGCTGTAAGAAAATTGCACAGACAGACTACAAACAGAGGCACAACTATGTGGCCCAAATGATTCATTGGAACCTATGCCTCAAGTATCACCTCCCTGCAGTTAAGAACTGGTGGGATCACAAACCTGCAAAGGTTGTGGAAAATGAACACGCAAAGATATTGTGGGACTTCCGAATCCAGACTGACAAAGTTCTGGAACACAACACACCAGACATCACAGTTGTGGAAAAGAACAAAGTTTGGATCATTGATGTTGCCATCCCAGGTGACAGTCGCATTGAAGAAAAACAACAGGAAAAACTCAGCCGCTATCAGGACCTCAAGATTGAACTTCAAAGACTCTGGCAGAAACCAGTGCAGGTGGTCCCAGTGGTGATGGGCACACTGGGTGCCGTGCCAAAAGATCTCAGCCGGCATTTGGAAACAATAGACATTGACAAAATTACGATCTGCCAACTGCAAAAGGCCACCTTACTAGGATCTGCACGCATCATCCGAAAATACATCACACAGTCCTAGACACTTGGGAAGTGTTCGACTTGTGATTTTGTGAAACGAAATCCAGCATATCTATCTTGTTTGCTGTGTCATACAACGTCGTTGTGTCAATAATAATAATAATAACTTTATTTTTATACCCCGCCTCTATCTCCCCGGAGGGGACTCAGGGCGGCTTACATGGGGCCAAGCCCGAATAAAAACAGTAGCAGTATAAAACACAACAATAGAGAACAACTTGCACAATAAAAAATAAAAAAATTAAAAAATAAAATAAAACATTAGCCAATAAAAAACAAGAACTAATAAAAACATGGATTAAAACTGAGAGATTGTAAAAGTAGACTGGGTAAGGTGCACCATATAAATATTGTAAACACAAGGTGACTGATAAAGTGCTGCAAATTCTGGAAGTGCAAATTGGGATGGGAATAGACCCTGTGTCTATATCGAGTTGACAAAGGTAAAAGGTGCAAACAAGAATGGTCACAGATACAGATTGCTTCTGGATTAGCAATCTTTATCTAAAGGCACACACACACACACACACACACTCCTGCTGGACATCCCCTCCTCCTTCGTCCCAAACAAAGGTTTGGAACCAGTGCACTAGATGAACCAGCTGTCTCACTAAGTAAAAGCCAACTTCTTGTGGAGAGTTGTGACCTCAATTAAACATGAAAATGAGACAGTTCCTGAACTGAGACTGAACATTTACATCTGTTCCTTTGGCTTCCTTTTAACCTGTTCCAATCTTTTAATATTTTCATCTCTTTTTAGTCATCTGGGACGCATAGCGAAGTGGTCATTCCACTCCGAACCTGGAATCCAAGTTCATCAAATTTGCCATGGTAATGAAGGATATCAACTGACTCCACACAGATCACTGGCTGAGTGTTTCTCCAAAAAGAAGCCACATAAAATTTTGCTGAAACAACACAAAGAAGTCAAGACTGCAGCCAATCTGTAGGATAGTCTCTGTCTCTCACCCTGGTCTAATGGTTTGAGAGGTAGGGCAAATTTTGACTGAATATTAGAAGCACCTACTTGACAAATGCATTGCTTAAAGAAGTGGTGGGGCCTCCTTCTCTGGACATTTTCAAATGTATGCTAAACAGATAAGTGCTTGGAAAGCTTTAACTAAAGGTCCTTCATTGAAAAGTGGTGCATAAAGCCTTTTCTTCTTCTATGATTCCACAATTTTATGATTTTGATAGAAGGTTGAAGTATAAAAAGTGTTCTTTAGTGCCATATAAACTTTATTTCTCTTGATGAGCACTTATTTACAAGTCAGCTCTGTCAATCTTATTGCATAAACACATAGAGCGTCCAAGAAGACCCACTTCCGAATACTCTGGTTTCATAAACTACAAGACTCAGGCTATCTACTAGAAGTGGAGATGGGGATGGACAATATTAGGAGTTAGATGATAGACTTTGCTGCCATAAACATCCCTGCTTATAGTTTAATACAAAGGCTGTCTTACTAATTTTTCTATAAATAAATCAGGTTCTGCTTATTTAGGAGCCTAGTCTGCAACGAAAAAGTAACTTTGAACAAGCAGTGCCAGATGCCTAAGCTAAACCCACAATAACCCTCCAAAGCCCTTCCATTATCATAACTGCTACTCTCTCCATACCCTGACTTATATAACACATTTTCATAAAACAGTACCAAGCAGTATGAAACAACAGAACAAAACACAATTAAAATGATGAGAACACATCCAATATCTAGAAAGCATACAACTCAGAAAAGCATAAGTACATTTGAGTCTGCAGCTGTAGGGCCAGGTCAAGGCCTGTCATCTACTTGAAATGGAAAATGGAAACAATTCACATAGAGGATTGATTCAATTTATCAAGGGGGTGCTTTGAATGTGATTTCCTGCTTCTTGGCAAGGGGTTGGACTGGATGGCCCATGAGGTTTCTTCCAACTCTACTATTCTATGATTCTATGTTTCTATACTGTTATAACTTAAATGTAACATTTTAGTTTGTTTACCCATGACTTAAATCAATTTCCTCCAGGGATTATATACATATTATTCTAAAAGTTAAAGATTATAAGCATAAGGCTGATTAAAAGAGTTCAGGAAAAATACAAAATGTATTAAAAAGCTGTCCGTCACATCATTCCATTAATCAGCTTACTTCAAGCATTTGGTTTCAAGCACTAAATACAAGGCCAGTTTCGAAATTGCTTATCAGCATACGTCTTGGTTTGGGACTGTTTGGAGACATGTCTGTGCATTCTTTAAATAGAATCTAAGATTAACAAGGGCTCGAAGCCACTAACGCAATTAACAAGCCATTAAGACTTATTAAAAACTGGCCCACTGACTTTTCAAGTTATTACAATCTCAATGCTCCATGCTGTCAAGTCAAGTTTGGGTGACCCTATGAATGAGAGACTTCCAGTTATCCTATCCTATACAACCCTACACAGGGCTTGCAGACTCAGGGCCTTTATTTAATCTACCGTATCTACCTATAATGAAATCCTCCTCTTTTCCCCTCTGCATTCTATCTTATCAAGCATCATTGTCTTTTCTAGTGAGTCATGTCTTTCTCATGATGTGCCTAAAGTCTCATTTTAGTCCTCTTTAGAGAGAGTTTGAGCTTGATTTGCTCGAGGAGCCGTTTATCTATCTGTCTTTTTAGCAGCCATCCCTGGCTTCAGTTGAGAGCCCTTCTGAATCTCAGTCAATTAGGCATGCAGTCCCATTGACATAGAAAAGCAATACCCTGATGAGTGAGCTATTAGACACAGGACAAAATAAAAAAAACCTTGCAGCTTCTAGAGCCTACCTTTTTGTGATGTTTAAGCAAATGCTCTAATTCATCTACTTTTGACCTTTTCGAGAAATGGATGGTGCCGGAGCTTTCCAATGTATTATGCTCTTATTAATTAGCAAAAAGGGCTGTGTTGTTTGGATTTTCCACATGAGTATGAAAATGTGTTGCATCAGTTTGGAATTATTGTATCCATAGCAGCAGTCCACCCCAGCTGTAGTTTTCCTAAGGTGTAAGATTCCTGGACACATACTTAGCCTTTCCACATGTTTGCAACATCACTGGGTCACTAGAATGCCACTCAAAACCAATGTTTACAAATTATTTATACATGTAGGCATTCATTAATCATATGAGTTAAAGGCCCCACAGCTATATACAATTTTTTCAAGAAAAAGAGAATGAAAGTCTTAAAATAATTATATATAAACAACTCTTAAGAGACTGGCTCCTTAGAGAATCCTATACTCTTTTCATGTATTGCTAACACAGTTCCTGATTACAAAACACCAAACTCATTGAACATTACTTTCACCACCTAATTTATACCTGGCATTAGTTTAAACATTTAGTCTTCTATCAAATGCTTTCACAACAAATATTCTATTTTCTAATAGCAAGTTTCTGTTTCCATTAGAAACGGCGGGGGGGGGGGGGGGGGGAGAATCACATCACCACACTTCCTGTAATAAAACAAATCCCAAGCATCTAAATTTAGATGGCAATATAATCCCCGCCTTACAGATACCAAAAACACATAAAATCACAGATACACATGCCACCCATGGTGAAGAATCAATGGGTGGTAATGATAGGGAGATCCATCAATGCATATTTTTCCTAGGAAGCAAGCTCTGGAGGTCAGATGCACATCTCAGCAGGTAACTACCTGGAAAACCCCTCAAATCTTCCAGGACTTTCAATGATCACTACCTTGTATTTCCCCACAATAAAAGGAAGAATATTCTAAGAATAGTTGCTCTTCCCTATAACCCCAATATTGATACAGAACAAATATGGGTTATTCCCACAATATTACCTCAGTGATATCATTTCAAGCAACAAATGATGCCGAATGATTATCCTTCATCTTTCAAATATTGCAGCCACTTCTAAAATCAACTTTTCTAATATTTCATCTCCAAAAAGACTTGTCTGGCTTCCATTACCAATCTCACTCCCTATACCTTTACTCATACCAGCAAACAAACAGCAATCTATGCCCCACAATATAAATCCCTTTAAAGTTAACAATTTTTACAAAAATAAAATAAAATGAACATACTCCAGATTTCAAATGGTATTGGTCAGCTTCATATTTTACACGTTATCACCAAAAAGTAGTTACCCCCCACTCCCTGCCAATTGTGTCATATCATGCCTGCCAATTTTGTTTCAATGAACCAATCTGACTTGAACTATAAATGGCACAGACTGAAGGCTTAAGTTGTGTATAGAAGTTACAATGACAGCCCTTGTAGTTGATCTGCACACTCCATTCACTTACAGCCTGCATCTATGTGTCAGGGCATTTTTCATATATAAACAATCCCGAAGACAAGGAATTATCCTTTCTTTAGGCATCGCTCTACTAAGTAGCCAAGAATTGCTTCAACTAGCCAAGCAACTAAACAAAATAACCAGTCCAAATTTTGCTTCTGCCATCAACTCACCCATGAGGTGCCAAGCTGCTGTTTTGCATTTCAACAAAGAGCAACAGATACAAGTCTAACCTTCAAGGCTATTGTAAGGATTATAATGAGATTAGTCTTGCATTAAGATAAGAACCGTCCTTTTGCAATGCACAAAATCAGCACTCTAACATGGTTCTTCACTTAGGCCAGATAGTATAGTTCTTGGGAGTAAAATAAAAGACATGGACTCAAAGGAGGAAAATGTACACAAAGTACACTGAATAATGTGTCGTGCAAGTTGAATTGGGACTGAAATGCCTATCAATATGGAGTGTGATCTACATCAAGATGAACTTATGTATCATTGGAATTTTGTCGAATATTACACTTCTTGCAGAGAAACCCATGGTGCTATGTACCAGTACCACCACAAGGCTAGGAGGTGTGGCAGTGGGTTTTCCCCCATAAGAGGAACGGAAACCATTTGTTTGTGGGGTTTGCCCACGGCACTTTACTGCCCAAGGCACGAGAGAACAGCCCACATATACACATGGAGAAATGTAACATTGCCCAAGTACATGGTACCCACTTCTAGCTATGTTCCTCAAAGAAAACTCTCCAAGCACCTCTTCTGATCCCTATTTATAAAAATACAGTAATAACAATAATAATACTTTGTTTATTACCCATCTCTCCTTGTAACAAAGCAAACATCTAACATTTTACCATAGTAGATTTCAGAAAGGTACTACATTGGTCTATTTCAGTATTTTAAAAAAGGGAAAGAAACAGTACTCTTGTGACAGATTTAAGGCTAATCTATGTATTGCAGGATCTTATAACACCTTACAGACTGAGAGAACAAAGTTGGAAGCAGAAAGTTATACAGAGCAAGTATAATTCCTCAGGTGCTATGCTACTAACTTTGTTCCCTCCTTTCGTGCTACAACATCCCTTTCCGTAATGATATTCCAGACTAATATGGCTATGCCTTTGAATGATCACCCCATTCATTTCAGCGCAAGCATTCTAATGAAGTAAGTAGGCCATAAGCTGGTGCTGAAATAAACTATGTAATCTTCTGAGCGGGAATTTGAACAGTGGTTTCCAGAATCAACACTCAAAAGCCCTATATCAAAAAGGCTACTTCTTTCCTTCCCAGACTATAATGGAAATCAGCGTTTAAATTCCTGCTTGGACAAATCACAGTCTCTCATCCTCAGAGAAAGCAAAGGCAAACCTCATCTGAATTAATCTTGCCAAGAAAATCCCATGATGAGGGCTGCTTTCAAGAAAATGACTTGAAAGCATACCATAATAACATGATACCCCAAATCTCTGGCCTGAAGTGGCTCCCTCAATCAGCCTAATAGTAGGGCTGGAAATACTACCTCCTACGGAGAATAAAAGCATACACTTAAGACATGGCATTTGAGATTTATTCATTTATTGTTAAGCTTGGTGAACAAACTATCAGCCAATCTAACTGCTAGGCTCTTCTACATCCCATCCAGGCTTCAAAATGCCTTGTTTTGATACTGGTCACATAGAGAAAAGGTGGGAATTTGAGTCCATACTAACATAAACACAATCTGTGACAAAGCCCTTCAAAGAGATAAATGGGTGACAAGCTAGAGATCAGCATTTGTTTTCATCTCCATATCTTCATGCAAAAGGCAGGAAGATGGGAGAGAACAGATGCAAAATGAATGTAACATTTTAATACAGGAAAGATACCGCTTCCCCAAATTCTAGACATAAATACAGTTATCTTTTATCTGAAATATGAAATACTCCAAAGTTATCCACACCAGTGGCTGAGAAAGTGACACTTTGAGAATTCAAAGTACGCAAATCTTTTTCTTCCAAACAAGGATAAAAATATCGTACAAAATTACCTTCAGGCTATGGGTACAAGATGCTTATGGCGTATCAACAAATTCCATATTTAGATTTGGGTCCCGTCTCGAAGAGACCTCATTAAGAGCACAGATCCAAACACAGGTGTTCCAAAATCCAGGGAGAATACATCCAAAACAATTCTGGTCCCAAGCATTTCGAAGATTGGAGACTCAACCTGTAAAAATAAAAAGATCACTGTTTATTTGCAGGTTAATTAGAAAGGCCAAGTATCTTCTTCCATGATTTCTTCCCACCTTTGCCTTGTTGTTACATCTTCATAACAACATGCAGGCAATGCAACTTTGACATCAAAAGTGGTTTCAAAAGCATGCAGAGGTATGTTTGTCCCCCTTTCTTCTATTATTATCTCCAAATACTTGTCTAATAAAAGGACCTGATGCTTTCAAAAACGTTGCCTCCCTTTTCACTTTTTTGGTGGGATCTGGCAAAATAACACTATTAATCCCTCTTCTGCATATAATTTAACACAATCATGGTTGTTATTTGTTCGGCAGTGGAACTCTTTCCCCCGGACTGTAGTGGAGGCTTTTAATCAGAGGTTGAATGGCCATCTGTCGGGGGTGCTTTGAATGCGATTTCCTGCTTCTTGGCAGAGGGTTGGACTGGATGGCCCATGAGGTCTCTTCCAACTCTACTATTCTATGAGTCTATTGTTATTATTATTAAGATTACTATTTTCAACATCCCCAACTAATAAAGAACCTGGGTTACTCCTGATGTTTCATCCACATACATCTATGGCAGGCATCCTCAGAGGTTGTGAGGATTCCCCCAGGTAGGAAGCAGCCAGGCTTTAAAGCTACAAGGCCATTCAATGCTAATCAAGGTGGCCAATGGCAACGTTCACACTTGCCTCAAACAGACGAGTTCTTTCTCCTACCCTGGACATCATTCCACATATATATAAACCCCGCTTGCCTAGTTTCCAACAGACCTCACAACCTCTGAGGATGCCTGCCATGGATGTGGGTGAAACGTCAGGAGCGAATGCTTCTGGAACATGGCCAGACAGCCCAAAAAACTCACAGCAACCCAGTGATTCTAGCCATTAAAGCCTTCGACAACGCAGTAAAGGCCCTGGTTGCTTCAAAAGCATGCAGATATATTTTCCTCGTTTTCCATTATTGTTGTTGTTTCTCCAAATCCTTGCCTCATAAAAGGACCTGATAATTTTGAAACCATGCAGAGATATTCCTTTGTCCCTCCCTTCCATTATTACTACAACTACAATTACTATGATTATTATTATGTATTTCTCCAAATCCTTGCCAAATAATAAAAGAACCTGATAGTTTTGAAAGCATACAGAGCGATTCCTTTGCCTCCCTTTAAATTATGATTATTATTATTACTATTATTAATACTATTATTAGTTCTCCAAATCCTTGCCAAATAATAATAAAAGGACCTGATGGTTTTGAAAGCACACAGAGCGATTCCTTTGCCTCCCTTTAAATTATGATTATTATTATTACTATTATTAATACTATTATTACTTCTCCAAATCCTTGCCAATTAATAATAAAAGGACCTAATGGTTTTGAAAGCATACAGAGACATTCCTTTGCCTCTCTTTCCATTATGATGATGATGATGACTATTATTACTTCTCCAAATCCTTGCCAAATAATAAGAAAAGGGCCTGATAGCTTCAAAAGCATGCAGAGACATTCCTTGACCACTCTTTCAATTATTATTATTATTGTTATTACTACTACTACTACTACTACTACTACTACGGTACTACTGCCACTGCTCCTATTATTATTTCTCCAAATCCTTGCCAAATAAAATAATAATAATAGTAATGATAATAATAATATTCGCCGATACAGCACACAGTCCTAGACACTTGGGAAGTGTCCAACATGTGATCCAATACAACAGCAGAATGTCTGTTGTGGACTCATCTTATTGTGTGTTCAAATAATAATAATGATAATACCTCCCAACAAAGGATTGCCCCCAGGTATGAAGCAGCCAGGCTTTGAAGCTGCAAGGCTATTCAATGCTAATAAAACTGGCCAATTGAAACATTCACACTTGCCTCAAATAGACAAGAGTTCTTTCTCCCACCCGGGACATTATTCCACAGATATATAAACCCCCTTGCCTTGTTTCCAACAGACTCCACAACCTCTGACGATGCTTGCCACAGATGTGGGTGAAACGTCAGAGGAGAATGCTTCTGGAGCATGGCCACACTGCCCAGAAAACTCACAACCCAATCATAAAAGGACCTGATGGTTTCGCAAACACGCAGAGACATTCCTTGGCCCGCCTTTGCATTATTACTATTATTTTTACTACTACGAATGCTACTATTTTTATTATTATTTCTCCAATTCCTTGCCGAGCAATAACGAAAGGACCTGACAGTTTCAAGAGCATGCAAAGACATTCCTTTGCTCCCCTTTCCACTATTACTATTATCACGATTATTATTGCTGTTCCTACGATTATTTCTCCAAATCCTTGCCCCATAATAGTAAAAAGGAGCTGATGGTTTCGAACCCAAGAGCTGCACGTCCCCCGGCCTCACGGACACGCGTCAACAGCCCCTCAAACTTCACCACAAGACCCCCCCCCCCCCCCTCCATCCAATGACCCAAGGAAGGTCTCCATCATCCTTCGAAGGATGGGGGCGAGGGCTGGGATGCTCACCTTCCCGCCACAGGTGGGCCCCGAGGAGGAAGGAGGGAAGCAAGGGAGTCCCCTCGCTCCCACCGGCGGATTCTTCGTCGTCGTCGTGACGGGGAGGAGCCAGGCCCAGGCGGGGGAAGGCGGGGAAGGAGGGAGGGAAGCGCGGCCCGCTCCGCCCCCTCGGCGCCGCCATCTTGGCTCCCCTCGCAGAGGGAAGAAGACGGCAGAGAGCGGCGTCTCCCTCGACGGGCCTGTTTTAGTGGGTCTCCCTCACAGCTTCTCCTTCAAAGATTCTCAAGCAGTCTCCCTCAATGAGCCTATTTTAGTCGGTCTCCGTCAAAGTCTCCCTCAATAGACTTATTTTAGTAGGTTTCCCTCACAGCTTCTCAAGGAGTCTCCCTCCATGGGTCTCCCTCTATGAGCCTATTTTAGTCGGTCTCCATCAAAGAGTCTCCCCCAATAGACTTATTTTAGTGGGTTTCCCTCAAAGTGTCTCCCCCACAGCTTCTCAAGGAGTCTCCCTCCATGGGTCTCCCTCTATGACCCTATTTTAGTCGGTCTCCATCAAAGAGTCTCCCCTTATAGAATTATTTTAGTGGGTTTCCCTCAAAGCGTCTCCCTCACAGCTTCTCAATGGGTCTTCCTCAATAGACTTATTTTAGTAGGTCTCCCTCAAAGCTTCTC
Source organism: Anolis carolinensis (assembly GCF_035594765.1). NCBI lineage: Eukaryota > Metazoa > Chordata > Lepidosauria > Squamata > Anolidae > Anolis > Anolis carolinensis. The sequence goes on along the minus strand of NW_026943822.1, from coordinate 7,470,690 downwards.
AAGGAGTCTCCCTCAATGGGTCTCACTCAACGACCCTATTTTAGTCAGTCTCCCTCATAGAGTCACCCACAATGGTCCTATTTTAGTCGGTCTCCATCAAAGAGTCTCCCTCAACGCTTCTTAAGGAGTCTCCCTCAAGGAGCCTATTTTAGTCGGTCTCCGTCAAAGAGTCTCCCTCAATAGACTTATTTTAGTAGGACTCCATCAAGCGTCTCCCTCACAGCTTCTCAAGGAGTCTCCCTCAATGGGGTCAATGAGCCTATTTTAGTCGGTCTCCCTCATATAGGCGCCCACAATGGACCTATTTTAGTAGGTCTCCCTCACAGCTTCTTCAAAGATTCTCAAGGAGTCTCTCTCAATGGGTCTACCCCAAGGAGTCTATTTTAGTCGGTCTCCCTTGAAGCTTCTCCCTTGAAGCTTCTTAAGGAGTCTCCCTCAATGGGTCTCCCTCAGTGAGCCTATTTTAGTCGGTCTCCATCAAAGGGTCTCCCCCAATAGACTTATTTTAGTGGGTTTCCCTCAAAGTGTCTCCCTCACAGCTTCTCAAGGAGTCTCCCTCCATGGGTCTCCCTCTATGACCTTATTTTAGTCAGTCTCCATCAAAGAGTCTCCCCTTATAGAATTATTTTAGTGGGTTTCCCTCAAAGCGTCTCCCTCACAGCTTCTCAGTGGGTCTTCCTCAATAGACTTATTTTAGTAGGTCTCCCTCAAAGCTTCTCAAGGAGTCTCCCTCAATGGGACTCACTCAACGACCCTATTTTAGTCGGTCTCCCTCATAGAGTCACCCACAATGGTCCTATTTTAGTCGGTCTCCGTCAAAGAGTCTCCCTCAACGCTTCTTAAGGAGTCTCCCTCAATGGGTCTCCCTCAAGGAGCCTATTTTAGTCGCTCTCCGTCAAAGAGTCTCCCTCAATAGACTTATTTTAGTAGGACTCCATCAAAGTGTCGCCCTCACAGCTTCTCAAGGAGTCTCCCTCAATGGGGTCAATGAGCCTATTTTAGTCGGTCTCCCTCATATAGGCGCCCACAATGGACCTATTTTAGTAGGTCTCCCTCACAGCTTCTTCAAAGATTCTCAAGGAGTCTCTCTCAATGGGTCTACCCCAAGGAGTCTATTTTAGTCGGTCTCCCTTGAAGCTTCTCCCTCGAAGCTTCTCAAGGAGTCTCCCTCAATGGGTCTCCCTCAGTTAGCCTATTTTAGTCGGTCTCCATCAAAGAGTCTCCCCCAATAGACTTATTTTAGTGGGTGTCCCTCAAAGCGTCTCCCTCACAGCTTCTCAAGGAGTCTCCCTCCATGGATCTCCCTCTGTGAGCCTATTTTAGTCGGTCTCCATCAAAGAGTCTCCCCTTATAGAATTATTTTAGTGGGTTTCCCTCAAAGCGTCTCCCTCACAGCTTCTCAATGGGTCTTCCTCAATAGACTTATTTTAGTAGGTCTCCCTCAAAGCTTCTCGAGTAGTCTCCCTCAATGGGTCTCACTCAACGACCCTATTTTAGTCAGTCTCCCTCATAGAGTCACCCACAATGGGCCTATTTTAGTCGGTCTCCGTCAAAGAGTCTCCCTCAACGCTTCTTAAGGAGTCTCCCTCAATGGGTCTCCCTCAACGAGCCTATTTTAGTCGCTCTCCGTCAAAGAGTCTCCCTCAATAGACTTATTTTAGTAGGACTCCCTCAAAACGTCTCCCTCACAGCTTCTCAAGGAGTCTCCCTCAATGAGCCTATTTTAGTCGGTCTCCCTCATATAGGCGCCCACAATGGACCTATTTTAGTAGGTCTCCCTCACAGCTTCTTCAAAGATTCTCAAGGAGTCTCTCTCAATGGGTCTACCCCAAGGAGTCTATTTTAGTCGGTCTCCCTTGAAGCTTCTCCCTCGAAGCTTCTCAAGGAGTCTCCCTCAATGGGTCTCCCTCAGTGAGCCTATTTTAGTCGGTCTCCATCAAAGAGTCTCCCCCAATAGACTTATTTTAGTGGGTTTCCCTCAAAGCGTCTCCCTCACAGCTTCTCAAGGAATCTCCCTCCATGGATCTCCCTCTATGAGCCTATTTTAGTCTGTCTCCATCAAAGTCTCCCCCTATAGAATTATTTTAGTGGGTTTCCCTCAAAGCGTCTCCCTCACAGCTTCGAAATAGGTCTCCCTCAATGGGTCTTCCTTAATAGACTTATTTTAGTAGTTCTCCCTCAAAGTTTCTCCCTCAAAGCTTCTCAAGGAGTCTCTCTCAATGGGTCTCCCCCAAGGAGTCTATTTTAGTGGGTCTCCCTCAAAGCGTCTCCCTCACAGCTTCTCAATGGGTCTCCCTCAACAAGCCTATTTTAGTCGGTATCCCTCATAGAGTCGCCCACAATGGGCCCATTTTAATGGGTCTCCCTCAAAGCTTCTCCCTCACAGCTTCTCAAGGAGTGTCCCTCAATGGGTCTCCCTCAATGAGCCTATTTTAGTCAGTCTCCGTCAAAGAGTCTCCCCCAATAGACTTATTTTAGTGGGTTTCCCTCAAAGTGTCTCCCTCATAGCTTCTCAATGGGTCTCCCTCAACGAGCCTATTTTAGTCGGTCTCCGTCAAAGAGTCTCCCTCAATAGACTTATTTTAGTAGGACTCCCTCAAAGCTTCTCCCTCACAGCTTCTCAAGGAGTCTCCCTCAATGGGTCTCCCGCAACGAGCCTATTTTAGTCGGTCTCCCTCATAGAGTCACCCACAATGGACCTATTTTAGTAGGTCTCCCTCACAGAATGGGGGACGATGCCTGGCTTGACAGCAGTGTGTGCGAAAAAGACCTTGGAGTCCTCCTGGACAACAAGTTAAACATGAGCCAACAATGTGATGCGGCAGCTTAAAAAGCCAACGGGATTCTGTCCTGCATCAATAGGGGTATAGCGTCTAGATCCAGGGAAGTCCTGCTCCCCCTCTATTCTGCCTTGGTCAGACCACACCTGGAATCACACTGTGTCCAATTCTGGGCACCGCAGTTGAAGGGAGATGTTGACAAGCTGGAAAGCGTCCAGAGGAGGGCGACTAAAATGATCAAGGGTCTGGAGAACAAGCCCTATGAGGAGCGGCTTAAAGAACTGGGCATGTTTAGACTGCAGAAGAGAAGGCTGAGAGGAGACATGATAGCCATGTACAAATATGTGAAGGGAAGTCATAGGGAGGAGGGAGCTTTGAATGAGATTTCCTGCTTCTTAGCTTCTCACAGCTTCTCAAGGAGTCTTCCTCAATGGGTCTCCCTCAATGGGCCTATTTTAGTCGGTCTCAGTTAAAGAGTCTCCCTCAATAGACTTATTTTAGTACGTCTCCCTCAAAGCTTATCCCTCACAGCTTCTCAAGGGTTTCCCTCAAAGCATCTCCCTCACAGCTTCTCAAGGAGTCTCCTTCAATGGGTCTCCCTCAACGGGTCTCCCTCAACGAGCCTATTTTAGTCGGTCTCCCTCATAGCGTCACCCACAATGGGCCCATTTTAATGGGTCTCCCTCAAAGCTTCTCCCTCACAGCTTCTCAAGGAGTCTCTCTCAATGGGTCTCGCCCAAGGAGTCTATTTTAGTGGGTTTCCCTCAAAGCATCTCCCTTGCAGCTTCTCAAAGAGTCTCTCTCAATGGGTCTCCCCCAAGAAGTCTATTTTAATGGGTTTCCCTCAAAGCATCTCCCTCGCAGCTTCTCAAAGTCTCCCTCAATGGGTCTCCCTCAACGAGCCTATTTTAGTCGGTCTCCCTCAAAGCATCTCCCTCGCAGCTTCTCAAAGAGTCTCTCTCAATGGGTCTCCCCCCAAGAAGTCTATTTTAGTGGGTTTCCCTCAAAGCATCTCCCTCGCAGCTTCTCAAAGGGTCTCTCTCAATGGGTCTCCCCCAAGGAGTCTTTTTTAGTGGGTTTCCCTCAAAGCGTCTCCCTCACAGCTTCTCAAGGAGTCTCTCTCAATGGGTCTCCCTCAATGAGCCTATTTTAGTCTGTCTCCATTAAAGAGTTTCTCTCAATAAACTTATTTTAGTAGGTCTACCTCAAAGCTTTTCCCTCATAGCTTCTCAAGGAGTCTCTCTCAATGGGTCTCCCCCAAGGAGTCTTTTTTAGTGAGTTTCCCTCAAAGCTTCTCCCTCAATGCCTCTTAAGGAGTCTCCCTCAATGGGTCTCCCTCATGGAATCAAATTTCATGGGTCTCCCTCAAAGCTTCTCAATGGGTCTCCCTCAACGAGCCTATTTTAGTCGGTCTCCCTCATAGAGTCACCCATAATGGGCCTATTTTAGTAGGTCTCCCTCAAAGCGTCTCCCTCACAGCTTCTCAATGGGTCTCTCTCAACGAGCCTATTTTAGTCGGTCTCCCTCATAGCGTTGCCCACAATGGTCCTATTTTAGTGTGTCTCCCTCAAAGCTTCTTCCTCAAAGCTTCTTAAGGAGTCTCTTTTAATTGTTCTTCCTCGAGGAGTCAATTTTAATGGGTCTCCCTCCATCCAGAAGGTGAAAGAAAAACTTGTAATGAAATTATTCTGATTTCAAAGGGCAAGCAATTGCATTATTTTTACTGTCTTGCTTGTGATGCCATATTGCCTCTTCTTCTTGAAGGTTATACTACAAAATACATTGTACTTTTGGCACAGTGTGCTCCTATTAAAAAGTCAGGCAGCAAAGCCAAAAAAGGTTTTGGATCGGTTCATTAGGAAACTTAGCATTGATCTCTTTTGTGCTTAAAGGGAATGGCATTTGATGAGGATTGATTCAAGGGAAGAAGAGGCAGGGAAATGGCATACTTAAATGAAATGAGGATGATGAGCCAGCAGTAGAATGCCATAGTTGTTTTCTTCTCTTTTGCTTCCCAAGCAGGTCTGGGAAAGGCATTTCTTACTTCAGGGAACCAGGCTGCCTATAAATTATAAAAGAGGAAACGGAATATCATGCATGGCAGTGATACGGAGTGCAAATCTCCAGAAGGCACTCACTAAGGAGCTCAAACTGCAATGAAGCAAAAGGAAAGGAACAAATAAGACCAGGGGAGAGGTTTCAGAGACAGTAATGTATGAATTGACACTGTGTATTCATTGTGAACTTTATTGTTGCCTCATACTTAAAAAAATAAATATGTGATGGGCTTGCTCAATGTTTGGACTATAGCAAGGTAAAAAGGGGATTTAAAAAAAATACTTTTGTTCTATACCATACATGCCCTCCCAAATCTGTGTTTGCACGGTGAGAAAGGCTCTTGTTGGAGTACAACTTCCTTATGAAGGAAAAGTACTATAACATGAAATGAATGGCTAAAAGATTATAGAGATACAATTTTCACTTTTAATTACAGTAATTTAATTATAGTGTCATTGTCTTCCATATTAGTTTTTCAGAGATCAAAACCATGCAGCTGGCCTCATGATTACCTAGATTAAAATCTGCATTTTTCTGATAACTGTGCATTGAAAAAGGGGGTAACTGCAGACACGAAGACAGCTGTTCTTTCTCCAAGCTATTTCCATTGCAGGGCAAGAGCCCATTTTGCTTGTACTGTATATAAAGTGCCCATACTTCATAATCTGTTTTTAATGATGTGTTTATTTAAATACTGATATTTTTTTTTGCAAATGTCAGGTTCTAAATTAAATGCTCAGTGTTTTGATTAGTAGTTGAAATGATGCAAAGTCCTCTTTCTCACTTGGGTGGAGGGTTGGTTTTGCTTAACCAACCCTAGGAAGAACTAATTAGCATCTTATTGTAAAGTATTTGAATAAATCAAACCTTCATCTATGGTTTTTCTGGAGAAATACTACATTGTTTTTGGTGATGTCAACATTAAGGACAACCCTTTCTTGAATGGGAGTTGTCTCATCTCGTTACATGGGATGTGTGAAGAAGGAAACAACGTTGTGAAAAATGGTGATTGGAAACCTTTTGCTTTTGGCAATACTTTCTTAGATAAAGGATGGGAAGATGGCATGTACAAACAAGCGTGAAATGAAGGAGGCTGCTAAGTCCTCTCCCCTGTATCGAACCGGCAGGTGTATGCCCCAATTGCAGATGCTTAGAATTATTTGAAGAAGAATAAATAATTAACAAGGCCATATTCCAGAGGAAAAGAGTGCAGGAACATTTCTCAAACAAGAGACATCTTTACTTATTTATTTTCTGTTCAACCTGTTTCTCCAAGCAAGGTTGTTCACCACACAATTTAGAAAACAGATTAAACAACCACTTGTACAGTCATCTGCTTGAATTAAAATCCTGGCCTCCAATGGAAGAGAATTTCATGAATAGTCACTACAAAAGTCCCTTTGCAGAATTTGGCTTGGAAAGAAATAGCATAGAAGGACCATCCAAGGACCTTATCAAATTGGGATATACTCCCTTTAAATCAGAATGTTTATTTTACAACTGGATGCATATTGTATTCAGATGGGTTGCATACACTCTCCATCACGCCCGTTTCTTACGATTCAAAAATACTCATCACACCACAGAAGGCTGGCTCCTCCCCATCTATTCAAATGTCTCCCTCCACTATAGCTATCCTATCTATCTATCTATGTATCTATCTAATATTGTGTAGTGACATAATCTGGAAGTCTCAAACTACCATTCTCACAAGATTTTAGCTGACGGAATACATACTGATTTTATGATACATAAAAACATCTCAGAACCATATGAAATTTTTAAGCCACAATTAGAATCCCATGCACATTTAGTCCAATTTTGTGACGTTTTGCAGATGGATTCCAACAGATGCTTGACAGAATGGGACAAATGTCATGTGATAGGATCTGTTCAGAATCGTGGTCAAATAGTGTCAGAAAAGGGGTATATCCCAATGTGTTAAAGTCCTTTGAAATGTACATAGGAGTCAATAGTTTGTGGCTCTGTTCCTTCTTTGGAAACTAGAGGTATGCATGCAAATGCTCCTTTGGCCACACTTGACTGGGTGAACTGAAATTTAATAGCATATCCCCCAGTATTTCACTGATGAATACTAGGACATGTGTGATCAAGCAACATCACAGCAAAAGTTACTGGAAGGATGTGCTTAGTTTTTTTTTTTTAGTCCACTGGGAAAGACAAGATTCTGCCCTTTCCTCTCCCCATGACTTAATTCAGCAGAAGCTACTCTGAAGTGAGGAGACAGAGGAGAAAGGGGAAAGAATATGTTAAAACCAGCTTTAAAAGTGGTACAACAACCAATTAATTCAAGCATTTCCTGCCAAATTGAGACACTTGAAGGGTATGATAGGCCTAGATATTCTCTGATTTTGAGTGGGAGCAGTGCAGATGTGACACAACAAAGCTCCTAAACTGGAAAATTTGACACTACTTTTGGCAAAATTTTAAAAATTGTGTCTGATGCTCATACATATATATGTTTTAATATGTGTATTGTACAATGTTTATGATGATTATGTGTTTGTAGCTATGCTGTAACCCACCTCAAGCCGCAAGAAGAAGTGGATAAGAAAGAAAATTATTGTTATTATTATTATTATTATTATTATTATTATTATTATTATTATTATTATTATTATTTCTCCTTGTGTAGTATCTGATGTTTCAAAAGTACAACAAATTAATCAAATATTTCCAACATTTAATTTTTTTAAAAAAAGGGTAGCATTTCCATGGGCACAGATTTGTTGATAGAAATACAATTTCCAAACTTGCTAATATGATCACCAACATATCTGCGTATTTCTATTTTGCCACCATTCTTATTTTAGATGATTCTCATCTCTTGATTAATAAGTACATATGTTCCCCCTAATTATCCTAATAATTATCTAGGCATGAAAGTCATAATAAGATCATTTAAAACTTGAAATTCAGCAACAAACCCAGCACCAAGGAGCCCACCCACATCACCAGCTGCTTCTGATTAATCCACTTCACATTCTGCAAAGCCTCTAATGAATCCTCTGTAGGACAAAGGCCCATATTTATTTGCGAAAACATCAGATTTCTCTTCACAGACACTAATCAGGAGGAGGTGCAGGAGCTTTGAAAAGGAAACCTTTGGCCGCATACAAAATGAATATACACATCTGATAATGAAAGCGGTCAGAAAGCAACCAAGATCTCAGAAGCAGCAGGAGCAAGGATTGCTGGGGATTACCTGCCTTCAATTGTTCCAGATAAAGAGAAATGGTTTTACCACTACAACCCAAACTCAACCAGGACACCCTATTGAAATGTGGCATTTGCAATAAAACATCTGGTACTCATCTTCTGCCAATTGTGCTGAACCTATTTTGGTGCTAGACTTCTGAAAACCAGGTATAACTCTGCTAAAGTTCATGTGGTCGAACCCGAGCGACCATTTGCATTCAGCTTAATCTGACCTGCAGCAGGGAGTTCCGCCGATCTGAAGGAGCCATGTTGGAATCAATCTGACCATGCTTGCGTGCCCCAGCAGCAACTTAAGATGTATTTTTTGCTCTTTCTCTGTGCCTTCCAAACTTTTAACTATGTAACAAACTTCTAATAAAAGAATCTTCTTACTCTAATCTCTCCCCTTATGGCTATTTTGTATCTTCCCTTGCACTGAAGCATGAATTCCCTCACGCTACTCTGTCTTCTCCTTTTCTCCCTCGCTGGACGAGCCGCGGAGCCGCGGGCTACCCCCAGCCTCTATTTCCAGTCATATCTTTCCCATTCTGACCCCAAGCATGACTATTTTTCATTCCACTAACTCAAAAGGCTTCCCCATCACGAGGAGACCACCAGTTCCCAAATTAATAAAGTTTTTAAAGGCAGATCAGCTGATTGTCAAAATCTGTCACTGTCAAAAACGGAGTTTCCTCGCGCTGCGGCGCGATTTTCTCTACAAGGATGGACTTAGAAAGATTCAGACTACATGCTGGGTGCGGAGGGGGCCACTCAGGGCTCCCTGCCTGCCGCTCATGAACTGCTCTCATCTCTGGAGTGCCCACTCCTGCTTACCTTTGACCTAGTGGGGCTGTTTCGCCCAGATTGCCACAAATTCAGCCCCTTTCCTGAACTTTTATTTCTTTATGAATTCCCTACATTAAAACTTGGGCTTTGGGATTGGTGAAATAAGATGAAATATGTTCCTACATGTGACCTGTGTATCCTGCATGCCCCTTTTCTCTTTATCACTATGAAATATATTTTATATTAAAGAATGACCGAAATCTGACCAAGGAACGAAATGGACACATAGTTGCAACACTGTCCAGAGGGGATTATCCCTCGCACCAGGGGACTGTCAGACACCCATCTTGCATGGACAATATATATGGTCTCTCCCCCCCCCCCCCCCCATTAAACGTCGGAACTGGCCCATTTAATGGAAAGGTGACCATCCGGTTCTTGAATCACTTACAAAGGGGACAATCAAAGCCTATGATTGCCCTGGCTGTCAAAATGAACTGGACCCATTCAGAGACAAATACAGCCCATCTGATCAGTCTTGGCTGATCTGATCAGACCAGGCCGGGCTGTGGCGCAGGCTGGATAACAAGACAGCTGCAACAAATCACTCTGACCAAGAGGTCATGAGTTTGAGGCCAGCCTGTGCCTGCTTCTTGTCTCTGTCTCTGTTCTATGTTATGGCATTGAATGTTTGCCTTATATGTGCAATGTGATCCGTCCTGAGTCCCCTTCGGGGTAAGAAGGGCGAAATATAAGTACTGTAAATAAATAAATAAATAAATTGGCTCACCGGAATCTGGCAAAGCCTGCCAGACAAATATGTATATTTGCACCCCAAGAAGCAGTCTAGAAACTACCTTGAGAGCTTGGTAAGGCTCTCAGTACTTCCTTCTTGACAGGCAGGGCTCCGTCCTGGGCCCAGTTCTGTTCAACGTCTTTATTAATGACTTAGACGAAGGGTTAGAAGGCACGATCATCAAGTTTGCAGACGACACAAAACTGGGAGGGAGAGCCAACACTCCAGAAGACAGGAGCAGAATTCAAAACGATCTTGACAGACTAGAGAGATGGGCCGAAACTAACAAAATGAAGTTCAACAGGGACAAATGCAAGATACTTCACTTCGGCAGAAAAAATGGAAATCAAAGATACAGAATGGGGGACGCCTGGCTTGACAGCAGTGTGTGCGAAAAAGACCTTGGAGTCCTCCTGGACAACAAGTTAAACATGAGCCAACAATGTGATGCAGCAGCTAAAAAAGCCAACGGGATTCTGGCCTGCATAAATAGGGGTATAGCGTCTAGATCCAGGGAAGTTATGCTCCCCTCTATTCTGCCTTGGTCAGACCACACCTGGAATACTGCGTCCAGTTCTGGGCACCACAGTTGAAGGGAGATGTTGACAAGCTGGAAAGCGTCCAGAGGAGGGCGACTAAAATGATTAAGGGTCTGGAGAACAAGCCCTATGAGGAGCGGCTTAAAGAGCTTGGCATGTTTAGCCTGCAGAAGAGAAGGCTGAGAGGAGACATGATAGCCATGTACAAATACGTGAAGGGAAGTCATAGGGAGGAGGGAGGGAGCTTGTTTTCTGGTGCCCTGCAGACTAGGACACGGAACAATGGCTTCAAACTACAGGAAAGAGATTCCACCTGAACATCAGGAAGAACTTCCTCACTGTGAGAGCTGTTCGACAGTGGAACTCTCTCCCCCAGGCTGTGGTGGAGGCTCCTTCTTTGGAGGCTTTTAAGCAGAGGCTGGATGGCCATCTGTCGGGGGTGCTTTGAATGCGATTTCCTGCTTCTTGGCAAGGGGTTGGACTGGATGGCCCATGAGGTCTCTTCCAACTCTACTATTCTATGATTCTATGACATTTACTCAATGACTCAATCATAATCCCTAGCAGATACATTGTTTTCGGCTTAGCCCGCCTCCTTGATTCTGATTGGTAGAAACACCGAGGCGCCAGGAGCTCCCTGATTGGACGGGGATTCGCGCCGCTGCTTCAAGAACCAATCAGCGCACGGGGGGGGGGGGGGAATGGCGCGAAATTCAAGTTGCGCCTCCCATTTTCTGTATTATAAAAGTTGTTCTGTATTCCGTGTCATGGCTCCTTGACGAACGATCGCGGGTGTCATCCATTTCAGCTGAACTGAATAAACAACTCGGTCTTCTTTCTTCGCGTCTGAGGGTGAGATTTTGTAGCGATACCTTGATCTTTAGCGGCTCCCCCCTTGCCAGGATTCTTGGACCCGCGGCCGGGGCAGGAGCGGGGGTTCCCTTCAGAAGGGGATTCCCCACCAAATCATAGCTTGATATCATTCAGACTAAAACTCCAATGTAATTCACCTCTATCATGGAATCCATCAGCTGCCACATCAATATATGCACATTTATATAAGGAACTTCTGTACAAATAGATGAAAGTGGATGCCTCATGCTGCTGCAGAGTACTATTTACTTCCCAGTTACTCCACTGCTGGCTCTAATAAAAGAGTATGTTACAAGATGCCTGTCTCCTCAAAATCACAGTCGGCCTCCCGCCTTTGACAAAATAATAGTTTAAGAAGCATTCTTGGCAAGACGTGGCTTCCACGCTGCTGCTGGCCCCAGTCTGTGAAAACAATAGAAAACAGCTGCTAAAACACACATCTTGGGGCCCGGGAATAACAGCTTTTTGGAAATGCATGGTATGCAGTGGAACGGATGTGAAAAGGAAGAATTAATTATGAAGCTCGCATCTCTTTAGGAAAATCCCATAGAACCAAAGGGGAAAGATGGCTCGGCTTGCATTATTCTACAAATGGATGATTGATCCCTTTTGTAATCTCAGAAATATTGCACCTTTCCTTCACCTAACCCAGTTTGTCACAACTCCAATATGATAAATGTAGTAGTGATGTGTCTTTCATGACAAGAACAGCACCACTAGCTTCTAAAGTCTTATTTGGCAGTAATAGCTACACCAGTTCTGGACTAATATATAGTGATCATATATTAAACCCATATCTAGTGCGTAAGTCCCTAACATTCACAAATTGAGGCATGTGATATTTCACATAGAAAGCTGTTTGTGCATGGTACATAAAGTGCCATGATTCAGAGGTATCATGCACATGTCAGTAGATGGTGATCTAGTATATACCATAGATGCAGCACATGTATGTGCAGAGTTCATCACTCATGAAGAAGAATTACAGAGAAATGTGGTTATCTTTATATAAGCAAAATTAGAGACTGGATTTTAGGTGGCACTAAATTTTAGGTGATGCTCTAGGAAGTGCATAGTACAGAGTGGGGGAAAGTACTTAGTCCAAAGAAAAAACAACAACAACAAAAAACCCAACAACGTCTTTCCTGCCCAGTTTTTTTAGTCGAAAGAATGGCACATTTCTTCACAAGGTCTAGAGGAGCCAAGAGGAACTGGGGAAGGCTTCTGACGTGTTTCGCACGTTTCATGATCGCAACCCACAATGGTTCTAATTCTCTCTGTGTTGCTTAGATGTGTGTTGAGTCTCCATGGTGATACCCAGGGTTACCGCATCAGAGAAGAACACATTTGCAACGGGCTGATCAAGGTACAGGAAGAAGTGAGCCAACACGGCTTTCGAAAAGGGAAATTGCCTTTGCACGCCTTGGTTGTACATCCTGCATTCTAGGGACCATGCTGGACAGTTGGATTCTAGGAGCTGTAGTAAAGACAGAGAAACATTCCCCTAAGTCTGGCTATTCATGGTCCAGATTCTAACTTCTGTTTTCTTCTCTTTGTGCTGTCCTTTAAATTTTCTTCCTGCCATGAAGAAGTGCAGGGCATCTGTTGCCTGTCAGGTTGGATGGAAGATCATAGAGTTGATAGTCTCTTGATGGGTTTTCCAGATCTTGATGCTAGAAGCATCTTCTCTGGTCCTCAGATGGGGAGGAGGAATCTCAGGATGAGAACGCTGTTAATGTACCAAGCCGTCCCCAAGTTACAAACAAGATAGGTTCTGTAGGTTTGTTCTTAAATTGAATTTAAAAGTCAGAACAGGTACATTTTTAAGTGTTACTCCAGCCAAATAGATGTAGATATAAGCAAGCTTTGGATCGCATTAGGAAGGGTTGAGTCCCCTGTGGTATTTCCTTTGCTGTCTGTGGCCATTCAGGTGATTCGACCTCACTTTCTGTCCCTGTGAAAATTAGATTTTGAAAAATTTGGCTTGCTGTGGAAACAAGGATTGGTGCTAAATCTTCAGTTGAGATCACCTTCCCCATGATGATAACTCTTTCAGGAGTGAATTTCCCTTCCAGGGACACTGTTTTACCTTTTTATCCACCATTGTGATAGGACTGTTAGGAAGTCTCAGCATTCTGATATTTCTTTATTTGGGTTTTGCTCTCCAGGGGAATTATAGCCTCAAAAGGTTTCTTCAATGAGTGTCTTGAGTGTGGGTTGAAGGTTTTATTTTATTCTGATGGTCATGCATATTTGTCTCTTCTGCGGGTTCAATGTTTATGCACCAAGCAAGGCATAACAGAGCTTCCCAGTTTAAATCACTCGACTGGGAAGGGACCCTCCCTCCCATATATCTGAACTTAGATGCCCAGAGCCTGAAATTTCTCAACCTTCACTTCTGCCAAAACTATCCTCCCCTTGTCCATCTGGGGATCCAATGGCCAGGCCTCCAATTGAGGCTATCCCTATTGCAGTGACTCTACTGCAACTTTGAATCTTAGAACAATAGAAGCACACTTGGAAAGGACCCGAGGGAATAACCAGTCCAACCTCCTTCTGCCAGCAGGAAAAGCACAGTCAAAGCACCCCTGACAGATGGCCACCCAGCCTGTTTAAAAGCCCCCAAGGAAGGAGCTTTCACTGGACTCCAAGGCAGAGAGTTCTACTGCTGAACAGCTGTTTTTACAGCCAGGAAGTTCTTCCTAAGGGGGAATCTCTTTTCATGTCATTTGAACCCATGGCTCCATTGAGTACTAGTTTCCAGGGCAACAGGAAACAGGGCTGCTCCCTCTTATGACATGCTTTCCAATATTTATGCATGGCTGTCATGTCTCCTCTTAACCTTCTATTCCGAGGCTAAAGATACCCACCTCTTTAAGTCGCTCCTCAGAGTTATTCTTAGGATCTCCAGACCTTTGATCATTTTAGTTGCCTTCCTCTAGACACCTTCCATCTTCCTTCATCTTGTTTCACATTGTGTGATTTATTTACTTTTTTGCAAAGTACATGGGTGTTATATGGATAAAGTTGGAAGATATTGGACGAACGGATTTTAAGCATATGTTTTATGTTTTATATTTTATACTGTATTTAATTGGTTGTAATATATTTTTTGTTGTTTTTAATGATGTATCGGCATCAAATTGTTGCCAATTGTACGCCACCCTGAGTCCCTCCGGGTGAGAAGGGCGGGATAGAAATATTTGAAATAAATAAATAAATAAATAAATTGTATACCCGACCAAGAATAGCTACAGCTAGGAGCAAATCCAAGGAAAAAGCAAGGAACAGTATATTTCTTTAGTCCAATTTTCAGTCATCAAGTAGCAATTCAAACTTCCATCTTCCTTTTTTAAAAAAAGGAAATTATTGTACAAGAGATTTCACGTAAACATGAGCATGAGTGTCTAGATTGTCAGAACTATCTAATAGCATTTTGGAAGGTGGCAGACCCTCGTTTTTGGTCTTTAGGGCATCTTTCAGGTGTGCTGTAGTTGTTTAATTCCCTGCATGGTACAGGGTTGGACTAGATGACCCTTGGGTGAAAAAGAATAATAATAATAATAATACTTTTCAGCTCCATGATTCTAGGATTCTAAATTGCCTTTGAACCACTATTCTAGTTGTTACTATTGCAGACCTGAGATGTATGCATGTGTCCAGGAATGGCTCAAGATAGGAAAGAAAGAAAAGACAGAAAAGATCCAATGAACCATAGACTTTATATCCAGACTCTGATTCAGATTTTTCCACACTCCATGCCCATGTATAGTTTATTTGGAAGCTATTCCATTAGAGACACTTAAATATACTTGAACCTGAGCCTTAAAAGTTTGCCAAGAGTATTTTTTTCTTATCACATAAATGTATTAAACAAGGAAAGCATGCTTCTCTAGATACTGTAATCTTTATTTCCAAAGCAATTCTGAAGCTATTATTTTGCACAGTGCTGATCTTTCTTTGTGTGCACACAAAACATTATTACGGAGAAGGAAAAATAAGAAGGCTTTTGTAGGTTCCACCGAGATTTGAACTCGGATCGCTGGATTCAGAGTCCAGAGTGCTAACCATTACACCATGGAACCGCCTTGGAAAAATGCAGCTAGAGCTCCCCCTAAAAAGCATCTCTGATGTAGCAGCTTTCCCATCTTCATTGGCGCCTCCTTTCAGGCTGGGAGCAGAGACTGTAAACTAGAACGCATTTTCATTTTAAAATCTTTGCTCCCTCATGTTACAAAGAGGCAAATAAACACTGCAGCTCCAAATCTTAACCAGTTTAGCTTCCCAGATCAAAAGGGATCTGGTGCCTTTAAGGCATTTAATCCAAAGCCTAGACCCAGTAGTCCTTCAACTAACCAGACCTATTGCATCAGTTGCAATAGATCTATTACGATACAATAAGGATCTTGGGACCATAATACAATGTTGTTGATGTTGATTAATTAATGTCCCTGGATTGTTTTAATATTAATGTTGTTTAGAACTGTTTTAATATTTGTATTTTCTGAGTTGCATTGCAATGTTTCTACTTGTGAGCTGCTTTGAGTCTCTGTATGAATGATGTTGAGCACCAAATCTCTGCCCCCCCCAGGTCAAATTAATTAAAAATACATAATTGGAACCATGGCAGAGAGGCCCGCAGAGAGCAGGAGCCTGGAGCCCAGATAATCTAATGATCAGAGGTCTGAAGGAGTGGAGCTATGCATCAGCTACCAGCACCCTGGTTACATTCTATTTTCCTCCTCTATTACAAAGTAACCCCTTTAAGAAGCACCCATCACACTAGAATCAATCCATCTCTATTGATTCCCATAAGATCGACTACATGGGGCAACAGGATCTGTATGCCAGCCCACCTGTCCTTTGTGCAGCCACATGGACACAATAAAGACATTAATCACTGGACACTCCTCCAGTATTGCAGGAGGTCCTGCCCCTTTTCTATGGAGAAGATCAAACCATATACAGTAGAGTCTTACTTATCCAACACTCGCTTATCCAACATTCTGGATTATCCAACGCATTTTTGGAGTCAATGTTTTCAATATATTGTGATATTTTGGTGCTAAATTCATAAATACAGTAATTACTACATAGCATTACTGCGTATAGAACCACTTTTTCTGCCAAATTTGTTGTCTAACATGATGTTTTGGTGCTGCATTTGTAAAATCATAACCTAATTTGATGTTTAATAGGCTTTTCCTTAATGCCTCCTTATTATCCAACATATTCGCTTATCCAACATTCTGCCGGCCCGTTTATGTTGGATAAGTGAGACTCTACTGTACCACTTATTACAATGCAGCCTGAGCTCTGCATCATGCACAGTGGAGGACCTTCTCGCAGCGACACCAGAGGCACTCCAAGTGGCCAGCTTCTGGTCAAAGTGTTATCGACCGCGTTTTAGGGGATCGGGCCCTTAAAGAGGGACCCGACCCGGTCCTGAGGGAACGGACCTTGGCGAAGCCAAAAGGAGAATATAAGCCGCAATACAACCTGGAGCCTGAAATGAAGAAGGTTCGCCAAAGTTGAAGGAAAATCCGCCAAGGAGTCTTTATTGAGCAATTCAGCTGAAAAGGACGCTAATAGCGATCATTCAATCTACTAGCGTAACATATGTTTCAAATAAAGCCATATTTATACAATGTTTCGGTCTGACAGCCCTTTGAATTTCCCGCCCCGCTTCCCCGCCCATCTGATCGCGGATAGGCTGGGAGGTTGAACGAGGCGGGCTTTCGTTTCCCGCCTTGCTTTGCTGGCCCAATGGGGAGCCGCTTTTTGTCCCCACTCGGGCCAATCAGAGAGGAGGAGGCGGGAGCTATTGAAACAATGAAGTGACCGGACAGGAAATATCAGATTAATCCTGGCCCGGCCGATTTCTAAAGGAATTAATGGCACCCATCAAGGATGTCCGGGGTCCTGTCACGTTCACAGATTTTAGATATGCCTTGGGGTGTCAGGGGGAAGTAGAGAAGGGTGGTGATGAGCCGTCATTGACGGGCCCCACAGGGTGCCTTCCTGAGGCGTCCTGGCCTGGGATATGACAATGTTTGCCTTGGGGTCGAATCACCTTTAGGAATTTGGTGACTCAAGCCCTATATTGTCCATGCGATCGGAATGAGATTGGATTAAACTGTGGCAGATTATCCTTTTGTTTTTGGGAAGGGAGGTCTGGATCATGGGGGCTAGGGTTCACGTTTGGGTCATAATATTTCCCATTTGATTCCATGATTTGACAATTATATGGGATAAAATGAAAATTAAAATAAAGTTGGAACATAAACCCTGCTGGGAAAAATACATATTTTCCGGGGATCCCAAAGAGTACAAATACATATAGGCAGATAGATAGATTTCAAGGAAATAAAGGAGAATCCATAAAGGTGGGTTACATTGCATAAAGGGGAATCATGAATGATATAAACAATTGAAAACATTTGATAAGAATGAGGTTTACAACATCTGGGGAACCCAATATGGAAAGTCATAGGAGTGGAGTTCAAGCAGCATGATTTCACAATTCATGAAGTTAGCCCAACGATTAGAAATTCATACAACAGTGGGTCATGAGGGTGTCCAGGTACATAGAATATGCAAATTCATGGATACATGAGGGAAAAGAGTTCATCTGTGATGGGAGGAATTCGTAGAGATGGCATGGGGAAGAGGCACATGTGGGTTGCAGTCTTTGGAAGTATAGGATTTCATAAGTCCAGGGGTAGGTGTCAGGCTTACTTCAAAGGACCAGTCTGAACGCAGATCAAAGACAGCTGCTCTCAAACACAATCTTTATTGAAGAATACATGACTTTGGAAAAGTCGAGAATGACCTAATGTTTACATACATCTAATTTTATCACTTCTGATGCAACGTAATATCACACGCAAATATCATCATCAAACCCCACCTTCTGGATCACATTTCCACCAAGGTTTCTATCCCCCCCACACTACAGCAATTATAATTGTTTATACTTTCACCCCTGAGTTCCCAGGCTCATTTTATCTTCTCCCGCCAGGTGCTCGCATGTTTATGTTATGAAGTCAGATTCAGGGCTTGGAAATTCAGCCCTGGGATCTGGCTGCATGACATGGCGCCCCCGTTTTCTTCGTCCTCCTCTTCGGTTCTTCTTTCACCATAGTCCTGAAACAAATCAAACAATAACTCTATGGGTCCATTTTGTCTAAAGTCCCCATATATTTTTTCAGCAAGCTGCGATGGAAGACTGGGTGTATTTTCCCTAAACTTTTCGGCAATGCCAATTGGAAAGTCACTTCATTGATAACACCCTGTATTCTGAATGGTCCAATATATTTGGGGCCCAGTTTTCTTGAAGGTAACCCCAATTTGATGTTTTGGGTACTTAACCACACTAGATCTCCCTTATCTAATTTATCGCCTTCCACCCTCTTTCTGTCTGCGAACGTTTTATACTTTTTGTGTGCTTCTTTTAACGAAGCAGTCACTTGATTCCAACATTCCATCATTTGCGTTTTCCATTTCCCTGCCTCTGTTCCTTCATTTTCTGTCCACCTCGGCAATTGGGGTAACGGTTGTATTTCATACCCGTAAACTACTTCAAAGGGGGTTTTGTTTGTTGCTGAATGTATAGTTGAATTAAAGGCTAGTTCCGCAAACGCCAACCACCTAGACCAGTCATTTTGTCTCATGTTAGAGTACATTCGAAGGAACTGCCCAAGCGTTTGCTGAGTACGTTCTACCGCCCCGTTTGTCATGGGGTGAAAAGCAGAACTTAAACTCCTTTCTGCTCCTAGCATTTCCAAGAATTTTTCCCAAAATTTTGCTGTGAATTGTACTCCTCTGTCACTGACTACTCTACTTGGACATCCATGTAATTTGTAAATATGGTTTATGTACAATTCAGCTAGTTTCTCAGCCGATGGTAGCTTCGTCAGTGCTATAAAGTGGGCCTGTTTAGAAAACAGGTCTAATACTGTCCAAATATAACGATGTCCTTTGCTGACTGGCAGTTCTCCCACAAAGTCCATAGCTACACATTCCCAAGGCCTGGTAGGTTCCGCTACTGTCTGTAACAATCCCATAGGCTTCCCTCCTCCCGATTTATTTCTGGCACAATCATCACATTGGACAACATGATTCTTTATGTCCTTCCTCATTCCTGGCCACCAACAATGTTTTGCTATTGCCTTTGTTGTTTTGGTAATTCCTGTATGACCAGCGCTCTGGTTGTTGTGAAAACGATGCAGAATCTTAATCCTTAATATTGCTGGGATATACAGTTTCTTGTTTACAAACCAAAATCCCCCCTTCTGGTCCCCCTTTTCTGCGTTGGACGCGATCCATTGATCTCCTTTATAAGACTGTTTTAGTTCATTTCCCCAGTTATCTTCCCCGCCGAGTTCGACAAAAGCCGTGTCCTCCTTTTGGGTTTGTGCTCTTGTCCTGACAGCTAAGCCCCATTGTTTGTCAGAGAATATTGTCCCCTCCTTTGCTGTGGTTAGGCCTTCGTGTTGAGGCATGCGTGAAAGAGCATCTGCCAAGACATTCTGTTTCCCTTGAAAAAACTTTAATTGGAAATCGAATCTGCTGAAGTATTGCGCCCATCTGATTTGTTTGGGGGACAATTTTCTAGGAGACTTTAAATACTGGAGATTCTTATGGTCAGACCAAATTTCGAATGGGATTCCGCTTCCTTCGAGGAAGTGTCGCCAGCATTCTAAGGCTTTTAATATGGCTAATGCCTCTTTTTCCCATATTGGCCAACTTTTTTCAGTTTCGCTGAACTTCCGTGACAAATATCCACAGGGTTTTAAGTTCCCATTTTGATCCTTTTGCAATAGCACTGCCCCGTACGCACAGTCTGAGGCATCGCAATGGATTATGAAAGGGCTCCTGATATCAGGGTGTTTTAGGATGGGTCCTTCAGTGAAGCATTCTTTTAAGGTCTCGAATGCCTTTTGGCATTCTGGCGTCCAACTCAGTTTGGCGCCGGGAGCTTTCACTTTTGCTGTCTCCCCTTTCCCTTTTGTTTTTAAAAGTTCTGTAAGGGGTGCGGTTATTTGTGCAAAGCCTTTTATGAAGGGTCTGTAAAAATTTGCAAACCCCAGAAATGATTGTAATTGCCTCCTTGTTTGAGGCACTCCCCATTCTTTCACATCTGCTACTTTAGCTGGATCCATAGCTAACCCTTCTGGAGACATCCGATATCCCAGAAAGTCAATTTGAGTTTTATTAAATTCACATTTGGACAGTTTTGCGTACAGCTTTGCTTCTCTTAGTCTCTGCAAAACTTCCCGGACCAATTTTACGTGCTTTTCCTTATCTTCAGAAATGATCAAGATATCATCAAGGAATATGAACACCCCTCTGTACAATAACGGGTGTAGTATTTCATTTATAAGCTGCATAAAGCAGCCGCTTCCATTTTTTAACCCGAAAGGCAAAATTTCGTATTCAAAATGGCCGAATGCGCAGGAAAATGCGGTTTTCCAAGTATCCTCCGGTTTGATCCTTAATTTATGATACGCTTCAATTAAATCCAGTTTAGTAAATATGCTCCCTTTCTTCAATACGGTAATTAAATCCTTGACTAAGGGCATAGGGTATTTATTGTCCTTGGTAATTGCGTTTAAATTTCGATAATCAATACACAATCTTAGGGAATTGTCTTTCTTTCTCCTAAATAACACTGGAGCCCCGAGAGGAGAATTAGACGGCTTAATGAAGCCTCGAGCCAGGTTTTTATCAATGTATTTTCTCAATTCCTCCTTCTCTTGCACAGACATGGGATACACTTTTGGTTTTGGTAAGTCTGCTCCTGGGGTTATTTCAATCCCTACTTCTATATTTCTTTTGGGAGGCAATTTACTGGCCTCTTTCTGATTGAAAACATCCGCAAAGTCTCTGTATTCAGGTGGCAATAGCTGTGGGTCTATTTCCCCTGCTTCGTCTTCCTCGTCCTCCTCTTCTGCAATTTTGCTTATCTCCCATTGCATCTGCTGTTCTTTAAATGCTAAGCTTTTTCCTCTCCAATCTACTTCAGGATTTGCTTGTTCGAGCCATGGTATCCCCAATATTACATGGTATGTGGCAATAGGGGCTATCACAAAGGATATTCTTCCTCCCCATTTGCCTATTTTGCATGGAACTCCCCGTAATTCCTTTGTAGATACTTCCCCAGCAGCGACTGATCCATCTAGCTGCGAAAATGCAATTGGGGAGTCAAGTGCCATCTGCTGGCATTTCAGCGCTCCTGCTAATTCTGGGGTTATAATGTTCCTAGAACACCCGCAGTCTACAAACGCCTTGCAGGTGGCCCGATTTTCTAGCCCCGAGAGGCAAATTGGTACTACTATCATGCGTTTGTCCCGACTCACCAATCTTTCCGAAGATTCTGGGGCCTGCACCTCCTCCTCCGCACGCCTCCCGGTTGCTGGCTTGGGCTTTGGGGCTTTTGGCGGCTCCCCCTTCCGGGCCCAGCATTCCGCTGCTCGGTGGCCCGTCTTCCCACATACAAAGCATCCCGGTTTAGGTTTGTTGTCGTCTCCTCTGGAGGGAATCCCCGGCCTCCCTCCGGGTCTTTCTTGCTTCCTCGTTTCTCCTCGACCTCTCGCCACCGGTCTTTGCTGGCCGCTGCTGCTCCTGAAGCGCTTTACTTGTGCCAGGGTAGATTCGACGCGCCCCGCTAGTTGAATCCATCCCTGGAGCGTCTCGGGGTCGTCTCTGTGCGCTGCCCAGCTGAAAATCTCGGGGCGTAGTCCCTCTTTAAATAGTTCCACTTTGGTTACTTCAGACCACTCCGGTACCCTTTCCGCGAGGTGGAGGAATTCCTCTGCGTACTCGGGCACCGTTTTGTCCCTCTGTTTTATTCCTTTCAGCTGGTCTCGAGCCCTCAATTGCTCTAGCCGGTCTCTGAACCGGTTCTCCAGTGCGGCGAGGAAGCGGGGCACTGACCTCAGGCATGGGTCGCGTCTGGCATGCAATTGCACATACCAGCTGGCTGCTCCTCGCTTTAGTGTGTTGCCGATGGCTCGAACCCTGCTTGCTTCGGAGGGAAATGTGTGTGCGTTGTCTTCCATGTATCCTCTAATGCTAATTAGAAAAAAGTTCAGTTCCTCTGATTCCCCTCCGTATTCCAGCTTGAGATCTTCCCTTCTAGGCATCCATTCTGCAGCCCTTTGATATTGTCTGGGCGGCGTGGGGAAGGGTTGCATCAGGTTTCCTCGGGTGGCTCCTTGGAACACGCCGCGCCCCACTCCGGTGGTCATTCTGCGCGGCTCCTGGAAGTCTGCCGCCGCTGTTGGCTCTTCCGCCCATCCGCATACTGGCCTAGCTGTAGCCCCCTCATCTCGCCTTTCCTCGTCGTACGGCACATCCTCCTCCTCTTCCTGGACCCCCCGCTCCTCTCCGCCTTCGTCTGCGAATCCACTGGACCCGATCCCTGGCCCCAGTGGCCTTTCCACCCCGACGCCCATTCGGGGGGTTGGGAGCTCTGTTGGAGACGGCGGCCTCAGGGTCCCCAGGGCTCGCTGACGCTCCACTTCTCGCGCCATGCTGTCCCGGAACTGCAGCTCCTGCCAGTATGCATGACAGGTAGGTCTCCTGCATGACAGGTAGGTCTGGGGAAGAGTGTTCTTCTCCTTCATAAAATTATGAAAGTATGAATGAAACGTGGAGGGCACCCGTCCGGGCACCCCCTGGCAGCTGTAGAGAGGGTAAGGGTTCTTGGAGAACTATGTTTCCCCAGCGAGAGAGCGATCCCCCCATCCCCAGTTCACAGAAAGGGGCTAGGGATCTCTTAAAACCATTCCGCGGGCCGCGGGGAGAGAAAAGTCCGGGATAAGGCTGGAAGAGAGCAGTCGGTCCCGTTTGACAATCAGCTGTTGAGGTGCCGAAAACTGGACCGATCTCGGTTCCGCTGGTTGTCTTCGAGTCAGGAGCCTTAGAAAGGGTTAGGACTAAAAGAGGAGCGTTCTAGGGGTAATTTTGATAGAGATATGAGCCGATTTGTATCGTCCGCCATATTAATCTATGGCGGAGAAACCTCAGCCGGAGTTAAAGGGACGGGAGAGAGAGAGAAATTGCATGCAAAGGAAGGAGTCAGAGAAAGATACAAAATAACCAGATAGAGAGTGTTATTGTTAAAATAAATGCTACTTTTATTGGGGGATTTGTTACATAGTTCAGGGAAGGGGAAAGTGAAGAAAAAAGATCTTTTAATAATAGTCTGCTGCGGTCCCGTCCCGTTCCTTTGGCGAGTGATCTGCGGAACTCTCCGCTGTGCTTTCAATTCAACTTGAGAGCCGGGGTGACGGTCATCAAAAGGAAATCTAGTATAATGCCAAGGTTTTAAATTTGTTTGTGTTTTAAAATACATTCTAACTGTATTCTCAATTCGCTTCTGACACGATAGATAAATAAAATTGGGAAATGTTCAGAGGCACTTCCTTATTGGGAAGGTGCATTGGCATGATTATTTATTTATTTATATCCTGTTTCGTCTCTCCAGACGGAGACTCAAGGCAGCTCACAATCAAAAACATTACAACTTAAAATATACAGCAACAAAACAGTATATATGATTATATATTATCAGTAGTATTATATATACTACTAGCTGTGCCCGGCCACGTGTTGCTGTGGTGAAGTATGGTGGTAAGGGAAATAAAGTATTGAGGAATTGGTGGTAGTTAAGGTAAAGGGTAAACATTTTCCCCTGACATTAAGTTCAGTCATGTCTGACTCAGGGGGTTGGTGCTCATCTCCATTCTAAGCCGAAGAGCCGGCGTTGTCCATAGACTCCTCCAAGGTCATGTGGGATGACTGCATGGAGTGGCGTTACCTTCCCACCGGAGCAGTACCTATTGATACACTCACATTTGCATGTTTTTGAACTTCTGGGTTGGCAGAAGCTGGGGCTAACAGTGGGGGCTCTCTCTGCTCCCCCAATTCAAACCTTTCGGTCCAGAAGTTTAGCAGCTCAGCGCTTTAACACGCTGCGCCATCAGGGAATATTATTTCCTAAAGGTTGTGAATATACAATATTTTTGATTGTTTTTTTTGTCTGTTGGAGGCAAGTATGAATGCTGCAATAAGGAAAAATGATTAGGATGTAATGGCCTTGCAGCTTTAAAGCCTGGCTGTTTCCTCCCTGAGTGAATTTTTTGTTGGGAGGTGTTAGCTGGCCCTGATTGTTTCCTGTCTGGAATTCCCTTGTTTTCAGAGTGGTGTTCTTTGCAATATATTATGTGCTTCTACTATCTTTGGCCCTGAGAAAACAGAGGATTTGCCAGACTTTGATGATGGGAATACTTTGTTGGGAGGTGTTAGCTGGCCCTGATTGTTTCCTGTGTGGAATTTCCAATTTCCCTGCTTTCAGACTGTTGGTCTTTATTTACTGTCCTGGTTTTAGAGATTATATTGTATAAGTAGAATCTCACTTATACAACATTTGCTTATACAATGTTCTGGATTATCCAGTCTGCCTTTTCATAATCAATGTTTTTGTAGTCAGTGTTTTAAATTCATTGTGATATTTTAGTGGTAAATTTGTAAATTTTGTAAAGTCTCACTTATCCAACATAAACGGGTCAGCAGAATGTTGGATAAGCAAATATGTTGGATAATAAGGAGGCATTAAGGAAAAGCCTATTAAACATCAAATGATGATGTTGATGTTTTCAATAAATCGAGATATTTTGGTGCTAAATTCGTAAATACAGTAATTACTACATAGTATTATTTCGTATTTAACTACTTTTTCTGTCAAATTTGTTGTATAACATGATGTTTTGGTGCTTAATTTGTAAAATCATAACCTAATTTGATGTTTAATAGGCTTTTCCTTAATCCCTCCTTATTATCCAACATATTTGCTTATCCAACGTTGTGCCGGCCCGTTTATGTTGGATAAGTGAGACTCTACTGTATTATGATATAGTATTATATGTTCCTATTGAGAAATGCTCAGAGGCATTTCCTTATTCGGCTGCGGCTCCTTTAAGACGGTAAAGACACGTAACTTCCGGTTTGCATTCCGCGGCCACTAGAGGCGTTTTGGACTTCACCGCTTTTCTTCGTTTGTTTCAGACCTGCTTCCGCCCTGGACCGGAAGTGGACCCGCCATATTGAAGCCATCCCGGGCGGAGGAGAGTGCCCTCTCAAGGAATGGCGGCAGGAACCGGAAGTGCACTCCACCAAGCGGAAGTTTGAGGCCGGAAACGCTCTCCGTGTGGGAGGAGACCTGAGCAGAGAGAGCGAAGAGGGCCGGATAAGGAAGAAGGAGGAGAAGGAGGAGGCCGGCTGAGTCGCTTCCGTGTCCGCTGAGGAGCAGAAGAAGGCCTCGAAGCCGCCGCCATGGGAGGCTCCCGCGACGACGAGTACGACTATCTCTTCAAAGGTAGGCCTCAGGCCTCGCTGCAGGGCCTTTTGGTGCGCGTCTCCTTGAGAAAGGCCTGGCTTGGGCGTTTGTTTAGTGATTGATTGATTTATATCCCCGCTTTATCTCTCCACACGGAGACTCAAAGCGGCTCAAAATTTAAAAAAATACAATTTAAATTATACAACAGTAAAACAGTAATAAATAATAGTAAATACAGAACAACACTCAGAAAATTCCAGACAGCAAACAATCAGGGCCAGCCTATACCTCCCAACAAAGGATTCCCTCAGGCAGGAAGCAGCCAGTCTTTGAAGCTTCAAGGCCATTCAATGCTAATCGTGGTGGCTCCCTCCCCAAGGCCTCCTGCAACTCCCAGGATGCCTCACCATTGAAGAAGCGGTAGTTGTAGGTTGTAGACCTCAAATAGCCAGACTTCTGACCCATTGAAAGCCCCCTTCAGTGACCCTCGACCTCCTGATTGACCTTGACTCTGCCCCAGGGGGCATCTGCGGGTGATAGAATGCTGGGAACTGTAGTTTGGCACAAAAGAGGCAGAAGGTTACATGCTCCTTGAAGACACAGGTTCTCATATTGCTTGTTCTGGATTCCTCGCTGGGCCTGGAACCGCAGGTCCTGGAGGCAACCAGGGGAGCATTTGCACAACTAAAACTTGTGCGCCACTTGTGCCCGTACCTTGGGAATCAAATTTGGCCGTGGTGGTCCACCCTCTTGTTACATCCTGCTTAGATTATTGCAACGCCCTGTACGTGGGGTTGCCTTTGAAGAGGACCTGGAAGCTCCAACTAGTACAATGGGTGGCAGCAAGACTTATAACTGGTGCGGCGTGCAGGGAGCATACTATTACTCTGTTGCATCAGCTCTACTGGCTGCCAATATGCTACCGAGCCCAATTCAAAGTGCTGGTCTTGACCTATAAAATCCTAAACAGTTCTAGTACAACTTACTTGTCCAAATGTAACTCCACTTATGAACCTATTAGAACTTTAAGATTGTCTGGGGAGCCGCTGTTCTCGGTCCCATCTGCTTTGTAAACGCGACTGGTGGGGACAAGAGACAAAGTCTTCTCAGTGGTGGCTCCTTGGCTATGGGACTCTTTCCCCAGTGACATCTTGCTGGCTCCATCCCTTCTGGGTTTTCGAAAAAAGCTGAAGACCTGGCTATGCACACAAACATTTAAAGAATACATTTCTATGGCTTGGACATGGTTTGGATTAAGGATTATGTGCAAGGTTTTTGGATGAATTGAACTATGCACTTTATATGTTTTAAGTTGTGTATACTGTTCCATGTGTATTAATGCTTAATGTAAATCACTTTTAACTGCTTATGTTTTTTCTGTATTGTTGTTTTTATTGGCATTGAACTTTTGCCAGATCTGTAAGCCGCCTTGAGTCCCTTTGGGTGAGAAAATCAGGATAGAAATGATGTAGATAATAAATAAGTAAATAAATAAGGTCATACTAGACAGATAGTATATTTAATGCTTAGGTCTTTCACATATAGGATAGACAAATAATAATAATAATTTTATTTCTTACCTGCCTTTCCTCATGGCAGGTTACAAAACAATTAAAATACATAGCCACAGCAAAAACACTATGAATACACACACTAAAATGTACCTCCATAAAAGTTACACACCAAAACATATCTCTATGAAATACATGTTAAAACAGACCAAGATTAAACAAAGGGCATGCATTAAAATTCATGCTTATGTCTAAAAACCGTTTGGGTAGCCCTGTCAGAAGAAACCGGTCTTCACTTGTGTCTTAAATTCTGACTGGCAGGTCGTTTCACAACCGATGAAAAGGTCCTCTGGGTGGTGGTTGCCACTCGGATTCTGGCTGGTTGGAGCAGATGTCCCCCAGAAGACTGAAGTGTGTGGGGTGGATAGTATGGGACAAGGTGTGTAATCTGAACCAACACCATGTAAATAAATACATAAAAACCAGATTATAAAATACAATACAAAATAATTCATTAAAATACTATATAAATCATCAGAATCATTGAAATGTTACATAAATCAATGGTGAGATACTACAACTCCCAGAAGTCCACAGCCTTGAGCCCTGGGAGTGCAGGTGGTGTCAAAACTGCATTAATTCAACAGTGGAGATGCGCCTCCATGCTTCACATGGTGTGTCCAAACCCTTAGACAAGTTCCTCTCTCACTCCCCCCTTTTCCTTATCTTTTTATATATGCAGGATTTGTACAAATGTGCAAAACGTTTCACATAAAGCACAAACATTGCTTACCTAGAATGGCAAATACAGGCAGCCCCTAAGTTGTCGTTAATACTTTTTATACATAGATTCTTTTTATTGCAATTTTAGTGGGAAAGGGTATATCAGAACAACTTTTACACAAAGAGCAACATTAGAGATACAGAAATGTAGATTCTATGTAACTACATTAGATACACAAATTACAGCTACATTGGCTAACAAACAAAGGGGAATTACATTTTTACTCAGTATTCACACACATATAAACATTCATTCATAATCATACATACATCACCATTCTTCTTCTGTCATCTCCTGAAAAAGAACACCACTTAGACCAGATTGCTTCCTTGCAAATCTGCCACTTTCCCAATACTTCCAAAACTTCTAAAACACCAAAATGCATTCTTTCCCTGAGAAAGAAGCAAATGACCAGACTCTGCTTTCCATTGCAGATCTGTCTGCCTGCAAATACACCATCTCTCTCTTTCCCATGGTGCAGAGCATGATGGGTGGACCAGACTCCTCCAATCTGCTACAATTTTGGAATATTAAAAAGTCTCTTATATAGCAATATTTCTGCTGATGTTGTTCAAAGTTATATTTATGTATTTATTTAAGATATTTTTACC
Source organism: Anolis carolinensis (assembly GCF_035594765.1). Taxonomy (NCBI): domain Eukaryota; kingdom Metazoa; phylum Chordata; class Lepidosauria; order Squamata; family Anolidae; genus Anolis; species Anolis carolinensis. Next base: position 7,442,389 of record NW_026943822.1, on the reverse strand, counting down.
CCGCCTTTCTCTGCAGCCAGATGCAAAGTGGTTTGCGGCATATAAAACACACAATATCAAAAATAAAATATAAAATGCAAAAGTTAAAACATACTAAAACACTTATGTGATAAAACCAACTTCCAAATCAATGATATATGATTTTCCAGCTTAACTCCATCAGCTCCTGGCAGATGTTGACTTTGCTTCTTTAGTTGATACTGGGTTTTCTTCTCTAGGACCACTGTTTGCTTCCTTCTTAACATAAGGAACCTTGTAAACATTTCATTAACTTTAAGAATCATTGTCTCTGATAATGTAAACATGTTGTTTTCTACCAAGAGTTCAACAATTAATCATTTATCACAGTTCTCATCAGCAACTTTTAGTTACAGTTCCTGAGTGTCGTTCTTTTCCAGGCCTCAATATTTTAGAATTGTGTCTTCAGTCCAGTTAGACCCCATTCATACTCCTTTCATACAATTCTATTCAAACCATATCATCATATCTATCCATCAGAAAGTTACGATCAAGAGAGTTTCAATAGGTTTGTTCTTCAGTTGAATTTGTATATAAGTTAGAACAGGGACTCCATCTGTGTGTGTTTGCGCATGTGTGTGTGTGTATAATATATATATATTTGCTTAAACCGTAGGTCTTTCACATATAGGACGGAAAAATTAAATACATGAAAACCAGATTATAACATACAATACAAAATACACAATTAACATACTATATAAATCATTAGAATAATTAAAATGCCATACAAATCAATGGTGAGATGTACCCTTAAAATACTGCATAAAATACTGTATGAACTGGCACAGTAGACAGTAGCTCCAAATTATGTTTTGGTTTAAGTGCCTCAGAGATGTTTTTTTGGCTCAGTAAGGCTAATTCGTCCAGCCTGCCTTGCAAGAAACAGAACAACCAGAAATCACAAGTGGATGGGCTACAAGTTTTGCATCAATTTTATTTTATTTTTATTAATGATCTGCATTTCGGCAAATACTGGGGTTCATGGCAATTTACAGCATGATTTAAATAATGGGTTCAGCCAAACTCTCAATAAGTTACAATAGTAAAGCAAAATTAAGTAATTTCATGTACATTGTAAAATTGCACGTTAAGGTGAGGGAGTTTTATTTATGTATGTATTTTATTTTATCGCCCACATTTCTCCCCAAGATGATAGAACTCAAAGCTAATTAAATCTGCTGGAGATAGCAAAACCAAATGTGTGCTTCATGCCTGGCGGGACGTAATTCATGGACTTTCCCGGTCACTTCCGGTGAGCCACCAAAAATAGCCAGTGATCCATTGCTCTTCCTAGTGTGCTCTTGTTTATCCTCTGCTTTAAACATCAGCATCAAATATATAGAGGGTTGAGAAGAGAGTCTTCAACGTCAGGCGTTGAAAAGCCTATCCCCAGAAACAGTGGTGGAAATGCCAGTTGTCCAAGGAGTCAATTCAGATTCCTTCTGGGGCAAAACTAATATGATGCTTCAGTATATGAGAAAAGAAGCAGATACATTAATGTTAGATATAAGATGAGTTCCTGCTGGATCACCTGAAAGGACCTCCATAATTCCTTCCATAATTTCTTTTTCCGCCAGGGATGAGTTAGAAGTAACCAAGACCCTCACCTGTAAAACAAGAGTCCTCTGTGTCTCTGAGGTAGACTGTTTCTGGCTATGGAGACTCTACTTAATTAGAACAGTGAATTTTAAACAGGAGATACTTGCCTTTACACAAATGCTAACATGAGTCAATGGCAGTAGAAATGAAAGGCCACAAACCTAAAGGACAGATTCACCCCCATCACATCACACAGAGGAGGACCTCTAGACATCTCATGTTTCCCAAGTGGTATTTCAAATCTGTTATCCAGGCTCATTTGTTTCTCTCCTATTTGGCTGCTTCCATTATTTGAAAGGCGACTTTATTGGAAGTGTGATGTGGAGCTTGTATTTCATATTTTTAATAATTCTGGTCCTGGTGACTTAGTTGTGTAAATGAGGGTTGAGGCAACTATTGGATCAGATAGCCTTGCGATTTCCCCTCTTCTTTGTACCCTTCTTTTTAACTTGATGTTGGAAATAGCTACGCCTTCAGGAAAAATGTTTACCGACTGAAATACACTCCCTTGTGACAGATTGGGCTTCATGGTTTCAGTCTTAGGTGAAAGTCCGTCTTGAGTCATGTTTTACCTTGTGGTTTTCCGTAGATGTTTTGCTCTGAAAAAAAAGAGGAACAAACTGGTAAAGAGGCAGCACCAGTCAAGGAGAGAAAAGTGATTTAATGGATAAACTTCAGCTTCCAGCTCTTGCTTTACTTGAAAGTGGGCTGTCTAATATTGTAGGCTTGTGGCTTTGTAACCTGTTCACAATGGTTATTTTTAATGCAGTGTACTTTCCTACAGGTCTGGGATTACATTCCTCTGGGGCAGAGCAGGTAAACATTCAGACTAATTTCAGTCTGGAATGTTTCTCCCCCTTTTTTGGTTCTGGGGATAAGGGGGCTTGTCTCCTTATCGCTCAGAGGAATGCAAGCCTTGCATCTTGAGCCAAGGTGGAGGCCTATCTGGAAATGGAGAGGTGAGAGAGCCATGAAGTAATTTCTGAAGATTGATTAGCAGAATTAGCAATTGTCTTGTTTTGCTCTTTTGCTCTGTGGTGCTAAATAAAATTGATAAACAGCAATGCAGGCTTTTTTTCTCCAGCTCTGGCATTGCATTGTTCAGTACCCTTAGGAATAGTTTATTGCCGCCATTTCCATTGCAATAATGCCTGCTTTGGCTTTAGCATCGGCTGTTTTCATTTCCCTTGTTTTTTTGTTTTGTTTTTTTTTTGCTTTTCCATTAGAGACACAGCCGTCCTCTTCCATTGGGATATGCATTTATTCTTTCCAGGTTGATTATTCAGCAACTTTCCCCCCTAATAGTGTGCAGGATGTGTTGAGAAATAACATGTTTGGCTTCCCAGATAACTGGTGCTTCCTTAAGCAGAGGAAGTGATGCAAGAAGGTCATAAATCCAGGTTTTAGCAATAATGCTGCACCAGTGGAAATGCACTTTGAACAATTTCCTTGACTTTGGAACCGGCTTTCCTTACTTCTGAATGTTGAGCACTTCATTGATTTGCCCAAGTGCACCACCTTCTTCTGTTCTGCTCTGTGCCAAAGAACGTCTGTCACCCAGATTGCTTAGGCTTGCTTGAGATGTGTGTATTTTAACACGCTGGGAACTTTGATGTTATCAGCAGCAGCACTAATGGAGAATTTCCTGTATTTATTTATTGGATTCTTGCCTTTCTCCCAGATTGGGACTCAGGGCAGCTTGCAGCATAGTTAAAAATAGGCACAAATAAAAGCATGGTTGAGTTATAACTAAAACATTAAAAGTAAATGTTGCGTGGAAGTCCACTTGGGGGAGGCACAGGTTTCTTCTGAGATGTGTAGTTTGACATTTGGCAAGCAAGGGAGGTGAATAACATGAAGGCTTTGAAAAAGTAAAAACAGTGACAACGCAGGAAAAATTGGCAAATATCAGTGCATACATATATGCTACCTTGTGATCCCCAGCAATTCTCTCAAAGCTTTCACTGCACATTTTGAAACTGTTGTGGTGCCTCAGGTTTGTGCATCAGAGAGATGGCTTCTTTCACAAAGTCCACTTTCTAGGACTCCTCACCTGCCTAGACATTGCGTATCCCCCAGCCTGCCCCACTTGATCTCACTGGTGTTAATGGTAAATGTCTGAGTCAGCTGGCTGCAGAATGAGGTCATTTCCCCCCCCCCCCCTTTTCCTGTCTGTCCTTGGGAGTTGCTGAGTCCAGATGTTGGTTTTTTAAACTATAGAACAGAGCTTTCCCAACATTTCATGTTGATGACACATGTTTTAGACACGCATCATTTCATGACACAGTAATTTAGTTCTACTAGTGAACTGGACGTTAAACCAACCCCTTATAAGAAAAGATATGGGCATAGACATAACTTGTAATAACAAAATATATGAAGGCACAGCACATGAAAACATTTCATTTAAAATTTAAAAATATATATAGGTACATGATTAGTTGCTCATTTCCTGTAAACTCAGAGGTTTCGTTACGCACTACGTCCTGCAGATGACACAGGAATGAATGTGTCACGACACACAGTTTGGAAAACTCTGCCATAGGACAATATATCCCCACACCCATTTACTGGGGAAGATGGATTTTGTAGCCCAGCACATAACCATGTACCAGGTTAGGTGAAGGTCAGCTCTAGTCTGTTTCTCCCTATGCTGTCATCCACCTTGTTGCTTACAACAAGAGCAAGTCCAGTTAGTTTGGCTTGGAGAGCATGTGCTTACTCATGCAGGTTGTGTACTTAGAAATGTCATAATCCCCATTTTTTTTTGCGTAGTCGTTCTTCTGGTTCGAAGTCAGTTGCCCTTCCCAGTATAAATAAGAAGGCTTTTCATGTGGCCTGTTTTATCAGTGACCTTGGATAAGTTCTGACTTGCCTTAAAACATTCCTAAGGGACACAGCAACTCTCAGCATTTTTAGATTGTTTCCCTTGAGTGTACAGGCCATGTACTGCTGCCCTTTGGTAGGCTTTCCCCTGAATTGTTTTGTTTGTTCCAAAAGCATTTATATCCTTGTCTGAATGTAAGCATCTCTGGGAGGTATATCCATTCAAATAATTTAAAACTATTAAAAACATAAAGTAGTAAAAATACTTTAGTCTCAAAACATATTAAATATTAAACTGTATAAGATATTAAAGTGAGTTAAATTCATAAACATACTGCATAAAAGCTTGAAAAAATTGAAAAAAAAGCCTGGTTTTAAGTTGGGCATTTCACAGGTTGGGTGCCACAGCATTGGAGGCCCTTTCCCAAGGCTTCAGATGGTATATTGCTTGCTCCCTGCACCAAAGGAAGACACTTTGGTTCTGTGTCCTTCTGCAGTAAAATGTTGTGTTTATTAGAGACATTTAAGTGTGGTTATGGATTGAAGTTACATAATCTGCTTGGAGGTTTGAGAGGACAAACTGTTGGACAATGATGAATGATAAAATTAATGTTTGATGAGAATTTTATTAGGGTGTGCGTATTTCAATGAGTCAAGGGGAGACACAGGAATTAGACTCAGGATAGTTAGGTTCAAATAGTCACTTTAGGCTTTAGATGTGTTAAATTAGTAACTTTGCGCAGCACTTTGGTATAATGAATTATTTTTGTCTTATAGCCTGTACTCCTGGGAATGATACAACAGTTCTGTTGGTTGTGTTCAGACACACGTTGTTCATGATGGCAGTGGTTCAAGCGTCGTGTCCAGTCATGGGGTCACAAGAATAACGTCTCACATAGGAGCCATGGGGAAATCTAGAATGCCAGACAAATGTTACTGGGATCAGTATTCACCTTTGGTGTCATAGTGGTAGGCCCCATAGAGCCCTGTAGCAATGGTCTGTCCTTGAACAGGTGCATTTTAGAAGCAATGCTCTTTGAAGCGCTCATTTAACTCTGGCCCCAAGCTTTCAGGGGGAAAGTGCTTAGCCAGATCCTCCTCTTTTAGTTTCTTCTTGTGCACAAAGGAGTAAATTCTCTCATCTTTTTTGACTAAATTACCTTGCCAAAATTTGGGTGTGCATTAGATTCTTGTAATACAGTCATCTTAGTGCTGAGCCAAAGCTAAAAGAGAAGCTGCTGCAGGAGCTACACCTAGAGCTCCTCTTTGAAGGACATCATCTCTCATTTAATGGCCATGACTCAATGCTATTAAATCCTGGGATTTGTAGTTTGGTAAGACATCCACATCCAGAGATGGCAGAGAAGGTTCAAGACCTTGTGAAACTACAGCCCCCATGCTCTTTAGCATCGAACAAACACAATTAAATTGGATTCATTCTACAGCATAGATGCACCTAAGATTTTCTTTTCCATTTCTGAAAGCTTTGGTGTTCTAACACTTTCGTATTTTAAGAATGGGTTCAAGCAGGCAGCAACTGTAATAGCCAAATTTCAATAAGTGCACTTTTTGCCACTTTGCATTACATTTGGCAGCAAATACATCAGCAAATACTGTCTGAATCGGTGATCTGGTGAGGCACAACAACCTTTTTGATTGGAAATCCCCTCAGAAAATCCAGGAATTCACCAGCTGATGATTTCATGGGAAGGAAGCAGCATTACCCTCTGGGGAAACCCAGGAGACTTGAGCTCAATAAGCTTAGGTAAATGTACCTAACTGGTTCCCATTTCAGGCAGAGATTGAATTGGCAGTTTCTGATCAAGGTGATTTTTTAAAAAGAGTAACCCAGAGGAGGTATTAGCTAGCTGTAAGCTTTGCTGGAGACATAGAAACCTGGCATTTGGCTGAGGGAATTCTTCATGCTGACCATGGGCAAGATATTAAGGGCAAGCACATGGAGTGCAACGTAAAAGTTGGACCTCCAGATGAGTTGGAGGAGCCCTTTTTGCACAAAGGTATGGCTGCATTTGACTTGGAAGCTTATACGAGCATGCTACAGAGATGTGGTAAAGACCAGATGTTCCCCTTGGTCCTGGCATCAAACTCTCCCAAACAACTTGTGCCTGATCTCAGCTATTGATGAAAGTATGTTGTCTCAGACTCTGTCCCCAGCATTTTCTAAGTCAGTGGAAGGTGAGAGACGCTGTGTCTGCCTTCCTGGTGGAGGGGTTCCTCTGAAAGTGCTAGTTTACTTGTGTGCCCTAGGAAGAATGTAAAAGGAAGGTGAAGATGTCCACTCACAATCAGTTGGGATTTGTTTCCTTGTATCCAGGCTTAACATCAAGAGGAGAGGACACAGACGGAGCAAACTTAACCGACATGCTAGAAACACCCCCTCCTCTGCTTTAATGCTTCATAGGTTTTCAATACGGGTTTAATATCCCTAATCCAAACTGCTTGGGACATAATTTCAGATTTTTTTGGATTCTGGAATACCTGTACTTGCATATGCAGTACATGTATAATGAGGTACCTTGGAGACGGGATCTAAGTCTAAACATGCACTTCAATTTATGCTTCATATATACCTTATACCTCTGAAGGTTATTTTATACATAATATTTCCAGTGATGTTGTTCATTTAACAAGGTTTGCGACTATGGAAACCATCAGAAAATGAAGAAGCCACTCTCTCAGCCATCCATGGGGACAGTGTAGGCTTTTGGAATATTTCCAGTTCTGTTTTCTCTGTTTTTGGTCTTAGATCATTTTGGTTTTATTCTAAGCTAGCTTGTGTTTTATGTTTATGTTGCATTTTATAGTTCTGAAATATTTTCAGTGCGCATTTTGTCGGTGGCGGGTGTCCAAATGTAGTAATTAAATGAGTAAAAATATTGCCACTCGATTTGGGAGCCAGGTGAGTATGCCTCCCTGAGATATATCAGCAGTTGAGCTGCATTTGAATTGAGGTAACTTTCATGCACATTACACAACACAAAATGTAAAAATTGAAAGCATTTTTGAAAATGGCTTTATCATCTGTCAAACAGCCTACTGGATTTACTCTCCCAGAAGACTGAATAGTTTACTGATCAGGATAGTTAAGGCAGATGGCACAGAAATGGTAACTAATTTGTCAACAGTTGTAAGCCTATCTGTTGTTTATTTCTATTGTTGTGCCATCTCTGGACAGTTTAATAGCGACATCTGCTCGCCTGGTGCCCACCAGATGTCTCAGGCGACCACATTCCTTCTTTCCAATCTAGCCAGGATACGGGTGAAACTGGCTGGAGATGACAGGAGTTGTAGTGCCACACACCAAGGACACAATTGGGATAGATTGGGGATGTTGAGATCTTGACTAGAGCTGATGGGAGCTGGGATACAGGAACATCTGGAAAGCTGCAGTTTGTTCTGTTTAGTCAGGAGAGTGGGATCTGGATTTGGATACAAACTTGTGGATATGATGCCTGACTTCAATATGTCTTTTGACCTTTCCCTATCCTCAGAGCTACAAGGCTGTTGGGTTGCAATCCCTATTATCCCCAGCCTGCAAATAATCAAAAGTGATAGGAGTTGTTGTTCAATAACATCTGGGGACAGAAACTGGGTAAAAACTAAAGAGCATCGATCACTATTAAAAATAATCAGTTTTCCCTCTTTATCCATGGATTCTCCGTCCATGAATTCAATGGCTCTTTGAAGGCAACCCTAAGGCTGATGTGGCCCTCCATGATAATGAATTTAACATGTACTCATATTGATGCCGCTTCTAGAATAGGATGACTGCCAATATGTGTGTCTGTATATATTCACTGCCTTTTTGTAACTGCACTGTCCTTGTCTTTCCAGTGGTCCTTATTGGGGACTCCGGAGTCGGCAAGAGTAACCTCCTCTCCCGCTTTACTCGCAATGAGTTCAACCTGGAAAGCAAGAGCACCATTGGGGTGGAATTTGCCACGCGAAGCATCCAGGTGGATGGGAAGACAATTAAGGCTCAGATCTGGGACACGGCAGGGCAGGAGCGGTACAGGGCTATCACCTCTGCGTAAGTGATGTGTTTGGGAGGCTCTGTCGTCCTGCCGGTTTCATGTCAGCAGTTTAAATACTACCATTCTGCCTAAGATATCCCCAAAGCACTCTATTGGGTCTTGGCTGGGGCCAAAGTTAGGTCAGAAGCTTCCTAATGGGCTAGGGAGTAAGAGACTTCCACTTTAGTGCAGGGAAGAGATTCCTGGTTGAGATGTGACATAGATTTAGTATGTCTAGAGAACTAGGCCCTGGTGGTGGTGCAGTGTGTTAAAACGCTGAGCTGTTGAACTTGCGGACCAAAAGGTCTCAGGTTCAAATCCTGGGAGCGGAATGAGCGCCCGCTGTTAGCCCCAGCTCCTGCCAACCTAGCAGTTCGAAAACATGCAAATGTGAGTAGATCAATAGGTACCGCTCCGGCGGGAAGGTAACGGCGCTCCATGCAGTCATGCCAATGGCCACATGACCTTGGAGGTGTCTACGGACAATGCCGACTCTTCGGCTTAGAAATGGAGATGAGCACCAACCCCCAGAGTTGGACACGACTGGACTTAACGTCAGGGGAAAACCTTTACATTTAGAGAACTAGATGCTGAATTTTATCTTTTTGAGGGGGGAATAATATAATCCTAGAATTGGAAGAGACTCCAGGGGCCATTAAGTCCAACCTCCTGCCATTCACGAAAAGCACAAAGCCCTCCTGAAAGATCACAATCTGGCCCCTATTTCAAAGCCTCCAAAGAAGGAGCCCTCATTGGACACTAGGACAGTGAGTTCCACTGTTGAACAGCTCTTCTATGGAGCCCCCGGTGGCCAAGGGGATAAAAGCCTCGTAACTTGAAGGTTGGGTTGCTGACCTGAAAGCTGCCAGGTTCGAATCCCACCCGGGGAGAGTGCGGATGAGCTCCCTCTATCAGCTCCAGCTCCATGCGGGGACATGAGAGAAGCCTCCCACAAGGATGGTAAATCATCAAAAAACATCCGGGCGTCCCCTGGGCAACGTCCTTACAGACGGCCAATTCTCTCACTCCAGAAGCAACTCTGGTTGCTCCTGACACACAAAAAAAAAACCAGCTCTTCTTACTGTCAATAAGTTCTTCCTAATGTTCAGGTAGAATCTCCTTCCCTGTAATTGAACCCATGGATGGCTCCATTGAGTCCTAATTTCCAGGGCAGCAGAAAACAAAGCTGCTCTCTCTTCCTTATGAAAGCCTTTCAAATATTTAAATATGACTGCCATGTCTCTCTCAGCCTTCTCTTCTGCAGTCTAAACATAAAATGTAGGAGTTTTTCTTTCCCCTTCTGGGTGTTTGGTTTTGAAACAACCTCTAAAACCAAGCAGTGACAAAACCAGAAATCTGTGGGGCTTTTTAGGAAGCTATTATTACAGATGGGGTGACAGATTCTCCTCTCAGGGTAAGGACAAGCCAGGCAGGTTAAAGCTGCAGGAAGACAGAAGTAGGCCCTGTCCATGAAGGGAGTTAACCAATAGCTCTTCGCAACAGTAAGTCCTTGGTTTTATGGGGTGAAAGAGTGGGTTGCTGCTTTGAAGCCTTCAAGGTCCCCTCATCCTCACCAGGGCTTGTCTGTGCCTGTCTATAGCTATTACCGCGGAGCTGTGGGAGCCTTGTTGGTGTACGACATCGCCAAGCACCTGACCTATGAGAACGTGGAGCGGTGGCTGAAAGAGCTGCGGGACCATGCCGACAGCAACATCGTCATCATGCTGGTGGGCAACAAGAGCGACCTGCGCCACCTGCGAGCCGTTCCGACCGACGAGGCACGAGCCTTTGCAGGTGCTGGATTTATTTCTACAAAATTTGAATACTCCAGCTTGCATGTGTGGGAGGGCCTTCTCACCACATTTGGATACCCTCTGGGTCTGTAAGGAGTAAAGCAAAAAAATACATACAAAGTTTTTTGTCCCCCAAATGCCCTCTACAGGGCAAGGGGGCATTTCCACCACATAGGCCCTGAAGAGGCCTTTTTGGAAAGACCCTCAAACATGATGAACCTCTCTTTGCCCCATTGAGAGCATTGAGGGGGGATAGTTCTGGGTTTTTGGGGGGAGAGAGGCTAATGTGGCACCTTTATATAGACAGTGCCCATAGGAAGCCATGAGTGTAGCTGCACCCTCTATTTCATAAAGAGGTGATACACATCCATTCCACCTGGTAGCCTCCAGCCATTTGTGTAACCCCTTTCTAAGGGGGGAGGGGGCAGCATCTTCTTCTAGATGGGCTTTTGGCATTTGGCTGCTTAGGATCTTGGAGCAGATAGCAACCCCAAAAAAGTTGCATTTCCTAAATGTAGCGCTGTCATCAGTTGTATTTTCTCTGGCGTATTTTATTGAGAATAATGCTTCTCAATGTAGAAGGCAGTGGGAAAAGGCTGCCTTTTCCACTGGATAGACTCGGTCAAGGAAGCCACTTCCCCAAGTTAGCAAGCTGCTGGTGGAGGTCACCTTGACCGCAGTTAACGCCAACATATTGATCAAGAGGGGTGTGTGTGTGTGTTTGCATGTGTGCACATTTTAATTAAATGGGAGCATGTGCCCCCTCCCCATAGTCAGGAGCAATTACAGCTGAAATCACTGGCCTGGCCATAAATCTGAAAGGTTTTCAGGCTCCCTTCATTGTGCCCTGGAATGTGTCTTGCATTTCTTTCCACTAATCATGATTAAAAATGCTTGATTTACGTTCCTTGCCACCATTGAAGATTGCTGGGGGAAGGGAACATTGGCATTTCCTGGCTCCCTTCCCAAAAGAACATCTCCCTCCCTTTTCAGTGCATCAAAGGTGCAAATTTATAATATTTCTCTAGGCTGCCTCCTCTTTGGTCAGGTGACACTTGGCTTAATCACTCAAGGAAGCAGGAACAAGAGGAACTTCAGCAGGAAACCTTGAAGTGGAGCCAGCTTTGTTCTCTCCTTTCCTCTCATTTCAACCTTGCTTGTCTGGGAAACAGAAGGAGACCAGATTCATGGGGCTTCACATTGTATACAGCAGCTCTCCTTAACTGCAAAAGAAGGCAAACCTGAGAGGATTCAAATATATAACTATGCCAATCTTTTACAGAATTTATTAATAGGAGTTCCATATTTTAAAAGGTTTATAATCAAGTTAATATCTCTCCTTGATCTATGCAGAAATATCCCAAACTTGTGCAGTGAAAACTCTAGTATCTAGATGTGTAAATTCCAAAATAACCCCCTTCCCTGCCTGCAGCATATAGAGGTCTCCCGCATCAGCGTAATGGAGACCCAAACATTGGATGTTGCTATTAACCTCAGAACATACTGAATGAAATAGTTGAAATGGAATTCCATCCACTCCTTCTGTATTATAAAAAAAACCAGGGTTGGGGCCAAGTGAGGAAGGAAAGAGAAGTCCCGCTTGTGGGACTGTAGAGAAGCCTCATTCGATATCCTTAGCAGCTGCAATAATCCCATGTAGGCAAGAAAGGTGGGGGAAAGGAGAAGGGTCACCTCTGAATCTCACCATTTCCCCATGTTGGCTCAGGAGTTCTGGCATTTCTTTGCCTTCATAACCAGTCCCATCCATTGAGTTCTCTTCTTTGGGCTTCTCTAGAAGGAAGCCCTCTTTCCTTCTAGGACCAAATGGCCTGAGATGGGGTTGTGACAATTGCTGAATTAATATCTTTCTCAAAACTTGAGTTGGGCGAAAAAGCAGGAGGAGAATGAACCCACGGTGCGTGGGGAGCTCTGTTTTGATTCGCCAGGGGATGCACAGCACAAGAAACGAATGGTTATTGAAAGTCTGATATTTTAGTAGCTTCCTGGAGAGAATAATGCACAGTTTGTCATTGAGAAGCTTTTTGCGCTGCAGTCGAGTCAGATCTGTGGGCTTTTTTTCCCTTTTGCTACTTACTGGACTTTAAGGAAGGCAAACAGTGATGCCAAGATACGATGCAGGGCTCAGTTTGCTGTTAGCATTAGCAATGCTTTTAAATTTTAGTTTTGGCACCAAAGATTTTGGCTGTTTGTTGGGTTAATGATTGGATGTGAGGGTCAGAGTGTCATTGGACGAATGGAAGCATCACTTAGTGAATTGGTTGGCTAATGAACAGACAAAACTAACCAGAGTTGGCTCTTCGCGTAAGAGATCTGGTAGGCAGTTAGGGTCTGTGGAGAACATGTAGCCACACGGAAAAGGTATTAAAATGGACAGGCTGGAGGAATGCATCCTGGAGCTAAAAGCACGTGAGTTTTTCCTCTTTCATATTGGAGTGGTGTGGCCTTTTATTGGGGCCACCCTATTATAGTTGCGTGAGTGATCCATCGGATGTCTCCCTCGCTGATCAGCTTCCCTTTTCCCCCACAGAAAAGAACGGTTTGTCCTTTATTGAGACTTCGGCTCTGGACTCAACGAATGTGGAAGCTGCTTTCCAGACCATTCTGACAGGTTTGTTGGTCTTTTGAGTGGGAAGCTTCTTGCTTTTAGGGCTGGGGGCAATTGGGGGACAGCCACTGCCTTTGGGTCTGGCTTCTGGCTTGCTCCATTGAGAGTGGCAGTAATACTGCAGAGTCCTCTCATGTCACCTTCATGTTTGCCAGGAAAGAGAGGTTTAGTTAGTCTGGCTGTGAGAGTGACATGGATTGAGTTTTTCTATAGAGCAGATCTTCTCTTTGAACGTTATGATATTACTGTAAGCCACCTCTCATGTTATGTAGTGCCTCCTGGGGTGGCTTGGTTTTCCAAAGAGCCAGTCTGTAAACACCTTACAGTTTTATGGAGGGATGACACTGCTGTGCCTTTGTTTACATACTGAAATGTGTTCCTAAGGCTGCCTCACCAGATACTTGTAGCTGGATGAGTTGGAACTGTTCCCACCAGGCCTGCTGTTCTTCCAGCAGTCTGCCTTTTATTTATTTGGTTTATTTACTCATGTGTACCTTGAATTATCAACACAGGTCACCACTAGCAAATGGGCAAAGTGCTGACGCTATTTGCAAGGCAGTGTTTGTGTTTCCTTAATATCCTTTAGAAAACAGAAAAAATGCCCATGTTGTACCAAAAAAGGTTGGGTGGGACATCTGCACTTGTATTAAAAAGAACAACATACAGTGAATGGATTCAGTTCCAGCTGTCCATAACGGAGGGACCGTCCATTGGGAGGGTGCCGCTTCTGTAGTAACCAGGCTTCCCCCTATTTTAGAGATCTATCGCATTGTGTCGCAAAAGCAGATGTCCGACAGACGTGAGAATGACATGTCTCCAAGCAACAACGTGGTCCCTATCCACGTCCCCCCGACTACGGAAAACAAACCAAAGATGCAATGTTGTCAAAATATATAAAAGCGTCCCGTTCCTCGAAAGCTGTGTATATTTCCCCAGGCCCAAGATGGAAATAGATCTTGAGTTCACATTGGCCTTTCTTCCCCCTACTCCTTCTGTCATTTTTGTCTATCCTATTTTATTTTTCTTCCCAGTTTTCTTCATGTCTTAACTCTTTCCCCTTTTTTCACCTTTAATTCCAGCGTCATGAGCCATCCATTTTTTGCATGTGGCTGCAGCCTTATCAGAATGCCAGTCCTAGCAGGGCAGTTTTTAGAAATCATGACAGGATTGCCTTTCCAAATGTGTGGGTCGATTCCTAGCGAGGTCTAGATTAAGTTGCAATAACCTTAGTTAGCATGATATGCTTGAAAGTAAGAGTAGATGATAGGCCTGAGTTCTTTAAGATATCCTTTCAGTCACAAATATCAGAGGCTGAGCATCTCTTAGACTGAGCCGCGTATGGCTTACTTCATGGCACCCAAAAGCACCCCCCACTTCCAATAGCTGTTGTTTCTTGGCACTGCATTGGGTCCTGCTTCCGTGGGCAGAGTTTCCTAACTCTTGGCAGGCATATTTGGATGTAGGGCCTGCAAGCGACATTCCATAAAGGGCCAAAGAAGCTGCCCACTCCCTGTGTCTTCGTTTGTCCCCCAAATTGCCAATTGTATTGTTGGGGTGTTTTTTTGGGGCAGGGGAGGCAACGTGTCAGAGCACCACAGACTAGATTTAGATCAGACTTTTATTCAGTTGCAGCAATCAAAGGGTCATCCTTGTACAAACCAGAGGGAGATGGCATGTTGAAGTTAGCTTTGTGTAAATTGTTATTGTGGTCGGTGGTTTCCAGGTGGCACAGACAGACAAGGGGTTCTTTGTGTTGTGTAGGAAGAAAAGTTTGCTCTGCCTACTGCTTACAGTGATTTGTGCCGGTTGTGACTGGGCTTCTGGGCCATTTGCCATGCTGATGCTTGTTCTGCAACACAAACAAAGCCACACAAAGTGTAAAGAATGCAAGGAGTTGGGTCTTGCCTGGCCCCTCACTCCTCTACCAAGCCCACTCCCTTTAATCCTCTTGTGTTTCTGGTTCTGAGTTTGCCACCCACCAGAGACAAGGCGGCTGCTTCATCAGTCTGGTCAGTGGCGCCTTGGGGTTGCTCAGCTTGCTGGTGCTTCCTCGCTTGTGTTAGGAGCCCCTTCCGCATTCATGAATATCTCTGCGTGCCTCCATGGTGCTCTCCGGAGCAGTTTGGTGTTTTTGTCTGATTTGCAGCAGATTGCGGCTGCGCCTTTCCTAACACACTGTCCAAGTGAGGGGTGTTCTCTGGAATTTGGGAAGCCGGGTTGAAACCAGAAGAGGAAATGGCTCCCTCGAGAGGAGAGGAAGGAAGCTTATTGCAAAGAGGTGGCCGGCCGGCACAGAGCGTGCCCTTGCCTTCCTGCCGCCTGAGCCAGCCGGCCTTGCGGTGCCCATGACGTGTGAGGCGCACAGAAGGCATTGCTGTAGTCCCTTCACCTCCCCTTCACACTCCCTGTCGTGTTTTTATCCATTTCCACACCCATTCCTTTTCTCTAATATCTAATCTATTCTTTTGTAAATTGCTTTGTACTGTATGCACATCCTGTACCTTGAATATTTTTTAAGGATTGAGTTAAAGCTATTCATTATTGGAAAAGTCTAATAAAAGAATCGCAGGGGACTGTTTGGTTGTCGTGGCACGGACTTCTTTTGAGTGGCACTGTCGTCAGGTGTCTGTTGTCAAAAGTTCATGAAGTTAGTTATTGTAATGAACATTCTATGGAATGCATATAATTCTCAGAATAATTTATGCACATTGATTTGAGGTACAGATCTGAATAATTTAGTGTGCTTACTTGCATGCTTTATTCTGGAAGTGTGCCTTTGCAATATGTTGAGATTTGTGGGGTACTAAAGAACAGCATATTGTAAAGAGCGAAAATTGAACATTTGTCAAGGGGAACCTCAAAAGGGAGTATATGAAACTCAAGCGAGAGAAATTTTCTGTCCTTTTCTGTTGACAGAGGCAAATTTTCATTGGTAGGTTTAATGGCACTTCAAGGCTTAACAAAAGACAGTGGAAGAGAAGCATGTTGGCTGACAGAAATTCAGTTTTATTTTTTACAAGGTACACCACCTTTTGCGTGGTCAAGAAATATTACAAATATGTCTTGCTTTAAAAAAGTATTGCCATTACAATGTCCAGAGGTTCCTTTTTAAAGGAAGGCTCTCTCTCTCTCTCAATATATATATATATATATATATATATATGCATGATGTACGTATGTATAAGATGAATGTGGTTTCCATTGCCTCCTGCTGGGTGCAATGCACACTTTCCCCCTCTTCCTCCCAATTTTGGCCATCCACAAAGCCAAAGGATCTACCTGGTGCAGCCTCAAGTGGGACAGTAGCAGAGTGTTGCATACAAGGAAGAGGGCTAAAAAGGTGGGCCCATGGTGTTCCTGTCTGTCTCCATCATTCCCAAGGCAGAGGAGGGACATGAAAGACATTGCAGAAGCCCATAATGTGGTGGAGACGCAGGATGACAAACCCAAGTATGGCAGCCTGCGTGGCTCTGCTTGATTTGGGCTGAATATATGCAAACTTCCAAGTGAGATGATGCGAACACAGTCGAGAAGCTACCCTGTCTGAATACAAAGCCTTCAGGGAGGACCTTTCGCGTCGCTTGTCGTGAGGTAAGTCATCCCCTGTAATTAAAATATATATCCCTAGTGGCCCTACAAAATAAGGTTCTGCTACTTTTATATATATATATTTTTGGATAAGGCTTTCCTGGAACGTAAAGCGGCTATTGCTGATCATCGGTCACTTTCCCCCCATGCACACATGCAGCATTCCTGTAAATAATTACATTTCTTCCGGTGCTGTGGACAAGTCTGCTTCGCCTGGGATCTCCCTGGGTTTTGGACTGGCTCCGTCTGACTCGAGGTGACAGAACAACCTCTGCAGACCCAGCCCTCTGCTGCCTAGAAAGGCCCATTTCAACCGCAGGACGGCTTTCCTAATACCAAACAGTTTTCAAGGCTTTTCTCCCTTACAATTTGCAATCCTAAGCAGTGGAAAGGCCTTAAGTGCCCTGGTGCGAGCAGATGCGTTGGAGAATGGCTCCCATCAGCCCCGGCCAGCATGGCAATGGGAAGGCAGGCCCAAGGCATCCACAGAGCAAAAGTCCAACGCACTTGAAGGATTGAACATTGGGTACCATTGATGTAAACCATAGTAGTCTGGTTGGACCAATTTGGGGAGGGACAGAGTGGTCTTAGCTGGAAGAACAATAAAAGTTTGGTTTGGCTCTTGAGAGACTTTGAACTACCATTGCTGTAACAGGTTTCTGGGCATTGAAATCCCTAACATCTTGAGGGCACAAAGTGTCACCCAACACCTCAGCTGTGTGTACATAATTTTGCTGCTACACCAAGCTTTTGACTGCAGTGAGCCTCACTTCTAATGTTTAGGAAATAGCACATGGAGCGTTGGAGCCTGATAGATTGTCACTGTGCTTTCGCTCTGTCCAGTAAATCAAGTTCCAACAAGACACACAGGCTAAAATTCTGCCAAGTGCCTCCTTTCTTTGGACCTTACCGCTTGTTCTAAGCAAGGATTGTTTTGAAGCCATTGTAATCCTTGGCGATTGCTACCAACCTTTGGCTTCTTCCACCTTTTTGCATTCCACTCACAACCATAAATAGCAGGTACACAACTCAAGCGCAACACGGAGAAACGAAACGGAGCCCAACCATGTAGTCTAGTTATGGCAGCATTGTGTTTAGGCGACGCTCCTTCCCGCTGAAGCACTGTTTCCCTGGACTTGCGCTGGGAGTGTCGCCTTGGCCACGCAGCAGTGTCCCACCTCTTTCCGAACCACTTGTCTTCAAAAAGTAAAAGATCTCTTTAAGCGGGTGATAGTATTGTACAGATGCAGCAGCGGCAGCAGCTATAAGAGCTTGAAGCAAAGGGAGTCTGAGCTCCCTCCCTCCCTCCCGCACCCCTCCAAGTTAAAAAGCAAAACAAAGTCAAGAAAGCACATTTTCGCCCGGCGTTGGTCTGGAGAAGTCTTTCCAACACCAGCTGTATGCAGAGCTTTCTTGGTTTTGCTGTGATCTGTATAAAAAAGGTCTCGTAAAATAAGAGTTTCATGCAGAAGGAAGTTGGCCCCAAATAGTGTCCACTTAGGTTTGGCGTACAGCACCTTACTTTTGTTTTGTTTTCTTCAGCAAAATAGAAAGGATTGTCGCCTCCTCTTGCATTGTGTCCGAGAGCAGTGTGTTCATGGGGGAATGGGTCTGTTATGGGCAGCAGGACACGGGCCTCTACGACGGCGTGTCCCAGTGGGCAGGGGGGCTGTGCCGGGTGGGGAGGACGTCGTAGTGGCAGGGGATGTGGCTGTTCCTGGGCAGGTCGTAGGGGTTCTGGAGGTAGCCAGCGTTGCGCGGACGGATCTCGTGGACCACGCTGACCGTGGGCTCTGTGGAGGCAAGACCGAGAAAACACTGAGTCGCCTTTCCCCGACAATGGACATGCTCAGAAATAAAACACAGACCCGTCAAGCTACCATGCAATGTACTGGGCAAGTCACTCTCTCAGCTTCAGAGGAATGGAATGGCAGGCCACTTTTTGTGGCCCCTTGAACTTGTGGTTCAAGGAGTGAAATACAGAACACAGGGAGAGTACCAATCTGGGACTACCAGCATCTTTGGTGGATATCAAGCTATTTCTTAGATTTCGGATTCCAGCACAGAGAGAGAAGCCAGATCCAACATATGGACTCCAGTGATAGGGTTGCTTTAGAATTGCTCGGAGTTGGAAACAACTTGAAGGCACACAACAACAACGACCTAATTAATAAAAAAAATTGTAAAGTGAGGTGCTAAAAATGTATCTGCAGCCTCAAAAGGTTTTGCTTAATTTTAAGTTCAACCCCTTACTACTGCTACGATGTGCAGATGTGTTCCAAGTTCTCAACTTCTTCCTCATTCTCAGTTTGGATTGTGCCAAAAAAATTAAAATACCTTGTATGACCGATTTCGGACTAGGTCCTAAGCCCAATTTCTGCTCTTTTCATACTGCTTTGCTTCAAAATGCAAATGAATGCCAGGAAGTTCTAGACGAATCAAGTGTTTCTCCTCTGCAGTGAAAGAGTGTCAGGGCAATGCTATGGAAGAGATGCAACCAACTCCAGAAGCTACTGAATAAATACTAGTGCTACAATTCAATGCACTTTTGCTTATGAGCACATCTTGCTGAATGCAGTCAGACTGCTTTCTTAACAAATAGAAGAGTTGGTTCTAAAAACTGCATTTATCCACTGATGGTATTTCTAAACAGATTGTCACCAGAATTGGAGTGGGTTTTTCCATTAGCATTACACTTCCTAGAATGCTAAGGTTTCTGCAGTTAGAGGCTGGTAGACATCTGACATACTGAGAATTTATCAAAGGACAGCTCTGTATTGATGCTGTATTGGAACAGGCTTAGGCTGTCAGGCTGGGAGATCCAGATTCAAGCCCTCATGAGGTGCAGAACTCTTTTTCCTCTTTGCTAGGCTGATCCCACAGAATTGCTATAGAATCATAGAATAGTAGAGTTGGAAGAGACCTCAAGGGCCATCTAGTCCAACCCCCCGCTAAGAAGCAGGAAATCGCATTCAAAGCACCCCCGACAGATAGCCATCCAGCCTCTGCTTAAAAGCTTCCAAAGAAGGAGCCTCCACCACATTCCGGGGGAGAGAGTTCCACTGCCGAACAGCCCTCACAGTGAGGAAGTTCTTCCTGATGTTCAGGTGGAATCTCCTTTCCTGTAGTTTGAAGCCATTGTTCCGTGTCCTAGTCTGCAGGGCAGCAGAAAATAAGCTTGCTCCCTCCTCCCTATGACTTCCCCTCACATATTTGTACATGGCTATCATGTCTCCTCTCAGCCTTCTCTTCTGCAGGCTAAACATGCCCAGCTCTTTAAGCCTCTCCTCATCGGGCTTGTTCTCCAGACCCTTAATCATTTTAGTCGCCCTCCTCTGGACGCTTTCCAGCTTGTCAGCATCTCCCTTCATCTGCGGTGCCCAAAACTGGACACAGTATTCCAGGTGTGGTCTGACCAAGGCAGAATAGAGGGGGAGCATGACTTCCCTGGATCTAGACGTTATTCCCCTATTGATGCAGGCCAGAATCCCATTGGCTTTTTTAGCTGCCGCATCACATTGTAGGCTCATGTTTAACTTGTTGTCCACGAGGACTCCAAGATCTTTTTTGCACACACTGCTGTCAAGCCAGGCGTCCCCCATTCTGTATCTTTGATTTCCATTTTTTCTGCCATTTTTTCTTCCATTTTTTCTACCTATGAAGGTAAAGCAGGGAGAGGAGGAGAACCAGGACCTGGGACACCTTTGTTGATCAGTAGAGGACCTTCTACACAGGCCCAAAATCCGTGATGGGTTGCAGGTTAACCAGAGGCATCCAAAAAACTCAAGTTAATCCAGATTAATCCGGAGTAAATTGGGATTAATAAAAGGGCCGGATCTTTCCAGGTGCTGGGCCTTGGTGATTGACTCTTGGAATCACCTTCCATGATCCCGGGGGGTCAATCCTCACTGACATCCGGTTCTTCAGGCTGTACCCCGATCCTCCCCTCTCAGCTCCCCATTTCCCCTCTAAACTTACTGGAGGAGCCTGGCTGCATCGGCAGGGCCCTTGGAGAAAGCTTCTGACTTGTCAAAAGCCCAGGGTTTGGGGCTATTGTGGGGTCTCAGTCCTGAGAGGAGCTGGGATATAAAATCCCAGTTCCTCTCGGTATTTGGGCCTGTGTGGAAGAGCCCTAGAAAAGCTATGATGGATCTAGTTCTCGTGGGTTTCTGGATGCACTTACTTACCCACGTCGTAGATGTTCTTGTTGGCGCTCGACAAGGCTGGCGCATCCGCATACGACGAGTCCCGGTGCCCGGGGGACTTCATTTCCACGTAGCTGCTCTCGGGGTGTTTGCATGTCACGACGGGGGGGTCTTTGATGGTGGCGTAAGGGTTTTCGCTGCTGTTGAGGGAACAGGTGCTGGAGCTGCAGGCCGATTCCTTCATGTAGTCTGCAAGACAAGAGCCGGCCCAGCGGCCCCTTAGCCGGCGAGCTAGGAAGCCGTGTGAAAGGGGAGAGGGTTCGGGGGGAGATCTGGCCCTCAAAGCTTCCAGCACCATGACCCACCAGTTACGCCTCAGGTATCTCCGAACCACTGTCTCTCCAAACCATCTGCTCATCCAAACTCACTCGCAAGTCATTTCCTGAACATTCGGTAGGAAGAAAAACAGCCCTTCAGTGCCACGGCTCTCAGGGTTACAAGGGTCCCATTGCAATTGTACAGCATTGCATTTGGCCCAGCCCACCCGGCGCCCCAGAAGCCTCACAAGGGGGAAAGCCCCATTCCCCTCCATGTGTCCTCCACCCCTGAAACCATGCACAGTTGCCCCACTCGTCTGGGGACAGTCCCAACCTGCTATTTGCCCTTCACCGAAAAAAACAAAACCAACCATGCGCCATTTCCCCATCTGCCCAGAGACAGCTTTTCAGCATGAAATGCAACAACGTACTGGAACGACATGCGCCAGGGATTCCCCACAATGCATCACACGAAGGGTGTATCTACAGGGCAGAATTAATGCAGTTTTGATAGCGCTTGAATTGCCATGGCTCAATGCGAGGGAATTGTATGCATTTTGCAAGGCCTTGGACCAAACTGCAACTCCTTGGATTCCACAACATTGAGCTGTGACAGTGAGTCACACTGCATTCATTCATACAAACAGCTATCTGTAAAGATAAGTAGCAACAGAACAGTCGAATTTTGTGATGCTAAAACAAGTCTGAGTGGAAAATGCATGGTTCACCATTGTAGACATTTTGTGAAGCCTATGGCAGCATTAAGATCCTATATTTATTTATATTCTCCCTTCACCAATATTTAGACAACAAACATTTTGTATCCATGGTTCTCTTTGCTGATTTCTCTTGCTGCCCGACTATCTGCAGGAGCCTACTATTTGGGTTTAAGACTATGTTGCATGTGTTCTTGGTTACAAGCACAGTATTATGTTTAATAGCAAAAGCACATTGCACAGTGGTACAGAAAACATTATTAGCAGGTAAGGAGAGCAAACAAACAGCCAACCAACCATTTTGCTTTCCTGTGGGTAGGAAAACCTGGCCATCAAATGAAAAGGTTTGACCGCAGCTATGAGCATCTTAAGAACACATTTGCCCTTGGCAAAGAGACTTACCTGTGACTTTTAAGGATATTAGCTGTTTGTTTTTGTTTTTTTGCATGGTTCCTTAGGATAACTCCAGAAAGACCCAACCTACTACTGAAAATCCCATTAGGGCTTTGCTTCCCCTGCCATCTAAGTCTGTCACCAAACTGCAAACCCCAGGATCCCATAGGATGGAGACATGTGGTCCTGGGATTTGCGGTTTAGTGACACACTTATATAGCACTTTGAGAGCTTTTGTGCAATGCCCTGAAACTACGATTTCAAGATAGGCTGGGTCAGTCTTCCGTTCCTTTCCTTGGTACTTTGGGGACGATTAAAGGGGATACATAAGAGCCTCTGCTTAATCTAGAAAGCTCATAGGTCCCTTGCAAAACTGCAAATCCTTGCTTTCGATGGATGGAGGCTCAGTGACAGTAAAGCGATAATAGAACGGTCTCTATCGGCATAGAATGGATTTGTCTGATGCAGCAAAACAGGCTCCTGGCACCTTAAGAGCTCACGTGACTGTCCTCTTGGGAAATCAAATTAATGCACTTTGCTCATCCTTGGGATTTTAATATTATTGATTGATTTTTTTAAAAAAAGACAAGCCTGTCCTTGCATATTTTTCCATCCAAAGTGTGGTTCATTTAGCCACTTGGTTTAGAGCACAAGCATTACCCATTGGCTCCATGATCCAGCTAACTGGCACATGATATGAGAGGTCTCTTTGGATTAGCCCATTAGCCACACTGTGCCACTCCTACAATGCTAGCTGTCATTTAACTGCCAAGGGTCCATCCTGTCCAATCCTGGGAATTGTAGTTTGGCAAAGCTCAGTTTTCCATGTTATTTGCATATGCTTTGCCCGTCTTAAATGGAGTACACGTTGGCACACTTGGTCCTTTGAGAGCCTGGAAAATAGCTCTCCTAATACTCCAAGCAGCTTGGTTAGGCATTGGATGAACTTCTTAAGATCTGTTTATCCTAACTTCAGATGCATTTGTTATAGTAAACCTATTTGAGACACAATTTAATCTGGATTCAGCCTGTTGCAGTTTGATGCTTCACAATTCTTCCTTCTGCCACTACTTCCCACTACTTAAAAAAACTGGATTTAGGTCCAAATTCACCATATCAACCAGAGAGAGCACATATGCATGGGTGTCATAATGAAAAGTTAGATCAAGATAGGGAGAAAGACAACAACTAACATGAAGACAGACCCAATTGAGGGTTGGTAAGGTACAGATTTCTCCCAATGTGTTATATGGCAGCTGCTAATATTGAGATGGCCCCAGTTATACTGACTTCTGTCTTCTACGGCGATGAGACTTCAGCTTTCTGATATGTGTGACAAACAAGACTTCACCCCAAAGTTTCTGCAGCCTATTTGTGCCACTTGACTACATAACCCATGCTTCTCTTTCCCTGGACTGGCAGCCACTTGCACCTCGCACTGGAGCTGGTCTGCAGACAACTACTTGGACTAGAATCCAATGAGATTCAGGCCAAAATGCAGAGGACTTGATGTGGGAAACAGCCAAAGCGAAGTGCAACTGGACAGTGTGTTTTCACTCTGCATCTTCGCACTAGACAGAAATATTAAGAGTGAGCGGGGTGTGGCCAAATGTGATGCTGGACATGGACATCTTTGGGATGTGCACAGCTCCAGCCATGAGGATTGTTCTGGTTTTGCTGCCTGACTCCAAGGCGCATGAATCACAGAATCAGAGTTGGGAGAGACTGCAACGGCCTTCCAGTCCAAACCCCTGCTTTTGCGGCTGTAAGCCAGTCTCCGAGCTTTGACCCCAACATCCACAAAGCATCAGTATAATGCCATGATACCTATCCTACTACCCTTTCGCCTTGGTGTAATTTAGCATGGTTTCCTTTACTATATCTTTGCAACCACCCTGCCTGTGACACACACTCCTCCTTTGCACTGTTAAGGAAGAAAAACTGAGATGGAGAGAGTGAATTGCCCAAGGCTGGGACACAAATCTGCCAAACCCGAATCCAGTGGCACTTCTCGAAGGAGAAGAGTTTACTGAGGGATGTGTGACCAAGTTGTGGCAACAACATGGGGCAAAGTGAGAGGATCCACATGGATACCAGCCCTGTCAGGGTAAAGCCCTGCATCCTTTGGAGAATCCCATCCCCAAACTCTGCCCAGTTGGCGCCCGACTGCTTACTGGCCGATCAGTAATGCCTTTGGACCAGCCAGCTCGGCTCTCCTGCTAAGGGCTCACTTGCCGGCATCGGATACTATACCTTTGAAGCCTTTGTCCATAATGTATGTGTTCTGGCGTCTATTCATCCCACAAGTACCTGCACAAAAATGATATACAACGGAAAATGCATAAATATCTTTATGCAAACTGGATGAAAGACCTTTCCCCCTCTGCTTACTGGGATCCCATGGGGTCGGGGGCAAGCCCAGACCCCTGCACTGCTCAAAGGGGGCTTATGGGGAAACCGTGTTGGGCTGTTTCCAGGGAAAGCTGACCCGTTTACGGGCCGAGAGAAGTCTTGGCCTCTCCAAGAGCCATTGAATGCCACCAGTTGCTCTCATAACTAAACAATCAATCTATGCCGTACTCAGCTACTTTGGTGTTTTGTTTTTGCATCTGCAGATGCAGGACAGTGTTTCAGCCCCATGTATTTGAGCAGACCTGCCTCAGCCAAAGCCTGCATCGACCAAAAGGTTTTGCAAACAAATTCTGTGCCGCCATGCAACTTGCACTTAAGCCTCAGTAAGGAACGGCCACATGAAAAACCTTAGTATGGAGCAGAATTGAGCACTCGGCGAATTCAAGATTTTATTTAGAATATACGTATTTATATATATGTTTCTAGACCTCATGGTTGGCATCACAGACCAGGCCAATTCCTGGCGAAATCTCAGAAAGCAGAGGGGGAACTGAGCAGCTTCAACTGTGAGAGATGTAAGAAGAAGAGCGAGAATTTGCATTTGCATCTGTCTTCCTGTTGTTCTGGAAGGTGCAATCCTTCCCTCGCAAAGCAAAACAGAAGCATAAAGGCAAGATGTGTAAGATCATTTGCACTTGCCGCAGTCTCTGCACACCTTCTAAGCCAATGGCTTTCCTCATGGCAGAGCTCTTGGATGAGAACAATTAGCTGAATAAACTATGTGAAATGAATAAAAACATATAGCAACAGGTTTGCTTGATACATAAAAAACTGTCACAATCTAAAGAGCTGTGGCACGTTGCTTACAAATGAAGGGGGAAAAACTGGTGTGGTGCGGACTTCTCAGTGGATTCAATGGCAAGACGTGGTAAAGGTGTCTCGCCTCCAAGCCGTCCTTCGGATATGTTTCTTTACAGAAGGGATGCCAATATATTCTGCTGCTATTTTAAGACCCTTTCTTCACAGTTGGAACTCCTCAGCAGGAAAAAGCTGCCGTTTTGAGGAGAAAATGCAGCCAAATCAGCAGTGAAGTCAGCATGATCCATGCACACCAAGCTGCACCATGTAGAATCCATCAAGTTGGAAGGGCTATCTAGTCCAACCTCCTGCCATGCAGGAAAAGCACAACCAAAGCACCCTGGACAGATGGCCATCCAGTTTTTGCCTGCTTAGAATTCCTTCCTTAACAGCAAAAGTGTTAGAACACTAAAGCTTCCAGCAATGGAAAAGGAAACCTCGGGGTGCATTATGCTATACAATGACTGCACTTTAATTGCTTTGGTTCAATGCTATGGAATCATGGGAGCTGTAGTTTGAACAAGGGTTTGAGCCTTACCAAATAATGTCTTACCAAACTACAGACCCCAGGATTACATAGCATTGAGCCAAATAGGAGTTCCAGGCACTCCTGAAGCAGCTTCCCCTTTTGCTTTGACTCAGCATGAACATTACTGTATGACCTGCTTCTAATGCGCACGCTCATTTTGGCAAGGCCATTTAGCCCCGAAAGGTGAGCATTAGATTCAAGTAAATAGGGTTTTCTGATACTAGTATGTCACTAGAAGCAAGTGCAATATATTGAAAGAGAAGCCCGGGCTGTGGCGCAGGCTGGAAAGCAGCTGCAATCAATCACTGCAATGACTCACTCTGACCAGGAGGTCATGAGTTCGAGGCCCGGCTTGGAGCCTATGTTTGTTTGTCTTTGTTCTATGTTAAAAAGCATTGAATGTTTGCCTTCATGTGTAATGTGATCTGCCCTGAGTCCCCTTTGGGGTGAGAAGGGCGGAATATAAATGCTGTAAATAAATAAATAAATAAGAGAAGCAAATACAGTTGATGCATCTAGTCTTCTGGACACTAAGGGCCCTTCCATACAGCCATATAATCCAGAATATCAAGGCAGATAATCCACATCACCTGTTTTGAACTGGGCTATCTGAGTCCACACCGCCATATGATCCAGTTCAATGTGGATTTTATACAGCTATGTGGAAAGGGGCCTAACACAGACTTGCAGTAGTTTTGGGGGGCCTTTGATACTACACTATTATAGCACTATGATTCCAATTCAACGGCCATGACAACAACCTAGGAATTTGCATATTAAGGTAAAAGGTTAAGGTTTCCCCTGACGTTAAGTCCAGTAGTGTCCGACTCTGGGGGTTGGTGCTCATCTCCATTTCTAATCTGAAGAGTCGGCGTTGTCCGTAGACTCCTCCAAGGTCACGTGGCCGGCATGACTGCATGGAACGCCGTTACATTCCTGCCGGAGCGGTACCTATCGATCTACTCACATTTGCATGTTTTCAAACTGCTAGGTTGGCAGGAGCTGGAGCTAACAGATTTGAACCTGGGATTTGAACCTGGGACCTTTCGGTCTGCAAGTTCAACAGCTCAGCGCTTTAACACACTGTGCCATCGGAGGCTCAGACTATTGAGACTTTCCTGCCAAATGACTCTGATGCTTCGCCAAACTGCAAGCCCCGGGAAGTCATACGGAGCAGCTGAAGTGTTACCAAAGCGTGCTATATTTGTGCTACGTGAAAGTGACTCTGTTGTGACTGGGGCCCAGCCTTGTGGGACAGCAAATACAGTAGAGTCTCACTTATCCAACACTCACTTATCCAACATTCTGGATTATCCAAGCCATTTTTGTAATCAATGTTTTCAAAACATCATGTTATTTTGGTGCTAAATTCGTAAATACAGTAATTACTACATAGCATTACTGCATACTCAACTACTTTTTCTGTCAAATGTGTTGTATAACATGATGTTTTGGTGCGTAATTTGTAAAATCATAACCTAATTTGATGTTTAATAGGCTTTCCCTGAATCCCTCATTATCCAACCTATCGCTTATCCGACGTTCTGCCGGCCCGTTTATGTTGGATAAGTGAGACTCTACTGCAGGGGTCCCCAAACTAGGGCCCGGGGGCCGGATGCGGCCCATCGAAGCTATTTATCCGGCCCCCATGGCACAAGGGCAGAAGGGGGTTGGACTAAATGACCCAAGGGGTCTCTTCTTCTCTTACAACCCTTATTATTATTATTATTATTATTATTATTATTATTATTATTATTACTACTACTACTACTATCATCATTATATTGTATGACACAGCAAACAAGATAGATATGCTGGATTTCATATCACAAAATCACATTATTATTATTATTAACATTGAGGCTGGGTGGCCATCTGTCAGAGGTGCTTTGCTAGTGCTTTGGTGCACAAAGGCAGAAGGGGATTGGACTCAATGGCCCAAAGGATCTCTTCCAACCCTTATTATTATTATTATTATTATTATTATTATTATTATTATTATTATTATTAACATTGAGGCTGGGTGGCCATCTGTCAGGGGTGCTTCGCTTGTGCTTTTGGTGCACAAAGGCAAAAGGGGGTTGGACTTAATGGCCCAAGGGATCTCTTCCAACCCTCTTTATTATTATTAATAATAATAATACTAATAATAATACTAATAATAATAATAATAATAATAAACATTGAGACTGGGTGGCCATCTGTCAGGGGTGCTTTGCTTGTGCTTTCGGTGCACAAAGGCAGAAGGGGATTGGACTCAATGGCCCAAAGGGTCTCTTCCAACCCTTCTTATTATTATTATTATTATTATTATTATTATTATTATTATTATTAACATTGAGGCTGGGTGGCCATCTGTCAGGGGTGCTTCGCTTGTGCTTTTGGTGCACAAAGGCAAAAGGGGGTTGGACTTAATGGCCCAAGGGATCTCTTCCAACCCTCTTTATTATTATTAATAATAATAATACTAATAATAATAATAATAATAATAAACATTGAGACTGGGTGGCCATCTGTCAGGGGTGCTTTGCTTGTGCTTTCGGTGCACAAAGGCAGAAGGGGATTGGACTCAATGGCCCAAAGGGTCTCTTCCAACCCTTCTTATTATTATTATTATTATTATTATTATTATTATTAACATTGAGGCTGGGTGGCCATCTGTCAGGGGTGCTTCGCTTGTGCTTTTGGTGCACAAAGGCAAAAGGGGGTTGGACTTAATGGCCCAAGGGATCTCTTCCAACCCTCTTTATTATTATTATTATTATTATTATTATTATTATTATTAATAATAATAATAATAAACATTGAGACTGGGTGGCCATCAGTCAGGGGTGCTTCGCTTGTGCTTTTGGTGCACAAAGGCAAAAGGGGGTTGGACTTAATGGCCCAAGGGATCTCTTCCAACCCTCTTTATTATTATTATTATTAATAATAATAATAATAATAATAATAATAATAATAATAAACATTGAGACTGGGTGGCCATCTGTCAGGGGTGCTTTGCTTGTGCTTTCGGTGCACAAAGGCAGAAGGGGATTGGACTCAATGGCCCAAAGGGTCTCTTCCAACCCTTATTATTATTATTATTATTATTATTATTATTAACATTGAGGCTGGGTGGCCATCTGTCAGGGGTGCTTCGCTTGTGCTTTTGGTGCACAAAGGCAAAAGGGGGTTGGACTTAATGGCCCAAGGGATCTCTTCCAACCCTCTTTATTATTATTATTATTATTAATAATAATAATAATAATAATAATAAACATTGAGACTGGGTGGCCATCTGTCAGGGGTGCTTTGCTTGTGCTTTCGGTGCACAAAGGCAGAAGGGGATTGGACTCAATGGTCCAAAGGGTCTCTTCCAACACTCTTTTTTATTGTTGTTGTTGTTGTTGTTGTTATTATTATTATTATAATGGCCAACTATAGTCCGGCCCTCCAATGGTCCGAAGGATCGTGAACCGGCCCCCTGTTTAAAAAGTTTGGGGACCCCTGCTCTACTGTATAAACATATGCTCTCTTTAGATTGAAATGCACAGTGCTGTTTCTTTTCTGTCCTGACAACTATGTGGTAATGCCTACGTTCTGTCACTAGATGGCACTGCAAGCACCGTCAGCTATCGCATTCAAACAAAGCTCACATTGACATTAAGGCATCCAAGTAAAGAGACCTTAAAAGCATATGTTTCCATGCTCGCTGTACAATATGGCAACAGTAACACCAAGTCCTTCTTCTCCAGATAGAGCTGAAGGGCAGATTTAAGAATGGTTTTGAGGGGGTTGCATTGAGAAGCGACTTTTCACAAGCACAGTGTGTTCTACAAAAAACAGCGAATCGTTACAAAACAGAAGCTACATAATCTGGGAGGTGGGGAAATGTACCGAAATGGAGACGGAGTGGTGGGTTGGAATGCAATTTGGTTTCGTCGGGACATGTAAACAAACCCACGTGGATCTTGACAAAGAAGGACCCAGAACTGTACTAGGTTCCCCTCCAGAGAATGGAATGCTTGAACCGTACTGACCTAGATCATTGAGGTAGCCGTAGGCCCTCCAGTCTGCAGGGTCTCTGTCAAGGGTTTTGTGACTGCGCTGTTCAAAGAGGCACGACAGCAAGGAGTTAGAGGCAAAGCAACCAAGGAGCCCCACCGAGAAACGACGAGGAGGAGGGCATCAAAACGGGGCTGGCTCAATATGGGTGAAGGATATAGGACAGAAGGATATCAGATTGGTGAAAGTGGGGCATGCAGGGCACAGAGCTTGCCTTCCAAGTGGAGCAAAGAAAGCTAAGTGACACAAGCTCTTTGACTACAACCCAGAACAACACCAAAGACAAGGAAAGGGTTCGGCCACCATCACCACCGCCACACGCTAATGGGGAAAGAAAGGGAAGTTGAATGCACAGAGGTCTATAATCCACAGTGAAACGGAAAAAGGGAAAGTATGGTATATAATATAGTTTAAAGTAACTAATTTATGAGTTCTATATTCCTATCTATATATATAAAAGGGTAATGAAATTTCGGCCTAGGACAAAACAACAAAACTACACATCCCAGAAACACTAAACTTGGCAGCACAACCCCTCATCCAGGCCTCTACGTTCATACAACAAAAAGAAAAGAAAAATAAAGTCCTAATTAGAGGGAGAGGAAGAATTGCTTTTATCCAATTGCTGCCAGTTAGAAGGCTATATAAGCTCCGCCCACTTGGTCTCCTAGCAACCCACTCAGCCCAGGGGACAGGCAGAGTTAGGCCTCACTTAGGCCTCTTCCACACTGCCTATAAGATACAGATTATCTGATTTTAACTGGATTATATGGCAGTGTAGACTCAAGGCCCTTCCACACAGCTATATAACCCATTTATAATGGACTTAATGTAAGGTAAAACCTTTACCCTTTACCTTAACTACCACCAATTCCTCAATACTTTATTTCCCATACCACCATACTTCGCCACAGCAACACATGGCTGGGCACAGCTCGTGGTGATATAATCTTTTATATATCCAATCTGTAACACCAACTCCTATCCAACTTGTATAAGAAAGGGATTGTGGTGACGTACCTACTTAAGTCTGAACTGAATTTGAATGAAGTCAGTGATAAACCATAACCCTGTCCCTGTTGTATATCCAACAACTAATGTTAATCTATTTGCAGAATTTTTCCAAACAAGCAATGTATATTCTAAATTAAGTATCCAATAATTATATTATTATGCAACTGGAATTGCATTATAATAATTATATTATTATGCAACTGGAATTGGGGCCGGGCTGTGGCGCAGGCTGGTGAGCAGCCTGCTGCAATAAATCACTCTGACCATGAGGTATGAGGTCATGAGTTCGAGGTCAGCCCGTAGTTGGGTGAGCAACCGTCAATTAAAAAATAAAAAGCCCCTGCTCGTTGCTGACCTAGCAATCCGAAAGATAGTTGCATCTATCAAATAGGAAATAAGGTACCACATATAAAGTGGGGGGGCAAATTTAACTAATTTACGACGTTGGAATGAGGAAGTGCCGTCACAGTGGATGATGATGCAGCTGCTCCCCCCTGTGGCCAGAATCGAACATCCCCTCAGGAGAAGGTTAAATTGCCTCTGCGTCTATCTCTGTCTCGGTTCTATGTGTATGTGGGCATTGAATGTTTGCCTGAGTCCCCTTCGGGGTGAGAAGGGCGGAATATAAATACTGTAAATAAATAAATAAATAACTCATAACATAAATGTATAATATGGCAACACTTCACATAAGTATACCTATAAACCTGTTGCAGTTTCAGGTTTTACTCTCAGTCTTAACACATAAGGTAAATGAAACCAAACAATTTTTTTTAACTAACGTCTTGATAATAACGTGAAATTTGAGACTGCAATAATTTTAAAGGAATACTTATGTAAAGTGTTACTAAAGTATACATATTTATGTTAAGAACTGTACAAACTCAGTTGGATAACAACTCCAGCAGCATTTGAGAACATTATCAAGCGGTACCTATTGATTTAAAAAGGTAAAGGTAAAGGTTTCCCCCTGACATTAAGTCCAGTCATGTCTGACTCTGGAGGTTGGTGCTCATCTCCATTTCTAAGCCAAAGAGCCGGCGTTGTCTGTAGACACCTCCTAGTTCATGTGGCAGTCATGACTACATGGAGCGCCGTTACCTTCCACAGAAGCGGTACCTATTGATCTAAAAATGTAAAGGTAAAGGTTTTCCCCTGACGTTAAGTCCAGTCATGTCTGACTCTGGGGGTTGATGCTCATCTCTATTTCTAAGCTGAAGAGCCGGTGTTGTCCGTAGACACCTCCAAGGTCATGTGGCTGGCATGACTGCATGGAGTGCCGTTACCTTGCCGGCGGAGCAGTACCTATTCATCTACTCACATTTGCATGTTTTCGAACTGCTAGGTTGGCAGAAGCTGGAGCAACAGTGGGTGCTCACTCCGCTCCTGGGATTTGAACCTGGGACCTTTCGGTCTGCAAGTTCAGCAGCTCAGTGCTTTAACACACTTCACCACTGGGACTCCCACCTATTGATCTACTCACACTTAAATGTTTTCAAACTGCTAGGTTGGCAAAAACTGGGGCTAATAGCAGGAGCTCACCCCACTCCACTAAAGATGAATGTTCTCAGTGTCTCAAACGAGGGAAGGATGCCAAAGGAGAAGGGGAAAGTGCGCAGAGGAGGAGAAAATGAGGATGAGCACCTTCCGCCCAAGGTTTGGCCATCAAAGCCTCATGGAGTTTAGTTTGGTATCTTTTTCTTGAATGGATGGGGAAACAGGCCCAGGGAGGGTGGGGGGATCAATGGGGGGGTGGTCTGGGGGGCCGAGGTGAGGTCGATATCTACCTTACTGGAGAGGTTTCCATCCAGATTACTGGGAAAGACCCGTGACGTCACGCCACAAGGCAAGGTGTGGTAGCTTGGGTTGGAAAAACAGTGAGCAGTGCTGCTACCTTGAGAGACATCTGGGGAGAAAACAAGGCGACACAAGAGTCTTTTTTGGAACTGCTGGATATGGAGGGGCAAGGCCAGCAAAGGCCTATCGTGGAATCATAGGATAATAAAATTGGAAGGGACCACATGGGCCATTCTGCCAAGCAGAAAAAGCACAATCTAAGCACCCCAACAGATGGCCACCCAGCCTTTGTAATAATAATAATAATAATAATAATAATAATAATAATAATAATAATAATAATAATACATCACACAGTCTTAGACACTTGGGAAGTGTTCGACTTGTGATTTTGTGATATGAAATCCAGCATAGCTATCTTGTTTGCTGTGTCATAATGAAATAATAATAATAATAATAATAATAATAATAATAATAATAATAATAATAATAATAATAATAATAGGCATCTAGTCCAACCCTCTTCTGCCATGCAGGAAAAACACAAAGTGGCAGATGGCCATCCAGCCTTTGCAGTAGTAGTAGTAGTACTACTAGTAGTAATAATAGCAACCCCAGGGGCCATCCAGTCCAACCTCCTTCTGCCAGGCAGGAAAAACACAATCAAAACACCCCAACAGATTGCCACACTGTCTTTGTAAATAATAATAATAACAACAACAACAACAACAACAACAACAACAACAATAATAATAATACAGGAAAAACTCAGCTGCTATCAGGACCTCAAGATTGAACTTCAAAGTCTCTGGCAGAAACCAGTGCAGGTGGTCTCAGTGGTGATCGGCACACTGGGTGCCGTGCCAAAAGATCTCAGCCGGCATTTGGAAACAATAGACATTGACAAAATTACGATCTGCCAACTGCAAAAGGCCACCCTACTGGGATCTGTGCGCATCATCCGAAAATACATCACACAGTCCTAGATGCTTGGGACTTGTGATTTTGTGAAATGAATTCCAGCATATCTATCTTGTTTGCTGTGTCATACAATAAAATAATAATAATAATAATAATAATAATAATAATAATAATAATAATAATAATAGCAGTGACCCCATGGGCCATCCATTCCAACCCCTTCTGTCAGGCAGGAAAAGCACAAAGTACTCCCAGCAGATGGCCATCCAGCTTTTGCAGTAGTAATAGTAGTAGGAGTAGTAATGGCAACCCCAGGGGCCATCCAGTCTCACCCCCTTCTGCCATGCAGGAAAAGCACTCCTGGCAGATGGCCATCCAGCCTTTGCAGGAGTAGTAGTAATAGTAGTAACAGCAACCCCAGGGGCTATCCAGTCCAGCCTCCTTCTGCCAGGCAGGAAAAACACAATCATAACACCCCAACAGATGGCCACCCAGCCTTTGTAATAAATAATAATAATAATAATAATAATAATAATAATAATAATAATAGCGACCCCAGAGGCCATCCATTCCAACCCCTTCTGTCAGGCAGGAAAAGCACAATCAAAGCACCCCTAACAGATGGCCATCCAGCCTCTTTTTCAAGGCCTCCAAGGAAGGCGCTTCCACCGGACTCCCAGGCATTGAGTTCCACTGTTGAACAACTCTTCTTATGGGAAGGAAGTTTTTCCTAATGTTCAGGTGGGATCTCCTTTCCTGGGATTTGAACCCATGGCTCCATTGAGTCTTAGTCTCCAAGGCACCCGAACGCAAGCCTTGCTCCCTCTTCCTTATGACAGCCTTTCCGATATTTAAACACGATGATTAGGAATCCCTATTATGAACCTAGCCATGAATCTGCAGGCTCTACACTCTGTAACATGATTTTCTGTTCCTGGGTTATAAATGTCATTTCCTAATTGGCTCTATCATGGGGAAAGCTTATTAAACTGCAAAAAAATTGTTTTTCTGGGACATGCAGCATATTTTGCAATAGTTTTTCAATGACTATTTCATCAAGTCTTGACCAACATAGTTTATGGCAGCCACAAAAAACGTTTCGGGAGTAGAACAACTACTTTCAAAATAAGGACGACACACTTAAACAGGAAATAGCACTTTCGAACCAGGAACAGATTTTTTTCAAACGTTACATAGTGTTATCTTTAACCAAAATCTATTACAATTTGCTGCCCATCCTGACTATTTAAGGCAGGGGTCCCCAAACTTTTTAAACAGGGGGCCAGTTCACGATCCTTTAGATCATTGTTGGCTACTATAGTTGGCCACCAAAGCAATAATAATAATAATAATAATAACAACAACAACAACACACAAAGATACTGTGGGACTTCCGAATCCAGACTGACAATGTTCTGGAACACAACACACCAGACATCACAGTTGTGGAAAAGAACAAGGTTTGGATCATTGATGTCGCCATCCCAGGTGATAGTCGCATTGATGAAAAACAACAGGAAAAACTCAGCCGCTATCAGGACCTCAAGATTAAACTTCAAAGACTCTGGCAGAAACCAGTGCAGGTGGTCCCGGTGGTGATGGGCATACTGGGTGCCATGCCAAAAGATCTCAGCCGGCATTTGGAAACAATAGACATTGACAAAATTACGATCTGCCAACTGCAAAAGGCCACCTTACTGGGATCTACACGCATCATCCGAAAATACATCACACAGTCCTAGACACTTGGGAAGTGTTCGACTTGTGATTTTGTGAAACGAAATCCGGCATGTCTATCTTGTTTGCTGTGTCATACAACGTCGTTGTGTCAATAATAATAATAATAATTAAAAAAGTAGGGTTGGAAGAAACCCTTTGGGCCATTGAGTCCAACCCCCTTCTGCCTTTTTGCACCACAAGCACAAGCAAAGCACCCCTGACAGATGGCCTCCCCGCCTTAATGTTAATAATAATAATAATAATAATAATAATAATAATAATAATAATAAAGAGGGTTGGAAGAGACCCTTTGGGCCATTGAATCCAACCCCCTTCTGCCTTTTTGCACCAAAAGCGCCCGACAGATGGCCTCTCCGCCTCAATGATGATGATAATAATAATAATAATAATAATAATAATAATAATAATAATAAAAGAGAAGAGGAGAACCCTTGGGTCATTTAGCACAACCCCCTTCTACCTTTGTGCTGTGGGGGCCGGATAAATGGCTTCAATGGGCCACATATAGCCCCCGGGCCTTAGTTTGGGGACCCCTGATATAAGGCGTCCTCGCTAGCCACCCATTTCCCTTGACTTTGATGGTAAGGGCGAAACAAGCAGATAGTGAAGATCAAAAGAATAGCATACAGATTAAAATGACCCCCCTTATTAATTAAGCTGCCACTTGCAGATTTATTAACAGGCTGATACGTTTCCAAAGAACAACGAGAGAGGTTTGGAACCAAGGCCACGTCAATGAAGCACACTCGTTCTTGCCTTGTGTTAATTAAAGCCTTGGGTTGTTTTGATTTTGGCTAGAGAAACAAAATGGCAAGCGGCTGAACGGATACAGTCGCCAGTGTATCCGAATGTACCTTTTGTCAACAGTTAGTTGACTTCTGGATTCAGCGCGCCGGCAGTGTTTTGGCGTGAAATGCCAGTGTTTGCCTCTCGATGAGAAAGAACATTGTGCCAAGTGTCCTCTGCTTTGGATGAAGATTAATGTGAAGATGGGGTGGAAAATGTGAGAAGCCTTGGAACAAACAAGGGGATCCATTTCAAACAAAGCCACTTGGGAGTTAACGCATGAAGCGCAACTGGTCTATTCTTCTATTTTGCAAAGAAGTCCTCCTCAATGGGGTTGTTGTATGTTTTCCGGGCTGTCTGGCCATGTTCTAGAAGTATTCTCTCCTGACGTTTCACCCACATCTGTGGCAGGCATCCTCAGAGGTTGTGAGGTATGGAGAAACTCAGCAAGGAAGGTTTATATATATCTGAGGAATATATATAGTAAAGGTAAAGGTTTCCCCTGACATTAAGTCCAGTCATGACTGACTCTGGGGGTTGGTGCTCATCTCCATTTCTAAGCCAAAGAGCCAGTGTTGTCCATAGACACCTCCAAGGTCATGTGGCCATTGGCATGACTGCATGGAGCGCCGTTACCTTCCCTCCAGAGCGGTACCTATTGATCTACTCACATAGGCATGTTTTCAAACTGCTAGGTTGGCAGGAGCTGGGACTAACAGCGGGCGCTCATTCTGCTCCCGGGATTTGAACCTGGGACCTTTTGGTCCGCAAGTTCAGCAGCTCAGCGCTTTAACACACTGTGCCACCAGGGGCCCCATTCTTTGAAATTCATTATATATGAATTCCAAAGAATTCATAGAATAAAACAACAAAAGGATCCACAATGGCTTGGATCTAGGTTTGGATGTCTACTAATGGAAGGGTGCACCTGTCTTAAAAATCTGTGGCCTTCATAATCGATTGGGCCCAAATTTGGATAACTACTAATGGAAGGGTCCATCTGTCCCAAGTTTGTGGTCTTCACAATGGGTTGGGCCCGAGTTTGGATGTCTACTAATGGAAGAATGCATCTGTCTTAAAAATTTGTGGTTTTCACAACAGGTTGGACTCAAGTTTGGATGTTTTCTAATGGAAGGATACACCCATTTTATAATTTTGGGGTCTTCAGTGTGGTTTAGACCCATGTTACGAGGTGTACTACTAATGGAAGGATGCATATGTAGACATCATTAGTAGACATCAAAACTTGAGTCCAACCAACTGTGAAGACCACAAGGAGATATACCTCCTTCCATTAGTAGACATCCAAACTTGTGTCCAACCCATTGTGAAGACCCAAAGCTTAAGATATATGCATCATATCTTAAGCTTTGGGTCTTCACAATGGGTTCGACGCAAGTCGATGCAAGGAGGTATATCTCCTTGGGGTCTTCACAGTTGGTTGGACTCAAGTTTTGATATCTACTAATGGAAGGATGCATCTGTCTTAAGTTTGGGGTCTTCACAATGGGTTGGACCCAAGTTTGGATGTTTACTGATGGAAGGGCGCACATGTTTTGTTTAGGTTCTTCACAATGGTTTGGACCCAGGTTTGGATGTCTCCTGATGGAAGGGTCCCTCCATCCTAAACATTTGGGGTTTTCACAAGTGGTTGGATCCAAGTTTTGATGTCTACTACTGGAAAAGTCCATCCATCTTAAAAGTTTGTGGTCTTCATAATGGGTTGGATGTCTACTGATGGAAGGGTGCATCTGTCATAAATTTGGAGCCTTCACAATGGGTTCGACCCAAGTTTTGATGTGTCTACCAATGGAAGGGTGCATCCGTCTTACATTTGGGGTTCCCTCCCCCCCCCAAGTATTACAGAACATCACCCCATTTGTCAGTGCTCTACAATACTCAACACAGCATTTTGGGGAGCCAGGGGGACTGCTATGTGGAGAGAAGGTCCCCTTCCACCAACACAGTAGTCCGTGCTCAAAACTGGATCTCACCCCAATAAAAACAATCCATAAAATGACAGACAATGGTAGGAACATAGTAGAAAAGGTCCTCCACTGTGGAGAAAGAACGTCTGTATGACGTCTGCCTCTCAAACATCAATCAATGAGGTCAGACGGTGGCTTCAACTGAATCCATGCTGGGATTTCATTGGAATTTCATAGAAGCTGTTCAAGATACTGAGCCCTACCCTTTAAAGAGGTTCTGCTCCTCTAAAGATGGTTTTCAATACAGAATTGACTCACCTTGTAGCCATCGGGTTTCGAGGGCCAGTGTCTTCAAGGTGATCCTATTCCCATTCACAAAAGTGCACATTTATTGCCCCACAGGACAGTCTCAGAGTATGCAGAAACAATCACCATCTAGGACCATGTATTGATTATCTTTCCTTATAGAGACTTACCCTGTTTCCCCAAAAACATTTTACTAAGGCTTATTTTACTCCAAAAATATAGAAGGTTAAATATTATGAATAAGAATAATAATGAAAAATGCTGGCGAGGGTGCCAGGAAATTGGAACCTACATGTATATGTGGTGGGATTGTAAACATGGAAAAGGTTTTTGGGAATTGGTCATAAGGGGAATAGAAAATATTAAAAATTAGAAGGAATCCAGTGGAAATATTACTTTTAATTAAAAAAGAGGATGAGAAAGATAAGAGAGAAAAAAAATTAATAGACATGCTATTAACAGCAGCTAGATTACTAATTGCAAAATATTGGAATGGAGAAATGAAAATACAAATTAATGAATGGTATAAAGAAGTTTGGCGAATGGCACTGAATGACAAGCTAACATCAAATTTGAAAGTAAAGAAGGGATTGTGGAAAGTATTTGGAGAAAATTTCTAGAAAAATTATTGGAAAAAGAAGATGGGAATTTACCTCCAAATGAGGAATTGAACTTTTGGTGGGACAACAGAAGAAGAGATGGCTCCGGAGAAGGGGAGCACAGGGGTGAATGTAAATAAAAGAGGGGGAAATGTATAGAATATGTTTATGTAATTGTAACTTTTTCTCAAATAATAATAATAAAAAATAATGAAAAAAATAAGCCGTAGCATGATTTTTAAGGATGCCCAAAATATAAGCCCTACTTCAAAAATAAGCTCATAAAAATGGGAAAAAATAAGACATTCCCTGAAAATAAGCCCTAACACATCATTTGGAGCAAAAAATAATATAAGACCCTATTTTTGGGGAAAGAGGGCACTGCACAGCCTGAAGTTCTTGCAATGTATATATTAGGCATGTCCGATCAATGAAAAAAATGTTTCAGTTCTCGTTTCTAAAGTAGGGGGCGCTGGCGCTTCGATATAAAAAGTATTTCCGATTTTTTCACCCCAAAATTTTGGATATTTCCAAAAATTCGTAATGATTCTAAATGTTTCTAAAATGGCAGACGCGCATGCGCAATCGCTACACACCGGGCTTGTATGGCAATCTTCCATGTGGACGCAGAGGACGTTAGCCC
Organism: Anolis carolinensis; assembly: GCF_035594765.1. NCBI lineage: Eukaryota > Metazoa > Chordata > Lepidosauria > Squamata > Anolidae > Anolis > Anolis carolinensis. The sequence continues at coordinate 7,402,811 of NW_026943822.1, read as the reverse complement.
CCACCTTTGCATCCATCGTGGAAGCTTCTGATTGGCCGGGGAGCGGCAGCCATGTTAGGCTGCGCTAAGCTCCCATTCAAGGTAGGTTGCAGAAACAAAAAAATGTTTTTAAATATTTAAAAAAATATATTTAAAAAAAAGATTTTGGGGGGGGGGGGGATTAATGAAACATTAAGAGACAATTAGAGAATGGGCCAACAATGGTTCGAATTACATTGCTGGTTGTACTGTGAGACAATGTCTCGGAATGCGTATCAAAAAGCGATAACAATCCGAAATAATTCCGATATACGATTCAAAACGATTTTTTGGACATGTCTAGTATATATGTCCAAGGCTTCCCCCTTCTCCACCTTGCCCTAATGAGAGGTTTTGCTAGGTGACAAAGATTATTTGGCTTGGAAATGTGCCACCATGCCTCTCCTTCCGTATCAGAATGTGAATGTCACTGTGACTTTTGCACACCTCTCAAGACAAATTGGCAGCCGGTAAGAAAACTCTGTGCAACAAAGCGGCTGGAAGCGTTCCTTTTGTCTGCATGGCTCCCGCCTTGAGCCCAGGGTCCCCTCTTCACTGACGCAGTTTGGTTTGAGAAACAATCATGGAAGATTTACTTTGGCGAAAAAGACAAATGTTCCAGCAGGCCTGTTCGGCCCCGGTTGATGGCAAAATTAAATGCCGTTCCCAGTGAGAAAAGCAATTTCTCGAAAGCAGGCTCATACCACAATAAACACTGGGGAGAATTAGGAAATGTGAGGGCTGAATGCCAGCCAAGTCTATAAGAGGACATTAAAGGCAGGGGCTTCTAATCTCAGGAGATTTGACTGACCACTTCATTGGGATTTTCTTTGCTGTCGGAAAATACATGTCCATTGCCTTTTCCATCTCCAGTATCTATCAGCATGAACCCCATCATTTTCACAGATATATATATGGATCTGGGAATCTGACCTCAGCCTGAGTGAAGGAAATACGTCTGCAGTAGATCTGATCTGTGAAAATGAGGGTTAACGTAATAATATTATTAATAACCATAGTACTCTGGGGAAGATCCAAATGTGTTAAAAATTGGTGGCTAAAAGGGATCAAAATGCCCTCTGTTTATGGCGATTTTCACCCCTCTAGCCCAAAAACTGAGGGGGGGGGGGATGAACCTTGGAAGCCTTCCCATTGCCTCCAATGGCATGAAAATTTTCATGTTTTGTGTTAGCCAGACGAAAATTTGTGTCGTATAGGCAGCCCATTTTCGTTAGTGGGACAAGAATACGAAAATGAGACGACACAAATGAAACTACACAAAACGAATAGCAATTCCACACGAATGAACAATAATGTGGAAGTCTATTGACAGCTGTTGGCTGCCAGTGCCTGACAAGTGTCCAGGAAAGAAAGAAGGAAGGAAGCAAGGAAGGTAACTACCGTGTTTCCCCGAAAATAAGACAGTGTCTTATATTAATTTTTGCTCCCAAAGATGCTCTAGGTCTTATTTTCAGGGGATGTCTTATTTTTCCATGAAGAAGAATTCACATTTATTGTTGAACATTTATTATATACTGTACAGTGGTTGTCATCACAAACCAGTATAACCAGACAAACTGTGAATCCTATCAAGAATTTCTTGTTACTACCATTATTTCCATGTACAACTGTCTATGGTACGTACATTTACTGATCCTGCATGCTCTGGTGTTCTGTTCAACGGGCATGCTTCCAAACAAAAACTTTGCTAGGTCTTACTTTCGGGGGAGGCCTTATATTTAGCAATTCAGCAAAACCTCTACTAGGTCTTATTTTCTGGGGATGTCTTATTTTAGGGAAAACAGGGGAATGGGCACAGATATGGTACATTGAGAAGAAGATAATTGGAAGTCCCCCAAATCAGATTGCTTAGAGTCTCAACAACATAATATTATTATGTCGCCAACAAAAGACTCATGTCGCTGACTCTCTTGTATTTGTGTCTATTTTTTGATTGAGGATTGGCATTTCTAACCCTGTCCTGTAACAAGAAAGGCTCTTCCTAGGAAGAAGGTCATGGGGACCCACACTTTGGAGAGAACGGACATAGGTTCCCCTCCCCACCATCCCACGAAGAAGTTCATTGTCCCAAAGAGCCTCTTACCGGAGAGGGAGTAGTCGGTGTTTGTCATCCGCATGGCTGGCGTGTAGGAGACGCTTGGCATGTCGTGGCCTTTCTTCTGCTTCCGCCGATACCACACAAACAGTGCCAGCAAAACCATAATAATTAGCAGGAGGATAATAATCCCAATGATTGCTCCCACTGAATGCCGCTCGGATCCAAGAGCCGGACTAATTTTAGTATAGGGGTTTAATTCTTCCATCATGAGGGCCGCTGTTAAAAATAATTCACAATGTGCCGTTAAAATTGAGTGGCAGGGGCCATTCCGCTGGAGAAAAAAGGGGGCTTTGTGTTATATATCTCTTCCCTGCTCTCCCTCCCGTTTCCCTTGTGAAAGGCTGTAGATACTTTGCCAGTTCAAGCCTTTTGGCTGCGTCGTTTCTCAGCCAAGTGGGGATTGGACATGCAAAGGCCTTTCCCATTCTTTTCAACTAGAACAGGGCTCACATATTGTGAGAATGGCAACTTCCAATAAGGTAAAGTTAAAGGTTTCCCCTGACGTTAAGTCCAGTCATGTCCGACTCTGGGGGTTGGTGCTCATCTCCATTTCTAAGCCGAAGAGCCGGCGTTATCCGTAGACACCTCCAAGGTCATGTGGCCGGCATGACTGCATGGAGTGCTGTTACCTTCCCGTCGGAGTGGTACCTATTGATCTACTCACATTAGCATGTTTTCGAACTGCTAGGTTGGCAGAAACTGGAGCTAACAGCGGGTGACCACTCCGTTCCCGGGATTTGAACCTGGGACCTTTCGGTCTGCAAGTTCAGCAGCTCAGTGCTTTAACACACTTCGCCACTGGGGCTCCATGTCCAATACCTTACTTGAATTGACTAGGGATGATGGGAGCTGCCATCCCGAAATAATATTATTATTATTATTATTATTATTATTATTATTATTATTATTATTACTATTATTATTATTGGGTTTTTGTGAGTTTTCTGGGCTGTATGACCATGTTCCAGAAGCATTCTCTCCTGATGTTTCACCCACGTCTATGGCAGGCTTCCTCAGAGGTTGTGAGATCTGTTGGAACTTAGTCAAGTGGGGCCTATATATCTGTAGAATAATGTCCAGGTTGGGAGAAAGAACCTTTGTCTGTTGGAGGCAAGTGTGAATGTTGCAATTGGCCACCTTGATTAGCATTGAACAGTCTTTGAGCTTCAAAGCCTGGCTGCTTCCTGCCTGGGGGGGAATCCTTTGTTGGGAAGTGTTAGCTTGACCTGATTGTTTCCTGTTTGGAATTCCCCTATTTTCTGAGAGTTGTTCTTTATTTATGCAGGAAACAGCCAGCCTTTGAAGCTGCAAGGCCATTCAATGCTAATCAAGCTGGCCAATGGCAATATTCCCACTTGCCTCAAACAGACAAGAGTCCTTTCTCCCGCCTTGGACATCATTCCACAGATATATAAACCCCACTTAATGCCTAGTTTCCAACAGACCTCACAAACACTGAGGATGCCTGCCATAGATGTGGGCGAAAGGTCAGGAGAGAATGCTTCTGGAACATGGCCATACAGCCAGGAAAACTCACAGCAACCCAGTGATTCCAGCCATGAACGCATTCAAGAACACATCATCATCATCATCATCATCATCATCATTTAGAGCAGGCATGAGCAAACTTCAGCCCTCCAGGCGTTTTGGACTTCAACTCCTGCAATTCAAAATCCTGAAGAGTTGGATTTGAGAGGGTTTTTGGTTAGATTCTGGAGTACAGTAGTGTCTCACTTAGCCAACATAAACGTTGGATAAGCAAAAATGTTGGATAATAAGGAGCGATTAAGGAAAAGCCTATAAAACGTCAAATTACATTATGATTTTAAGCACCAAAACATTATTTTTTTACAACAAATTGACAGAAAAAGCAGTTCAATATACTCTAACGTTATGTAGTAATACAAAAGAGTCTCGCTTATCCAACGTAAATGGGTCGGCAGAATGTTGGATAAGCGAATATGTTGGATAATAAGGAGAGATTAAGGGAAAGCCTATTAAACATCAAATTAGGTTATGATTTTACAAATTAAGCACCAAAACAACATGTTATACAACAAATTTGACAGGAAAAGTAGTTCAATATGCAGTAATGCTATGTAGTTATTACTATATTTACGAATTTAGCACCAAAATATCACGATATATTGAAAAAAATTGACTACAAAATTGCGTTGGATAATCCAGAACGTTGGATAAGTGAGACTCTACTGTAACTGTATTTACGAATTTAGTACCAAAGCATCGCAATGTATTGAAAACATTGACTACAAAAACATTGGCAGACTGTGTTGGATAATACACAACGTTGGACGAGCGAAGGTTGGATAAGCGAGACTCTACTGTACTTACATTTTTATCTATGTATACAATGAGATGTAAATAATGAGATTTTTTTTTATCTATGTATCTATGGGTCTGGGCTGTGGCGCAGGCTGGAGAGCAAGCCAGCTGCAACCAGCTGCAATGAATCACTCTGACCAGGAGGTCATGAGTTCGAGGCCTGCTCGGAGCCTATGTTTGTCTAGTCTTTGTTCTATGTTAAAAGGCATTGAATGTTTGCCTATATGTGTAATGTGATCTGCTCTGAGTCCCCTTTGGGGTGAGAAGGGCGGAATATAAATGCTGTAAATAAATAAATAAATAAATACAGTAGAGTCTCACTTATCCAACACTCGCTTATCCAACATTCTGGATTATCCAACGCATTTTTGTAGTCAATGTTTTCAATATATCGTGATATTTTGGTGCTAAATTCGTAAATACAGTAATTACAATATAACATTACTGTGTATTGAACTACTTTTTCTGTCAAACTTGTTGTATAACATGATGTTTTGGTGCTTTATTTGTAAAATCATAACCTAATTTGATGTTTAATAGGCTTCTCCTTAATCTCTCCTTATTATCCAACATATTCGCTTATCCAACGTTCTGCCGGCCCGTTTATGTTGGATAAGTGAGACTCTACTGTATGTACATAATGAAATGCCTTGCAGTTGGGATCCAAGTCTAAATTGATATTTCATTAGCTTTGAAGGCGGCAATCTCATGCAACGCTGGAAATAATTTGGGGGCTTGAAATGAAGTCTGTGTACATTGAAAGCAAAAGTGTCACGATTTTAGCCTCCCATGCGGAGAATTTCAGACTTCGGAGTACAGTAGAGTCTCACTAATCCAAGCCTCGCTTATCCAAGCCTCTGGATTATCCAAGCCATTTTTGTAGTCAATGTTTTCAATATATTGTGATATTTTGGTGCTAAATTTGTAAATGCAGTAATTACAACAAAACATTACTGCGTATTAAATGGCTTTTTCTGTCAAATTTGTTGTGTAACATGATGTTTTGGTGCTTAATTTGTAAAATCATAACCTAATTTGATGTTTAATAGGCTTTTCCTTAATCCCTCCTTATTATCCAAGATATTTGCTTATCCAAGCTTCTGCTGGCCCATTTAGCTTGGATAAGTGAGACTCTACTGTATTTTGGATTCTGGATGTCCGAATTAAGGATGGTCAACCTAAAACCAAGAAACCCATTTTTGTATTTCAAAAGGCTCGTTGTGTTTCCAGCTCTGATGAAGATACAGCAAACCTGTGGGAATTGCCGATCCCTTTTCTTTCTCTCTCTGGCTGTAGCTGCAATTCCTTCCCTCCTGCAAGTGTATTCAGGTCACCCACGGAAGTCTTTTTCAGCTCTTCGGGAAGGACAGCACACAAAGAAACATTTGAAAGCTCTGTTTCAAAAGAAAGGCGGATGGAATTGGGCTCACCTTGGTCGCACCGGATTCCTTTGAAGCCCGGGCTGCAATAACAAGTCCCTGTAACGTAGTCGCAGGTTGCATTGTTCATGCATTCGCACAGCTGCTGGCAACCGTAGCCGAAGGTTCCCGGCGGACACTCTGTGGGCGATTCAAAGGGACAAAAGGGGCTGGAGAGAACGGCTTGGAGACTCTGACAAAGAGTCCATTTCTCAACAGAGGACTCCGAGAATGGAACCCACTCCTTACACATTTCAGAGGAGAAGTCTCTGAAGAAAAAGGGAGATCTGCTCGTACGTAAACGGAGAAGTGCCGGGGAATATTCTTCAGCAGGGTTAGAGCAGGGGTCCCCAAACTAAGGACCGGGGGCCGGATGCAGCCCTCCAAGGCCATTGACCTGGTCCCCGCCCTCCCTCAGTTTTAGGCTCTCCCAAAGTCTGAAATGACTTGAAGACACAACAACAACAATCCTACTTGATTATCTCATTGGCCAGAAGCAGGCCCATACTTCCCACTGAAATCCTGATAAGTTTACAGCAGGAGTCCCCAAACTTTTTAAACAGGGGGCCAGTTCATGATCCTTCAGACTGTTGGAGGGCCGGACTATAGTTGGCTACTGAGCAATAATAATTAATATTAATTTTATTAATAATATTAATAATAATAATAATAATAATAATAATAATAATAATAAAGAGGGTTGGAAGAGACCCCTTGGGCCATTTAGTCTGACCCTCTTCTGCCTTTGTGCACCAAAAGCACAAGCAAAGCACCCTTGACAGATGGCCACCCAGCCTCAATGTTAATAATAATAATAATAATAATAATAATAATAATAATAATAATAATAAAGAGGGTTGGAAGAGACCCCTTGGGCCATTTAGTCCAACCCTCTTCTGCCTTTGTGTATCAAAGGCACAAAAAAAGCACCCCTGACAGATGGCCACCCAGCCTCAATGTTAATAATAATAATAATAATAATAATAATAATAATAATAATAATAATAATAAAGATTGTAAGAGAAGAAGAGACCCCTTGGGTCATTTAGCCCGACCTTCTTCTGCCCTTGTGCCATGGGGGCCGGATAAATGGCTTCGATAGGCCGCATCTGGCCCCTGGGCCTTAGTTTGGAGACCCCTGGTTTACAGTATGTTGGTTAAAATTATTTTTATTTTTAAATATTGTATTGTTCTTTCATTTACCAATATTGTAAATGAATAATATGGTAATAATATATTGTGTATACATATAATATTGATAATAATATTATAATGTAATACAATATAATATTTATTTATTACAGTATTTCTACCCCGCCCTTCTCACCCAATAGGGGACTCAGGGCGGCTAATAATCTATATATATAAATGAGTGATGGCATCACGGCGACCAACAAAACAACAAAACTACAGGCCCCCCAACCTCGAAATTTGACAACACAACCCATCATCCACACCTCTAGGTTGATACAACAAAAAGAAAAGAAAAATAAAGTCCTAATTAGAGGGAAAGGAATAATTGTTTTTATCCAATTGCTGCCAGTTAGAGGACTAATCTCTGCCCACTTGGTCTCCTAGCAACCAACTCAGCCCAGGGGACAGGCAGACTTAGGCCGTGGCCTCTTCCACAGATTATTTAATTTGCACTGGATTATATGGCCCTTTCACACAGCTATATAACCCATTTGTAATCTTATATTATCTGCTTTGAACTGGATTATCTTGACTCCACACTGCCATATAATCCACTTCAGTGTGCATTTTATACAGCTGTGTAGAAGGGGCCACATACTTCGCCACAGCAACGCGTGGCCAGGCACAGCTAGTAATACAATATAATAATATTGTATAATATAATAATATTAATTATATATTATATATTAAATGTAATATTACTAATAATATTATGGTATAATGGTATAGTACAATATAGTAATATATAATGCTAATATTGTGCTATGCTAATAATATAATATATTGTATGCACATACAACTTGTAAGCCGCTCTGAGTCCCCTTTGGGGTGAGAGAGGGTGGGGTATAAATGTAGCAAATAAATAAATAAGTAATTGTTGCTGGGTTTTTTTTTTTTGCACTACAAATAAGACATGTGCAGTGAGCATAGGAATTTGTTCCTTTTTTTTTTTTGCAAATGATAATTTGGCCCCTCAACAATCTGAGGGACCATGAATCGGCCCTCCACTTAAAAAGTTTGAGGACCCCTGTACTTGAGTATAAGCCGACCCGAATATAAGCCGAGGCACCTAATTTTACCACAAAAAACTGGGACAACGTTGACTCAAGTATAAGCCGAGGGCGGTAAATTTCAGAAATAAAAATAGATGCCAATAAAATTACATTAATTGAGGCATCAGTAGGTTAAATGTTTTTGAATATTTACATCAAGCTCAAATTTAAGATAAGACTGTCCAACTCTGATCAAATCAATATTCTCATCTTCTTCAATGTAAATGTGCTTATGTATCATTTTAATAATAATACAGTAAAATAATACATCTAATAATAATAATAATAATAATAAATGCAGGAAAATAATACACGTAATAATAAATAGAGTAAAACAATAAATGTAATAATAATAATATCAGAGTGAAATAATAAATGTATTATTAATAATAAAATAGAGTAAAATAAATGTAATAGTAGCAACAATAATAGAGAAAAATAATAAATGTAATAATACCAATAATAATAGAGAAAAATAATAAATGTACCATATATTCTCAAGTATAAGCTGACCCAAATATAAGCCAACCAGGACCCTCACCTGACTATAAGCCGAGGGGGGCTTTTTCAGTCTTAAAAAAGGGCTTATACTCGAGTATATACAGTAGTTTGTGGCAGCCACAAAAATGAAGTTTCTGGAGTAGAACAAATAAAATAAAGGCTGCGTAATTAAACAGGAAATAACCAGGAACAGATTTTTTTTTTCAAATTTTGTTACATAGTGTTATCAGTGAAGATGATAAAATGAAGTGTGAAGTTGTGCAGGGAGATCTCCGTAAGGAGCAATGAGCCACTTACTTTGCTCACACTGTTTTCCCGTGAACCCGGTCCGGCAGGTGCATTGCCCCGTGATGTGGTCGCAGTCCGCCCCATTCTGGCACTGGCAGACGTTGGCACAGCTTTTCCCGTAAAAGGCAGGTGGACATCCTGGAAGGCAGGGATTGCACGGAGAGAGAGGAAAGCAGAAGGTGAGGACAGGAAGATTAGCCATGTTTCAATATTGCAAAGGATGTCCCATTGAAGAGGGCGAAAGTTGGTTTTCCGCTGCTCCAAAGACACAATGGAGTAGTGGATGCAAACTACAAGAGAAGAGATCCAACCTCAACATTAGGAAGAACTGCCTGGTGGTTAATGGTGCTCAAAGCTGCCTTGGAGTCTGGCTGGATGTTTCCAAACAGGGGCTGGGTGGCCATCTGTTGGGAATGCTTGGATGGTGCCTATCTTCCAGCCAGGCAGAATGAGCGTAAACTGGATGACGTTTGAGGGTCTCTTCCAACTCTAGGATTCTTTGTCATAATGTAAATACTAGGGCTGTGTAGAATTTCATTTCTAATTAGTAAGTTGTATCCAATTCATAAGTTATTTTGTGTGTGTATATATATAGATACAGTAGAGTCTCACTTATCCAACATAAACGGGCCAGCAGAAGCTTGGATAAGTGAATATGTTGGATAATAAGGAGGGATTAAGGAAAAGCCTATTAAACATCAAATTAGGTTATGATTTTACAAATTAAGCACCAAAACATCATGTTATACAACACATTTGACAGAAAAAGTAGTTCAATACGCAGTAATGCTATGTAGTAATTACTGTATTTACGAATTTAGCACCCAAATATCACGATATATTGAAAACACTGACTACAAAAATGGCTTGGATAATCCAGAAACTTGGATAAGCGAGGCTTGGATAAGTGAGACTCTACTGTACAGTAATTACAACTACTTTTTCTGTCAAATTTGTTGTAAAACATGATGTTTTGGTGCTTAATTTGTAAAATCATAACCTAATTTGATGTTTAATAGGCTTTTCCTTAATCCCTTATTATTATCCAAGATATTCGCTTATCCAAGTTTCTGCCGGCCCATTTAGCTTGGATAAAGTGAGACTCTACTGTATATTCATTTCAACCCTTGACTTGGAAACCTATCATCCACTAGCTCTTCTTGTGGTGAAATAGTTAACTAATTATAGTTACAATACGGACCCCGTCCAATTCTGGAAACATTTGAGAAACGATTTTCTCCCCACTCCGTAATTTCATAATGAATATTGAAACATTATTTTCGTTGTTTGCATGGGCATAGTAAATACTTAGTGCATGCCTATAAGCCAATCACTCAGAGATGTTTTTAAAGTAAAACAAGGAGGAGAATCTCTTATGTTAATTTTACTTCCACAATTGTACAGTAGAGTCTCACTTATCCAACATAAATGGGCCGGCAAACTGTTGGATAAGCGAATATGTTGGATAATAAGGAGGGATTAAGGAAAAGCCTATTAAACATCAAATTAGGCTATGATTTTATAAATTAGGAACCAAAATATCATGTTAGACAACAAATTTGATAGAAAAAGTACTTCAATACATGGTAATGCTATGTAGTAATTACTGTATTTACGAATTTAGCACCAAAATATCATGATGTATTGAAAACATTGTCTACAAAAATGCGTTGGATAATCCAGAATGTTGGATAAGCGAGTGTTGGTAAGTGAGACTCTACTGTACTTGTTGTTTTGTTAATCGGTTTGTTCCGGATTCATTTTCCGAGGACTTTGGTATTTGTTTGCTGCAGAGGCCAAGCAATAATAGTATGCTTTTCTAAAGGCTTCAATGCTAATGATTAACACAAGGCGGCAGTGCATACTTTCGGGAGATCCCTTCCTCCTTGATTTTTTAGTTTGTGGTCCCAAAACTCACGCTGGGTGCAGTAGGGCCCGGTCCATCCGGGGGTGCATCGGCATTCGCCGTCCTGGGGGCTGCATGTGGCACCATTGTGACAACTGCAAGAGTGGAAGCAATCCGCACCCCAGAAGCCAATGGGACAAGCTGTAGAAGGAAGAAAAGGGGGGGGGGGGGGGAGAGAAATAAACAGAGTTATCTTTCACATTTCTAATAGGAAGAAAGTCAACCAAACAGGTTTTTGCAGCAAACATAGAATTAGATAAGGAGCGGCTTAAAGAGCTGGGTCTGTTTAGCCTCCAGAAGACAAAGTTGAGAGGAGACATGATTATGTTTAAATATTTGAAAATATGCCATAATAAGAAAGAGGAAGGAGCCCCCGATGGCACAGCAGGTTAAACCTCTGAGCTGCTATTGTCAGTCTGGCCGTTGTGCTTATATAGAAAAATATTCTGTCTTCATTTTTTAAAAATTTTGAATTCATAAAGCTTAGTAAATACATTTGAGGTTCTAATTTAAATTTGATTCCTATGATTTCCTGTGTTGTTTGATGTATTGTCTTCCAAAATTCTTTTAATTTCTCACAGGTCCACCATTGATGAAAAAATGTCCCAAATTTTTTCCCCACATTTCCAACACATATTAGATTTCTTGTTATTAAATTTTGATAATTTTTCTGGTGTGTAATACCATCTGTATTGCATCTTGTACCAGTTTTCTTTGATATCCGTTGCAGTTGTATATTTTAGTTTCTCTTTCCAAACTAACAATAGCGAAAGCATGGAAAGGGAAAAAACTTCCTACTCCCGAGGAATGGTTAATCAGAATCTTGGACATGATACAAATGGATAAGCTAATACAAAAAATAAGAGAGGGTAAAAATAAAACAGACTGGACAAACTTCACAAAATTCTTGATAAAAAGAAGAATGGACTTCATGATAGACTTATCTACAATATAAAATAGTTTAAACGAAAAGAGACTAAGGGAAAATACAAATATGTAATCAATGAAAGAGAAAACTCCGAGGTCAAGATGGGAAGTCAACCAATATATATATTTTCTTTTTTTTCTTTTCTTTCTCTTTTTTTTCCTCCGGTTTTCTCTCTTCACCTATTTTCAGAACCCTTTCACCTCCCTCACTCTCCTATCAATATATTGTTCCACCACTTTCGATGTATTATGTTACTTTACAAAATAAAAAAATAATGAGCCAAAACTCTGAGCTGCTGAACTGGCTGCCTGAAAGATTGGCATTTTGAATCCAGGGAGCGGAGTGAGCTGCAGCTGTTAGCCCCAGCTTCTACCAACCTAGCAGTTCGAAAACATGCAAAATATGAGTAGATCAATAGGTACTGCTCCGGCAAGAAGGTAACAGTGCTCCATGCAGCCATGCCAGCTACATGACCTTGGAGGTGTCTACAGACAATGTTGTCTCTTTGGCTTAGAAATGGAGATGAGCACCAACCCCCTGAGTCTGACATGACTAGACTTAATGTCAGGGGAAAACCTTTACCTAAGAAAGAGAGAAGAGGCTTGTTTTCTGTTGCCCTGGAAACTAGAACTCAATGGAGCCATGGGTTCAAATGACAGGAAAGGAGATTTCACCAGGACAGTGGAACTTTCTGTCCGGTGGCTCCTTCTTTGGAAGCTTTGAAACAGAAGCTGGATGGCCATCTGTCAGGAGTGCTTTGATTATGCCTTTCCTGCATGGCAGAAGGGGGTTGGACTGGATGGCCCTTTGGGTCCCTCCTAACTCTAGGATTCTTTTATGAATGGGACCCATAGGGAGGACTTGCAGTTTGAGCTGAATAAAACAATGTAACACGATTTTTGTTCCTGGGTTATAAATATCATTTCCTACTTGGTTCTATCATAAAAACATGGCAGGAGCCGCAATGGTGAAATGGGTTAAACCCTTGTGCCAGCTGAACTGCTGACCTGAAGGTTGCCAGTTTGAATCCGTGAGATGGGATGAGCTCCCGTCCATCAGCTCTAGCTTGTGGGGACATGAGGGAAGCCTCCCAGCAGGATGGTAACACATCCGGGCCTCCCCTGGGCAACATCTCTGTAGACGGCCAATTCTTTCACACTAGAAGCAACTTGCCTCAAGTAGCTTATGACATGATAAAAAATCATAAAAACATGATAAAAGTTTAACAATAATAATAACAACAACACTATGTAACATGATTTTTGTTCCTGGGTTCTAAATGTCATTTCCTAATTGGTTCTATCACAAAAACATGGTGAAAGTTGATTAAACCACACAAACTTTGTTTTGGCAGGCCATCCTGCTATAGCATATTTTGCTCTAGTTTTTCCATGAATATCTCAACCTAGTTTGTACCACAAAAACAAAGTTTCTGGAGTAGAATAACTACTTTCAAAGTAAGGACTGAGCATTTAAACAGGAAATAACACTTTCAAACCAGGAACAGAACATTTTTCAAATTTTGTTCCATAGTGTAATGAGAGAGTATGGAAAATGTGCCTTTTTGGCATACAAATCCATGTATACAAAATCCATACAAAGTTGCTTTGGCAGAGAAAAAGTGGGGAATACAGATGATAATGGTGATGTGTCCACACTGGCTTAGGAACTGTGAAAACTGCAATTCAAAAAGGTAATTTGTTGCCTGGAAAACACACAACAACCCCAAAAATGTAATCTTTCTAAATTCTGGCGAGCAAAACATTTCTGGAAATATCAGGGAAGGAAAGAAGTGTTTTTCCCGGGACAGCAGCTTGTTAAGATGCTTGGAATCATCGTTTCCAAAGCAAAACCACAAACCCACCGTCGGCACATGTCAAATCAGAATGAGCAGTCATTTCCCAATTACTTTCTAAATATAATGAACAGCCTGCGAAATTGACAGCCGTCCTGATTCGGGTGTTGAGCGACAGCCCTGGGAAGCGGCACAATGCAAGCAAAATTACAGCTGTCTGTTTTTATCCAATCCCTACTTTATCACCAGAGTTTTAATATATTTTACTGAGAAAGGCCTGTCGAATGCCTTCGTCGCGCGGTGAATATGAAGCAACGCTCCCGAACGACGGGGCCGGGGCTTCCCCGGGACGATCTGCCTCCAATTAAAGGTTCGTTTGGGAAATGCCACTTTTTGGATCCACCAACGTCAATCTTCCTGCCGAAGCAATTCCGGAGAAGTCACGGCACGTCTTTCCAGACTTTAACAAGTAAATTACCTGTAATAGGAATATCTCATCTCTCTAATTTCCCCGCCATATGGGCCTTGCAGCACAGGGCTGTCGATGGTTGAATGATTTTTTAAGGAAAGCACTGAAAAGGATGAAGAGAGACCTTCCTTTCATGATAAGGTGTCACTGTGTTTACATTTCAAAATAAACACACCCAGGTAAGGTCCGAATAAGGAGCTAGTGTGTGGACAGAACCGAGTGTAGATCTACGTTAGTATTGGGTTACTTTGGTACAAGGTGACTTTGGTTTTGGGTTACTTTGGTACTAGGTTACTTTGGTTCTGGGTTACTTTGGTTCTGGGTCACTTTGGCACCGGGTCACTTTGGCACCGGGTCACTTTGGCTCCGGGTCACTTTGGTACCGGATCACTTTGGTACCGGATCACTTTGGTACCGGGTCATTTTGGTACCGGGTTACTTTGGCACTGGGTCACTTTGGCACCGGGTCACTTTGGCACTGGGTCACTTTGGTACCGGGTCACTTTGGCGCTGGGTCACTTTGGTTTTGGGTTACTTTGGTACTGGGTCACTTTGGCACTGGGTCACTTTGATACTGGGTTACTTTGGTACAGGGTCACTTTGGCACTGGGTCACTTTGATACTGGGTTACTTTGGTACAGGGTCACTTTGGCACTGGGTCACTTTGGCACTGGGTCACTTTGGCACTGGGTCACTTTGGTACTGGGTTACTTTGGTACTGGGTCACTTTGATACTGGGTTACTTTGGTATTGGGTTAACTGTTTTGCCAATACTGCCTTCCACTTGTGGTCGATTTATGGTTATTTATAAGACATAATCTTCCTGGGACTTCTCCACAAGGGAACCATCTTCCTCAAACGAGTGCAGAACATGGCACTGACTGGACTGTTGAGGAACGGTGTTTGCACAATTGGGAGCAGTTCTGAAATACAAGGCAATATTTTCACATCCATATTGCAGATCCAGACGTAGCCAACTACAAGTGGAGTCAGAACAATGGTTACCCATGCTACTTAACATATGCTCTTTTCAATGGCCAAATTCCTCCTGTAAGTGTTGCATTCGGCCAAGGTCCCTTCCCACGTTCATTAAAAGTTTCCTGCCTGCGGCTCCACTTTCTTTGATTGCTTCCTGTGGAGCGCAGCCAGGAAATCGTTGTTGACTAGACTCCGGTGAATCCCTTCTCGCTCGATTGGCCGCTCTTTTCTGTTTCTGGGGTGGAGAGGAGGATGGTTTGATTATGCTTTCAAATCTCTCTCCCTCTGGTTTTAATTGTCCTGCAGTGAAACAGTCCAAATCAATGTGCTTCCCAGTCATTTCTGACCTATGGCGACCCTAAAGCAAACCTTGGCAAGATTTCTTCGGAACAGGCTGCCACTGTCTCCCACTGAATCGTCCAAAGTCAGGGATTTGAAGTCAGGGCTAATACTAAAGGATGCTGCTTCTGAGCATTTATTTAAGAGGGTTTTTTTTGGCTACCATCGCTTTCCTCTGAGGCTGAGAGAGTGCGACTTGCTGAGTGGGTTTCCCCAGCCAAGCAGAGATTGAAATCCCACTCTCCTGATATCTTAGTCCAGCATACAACCACTAGTCCACATGCGTCAAACTCAAGGCTCACAGGCCAAATACGGCCCATCGTGATATTTTATGTGGCCCTCCTCTAGATTTATTTATTGTGTCAGAAGAGAATTGAGAATACAGTTATAATGCGATTAAAAAAACCCACAAAGTTAAAAAAACTTGGCATGATACTAAATTTCCTTTGATTAGAAGCTGATCACTTTGAGTATTTATTTATTTACAGTATTTATATTCCGCCCTTATTTTATTTATTATTTATTTATTTACAGTATTTATATTCCGCCCTTATTTTATTTATTATTTATTTATTTACAGCATTTATATTCCGCCCTTCTCACCCTGAAAGGGACTCAGGGCGGATCACATTGCACACATAAAGGCAAACATTCAATGCCATAACATAGAACAGACAAGACGCAGGCACAGGCTGGCCTCGAACTCATGTCCTCTTGGTCAGAGTGATTTGTTGCAGCTGGCTGCAGCTGACTGCTCAACAGCCTGCGCCACTAGCCTGCGCCACAGCCCGGGCCCAGTGACACCTCTGGTGTCACTGCAAGAAGGTCTTCCATTGGGCAGGTGGCAGGGCTCAGGCTGCATTGTAATAGGTGGTCTGTGGTTTGCTCTTCTCCACACTCGCATGTCATGGACTCCACTTTGTGGCCCCATTTCTTAAGTTTGGCTCTGCATCTTGTTGTGCCAGAGTGCCTTCCAAGTCACCCAATCTTCTGTGTGCCCAGGGGGGTGTTTCTCATCCGGTATCAGCCAGGGATTGAGGTTCTGGGTTTTTGCCTGCCACTTTTGGACTCTTGCTTGCTAAGGTGAGTATCTCTGTAGATCGTATGAAGCTATTTCTTGATTTAAGGCATTGATGTGCTGGCTGATATACAAACAGAGGATGGGCCGGAGATGTCACTACCTTGGTCCTTTCATTACTGGCTGCTACTTCCCGACGGATATCAGGTGGTGCAATACCAGCGAAACAGTAGAATTTCTCCAGCAGTGTAGGGCGTAGGCATGCTGTGATAATGCGACATGTCTCATTAAGAGCCACATCCACTGTTTTAATGTGGTGAGATGTATTCCATGCTGGGCATGCGTATTCAGCAGCAGAGTAGCCAAGCGCAAGGGCAGATGTCGTCACTGTGTCTGGTTGTGATGCCCAGGTTGTGCCAGTCCGTTTTTGTACGATGTTATTTCTAGTACCCACGTTTTGCTTGATAATCAAGCAGTGCTTCTTGTAAGTCAGGGCACAGTCCAGGGTAACTTCTCCAAATGCTAGGCTGCCGCTCCTGTATTCCTCATCACTAGACATCATGACTAGAGCTGATGGGAATTTTGATACATTCACACCTGTTCTATTTAGTCAGAGGAGAGTGGGGTTTGAATTTAGATCCTTATGGATAAGACGACTGACTTTAAAACATCCTTGAACCTTTCCCCAACCTTAGAGCCACCAGTGCTGTTGGGCTGCAATTCCCATTATCCCCAGTCAAATGATATTGGAGTCATCGGAAACATTTAAGTATTGTTCCCCAACACCCAAAGCTGAACATAAAACATAAAACATTAAACATAACCAAAGAAGGACAGTATGTAACTATCCATCTATATATATAAAAGAGTGATGGAATCCTGGCGACCGCCAAAACAACAAAACTAAACACCCCACAACCTCGAAAATTGACAACACAACCCATCCACGCCTCTAGGTTGATACAACAAAAAGAAAAGAAAAATAAAGTCCTAATTAGAGGGAGAGGAATAAGTGTTTTTATCCAATTGCTGCCAGTTAAAAGGCTAAGCTCCACCCACTTGGTCTCCCAGCAACCCACTCAGCCCAGGGGACAGGCAGAGTTAGGCCTCACTTAGACCTCTTCCACACTGCCTATAAAATACAGATTATCAGATTTTAACTGGATTAGATGGCAGTGTAGACCTAAGGCCCTTCCAAACAGCTTTATAACCCATAAAATCTTATATTATCTGCTTTAACTGGATTATCTGGACTCCACACCTTTACCCTTTACCTTAACTACCACCAATTCCTCAATACTTTATTTCCCATACCACCATACTTCGCCACAGCAACGCGTGGCCGGGTACAGCTAGTAGAATATACAAAAGAAAAGAAAAGAAAGAAAAATAAAATAAACAAAATGGAATAAAATGACTTCCATCTATTGTAAGGTGTTGTAATAAATATTCTCTAGTTGCATTTCAATCTCCGATCTTCCTCTTTAATACTGTCTCTATATCTTCTTCCGAGGCAAGTGTTTAGATGTTCCTTCCTAACTTTAATGATGATCATATCATTATTTTACAGTTCTCTTTTTTTAAAGATAATTTTTAATTTCTTCCCAGTCTGTTTGATTTTTTGGTCTACCTTGATTTTGTGATAGTAGGTATGTTAGTTTATCCATATTCATGATCTCTAAGATTTTGCTGTACCACCTGTTTATCTCCAGTCTATCATCCAATATCATTTGGAAACCCACAAACTGGGTAAAAACAAAAGAGGACCGATGTAGAAAAAGTATTGGATGTAGAAAAAGTGATAGCTGTTCCTCTGTATCCACAAATTCTTTTTTCATGGCTTCAATGGCCCTTTGAAGGCAACCATGAGATTGATGGGGCCCTTGATAGACAATGATGACTCAAATTAACACATAGCAGGCCCATGCTTCCAATTGAAATACTGGTAACTTTATGTTGGTTAAAATTGCACTTCATTTAAAATATTATATTCTTTCAGGAGCCCCCGGTGGCACAGCGGATTAAACCGCTGAGCTGTTGAATTTGCTAACCAAAAGGTTGGCAGTTCGAATCCAGGGAGTGGATTGAGTGCCTGCTGTTAGCCCCAGCTAGCAGTTCGAGAACATGCAAATGTGAGTAGATCAATAGGTACTGCTCTGGCGGGAAGGTAATGGTGCTCCATGCAGTCATGCCAGTGGAGCCTCCGGTGGCCTAGGGGATAAAAGCCTTGTGACTTGAAGTTTGGGTTGCTGACCTGAAAGCTGCCAGGTTCGAATCCCACCCAGGGAGAGCGTGGATGAGCTCCCTCTTTCAGCTCCAGCTCCTTGCGAGGACATGAGAGAAGCCTCCCACAAGGATGGTAAAACATCAAAAAAAAATATCCGGGGGTCCCCTGGGCAAAGTCCTTGCAGACAGCCAATTCTCTCACTCCAGAAGCAACTCCGGTTGCTCTTGACACGAAAAAAAGTCATGCCAGTGGCCACGTGACCTAGGAGGTGTCTATGGACAACGCCGGCTCTTTGGCTTAGAAATGGAGATGAGCACCAACCCCCAGAGTAGGGCACAACTAGACTTAATGGCAGGGAAAAACCTTTATCTTTACCAATTCTGTCATATATTTTGTGAAGTGTGCACAGGAGTTTGTTCATGTTTGTTCCAAACTATAGCCAAGCTCTCCAACAGTCTGAACCATGGCTTAACAAGCTTGAGGAACTCTGATCTATCCATTCAAGCAGCAGGAGGATAAACAGACCAGCCTTTTCGCATTAAAAGAAGCAGGCACAGCAATGCAAACAAAGGGGAAGAAGAGAACTTTCTGCTTACTCTGGGAACAGTCTTTGCCGATCCAGCCGGGGAAACATTGGCAGGATCCGTCGATCGGGTTACAGGTCCCATTGTTGGTGCAGACGCATATCTCCACGCAGCCCTTCCCAAACCTTCCGCTCGGACACACTGCGGGGAGAGAAAGGCACAAAGTTGAGTCGCAGCTACAGGGATTCAAGGCTCAGTCTCCAGAAGCCAAAGCTTTGCAGCCATGTCTCCAAAGAAGATCTCACCATGCTTCGAGGATTGCAGGCCTCCTCAATCCTTTGTTGGGAGGTGTTGTTAGAGCTGGCCCTCTAAAATCAGGACAGTAAGTAAACAGCAACACTCAGAAAACAGGGGAATTACAGACAGGAAACAATCAGAGCCTGCTGACATCTCCCAACAAAGGGTTCCCCCAGGCAGGAAGCAGCCAGGCTTTGAATCTGCAAGGCCATTCAATGCTATTTATTTATTTATTTACAGTATTTATATTCCGCCCTTCTCACCCCGAAGGAGACTCAGGGCGGATCGCATTATACACACATAGGGCAAACATTCAGTGCCCATAAACACATCAAACAGAGACCGAGACAGACAGACGCAGAGGCAATTTAACCTTCTTCTGAGGGGATGTTCGATTCTGGCCACAGGGGGGAGCAGCTGCTTCATCATCCACTGTGATGGCACTTCCTCATTCCAGGTCGTAAATTAGTTAAACTTGCCTCCCCACTTTTATAAGTGGTACCTTATTTCCTATTTGATAGATGCAACTATCTTTCGGGTTGCTAGGTCAGCAACGAGCAGGGGCTATTTTTTATTTTTAATTGACAGGTGCTCACCCCGCCACAGGCTGGCCTTGAACTCATGACCTCATGGTCAGAGTGATTTATTGCAGCTGCTCAACAGCCTGCACCACAGCCCGGATAATATTTGTTTGCATATGTGTTTAAATGTCAGGCATGAACCTGATGACTCCTGCTGACGTATTGTGTTGGCCATTTACTTCTACGAAGTGATCCATTTCCCTTTGGTGCCGATCCAAAGTGTGCATTTCACAGAGGAAATGCCGTTGGCTTCGGGAGATTCTGGCTGGCCTTGAACTCATGACCTCATGGTCAGAGTGATTTATTGCAGCTGCTCAACAGCCTGCGCCACAGCCCGGCCCCAGTCAAACTGGCCAATTGCAACATTCCCACTTGCCTCCAAACAGACAAGAGTTCTTTCCCCCACCCTGGACATTGTTCCATAGATATATAAACCTCACTTTCCTAGTTTTCAGAAGACCTCACAACCTCTCAGGATGCTTTCCAAAGATGTGGGCGAAATGTCAGGAGAGAATGCTTCTGGAACATGGCCATACAGCCTGGAAACCTTACAGCAACCCATTAAGTACTGCACTATTAAACTGGAATAACACTTTCAAACCAAGAACATAAAACTTTTCAAATTCTGTTACATAGTGTTATTATAGTTACCACTGAGCATCGCTTATTCCATAAAACTGGGAGGACATGGAAAATTATATTTCACTCTGAAGGACTATAGAGATCTTGAGGGAATAGAAAGGAATGCTCCTGCATAGGCAACAGGTGTGTCTTTTACCTCTCACAAGATTATATAGAAAACCTTTAACATTATAACAGATGGAAGCCCAAAAAACGTAGTCACTGCTTCCGACTCCACCATAAAGAAATTGTTCAGTCGCAGGGACTGTATTCGATGCTGGCTTCTCTTCTAGGCGAAGACAGGCGTCTGATTCACCCGACTCCCTCCCCACAAAAACCAGATACAGACCGTTCATTCATTCCATCTTCACAAAGAAAGCAACACAAATGCAGTCAGGCTCATATCACTTGTAAATAGTAGCAATAATGCATCCTCTCTACGCATCATTTTGTGATTCTAGCATTTTGACAATGCGCCGTTTCCGCCTTCACAGAAGATGACCTCAATCTGTTCCCAAAACAATTCAATCCGAGATTGAAATCTGGGAATCATTTACTCTTAGACAATGTGCCGGTCCCAAGTCTGACAATGACAGGGATGGCGGGAATCGGTTGGAGACAATCGCACACAGTCGAGCAACACAACTTATCTCTCCCAAAGCAGATAACATTGACTTTGAAGCTAAGCGCTAAACTGAAGGCATTCTCTTCTGAAATGAGGCTGAAAAAGTACGCGTTGAGGAGAAGGACTTGAGGACAGGAAGGGAAGGCGGCTAAAACCATGAGCTATCTGTTCACCTGTCTTTCCTTACGGATGGCCCTGTTGTTCCGACATCTTTGCAATGGTATAAAACACAATTTGGTTCTCGGGGAAAAGATAGTTTCACTGACACGGAATA
Organism: Anolis carolinensis; assembly: GCF_035594765.1. NCBI lineage: Eukaryota > Metazoa > Chordata > Lepidosauria > Squamata > Anolidae > Anolis > Anolis carolinensis. Next base: position 7,381,296 of record NW_026943822.1, on the reverse strand, counting down.
TAATCCCCAGTAAACTGACTCAGGGAGGTGATTTCCATGCCCAAAATGCACTTTTGTTAGGGTCCTTATCGGCCTCTGAGGTTATGGAAAGCTGGAAATGAAGGCACGGAGATATCCAATTGTTCAAACCAAGCCTTATCCGCAGTCTGTATGAAAATACATGGCTACAGATTAGATGTGACCGCCACGGACCTCTAATGGAGGAAAACAAAGGTACATACTTGCACCTGTTTTATTCCATTTTTATATTAACTCACTAGTGGGAAATATGGTAAAAGAGAGTCTGCACCCACCTAATCTTGCAAACATGCTGCTCCCTATTCTCTTATATGCGGATGATGCAGTGCTAATTTCTCTCTCTTGTGTGGGGTCAAGAAGCCTACTAAGAAACCTGGAATCATATTGTGAAACTGAACAACTGATATTTAGATAAACGTAAAGGTTTCCCCTGACATTAAGTCTAGTCGTGTCTGACTCTGGAGGTTGGTGTGCATCTCAATTTCTAAGCCGAAGAGCCGGCATTGTCCTAGGTCATGCGGCAGTCATGACTGCATGGAGCACCATTACTTTCCCGCTGGGGCGGTATCTATTGATTTACTCACATGTGCATGTTTTCAAACTGCTGGGTTGTCAGAAACTGGGGCTAACAGCGGGAGCTCACCTCGCTCCCAGATTCGAACTGCTCACCTTTCGGTCAGCAAGTTCAGCAGCTCAGAGGTTTAACCTGCTGCGCCACTGAGTAGCAAGAAAACTTGAGATAAATCATTTCCAAATGCCTTTAAAAGGGCTACTCTAAAAACAGTTTTGAAAGTAATGAAACTTGTTACTTGCCTTTTACTCATTATTTTCAAAGTATAACTTTCTTGCACTTCCCCAAATAGCAAACCAATCATAAGAAGCTGCCCTGCTTCCAAAACAGTGGTGTCTTCCGGCTGAATTCTGTCTCCAAAACTAGCCGCTTTGTACATGCTGCAGTTGCAATAGCTTTGGACCCCCTTTGTATCTGTCATATTTTAGGGCAGAGTTGTCAAACTAATTTCCACGACTAGACTTAATGTCAGGGGAAAACATTTACCTTTACCTTTTTTTCTTGCTACTCTAATTACACTATGATTATCGATTACATCGTCGTCATCATCATCACAGTATATATAACACAATTTTTGTTCCTAGGTTATAAATGTCATTTTTTAAAATAGGTTCTATCATAAAAACATGGAAAAAGTTTACTAAACTGCAGAAACTTTGTTTTGGCAGGACATCCTGCTATAACACATTTTTTTTCTAGCTTTTCAACCCATAATAAGAGTCTCAAGCAATTCAACATAGTTTGTGGCAGCCACAAAAACGACATTTATGGAGTATCGCATAACTACAGTGGAGTCTCACTTATCCAAGCTAAGCGGGCTGGCAGAAGCTTGGATAAGCGAATATCTTGGATAATAAGGAAGGATTAAGGAAAAGCCTATTAAACATCAAATTAGGTTATGATTTTACAAATTAAGCACCAAAACATCATGTTACACAACAAATTTGACAGAAAAAGTAGTTCAATACGCAGTAATGTTATGTCGTAATTACTGTATTTACAAATTTAAGACCAAAATATCACGATATATTGAAAACATTGACTTCGGGCCGCCCTGAGTCCCTTCGGGTGAGAAGGGCGGCATATAAATGATGGATGGAAATAAATAAATACAAAAATGGCTTGGATAATCCAGAAGCTTGGATAATCCAGAAGCTTGGATAAGTGAGACTCTACTGTATAACACGATTTTTGTTCCTGGGTTATAAATGTCATTTCCTTATCGGTTCTATCATAGAAACATGGAAAAAGTTTACTAAACTGCAGAAACTTTGTTTTGGCAGGACATCCTGCTATAACACATTTGGTTCTAGTTTTTCAACCCATAATAAGAGTCTCAAGCAATTCAACATAGTTTGTGGCAGCCACAAAAACGAAATTTATGGAGTATCACATAACTATTTTCAAAGTAAGGACCGCACAATTAAACTGGAAGCACACTTTCAAATCAGGAACAGAAACTTTTTCCAATTTTGTTACATAGTGTCAAGCTCCATCCTTCTCTTTCTCGCCTCACTTTGCAAAACAAGCAGGCAGGAGAATGGAAAGCAAGGCCAAATAATGGCAAGCAATACAGCAAATTACTTTCCAACTGTGTGAGAAGGGACATTAAGGTGTTTCCCCAGCAATGCAATGAATTTGTATTTTAAAAGCCACTTTAAAAGCTGTGATGTTGTGGCTGGATTTCGGGCGCAAGCCCTGCTTGTAAGGGATGGAGGTGGCGTTCATATGCCTTTGTGCCACTAATAGGATTTCAGCTTAGGAGCTCAGACTTGGGAATCTGGCTGGAAGCAAACGCGTCTGGGCCAATTGCAAGGCTGGATTGGAGTCGCAAGAAGTGCTTAAACATTTCATTAACTTGAGAGGCAAAAGGCTGTGTAATTTGGGAAGTTGACTCGCGGGGGAAACAAGTCATGGGCGATATACGTCTGCAAAAATGCCTAATGTATCTTTGTTCTGCAAGCCACAAAAGGGGAAAATCAGAGCCATTTCCAAAAGAGGCCTGTTCTTACAGCTGATGAAGTTCCTCCCCAAAGGGAGGCACAAACAATGGCAAACAGCGAGGCACAAACAATGGCAAACAGATAGAAAGTGCTCTTGTCTGTTTGGGGCAAGCGTGAATATTGCAATTGGCCATCTTGATTAGCATTGAATTGCCTTGCAGCTTCAAATCCTGGCTGCTTCCTGCCTGGCCCAAGGGGGGGGGGGAATCCTTTGTTGGGAGTTTATTTACTGTTCTTTATTTAACTAACTCCTTCAAACAAAAGATTCCCCCAGGCAGGAAGCAGCCAGGCTTTGAAGCTGCAAGGCCATTCAATGCTAATCAAGCTGGCCAATTGCAACATTCACACTTGCCTCGAACAGACGAGTTCTTTCTCCTACATTACTCCTCACTTGCCTAGTTTCCTTTTTATATATATATAATTTTCAAATACAGTGCACATTTAAAAACGGGGATAAGTGCAAAAACACAAGGACAAAAACAAAAAGAAATATATATATACACACATAAAGCAAAAGGAGAGGGGAGTAGGGATTATGATTTAAAGAAAAAAGAAGAGAGAGAGAGAAAAAAAGGGGGGGGGGAATAAGGAACAAAGGATAAGGATTTGAAAGAAAATTGGCTAAAAGTTTTTCACCGGTGGTACATGACCCCCAAAAAATTAGGCCTAATGTATAAAAATTATGATTAAAAATGTTGGAAATATAAATCCCAGGAAGGATCGTTCTACCATCTATGGTGGTTATGTAAAAAATAAAAATAATAAAAAAATATTGGAAAATGATTCACTAAGAAACAGAATTAATATTACAATTGAAGTTCCCACTAAAACCAGAGTATTATTTATTAGGAATTTTAGATAGCGAGACTAAATTTGAAAAGATGATGATATTTTATTTACATATTGTGCTACAGCCGCTAGGATTGCGAAAGCGTGGAAACTGGAGGAAATCCCGAAAAAAGACCCTTGGATTCATAAGCTAGAAGAAATACAAAATATGGACAAGCTTACATTCCTTTTGAAAGAAACGAGAGGAAAACCTGCTAGAAGGACAAACTGGAGTAAACTGGAAGAATATGTTAAGAAATGATTTGAATTATGTTTAACAACTTTGTTTAATTGGAAAATGATAATTTTGAATACAGTGTTCTAAAATAGTTATTTGAAGAATGGAAGTTACACTTCCCCTTAGATTGATGTTCCCTGAAATTTGTTACTCACTTGCCTAGTTTCCAACAGACCTCACAACCTCTGAGGATGCCTGCCACAGATGTGTGTCAAACGTCAGGAGAGAATGCTTCTGACATGGCCATACAGCCTAGAAAATTCACAGCAACCCAGTGATTCCGACCATGAAAGTCTTCGACAACACAATTTAACCTAGTTTGTGGCAGCCACAAAAACGAAGTTTCTGGAGTATAACAACTACTTTCAAAGTAAGTACCGCATAATTGAATAGGAATATTTGCAAACCAGGACATTTTTCATTCCCAGTTCAAAATCTAGGGCCAAATTTGGACGGATCGACTCCTTGTTCTGGATCTATGGCCACCTTCCTTTGCAGACATCGAACATTCCCTTTGAAAGGGACTCATTTAAGCGGCAGTTCCAAAGCAAGGTTATACAATGCTGGCCAATTACACCTTCAGATCTGAGGCATTGTTCTTTTGTACACTTAAAACCATCCCAATTGGCACTTGCTCAATTGATTCAAGTTTTTTTTTGTTTTTAAAAAACCCAATAACCACAATTGCTTCATCTCACCAATTAATCTATCAGACGCTGGAGCCAAGTGTCTTTGGTTTCACTCGTTTTCTTTCTGTCGTGGTTTTTAACGATTTCTCTTAGATTTAATACGACGGGCCTGTCTTGGGCAAGTCGTAGGGATTTATGTTTCGCAATCAATGTTTTAGCATCAAGAAATAAAAGGAGAATGTAAGGGATCTCTGCGAGGAATTTAGCAACAAGAAATCCGCAAGCATATGGACAATTTCAACAGAAAGGAGGAAACCATGAAAATGAACACAATCTGGCTCCCAGTATTCAAAAACTCTCACAATCTGGCTCCCATTATTCAAAAACTCTGAAATCAGGACAGTAATTAAAGAGCAACACTGAGAAAATGGAAATTCCAGGCATGAATCAATCAGGGCCAGCTAACACCTCCCAACAAAGGATTCCCCACAATTTAATAATAATAATAATAATAATAATAATAATAATAATAATAATAATACTGTATATACTCGAGTATAAGCCTAGTTTTTCAGCCCTTTTTTAGGACTAAAAAAAACCTCCTCGGTTTATACTCGGGTGAGGGTCCTGGTGGGCTTATATTCAGGTCGGCTTATACTCAAGTATATATGGTATATTTATTATTTTTCTCTATTATTATTGGTATTGTTACATTTATTATTTTACTCTATTGATTATTATTATTACATTTATTATTTTATTCTATTATTGTTGTTACTTTTACATTTACTCTATTTTTATTATTATTAATACATTTATTTTTTACTCTATTATTATATTTATTATTTTACTGCATTTATTATTATTATTATTATTATTATTATTTATTTCAATCTATTATTATTAAAAGAATACATAAGCACATTTACATGGAAGAAGATGAAAATAATGGTTTAATCAGAGTTGAACAGTCATATTTTAAATTACAGTTTGATGGAAAAATTCAAAAACATTTAAACTACTGATGCCTCAATTGATGTAATTTTATTGGTATCTCAGCTTATACTGGAGTCAATATTTTCCCAGTTTTTTTGTGGTAAAATTAGATGCCTCGGCTTATATTCAGGTTGGCTTATACTCAAGTATATATGGTAATAATAATAATAATAATAATAATAATAATAATAATAATAGACACTTGGGAAGTGTTCGACTTGTGATTTTGTGATACGAAATCCAGCATATCTATCTTGTTTGCTGTGTCATACAATAATAATAATAATAATAATAATAATAGCTTTTCCTTTGTTTTTCTTGATTTCCTTATCCCTCCTTATTTTTTTTTATCGTGTCAGAAGCGACTTCAGAACATACTGCAAGTCGCTTCTGGTGTGAGAGAATGGACTGTCTACAGAGATGTTGCAAAAAGGATGCCCAGATATGTTACCATCTTGTTTAGAGCCTTCTCTCATGTCCCTGCAAGCTAGAGCTGACAGATGGGAGCTCACCCCATCTCACGAATTTGAACCAGCAACCTTCAGGTTGGCAAGCCAACCTTCAGGTCAGCAGTCCAGCTGGCACAAGGGTTTAACTCCTCTCCCTCCTTATAAAAATATTCAATAGCAGAGCCTCTTTCAGTGAAGGCTGAAGACCAATCCTAACTTTTAGAATTGATAGAATGGATATTTGCTGCTTAGTTTTGGACACTAATTCTTCTGAGAAAAGACAGGGAGTGAGAAAGATAATGTGTTATGTATGATCATAATTTGAGTTTGGAAGTTTTGAGACCACATTTGTATCACAATATTAAATTTCCTCCACTTTTTTTGGTACATGTTTATGAGAAAAATATATATCATAGCCAATGCCGGCTGGTAATGACAAATTGCGACTCCGGACCCATTTAATTAGAACATGAATATTTGATGGCAATTCTGCTGGTAGATCAACATTTCAAAGGGAGAGCAGGGACACTCCACAGATTGAATTCCAACAAAACGGGATTGGGCTTAATGAGATAATTAGGCCGGGGCCAGACTTTGAAAACGGAGTTGGCTTTTCTGCACTGAAAGAGACGCATGTCACGCATTTCACGGGAGGGAAAAGAAAGTGAAGTGTTGGGTCTCAGATTAATTGGGGTACGTCTTGACAGCGGTAAGCAGCAAGGAGAAAAAGAATGCAAATGTGAGTAGATCGATAGGTACTGTTCCGGCAGGAAGGTAATGGCGTTCCATGCAGTCATGTCAGCCACAAGACCTTGGAGGTGTCTATGGACAATGCCGACTCTTTGGCTTAGAAATGGAGATGAGCACCTCACTCTAGAGTCGGACAGGACTAGACAGGGGAAAATCTTTACCTTTACCTACTGTGAATTTATGATATTATGTTGACTGTTTATTGTTTATGTTTTGTTTTGCACTTGTTGTATTTTGGATGTTACACCTTGAGTGTTCTGTGAGCCACCACGAAACCCTCTGGGAGATGGTGGTGGAATGTAAATAAAAGTTTATTATTATTATTATTATTATTATTATTATTATTATTATTATTATTATTATTGTTATTTGAAACACAACAAGATGAGCCCACAGCAGACACTCTGCTGGCTGTTGTACTGGATCACATGCCAGACACTTCCCAAGTGTCTAGGACTGTGTGATGTATCGGCGAATAATGCGTGCAGATACTAGCAAGGTGGCCTTCTGCAGCTGGCAAATGGTAATTTTGTCAGCACCAATTGTGTTTAAGTGCAGGCCAAGGCCAAGGTCTTTAGGCACTGCACCCAGTGTGCCCATCACCACTGGGACCACCTTGACTGGCTTGTGCCAGAGTCTTTGCAGTTCAATCTTTAAATCCTCATATTGTGTCAGCTTTTCCAGTTGTTTCTCCTCAATCCTGCCATCACCTGGGATTGCAACATTGACAATCCATACTTTGTCATTTATTCTTATTATTATTATTATTAATAATAATAATAATAATAATAATAATAATAATAATAATAATATGTTCAACTTCCAAGACTGCCTGGAGTTGGAAGGCAACTGCTTTCACCACCACTTTGCCCAAAAAAAGGAACGTCTGAGACTGGTCTCTAATTATTGAGGTCCAGGGGATCCAGGGAGGGCTTTTTCAGCAGCGGACTAACTACTGCTTCTGTTAAACAGGATGGACAAACAGTTTTAAGAAAAACTATGGTAAGCTTGGCATGAATCTATAAACCTTTGGATGCCTTTGAGCAGAGACTCCCATGAAAAGCACAGACGGGGATCATACCTTGGTTGCAGAGTGGGCCAAAAAACCCCGGGAGGCAATCGCAGAGCCCCGTGACGTGATGGCAAGGGACGGTGCTGTGGATGCACTGAGGGCACGGCTGGCTGCAGTGATGCCCATAGAAGCCGGGAGGACAAACTGAAATTGAAAAAAAAATGAGTCATATAAATGGGAGAGAAAACTCATCAAGTTCCTAGCCCTCGTTGCTGCTATCAGTTGCAACGACATGCATGCACATTTCCTGGAATAAAGACACTTTAGAGTTACTGGACTCACAACAACCTTCAGGATATTGAAATACAACACCGCCTGAGCTCTGCGAGTGCAGCATTTTTCCGTATGAAGCAGAGAGTGTTTGATGACCGGGACATCCGTAGAGATACCAAGGTGCTTGTTTACAAAGCCATTGTCCTCCCAACCCTGCTCTACGCCTGCGAAACGTGGACGGTCTACAGACATCACACCAAATTCCTGGAGCGTTTCCATCAGCGTTGCCTCAGGAAAATCCTGCAAATCTCTTGGGAAGACAGGCGGACAAATGCCAGCGTGCTGGAAGAAGCAAAGACCACCAGGATTGAAGAAATGCTCCTACGCCATCAACTCCGCTGGACTGGCCACGTTGTCCGAATGCCCAAAGATCACCGTCTCCCAAAGCAGTTACTCTACTCCGAACTCAAGAATGGGAAACGTAATGTTGGTGGGCAGGAAAAGAGATTTAAAGATGGGCTTAAAGCCAATCTTAAAAACTGTGGCATAGACACTGAGAACTGGGAAGCTCTGGCCCTTGAGCGCTCTAATTGGAGGTCAGCTGCGGAGTTCGAAGAGGCACGAACGGAGGGCTTAAGGGAGAAACGTGCCAAGCGTCAAGCTAGCCCTTCCGCCTGGAAACCGATGCCCTCACTGCGGGAGAATATGCGGGTCAAGAATCGGTCTCTTCAGCCACCTAAGAACCCACCCCCAAGACACCAAGGATGGAAGACAATCGTCCTCGAGCTACGAGGGATCGCCTAAGCAAGAAAGCAACCTAAGCAATTGAAAGACAAAACTGTCTAGGAAAAATATACTGATTTGCCTGATGAAGTAGGACCTGAGCCATAGTAAGCCACATCTCCAAAGTGCTATGATTCTGAATTTCCAGAATAACAAGCTAAAGGACAAGCAAAACTCAAATGTGCAACTTATTCCTTTCTTCCCTAAGTCAGTCAAAGCATTTTTCCAGCTTTGTCACCAGAATTTTCTTCCTAATGGAGGTGGGAGATGTTGATCTGCTAGGGTCCCAACTTCTCATTGACTGTAGGTTTTCCACCCATCCTTTCTGGATAAAGGTGGGCACTGACTCATTGTATACGTCAGCCCCTTTTTGGAAGCCTTGCTGCCAACCCACCGCTCAAGACAGAGATGTGTCTTTCGAAACAGAAGAGATGTCTCCCTTAGTTCTCTTGGAGAATTGCAAAGAGAGAACACTTCGGAGCGGCGGGAAAAAAGTGCCTTGAAATGGAAATGCTGAAAGGCCATTTACAGCAGCAGGGGGTCAAGGACAAGGCTGCCGCTGCTTTTAAATAAAAAAGAGAAAGAAAGAGCCATTGCAAATTCTTTCGGACAGAAGGACCTGTGGCGGCGGGAAGAAAGACTAGTGGAAATCAAGTGGGAAATAGGCCTTTTCTGCTCCATAGAAAAGAGTTACTTGTAGTACTCAAGAGCTCTTTTTTATTTGGCAAAAAAAGACATTGGGTCCTTGATTATATACAACCTCTTTATGCAACCGCTTTAAGCTTCAAGGGAGGAGAATCCACCTAAACATTAGGAGGAAAAACTTGATAGTCAGGGCTGTTTGGGAGGAGAACAGACTATCCTGTTTCCCCTTATATTAATTTTTGCTCCCAAAGATGTGTTAGATCTTATTTTCAGGGGATGTCTTATTTTTCCATGAAGAAGAATTCACATTTATTGTTGAATAAAAAATGAAAATTTATCATATACTTTACAGTAGTTGTCATCACAAACCAGCATAACCAGACAAACTGTGAATCCTTTCAAGAAGTTCTTGTTATTACCATTATTTCCATGTACAACTATCTATGGTACATACATTTACCAATCCTGCATGCTCTGGTGTTGTTTGACGGGCATGCTTCCAAACACAAACTTTACTAGGTCTTACTTTTGGGGGAGGCCTTATATTTAGCAATTCAGCAAAACCTCTACTAGGTCTTATTTTCTGGTGATGTCTTATTTTTGGGGAAACAGGGTAAGTGAAAGTGGCACACTCTCCTTGGTTCAATGTTTGGATATATTCACCTCTCCTTTCTGTGTTGGCAAAAGATTGGACTAGATTGTGTTGGGTGGTCTCTCTCAGCTCTGGGATTTGGAAACCCAGATTAATCTCAACTGCCACACTTCCATTCCCCCCAGTGTTTGTGTCCCTAAATGATTCCCACGTTCTGCATCAGTCTCCGTCACCTTTGACAGAGCGGACTTCTCCTGATTGTTTTCTCAAGTCATTATGGTGATCCTAAGGCAACTCTTCCTGGCATGATTACCATATTGACTCAAGTCTCATGCACCAACTAATCTTATGCACAACTCAGTTTTCAAAATTCTGAGGGAAAAAGTATTTGCTGCCAAGTGCAATGCTCAGTGGCAAAAAGTGCACTTTTTGTAATTTTGTTTCCTGCTTAGAATTCCTTCTCCGAAAATGAAAGTGTTGAAACACCAAAGTTTTTAGTGGCAGAAAGGAAAATCTTGGTTGCATCTATGCTGTAGAATAGATCCACTTTAATTGCCTTGGTTCAATGCTATGGAGTCATGGAGGCTGTAGTTTTACAAGACTTTGAGCCTTCACTGCCAAAGTGTGCAGATGCCTCACCAAACTACAAATGCCATGATTCCATAGCCTTGGGCCGTGACCATTAAATTAGATAGGATATCCCTTAAATAGGAGCTCCAGGTGCAACTCCTGTAACAGCTTCTCCTTTTTTGCTTTGTATTATGTGAATTGATTGCGCACCCTAATTTTGGTGAGGCTGTTTAGCTAAAAAAGGTGAGCATTAGATCTGAGTAAATAGGGTAGTTTTGGAGGGCACTCTGTCATTGTGTTCCTCTGAGGCTGAGAGAGTGTGACTCGCCTGACTTCTCCATAGACATGAGGAAAGGAATAGCCCTTCTAAAGTAAACTTTTGCACCCAACACAATTTGTATTTCAACTCTTCCAGTAACCATCCCAAACTCGGCTCTCATTCAGATGTGCCTTAGAATCCAGGTGGTTGGCCAACGTTGGTTTAGGATATTTGTCTGATTTCTCCTCTTCACTCACTGGAGTACATGTAACTTTGTGCATGTTACAAGTAATTTTGTTACCTGTTATGTGTAACTTTGCGGCAAGTGGTGCTACTGGTGGAAGAGGAGGCTGACAAAGTGGCCCGCGGTCGCAAAAGCTTGTGCCAAATAAACAACATTTTCAGCTCAGTGAAGATCACACTGAAAACATACTCACATCCTTAACACATCACAGAGAAGAGGGGAGCAGGTTTGCTCTTTGCTGGACCAAGTCCAATGATTTTAAATTACAGGAATGTACCGTATATACTCGAGTATAAGCCGACCTGAATATAAGCCGGGGCACCTAATTTTACCACAAAAAAACTGGGAAAACATTTACTCCAGTATAAGCCGAGGGTGGTAAATTTCAGAAATAAAAATAGATACCAATAAAATTACATTAATTGAGGCATCAATAGGTGAAATATTTTTGAATATTTACATAAAGCTCAAATTTAAGATAAGATTGTCCAACTCTGATGAAATCATTACTCTCAACTTCTTCAATGTAAATGTGCTTATGTATCCTTTTAATAATAATAGAGTAAAATAATACATGTAATAATAATAATAACAATAATAAATACAGGAAAATAATACATGTAGTAATAGAGTAAAATAATAAATATAATAATAATAAGATCAGAGTGAAATAATAAATGTATTATTAATAATAATAATAGAGTTAAATAAATGTACTGCAATAGTAGCGACAATAATAGAGAAAAATAACAAATGTAATAATACCAATAATAATAGAGAAAAATAATAAATGTACCATATATTCTCAAGTATAAGCTGACCCAAATATAAGCCACTAAAGTACACAGAAATCTATAATAAGTATAGAGATACAGTTGTCTATTACTAACTGATATACCGGCTAGACCACTGGTAACAGACAAATTGTAATTCTTACAGGCGCAAGAATTCTTGCGCCTGTAAGAATTACAATTTGTCTGTTACCAGTGGTCTAGCCGGTATATCAGTTAGTAATAGACAACTGTACCAAATATAAGCCAACCAGGAAACCTCACCCGAGTATAAGCCGAGGGGGGCATTTTCAGTCTTAAAAAAAGGGCTGAAAGACTAGGCTTATACTCGAGTATATACAGTAGATTCTGCTTGAACATTAAAAGGAATTTCACAGTGAGAGTGGCTCAGCAATGGAAACAATTGCTAAAGAGAGGGAAAGGTCCTTACTAGCTCCCTAATAGGAATGCTTAGCTGTAAACAACAACAACAACAAAAGCAGCAGCACTATGTAGCAACATTTGAAAAAGTTTCTGTTCCTGGTTTGAAAGTGTTATTTCTATTTAATTGTGCAGTCCTTACTTTGAAAGTAGTTGTTCTACTCCCGAAACGTTGTTTTTTGTGGTTGCCAAAAACCATGTTGAATTGGCCGAGACTCGATGAAATAGTCATTGAAAAACTATTGCAAAATGTGCTGCATGTCCCAGAAAAACAACTTTTTTGCAGTTTAATAAACTTTCCCCATGTTTGATGATAGAGCTAATTAGGAAATAACATTTATAACCCAGGAACAAAATTCATGTTACACAGTGTGATAAGTAGCAGCAGCAGTAATAGTAGTAGTAGTTGTATTTATATCCTGCTTTTCCTCTCCCAAAGGAGACTCCTGCACTGAGATGGGGATTGGACTCTATGGCTCATGAATCCCCTTCCAACTTTATGATTCTATGCCAGGGCTTGTTGTTGTTGTTATTGTCGTTGTTGTTGTTGTTGTAATAGGGAGTCCCTAGGAGAATTGGGGAGCATGGAACAAGGGATGTATATGCATTGGATGTGGCAAGAAGCCCTTACTTCGTTGGCACATGGGTCCACGGAAGCCCGGTGCGCACTCGCAGGTCCCATCTTCTGGGGAGCAGGAGCCTCCGTTCTCACAGTTGCAGGCGATGGAACAGTTGGGTCCCCAACGTCCCTGGGCACAGACGCTGTCGCAATGGATGCCTGGAGAAAAGCAAGCAGGGAGATTAACCTTGCATTCGAAAAGGAGAGCTCTGGATGCGTGAGTGAGTTCAAGGCTAGTATGAACAGCCACAGATCACTTCTGACACGATAAATAAATAAATGGTGCAGATCATGAAAAACTATGGATTGCTCTGAAAGAAATGGCTGTGCCACAACGTTTGATTCTCCTGATGTGTCAGCACTCACTAGGACAAGAGGCCGCTGTCAGAATTGAATATAGAGAAACAGAATGGTTCCCAACTGTGAAGGAAGGAGCAGAGAGGGGAAGCTCCTTCAGGCAGGGGGGGATTTTTTTTATCCCACCGCTGCCATCAAAAAGTGAAGGATGCTTAATTACGAGGAGCTGCCACCAATTTGTAATGGAGCTAATTATGACTGCCACCAATTTGGAAAGATGGAACCACCAATTGAAATGATCTAGCCACCAAAGACTCAAGGAGGAGACCTTTTACTTTTTATTCCTTTCTTCTTTTACTTATTTACTTTAGATGGTAGCGTACTTGTTGAAAAACAATAACAAGTTTATTCAGGCACAAAGCTTAGTGGTTACAATGATGTTTCTCACAAAGAGGTATTCTTAATAACAGTTACAATACTTGAATAAGATGAATCAACTCTCTAAAATATTACTTCTTTTACTTAAGGAAACTCTATTCCTCAGTCACTTTTATACCACAGTCACCCCTGTGTTCCTTACTAGGACACAGATTATACCAAATAAGTCACCAAACTTATTTTAAACTGACTCAAATTGACCAATTGAGTCTCCCTGATCCCCTTAACCTAGGATCAGTCTTCCCTGTGCCTCATCAGAGCACAGACTGGCTCTCTTTTTTAAACCCTGCACTTCTTCAGCAAAATGGCAGTTGGCTCCGCCCACTTCTCCATAGCAACCACCCTCTCAATGCTGAGAGCAGCAACTGCAATACTTACCGTTCTAAAACACAAACACACAATTAAACATAACATTTGTAAACCAAAAATTTGTACTTCATTACACCAACTGGCAAAGGGGCCGGGCTGTGGTGCAGGCTGGTGAGCAGCTTGCTGCAATACCCCACTCTGACCATGAGGTCATGAGTTCGAGGCTAGCCCGTGGCGGGGTGAGCACTCGTCAATTAAAAAATAAAAAACAGCCCCTGCTCGTTGCTGACCTAGCAACCCGAAAGATTGTTGCATCTATCAAGTAGGAAAAACGGTACCACTTATAAAGTGGGGAGGCAAATTGAACTAATTTACGACGTTGGAATGAGGAAGTGGATGATGAAGCAGCTGCTCCCCCCTGTGGCCGGAATTGAACATCCCCTCAGGAGAAGGTTAAATTGCCTCTGTGTCTGTCTCTGTCTCGGTTCTATGTGTATATGGACAATGAATGTTTGCCCTATATGTATATAATGTGATCCGCCCTGAGTCCCCTTCGGGGTGAGAAAGAGGGGTGGAATAAAAATACTGTAAATAAATAAATAAATGAATAAAGGGATCAGACAAGACTGCATTTTATCCCCTTTTCTGGATGCCGAACATACTCAGACACAAAACCGGATTAGACTCAAGAGGCATGAAAATTGGAGGAAGGAATACCATCAATTTCAGGTATGCAGATGGCACTTTACAAGTAGCAGAAAATAGCGAAGACTAGGAACAACTGTTGAAGAAGGTCAAGAAAGAAATTGTTTTCTTAAGACTCAGCTGTAAGCCCCCCTTGGCTTGATTATCTTCAGTAATGATCATTCCAAGACTTTGCTCTTTTCTGCTAGTAGTATGGTGCTGAGTCTATATGCATTTACTACTGGCACAATTTCTGCTGTGTATCCGCACATTACAATATGCGTCCTAAAAAAATTAGAGGGCAAATTAAAAAATGCAACCTTGTTACAAACTTGCTAAATAGATCACAATAATGTTCCCCATATGATTAGGCCATAACGGAACCTGTGCTTTACAGGGCACTTAGCATAATCACCGATCCCACCCTGGATGCCGCGTCTCTATTCTCAGAAATGCGTGCGCTCCGCAAATATGCAGAGATGCAGAAAATGAAAATGCGGGCATCAAATGGCTCCCAAGACAATACAGTGCCATTTATCCCAACATCTGAATCTGCTAAAGTTCAGGGTGCATGAGCTTATATGTGGCAGAGTATTTACAGGAGATTTAAGAAAAGCGCACAGTGGTATTCTTTTAATTAATGCCATTTAAACGAGGTTCTTTGCTCTTTCTCTTGTCAACAAATGAATTAAAATGAGCCGGGACACAACCGTGCAAATCCCAAGTAGCCTATAAAGCTATTAATGAAATGGCTAGACTTGCTAGGCAAATACTTTCATTATTTTCGACACAGCTCGGGCTGTGGCGCAGGCTGGAGAGCAAGCCAGCTGCAACCAGCTGCAATGAATCACTCTGACCAGGAGGTCATGAGTTTGAGGCCCGCTCGGAGCCTATGTTTGTCTTGTCTTTGTTCTATGTTAAAAGGCATTGAATGTTTGCCTATATGTGTAATGTGATCCGCCCTGAGTCCCCTTCGGGGTGAGAAGGGCGGAATATAAATGCTGTAAATAAATAATAATAAATACATTCTTCTAGTATCAATGCAAGTTTATAAGGAGCGGTACAGTATGAGACCCATATCCACAATTCTATTTATCCATATCTGGAAAAGATGCCGTCTCTCAGCATTAGATCAGTGTTTCTCAACACATATTTCTGATGGTTTTAGGAACCTCTTTGGCAGAGAAGGCTGAAGATCTCACTGCCTGTCCTTCTCTTCCTTTTTGGAAACAGACTATAAATCCTTCCAAATATGTGCAAAATTTGGTCCAGATCCACCGTTGTTTGGGTTCACAGTGCTCTCCAGATGTACCCTGTTTCCCTGAAAATAAGACATCCCCAAAAAATAAGACCTAGCAAAGGTTTTGCTGAATTGCTAAATATAAGACCTCCCCCGTAAGACCTAGCAAAATTTTTGTTTGGAAGCATGCCCGGTGCCCCGCCAAACAAAACACCAGAGCATGCAGGATTGATAAATGTACATACCAATTGTACATGGAAATAATGGTAGTACAGTAGAGTCTCACTTATCCAACATAAACGGGCCGGCAGAATGTTGGATAAGCGAATATGTTGGATAATAAGGAGGCATTAAGGAAAAGCCTATTAAACATAAAATTAGGTTATGATTTTACAAATGAAGCACCAAAACATCATGTTAGACAACAAATTTGGCAGAAAAAGTAGTTCAATATGCTGCAATGCTATGTAGTAATTACTGTATTTATGAATTTAGCACCAAAATATCATGATATATTGAAAACATTGACTACAAAAATGCTTTGGATAATCCAGAATGTTGGATAAGCGAGTGTTGGATAAGTGAGACTCTACTGTAACAAGAAATTCTTGACAGGAGTCACAGTTTGTCTGGTTTGGTTATGTTGGTTTGTGATGACAACTACTGTACCGTATATAATAAATGTTCATTTTTTTGTTCAACAATAAATGTGAATTCTTCTTCATGGAAAAATAAGACATCCCCTGAAAATAAGACCTAGCGCATCTTTGGGAGCAAAAAATAATATAAGACACTGTCTTATTTTCGGGGAAACACGGTAGGTGAACTATATCTCCCCTAAATCACTGTCAATTCTTCCCAAATCCCTCCAGCATTTTCTGTTGTTCATAGGGTTTCTGTGTGGGAAGTTTGGCCCAATTCTATTGGTGGGGTTCAGAACGCTTTTTGATTGTAGGTGAACTATAAATCCCAGCAACTACAACTCCCAAATGTCAAGGTCTATTTTTTCAAAACTCCACCAGTGTTTAAATTTCGGCATATTGAGTATTTGTGCCAAATTTGGTCCAGATCCATCATTGTTTGGAGTCCACAGTGCTCTCTGGATGAACTACAACTCCAAAACTCAATGTCAATGCACACCAAACCCTTCCAGTATTTTCTGTTGGTCATGGGAATTCTCTGTACCAAGGTTGGTTCAATTCCATTGTTAGTGGAGTTCAGAATACTCTTTGATTGTAGGTGAATTATAAATCCCAGCAACTACAACTCCCAAATGACAAAAGCATCCCCTCCCCCCAACCCCACCAATATTCAAATTTGGGTGTATTGAATATTTGTGCCAAATTTGGTCCAGTGAATGAAAATACATCCTGCGTATAAGGTATTTACATTACAATTCATAACAGTAGCAAAACAACAGTCCTGAAGTAGCAACAAAAATAATTTTATGGTTGGGTGTCACCACAACATGAGGAACTGTATTAAGGGGTTTGCAGCATAAGAACCACTGGTCTAGGTTTTCAAGCGTGACTCCATGGTGTTCTTGAGCCAGAAGTCTTTCATTTCCATAGGGATTGTTACTATCTCTGGTTTCACATATCTATATATAGCTTGGGAAGGTATTCCACATACCGTATAAGTACAAGCCAACCCGAATATAAGCCAAGGCACCTAATTTTACCACAAAAAAAACTGGGAAAACATTGACTCCAGTATAAGCCGAGGGTGGTAAATTTCAGAAATAAAAATAGATACCAAAAAAATTACATTAATTGAGGCCTCAGTAGGTTAAATGTTTTTGAATATTTACATCAAGCTCAAATTTAAGATAAGACTGTCCAACTCTGATCAAATAATTATTCTCATCTTCTTCAATGTAAATGTGCTTATGTATCCTTTTAATAATAATAGAGTAAAATAATACATGTAATAATAATAATAAATACAGGAAAATAACACATGTAATAATACATAGAGTAGAATAATAAATGTAATAATAATAAGATCAGAGTGAAATAATAAATGTATCAATAATAATAAAAATAGAGTAAAATAAATGTAATAGTAGCAACAATAATAGAGAAAAATAATAAATGTAATAAAACTAATAATAATAGAGAAAAATAATAAATGTACCATATATTCTCAAGTATAAGCTGACCCAAATATAAGCCAACCAGTACCCTCACCCGAGTATAAGCCGAGGGGGGGCTTTTTCAGTCTTTAAAAAAGGGTGAAAAACTAGGCTTATACTCGAGTATAAACAGTATATAAGGGGCTGATATGGTACCTACTTCTCCAATACTTGCGAGTGCAGTCAGTGACGTTTTCTGGCGAGAAGGAAAACCTGGCACATACATTGCAGCAGATGACAACTAATCCTTCTGCCTCCACCTGTAATGTTATTTTTTCACACCTTTCAGGCGGCAATAGCACTTACTGATATCACTATAGATGTGTATGACTGGTAGCGAATACTACAGAAGACAGGATCAGGATCCAAAATGATCCAAAATTAGTGTCCGGTGGAGGCTCCTTCCTTGAAAGCTTTTAAACCGAAGCTGGATGGCTATCTGTTGGGGATGCTTTGATTGTGCTTTTTCCTGCACAAAAGATTGTGGTTGGACAGTGGACTAGATGGCACTTCAGCTGTATCATTCTGTGACTAAACTCCAAGCACTGGAGCCCTCAGTGGTGCAGCAGGTTAAACTGCGGAACTTCTGAACTTGCTGACCAAAAGGTTGGTGGTTCGAATCGGGGAAGCGGGGTGAGCTCCTGCTGTTAGCCCCAGCTTCTGCCAACCTAACAGTTGTAGATGAATTGGGGTACATCTTGATGGCGGTAAGCAGCAAGGAGAAAAAGAATGCAAATGTGAGTAGATCAATAGGTACCGTCCAGCAGGAAGGTAACAGCACTCCATGCAGTCATGCCGGCCACATGATCTTGGAGGTGTCTACGGACAACGCCGGCTCTTTGGCTTAGAAATGAAGATGAGCACCAACTCTCAGAGTCGGACACGACTAGACTTAAAGTCAGGGGAAAACTACTAAACTCCAAGCACTGAACTTTGGATCCCTGTTCCGTCCCCCAGGACGATGGTTTGCCTTACCTATTGGTCGTTTGTTTGTTTTCCCTCCTTTACATTTTGTTTGAGCCTCTGGCTGCAAAAGCCTAGGAAAAGTGGCTTGGAATCTGCAAGAGCTGGCTGCAGTTTTCTTTGCAGTGATTGGTCAAAGAGTGCAACATCTTAGGACCGCCCTTTTTACCAGGGTCTAGTCTCCATTTTGGAGCTTCATTCTGGCTATAGTATTCCAACGTGCTGGAGCTGTGCAAGGCTAAGTGGGACAAATCATCCTCAAAACCAGGCCAATCTAAGCCTATCCAAATTAGATAAGTATTGAATTATACTGATCTGGAATAGGAAATCTAGTTAGAGGAGCAGGGTTATTCCATCGCTTCTAGAACTAATCTTTGCTGTAAAGATAGGGAAGGAAAGAGTTTCTCCTTCTAATATAGACAGCGTGATTAGGGTATAGTGGTTTTATAATCACCTTTGCCTTCTGGAACCAGGGATAATTCTGCAACTAAAACCTATGGAAATTTGTTTCATTTTCTGCAACTTTAAGATCTGTGCCAGGTTTACAACCTTGTATGAATAAACATCCTTTTTTGAAGTTCTCCAGACTCAGTCGTTCAATATTTTAGGACAGCTTATAGGGATTTGCAGTTCGCCCGGATAAAGGACGGCACGTTTCAGCTTTATAGTTTTTTTTATTGTCTGGCGGACGGCACAGTTTTGAGGTAGATCAGCGGTTTTTCCGCTTGAGCTAGCTTGCACGGCTTATAGTTTTTTATAGTTTAGGAAGTTTAGTTTAGGCCGCGGCTTTTCCGCCTGAGCTCAGTCTGCATACCTAAAGACTCTACCAGCGTCTGAGGCAGTGGAGCCCGCTCTCAGACCTGAAGGAGTCAAATAGTGGGGCTCTATTTCCTTGCTATTTGGCTCGCGTGTGCGCACGTGGCCCAGTGGCTTTCTGGGTTTGCACAGGCTGTGCAGTTCCCAGCAACGTCCAGGGCTCCCTCGGCGGTAGACCTCGAGCCGCGGAGCACCAGCGACAGTTCTTTGGCTGGCTCTGAGGCGTGAAGCCCACCAGAACCAGGCTAGAACCTGGACAGGCCTGGCAACGCTGCTGCGAGTTCGGCCGGAGCACTCGGCCGGCTTCGACCTGCCTCATCGTCCTGTGGTGGTGACCTGCCTCATCGCCTGGCGGTGGTGACCTGCCTCATCGTCCTGCGGTGGTGACCTGCCTCATCGTCCTGCGGTGGTGACCTGCTTCATCGTCCTGCGGTGGTGACCTCCCTTCACAGCGGGGAGGAGGCATCTTTTCTCTCCTCCTTTCCAAAGCCAGCCTCGGTGCTCCTTCGGCGGCAGGCCTCGAGCCGCAGAGCACGAGGTGCTTGAAAATTTGGCGAAGTCGCCATTTTGGCAGTTTACGTCACTCGGGCAAGGGAGGTATCAAGTGGCAAGTTGCTGTCAGTTGGCATTTTGCAGCTTGCCCACTAAAATCTGGCGCCAAAGGTCACAATCTTTGTAAAGTATAGTTACTTAGTGATATATATTGCTATGGTTAAGTGTTGTGCATTGTATTATATATTGCATTTGCTTTTATTGTAAATTTACTTGCTGGTATGTTGTATTTGCCTTTGTTGTAAATTTACTTGCTATTAAGAATACATAATGTCTATGCAATTTCAAGATGATGCAGATGGTATACCTCCTTCTGAGGCTGAAAGTAGGAATGAAAGGCCCCAAAGGATAAAGCACCCTTCAGCCAAGATGCTAGCCCATCTAATAGATGAAAAGGAGCTCCTCCATGTGAGGTTAGGTTCGGCATGGGAGCGAATTGTAACATTGATGGACAGAATTGAGAGCTTGGGTATTACAAGGGTGCCATCCATATTACAGACCGACCTTGAAGAGACCTTCGGTCTCTGGAGGGGTTTGGTGTCTAAGATAGTCCAGGTCCTTGAGCGCATTAACGCCAAGGATTCAGAGTTAGAAATAGTGAGTGTCTTAGCTGACACTAATGAGAAAGAAAATAAGGTGAGGGCAATTCTAGATGCCTTGGAATTTAGTTCTCCACCTGTTAATCTAAGGTCTGAGCCAAAAGGAAATCAGTCTTCCTTATGCAGCCATGAGACCAATCTTTTAAAATCACCTGCTGTGGCACTTAGTCTTAAGTCCAACCGCTCTAGCCAGGTATCTAAGCTAAGGGAGTGTGCATCATCTAAACATAGCCACTCTAGCAAGTCTTCTGCTGCTGGGAGTGCCATCTCTTCCCTAGCTGCCTTGCACATTAAGGAGGCTGCACGTCTAGAGCTAAAGAGCAAGGTAGCGGGGGCGGAGGCTGATGCTAAGGCAGCTGATCTCACCCTTCCCTTTAAAGAAGAAGAGCAACGACTGCAAATAGAACAGGCCCGTAGACAAAGCGAAATGCAAATAGAACAGGCCCGTAGACAAAGCGAAATGCAAATGGAACAGGCCCAAAGGCAAGGTGAAATAGAAATGCTTAGAATAAGGATGGATGCTACTGCCAAAAAGGTAAGGGCTGAGACTTTGGCCAAGGCCCTAATTGAGCCACTCACAGAAGAAAATGTAAGTCAGTTGCCGAAGCAGGACCCTTCTTCCAAGGTGCTTGTGCATCTTAATAGCTTAAACAGCCAGTTTTCGGATGAGGAACAGGAAGACTTCTCTCCTTACCCAGAGCAGGGCCCCAAAGTCACTTTTGAGTTTCCTGCAGAGCAGAGCGTCATAGCGGGGAGCTCACCCTTGCCCGAGCTACCTGTGCCTCCTGCTAAATCCCTAGGTCAGTCAATCAGGGCCTCAAGGCCAAGTGCTAGTTGGCCCTTACAGACAGCTGCACAGGGAGCCACCGATTCGTCAGTGGTCGATGTCATCCCTCCAAGAGGCCAAAGGTTGACGCAAGGTGCACGGTGGGAGTCCACTCCACAACAGCAAACTCCTCAATTGTTCCCTTCGACGCCAGAGTCCCAGCTTGTCTCCATCATCAGAAGCCCCAGAAGAGATCTTAAGGACAAGGGTGTCGAAAAGTTTTCGGACAAGCCTGAGGAATTTCTTCTCTGGAAGGCCACCTTCCAGAGAGCAATCAGAGACTTAAAGTTATTGCCTGAGGAAGAACTGACTCTTCTGGCTGCATGGTTGGGCCCAGCCTCATCCTCACAAGTTAAGAAGATCTACGCAGCCCACGTAGCCGATCCCGACAAAGCCCTGGAAAAGGCCTGGGCCAGGTTGCAGCAGAGGTATGGGGCCAGCACAGAGATTGAAGCATCTCTTATGGACAAGCTCCAAAGGTTCCCAGCTTTGAAACTCAAAGACTTCAAACTCTTGTGGGACCTCAGCGATCTCCTTACGGAATTAGAGTCGGCCAAGGAGAATCCAGAACTGCCCGGTTTGAAGTGCCTCGATCAGCACCTGTCCCAGAGGCAGATCTTGACCAAGCTGCCCTTCACTTTGCAAGAACGCTGGGGACAGGAGGTCTTCAACTACAAGGAGGCCCACTCCCAGGCATACCCTCCATTTTCTCATTTGGTCCAGTTCATCACCAGGGCGGCCAGAGAAAGGAATGATCCGCAGACGGGCCTCCCCACCTTATACCAAGGGACCCATCCAGGGAAGGCATCTGAAGTGGACAAGAAACCACCTAGAGAGGCCAATAGACCTGTCAGCGTAAAGGCAGTCGAAACTCAACACAAGACTGATGAACCCAGGTCGGAGGTAAAAGAGTTGCTTTGCCCTATCCACCAAAAGCCTCACAGCTTGGCCAACTGCAGGGAGTTTAGTAGAAAGTCATACAAAGAAAGGCAACAGCTAGTTCAAAAGCAGGGAATCTGCTTTAGATGCTGTGGAGCAACTCCACACTTTGCGTCCAACTGCAAAGAAAACGTCAAGTGTGAGAAATGCAACAGCCTCAAGCATTGCACCGCAATGCACAACTCCAGTGTCATCTCCCACCCCAAAGGGAACGTTTCACCAAAAGAAAAGTCAGCAGTCGAAGACACCGACAAGCCAGTCGTACCAGAGATGCAGGTGGAGGTTTCAGCAGTCGCCTGTACAGAGCTGTGTTCTGACTCGCACCAGTACAGAGTTTGTCATCCTATCTGCCTAGCGGATGTATATCCAGCCAAGAGCCCTTGGCTTAGAAAGAGACTCTATGTGGCCCTGGATTCACAGAGCGACGCCTCCCTGGCTACTCCAGAGTTCTTCCGCATGTTTGACCTTAAAACCAAGATGGTTGACTACACTATGACTACGTGTGCAGGAAAAAAGAAGTTGCAGGGTCGCATAGCATCTGGCTTTGTTGTCTCCTCTTGCGACCAGAAGAGGCAGTTCAAGTTGCCAGACCTGATTGAGTGTTCCTCCATCCCTCGGAACAAAAAACAAATTGTAACTAGAGAAGTTGTGGAGGCTCATCCACATTTGCGACGATTAAAGAATGCCATACCTGCTTTCCGTCCAGATGTGGACATTGCCCTTCTGCTTGGTGCGGACTGTCCGAACTTGTTCTATGTGAACGACCAAGTTAAGGGACCTCCAGGGGCGCCCATTGCTCAGCTGCTACCACTAGGCTGGACAGTTACAGGCCCAGTGTGCATAAACAAGATGCACCCACCATCGTCGTTGGGACTCCAATCAAGCACAGGTGCTTAAAGGTGGACGTCCTACACTTGTGCGCAGTTGCCTAAGTCACATCTCAGTCTACTGCCAAGCAATAACTCCAGAGTATTCCTCCATCTTCAAAGTCTCTGAGAGAGACGAAGCCACAGCGCTCTCGAAAGATGAGCAAAGGTTTTCGGACATTATGAATGCTCAAGTCTCACGAAGTGCAGAGGTGAAAGCCTGCAAATCAACCACAGAAATCAAGATGGGCCAAAGATCTTGCCTGGAACCACACCGTTTTGAACGTTTTTCGGAGTGGCACAGTCTTCAGAGAGCAGTTGCTAGGCTCATACATCGCTTAGTCTGCAAAGATAGTCAGCCTTTGCAAGTTCAGGACATGCTGAAGGCTAAGGGAGTAATACTCAGGTCAGTTCAGAGGCATGAGTTTAGTCTAGAAATAGCCAGGTTAGAACAAGGGCTTAACACCCCCAGCCGGAGTTTCTTGCGTGAGCTGAACCCATTTCTGGATAAAGAGGGCATTTTAAGAGTGGGTGTGAGGTTAGCTAAGGCTAAACTCAAAGTGTGTATAAAGAACCCCATCATTGTACCCCCCAATAGCCATATTGCTTTGCTGTTGGTTCGTCACTACCATGAGAAAATTCATCATCAAGGTAGAACTCTAACTGAGGCAGCCCTTAGAGATGAAAGTCTGTGGGTGGTAAATGCTAAAAGTTTGGTCAGCAGTGTTATTTTTAAGTGTGTCAAATGTCGGCGACTCAGACGCAACTGTCAGAGTCAGCTGATGGCTGAGTTACCTCAGGACAGGACTTTGACAGACCCCCCTTTTCCCATGTGGGAATCGATGTGTTTGGTCCTTGGGAGGTTGTCACTAGGAAAACCAGGGGTGGTGTTGTAAATAACAAAAGATGTGCGGTTTTGTTTACTTGTTTGTCAGTACGAGCTGTCCATATAGAGGTTGCAGAGGGAATGGACACTTCATCATTCATAAATGCATTGAAAAGGTTCATAGCCCTCAGAGGGCCAATTAAGTTAATTTGGTCGGACTGTGGCACCAATTTTGCATGTGCAGACCTTAGCCAACCACTTCTGGAAGAGGTGGAAGGCCGAATACTTAAGCCAGCTTCCAACCAGAAGACTCTGGCAAACCCAAAGGACAATGCCAAGGTGGGAAACCTTGTGTTGCCAAAGGACAAAGACTTGCCCCGCTATGCCTGGCCTATGGGCATTATACTAAAGACCTTTCCTTGCCCTGACGGTAAGGTTAGAAAAGTTCAAGTAAAGACTCATAGTAAGGACAAAATGTCTGTCCTGGACAGACCAATTAGTGACCTCGTGTTGCTTATTGGAGATGTTTAAAGTTTTATACTGTTGTATTGTTGTGTATACAAAGGTGTTTGTATGTTTTTGATTGGTAAATTCCCACATCCTGGGAATTTAGCGGGGAGTGTTCCGTCCCCCAGGACGATGGTTTGTCTTACCTATTGGTCGTTTGTTTGTTTTCCCTCCTTTACATTTTGTTTGAGCCTCTGGCTGCAAAAGCCTAGGAAAAGTGGCTTGGAATCTGCAAGAGCTGGCTGCAGTTTTCTTTGCAGTGATTGGTCAAAGAGTGCAACATCTTAGGACCGCCCTTTTTACCAGGGTCTAGTCTCCATTTTGGAGCTTCATTCTGGCTATAGTCTTCCAACGTGCTGGAGCTGTGCAAGGCTAAGTGGGACAAATCATCCTCAAAACCAGGCCAATCTAAGCCTATCCAAATTAGATAAGTATTGAATTATACTGATCTGGAATAGGAAATCTAGTTAGAGGAGCAGGGTTATTCCATCGCTTCTAGAACTAATCTTTGCTGTAAAGATAGGGAAGGAAAGAGTTTCTCCTTCTAATATAGACAGCGTGATTAGGGTATAGTGGTTTTATAATCACCTTTGCCTTCTGGAACCAGGGATAATTCTGCAACTAAAACCTATGGAAATTTGTTTCATTTTCTGCAACTTTAAGATCTGTGCCAGGTTTACAACCTTGTATGAATAAACATCCTTTTTTGAAGTTCTCCAGACTCAGTCGTTCAATATTTTAGGACAGCTTATAGGGATTTGCAGTTCGCCCGGATAAAGGACGGCACGTTTCAGCTTTATAGTTTTTTTTATTGTCTGGCGGACGGCACAATCCCGTTCCACAACTTTTGCACATTTGCAGGGCTGGATTATGCCTTGAACACCAAAGGGCCCACCCACTGCTTGGGTGGTTCTTATATTTGACCTAATGATAGATTATTTATTCCCAGGCTGCTGGGACTAAATTCAAAGGGAGATGAAAGGAATGGTTGTCAGGTCCCATTTCCTCTCCATGCGACAGCAATATTTGGACACTGATTCTTCTTATTGTAAGACGAGCTATTTATAAACGGAGACAATTAAGGAACATCGCTTTTTGTCTTAGGGTTGGGAGAGAATGGCACCTTCCTCTTGCAAAAGGTGGGAGCATTAAAACCCATCTCTCTTCTTGGCGGCGGAAATGTCACTTCTAATGGAAGACTAATGAGCAGAAACTGCTCAGGACTGAATCGAGGCCAAATGATTCCGAGCAGGAATATTGTCCTAAGGTGGCAAGAGGAACCCTAATTGAACGGCAGCAAATCCACACCTTTTAATGAGATTAAGACGCCGGATGCTTGGAAAGCAACTGTGCAGATAAAGTGAAGGAGCATTTCAGTTGTTTTCAAGTACATCATGCCTATGTTTACCTTTCATGTGCAAAAGCATCTATTTTATAGGGTGCGTGGTGCATACTTTCTCCCAGAAACTATAAACTCTGTATATTACTCCACAATCCAAACTTATTTTGGAGGATGACCTAACAAGAGGAGACAACACTTTCTTCTTCCTCACAAATAGGATGAGTTTAAAAGTGTGACATAAACACACGTGAACATTACATTTATTTATTTATTTATAGTACAGTAGAGTCTCACTTATCCAACACTCGCTTATCCAACGTTCTGGATTATCCAACGCATTTTTGTAGTCAATGTTTTCAATATATTGTGATATTTTGGTGCCAAATTCGTAAATACAGGAATTACTACCTAGCATTACTCTGTATTGAACTACTTTTTCTGTCAAATTTGTTGTATAACATGATGTTTTGGTGCTTAATTTGTAAAATCATAACCTAATTTGATGTTTAATAGGCTTTTCCTTAATCCCTCCTTATTGTCCAACATATTCGCTTATCCAACGTTCTGCCGGCCCGTTTATGTAGGATAAGTGAGACTCTACTGTATTTATATTCTGCCCTGATCACCCCGTAAGGGACTCAGAGACGATCACAATGCACTTATACATGACAAACATTCAATGGCATTAGACATACGACATATATAGACAGGCACAGAGGCAATTTTAACATTCCAGCTTCCGGCTTCATGAGGGTATGCTCAATTCTGGCCACAAGGGGAGCTGCCGCTTCACCATCCACTTGTGATACCGAGTCCTTGATGGAGTACTTCCTCATTCTTCCGCACGCTGCTGGAAGGTTTTATGGCATCATAAATTCATTAAATTAGCCTCCCCGCATAAAGCGGTACCAAAATTTCCTACTCGACAGATGCAACCTTCTTTCGGGCTGCATAGGTCAACATCAAGCTAGACTATTAATGGTCGGGAGCTTACTCCGACCCCGGTTGGCTTCGAACTCATGACCTCTCATTCAGTAGTGATTTATTGCAGATGGCCTACTAACCAGCTGCACCACAGCCTGGTCCTTACATCTGGCACCACATTCCCAGTTCAACCAGGACTGTATAGGGAGGTCTCAAAAGGCATGGCATTCTTCTTCTGACAAATAGTTCCTTTAAACTTCAACCTAAATTTTGGATACTCTGCACCACTGGTCTGGAAGCCACTAGTTGTTCCTGCTTTAGCATTAACTTCTTGTTCAAAAATCCATTTTAAACGTCGCTGTGAAAGTTTCTGCGCCATAGAGAAAGCAACCCTCCCTTTGTTGGCTCTTGCTGCTTCACTCCAGCATTTGTGAACTTCAGCCCCTCTTTCTTTCCTGAAACCAGTTGTTTGCACCTCTCTAGACAATACAGACTGACTTCTCCAAATAGGGGAGAGAAAAGAGAACGGGAAAGAGGAAGGCAGACCAGAATAAATGAGAGCGAGAGGCTTCTATCCGGCTCAGTCTTTCTATCCCCTTGACTGCAGCTGGGTCTTTGCGAGGCTAAGACTTGATGCTGAAATAAGTCTAATTATTTTTCAGGGATGTAAGACTGGGGGAAATGACTGGATGTAGCCATTTTTATTTTAAAAAGAGAGGCGGGGGGAACTCTACAGGGAGACCGACAGATCAGTGCATCACGGTAATTATTTCCCTTTCTGAGTTCTCTCTCTCTCTCTTAAAAAAAGCCATCCATCAACACCTTGAAGCAGGTACCACTGAAGTCAGCGGTGACAGGGCTTGAATGGATGTGGTGGATCCGACACTAAACGCTCTGCCACTCTCCTCCGTCTTCTCCGCATGACGCAAAGTCATAACAGTCCCTCATCTTTGGCATCCGAACGGCAACAGAAAGAAGTACGGAGAGATGGTGCCCTACGCACCGCAGACTCAGGGCTCTCGGTTTCGTGCTGAAAAGATGACGGAGAAATAGAGCTCTCCATCCTGACCCCAAAAGACATGAAAACCCTACCAAAGACCCTCTCCCCAAAGAAGTGGACCAAAGCAAGAAGCCGTGGTGGCGCAATGCCAGCTGAACTGCTGACCAGAAAGTTGGGTTGCTGACCTGAAGGTTGCCGATTCAAATCCTCAAGATGAGATGAGCTCCCATCTGTCAGCTCTAGCTTGCGGGAATATGAGAGAACCCCTCCCAGCAGGATGGTAACACATCACTACTGAGTTCGAAGCCAGGGTAAGCTCCTGACCATTAATAGTTCAGCTTGCTGTTGACCTATGCAGCCGAAAAACAGTTGCATCTGTCAAGTAGGAATTTAGGTACTGCTTATGCAGGGAGGCTAATTTAACTAATTTAGAGGTAAAGGTAAAGGTTTCCCCTGACGTTAAGTCCAGTCATGTCTGACTCTGGGGGATGGTGCTCATCTCCATTTCTAAGCTGAAGAGCCGGCGTTGTCCGTAGACACCTCCAAGGTCATGTGGCCAGCATGACTGCATGGAGCGCCGTTATCTTCCCGCCGGAGCGGTACCTATTGGTCTACTCACATTTGCATGTTTTCGCACTGCTAGGTTGGCAGAAGCTGGAGCCAACAGCGGGCGCTCACTCCGCTCCGGGGATTTGAACCTGGGACCTTTCGGTCTGCAAGTTCAGCAGCTCAGTGCTTTAACACGCTTCGCCACCGGGGCTCCTGAAAAAAAAGGGTTTCGCCTGACGTTAAGTCTAGTCATGTCTGACTCTGGGGGATGGTGCTCATCTCCATTTCTAAGCTGAAGAGCCGGCGTTGTCCATAGACACCTCCAAGGTCATGTGGCTGGCATGACTGCATGGAGCGCCGTTACCTTCCCGCCGGAGCAGTACCTATTGGTCTACTTACATTTGCATGTTTTCGAACTGCTAGGTTGGCAGGAACTGGAGCTAACAGCGGGCGCTCACTCTGCTCCCGGGATTTGAACCTGGGACCCTTTGGTCCGCAAGTTCAGCAGCTCAGTGCTTTAACACACTTCGCCACCGAGGCTCCCTTAACTAATTTACCTAATTTACGATGCCATAAAATCTCCAGCAGTGTGTGGAAGATGAGGAAGTATTTCATCAAGGACTCGGTGTCACAAGTGGACGATGAAGCAGCAGCTCCCCCTGTGGCCGGAATTGAGCATACCCTCATAAAGCCAGAAGCTGAAATGTTAAATTGCTTTTATGTCTGTCTATATGTAGTTGTCTATATATGTCGTTTGTTTAATGGCATTGAATGTTTGCCGTATTTATGTGCATTGTGATCCGGCCTGAGTCTCCTTTGGGGTGAGAAGGGCGGAATATAAATACTGTAAATAAAAAAAAATCCCGGCGTCCCCTGGGCAACGTCTCTGTAGACAGGCTGTGGCGCAGGCTGGTTAGCAGCCAGCTGCAACAAATCATTCTGACCAAGAGGACATGAGTTCGAGGCCTGCGTCTGTCTCTGTTCTATGTTATGGCACTGAATGTTTGTGTAATATGATCCACTCTGAGTCCCCTTCGGGGTGAGAAGGGCGGAATATAAATAATGTAAATAAATAAATAAATAAGTAAATAGACGGCCCATTCTCTCGCACCAGAAGCAACTTGCAGTACGTTCTCAAGTCGCTTCTGGCACAATAAAAAAATGGACCGAGGCCAGTGAATGGTGGTATTCCACTTCCCAGAAGGTTCAGAATGGGCAGATATGTCACGTCGGATGCAGCTCCAGTGACAAGAACAGGGAGATTGGAGGCACACGTGGTTTTGTGAACTGGAGGCTACCTCAACATTGGATTCTTGCTTCCAGATGGAGAATAAGGACACATCAGGAACGGATTTATTTCCGTGTCCCATTCCAACAATTGCTGGTATAATCTCTTTATTGTTTTAGTTTCCTTTTTCATTATTTTATCCCAACATGTGTCCTTCCTTTCAAATCCTATCTTTTTGTCTTTTTCAAAGCTTTCCTTTATTTGCCAGTAGTTCAGAAGGGACACAGAAGAAGACCAAGTGAAGGAGGTGATGACAAAATGGGCAAGGGACATTGGTCATTCAATATACATGGCAGATTAGGAAAAGCTATGGAACAAGAAACTAAAATTTACATATGCGGCCGAGATGAAGGAAAACTGGTATAAAGTTTTCTTCAGGTGGTACATCACCCCAGAAAGATTAGCAAAATTTGCCAAAGGGAAAGGTGTTGGAAAATGTTGGAAATGTGGGAAGCATAAGGGAGATTTCATGCACATGTGGTGGGGGTGTAAGAAAGTCAAAAAATATTGGCAGGACATCCGCAAAGAAATGGAGAAGATATTAGGGAAAAAGTTTGATACAAAACCAGAGTACTTTTTACTGGGAATTACTGATTTTCAGATGGACTGTAACACCGATAAACTCTTTATATACATGACAACAGCAGCCAGGATATGTCTAGCGAAATTGTGGAAGACGCAAGAAACCCCTTCGCTGGAGAACTGGATATTGAGAATATTAGAAATTAGAAATATGGACCTATTAACATATGTAACAACACAGAACAGGCCGGCAAGGCAAAAGACGGACTGGGAAAACTCAAGGGTATATTTAACAAAAGAAAACATTGAACTTTTGTGAAATCTGTTTCAAAAATAATATTGGGCTCAAAGGGATAAAGGGGTATTTACTGGGGAAATGCCCAGAAAAGAAGGAAAGATATTTTGTCATGCAAAGAATCTGTAAGGGAAGTGTACACATGCGTATACAGGGTGGGTCTTTTTTTGTGTGTGTTTTTTTAAATCTTTCTTTCTTTCTTCTTCTCATAAGTACTCTTATATTTGAGAAAGATATACCGTGTTTCCCCAAAAATAAGACAGTGTTTTATATTAATTTTTGCTCCCAAAGATGCTCTAGGTCTTATTTTCAGGGGATGTCTTATTTTTCCATGAAGAAGAATTCACATTTATTGTTGAACAAAAAAAATGAACATTTATTATATACTCTACAGTAGTTGTCATCACAAACCAGCATAACCAGACAAACTGTGAATCCTATCAAGATTCTTGTTACTACCATTATTTCCATGTACAACAATCTATGGTACTTACATTTACCGATCCTGCAAGCTCTGGTGTTCTGTTCGTTGGGCATGCTTCCAAACAAAAACTTTGCTAGGTCTTACTTTCGGGGGAGGCCTTATATTTAGCAATTCAGCAAAACCTCTACTAGGTTTTATTTTCTGGGGATGTCTTATTTTAGGGGAAACAGGGTACATATACGTATATTTTCTATATCTACTCAATGTTTATTCTTTTCTTTTTTATGTACATCCAAAATTATAAATAAAAAATTAAAAAAAAGGAACGGATTTATTTCCAAGCTGTAAGCAAGACTCCACTCAGAAGCCAGCCTCTAGCCTTCCAAACTGTGAGCCATAAATTAAATGGTCTTGAAAGCCCCAGGAGAAGACTCTTTGCTACTTGTGCTGCAACAGGTCTAAGATATGTACCTGTCACGAAAGTTTAAAGGTTTTCTTGGACTTTGTGTACTTTATGTGAACATCTCTCCCTTTGGAATCTCTCCCTTCCAACAGACAAGAAGTACCTGGAGCCTCAGGTGACATGGAGACATTTCTCACTCCTGTCCAGATTCTTTGAATGGGAGGTGTTGGGAATCACTGCTGTGGGCAAAGACATCATCTGCAACTATACTTTTCTGCACCTTCCACAGAACTGTCATTTATAACACGATATAACACAATTTTTGTTCCTGAGTTATAAATGTCATTTCCTAACTGATTCTATCATAAAAACATGGGAAAAGTTGATTAAATTGCCAAAACTTTGTTTTTGGGGGCTTGGTTAGCATCCTGCAGCACGTTTTGCTTTGTTTTCATCAAGTCTCAACCAATTCAACCTACTCTGTGGCAGCCACAAAAAACAAAGTTTCTGGAGAACAACAACAACCTTTAAAGTACGTACTACACAATTAAACAGGAAAGAAAATTTTCAAAGCAGAAACAGCAAATTTTTCAGACAGCACAACAGCCAGGCTTTGAAGCTGCAAGGCTATTCAATGCCCAGCTCATTTTATGTTTTTATTGCTGTGTTTCTCAAGTGTTTTATAATGATTGTGATTTTTAATGCCTTTTAAATTTATTTGTGTGTTTTTGTATTTGATATTATTGTATATTGGTTTTATATCTGTAAGCCGCCCCGAGTCCCTCTGGAGAGATGGTGGCGGGGTACAAAAATAAAATTATTATTATTATTATTATTATTATTATTATTATTATTATTATTATTATTATGCTAACCAAGCTGGCCAATTGCAACATTCCCACTTGCCTCCAACAGACAAGAGTTCTTTCCCCCACACTGGACATTATTCCACAGATATATAAACCCCACTTGCCTAGTTTCCAACAGACTTCACAACCTCTGAAGATGTTTACCATAGATGTGAGCGAAACGTCAGGAGAGAATGCTTCTGGAACATGGCCATACATCCTGGAAAACTCACGGTAACCCAGCAATTTTGGCCATGAAAGCCTTCAACAACACATTTTCAAATTTTGTTACATAGTGTAATCATACAACGTTCATTTGATACTATGCTGGCGAAGTAACTAATGATGGGTCAATTGTTAAGGAGTTGGTGAATCTACTCTAGGTATTAGTCCTGAACTTCCGAAGCACTGAGACCTATTCCACTAATAGCTTTAGCGTTCTGGGTATCTCATTTAAAACATAGGCTGACTGAATGGTCAACGGTTCGAATCCAAGGAGTGGAGTGAGCTTCCACTGTTAGCCCCAGCTTCTGCCAACTTAGCAGTTCGAAAACATGCAAATGTGAGTAGATCAATAGGTACGGCTCCGGCGGGAAGGTAACGATGCTCCATGCAGTCATGCCAGTGGCCACATGACCATGGAGGTGTCTACGGACAATGCCAGCTCTTCGGCTTAGAAATGGAGATAAGCACCAACCCCCAAAATCGGACACGGCTAGACTTAATGTCAGGTGAAAACTTTTACCTTTACTTTTTATAGGAAAGAAGGAAAGAAGGATATGTAAAAAAACTGGTGGTATATTTCAAGATGCAATCAGTAGATTACCCGCAACGAAGAAGCCGAGGGGTTTTCCCATTGAATCTTTGCATGGGCGTTTGAGCCGGCGTTCCGATTTGGTTCTTTTGGAAGAGCAATGGCTCAATCCCTGGCATTCCCAGGCAGTTCCATGATTGACAGCCAGAGTTCACAAAACTGATCCAGACTTGCTGTATTCATGTAAACCAGGCTTCGACCGCACCTGGGGTGAATCCTGGGCGGTTTAAGGGATGGAGAGGACTTAATTGGAGTCTGGAAAGAGTCTGCCTGCAATTCAGCTCCCCGTCTTAAAGGCCTCGATGCCAGATGTAGGCAAAGGGATCTGGCGGCACCTTTGAGACTAATTGAGAGACAGACGTTGGCAGCATAAGCTTTCCTAGACTCGCATCTGCTTCATCAGACGCATCTTTGCAGGCTCAAGTCTCGTACTACCAGTTTCCTTCTCTCGGTTAGTCTCAAAGCTGCCGCAAGATCCCTTTGCATCTTCATTCCAGACGGAGCAGGATGGGTTGATGCAGACTGGCCCACAGGAAGCCCTCTAGGGATGTCCAGGGAGGCCTTTGGGCGCTTTGGGTGCTGTAGAAACCAATTTTAAACAACTCTCTTTTACATTCCTTTAGCTTTTGGTGGAGGGGGTTGCATGTGCCTCACCGGACGCACTTTGTGTTGGAATTCAACCTCACACTGCTCAAGTCAGTTGTCCTCAATGGGAAGCAGATAGCTACGAGGGTTGAATGAAAAGTAATGCCTCCACCTTCGTAACTCTTCAACAGATGGCAGTCCTGGTCTGCGGCAGGTACTGGCTTGTTCAGTAGACTCTCCTCTATGGTCCCCTTTGGCGGGAAGCCTTAGCATTGAACGGTTGTGTTGTTAAAGTGTGAAGTGATAGTTATCAGTAAGGGACACTGGCTGATGCAACCCCTTTGCAATAACCCACACATGGTTCTGATTCAGCCATTACCACATTCCCTTAGGTATAATAATAATAATAATAATAATAATAATAATAATAATAATAATAATAATAATTGAAGTCAAAAATCAGAAACTCCTCAAAGCACAGCAGACAATAAACCAGTACAAGAAAACCACACTACAAACTAGAGCTGACAGCTGGCACAACGAAACATTGCATGGAAAGTTCCTTGACAAAATTGAAGGAAAAGCTGATAAGGAGAAGACCTGGCTCTGGCTCACAAATGGGACCCTGAAGAAGGAGACAGAAGCCTGATCCTTGCAGCCCAGGAGCAAGCCATCAGAACAAGTGCAATTCAGGCCAAGATTGAAAAATCAGCTGATGACCCAAAATGCAGACTGTGCAAGGAAACCGACGAAACCATTGATCATATCCTCAGCTGCTGTAAGAAAATCGCACAGACAGACTACAAACAGAGGCACAACCATGTGGCCCAAATGATCCATTGGAACTTATGCCTCAAGTACCACCTCCCAGCAGTAAAGAACTGGTAGGATCACAAACCTGCAAAAGTATTGGAGAATGAGCACGCAAAGATACTGTGGGACTTCCGAATCCAGACTGACAAAGTTCTGGGACACAACACACCAGACCTCACAGTTGTGGAAAAGAAAAAGGTTTGGATCATTGATGTTGCCATCCCAGGTGACAGTCGCATTGACGAAAAACAACAGGAAAAACTCAGCCGCTATCAGGACCTCAAGATTGAACTTCAAAGACTCTGGCAGAAACCAGTGCAGGTGGTCCCGGTGGTGATGGGCACACTGGGTGCCGTGCCAAAAGATCTCAGCCGGCATTTGGAAACAATAGACATTGACAAAATTACGATCTGCCAACTGCAAAAGGCCACCCTACTGGGATCTGCACGCATCATCCGAAAATACATCACACAGTCCTAGACACTTGGGAAGTGTTCGACTTGTGATTTTGTGAAACGAAATCCAGCATATCTATCTTGTTTGCTGTGTCTTACAACGTCGTTGTGTCAATAATAATAATTATATTTTATACCCCGCCTCCATCTCCCCAAAGAGACTCGGGGCGGCTTACATGGGGCCAAGCATGGATAATTAGAATAATCAGAAAAATAAAAATACATCATATAAAAACAATAACATCACAGTTATGCTCATTAAATGTTAAAAAACAGTAATATCAATTAAACATAATCTAAAAACCTGAGCAAAGATTATAAAAACGAACTGGCCAAAAGTGCACATAGAGTATATTGTATATTGTATTGCTCCCTCTCTATCTTCCTTCGGGAAACAACTGAAGACTTGGATGTTTCGGCAGACCTTCGGAGATAGTTATTAATTAATCAGCCCCAGAGGGTTTTTAATAATCTATCCTGTATTTATTACGGTCTTACCATTTATGTGTTTTAAATGCAATTTTTATCCTGTATTGTTATTTTAATTGATATATTGTATTACTGTTTTATCTTTTTATAGTGTGATTTGTATTATGTTGCTTATGTGTTGTCCTTATGTTGTTTGGGCCGCTGCCCCATGTAAGCCGCCCCGAGTCCCAGCGGGGAAATGGTGGCGGGGTATAAATAAAGTTTTATTATTATTTATTATTGCAAACTAGGAAATGAAGTAGAAAGCCAAAGTGCTGCAATTAATCGAGGAATTTGGGTTGAGGTAGGTCTTGAAATTGTTTCTAACAGATGGGATAGAATAAAGTGCATGGGATAGAATAAAGTGCATGGGATAGAATAAAGTGCATGGGATAGAATAAAGTGCATCGGGCTGTGGCGCAGGCTGGTAAACAACTGCTGCAATAAATCACTGACCATGAGGTCATGAGTTCGAGGCCAGCCTGTGGCAGGGTGAGCACCCGTCAATTAAAAAAAAAATAGCCCCTGCTCGTTGCTGACCTAGCAACCCGAAAGATAGTTGCATCTATCAAGTAGGAAATAAGGTACCACTTATAAAAAGTGGGGAGGCAAATTTAACTAATTTACAACATTGGAATGAGGAAGTGCTGTCACAGTGGATGATGAAGCAGCTGCTCCCCCCTGTGGCCAGAATCGAACATCCCCTCAGGAGAAGGTTAAATTGCCTCTGTGTCTGTCTCTGTCTCGGTTCTATGTGTATATTGAGGATTCTGGATGAATGGATTTTAATCTTGGACACTCTTAAAATTTTATATAATGTGATTTTATTTTGTAATGGTATCTGTTTTATATGAACTGTTGTTTTGTAGATTGTTTTATATGAATTGTTGTTTTTACATTGTTTTTAGACATTGAAATTTTGCCTATTTACTGTAAGCCGCTTTGAGTCTCCTCGGAGGGAAAGGTGGGGTAAAAGTGATGTAAATAAATAAATATATGGGCATTGAATGTTTGCCCTATATGTACATAATGTGATCCACCCTGAGTCCTCTTCGGGGTAAGAAGGGCGGAATATAAATACTGTAAATCAGGGGTCCCCAGACTTTTTAAGCAGAGGGCTTAAAATCCTTAAAACAATCCTTCAGAGTGTTGAGGGGCCGAATTATGATTTGAAAAATAAATAAATAAACGAATTCCTATGCATACTGCACATGTCTTATTTGTAGTGCAACAACAACAACAACAAAAGAACAATACAATATTTAAAAATGAAAACAATTTTAACCAACATAAACCTATTAGGATTTCAATGGAAAGTGTAGGCCTGCTACTGGCCAATGAGATAGTCAAGTTAATTAGGATTGTTGTTGTTGTTGTTGTGTGTCTTCAAGTCATGTCAGATTTTGGCCGAGCCTAAGTCTAAAATTAATTATTTATTTACTGCATTTATTTACTACATTTATATCCCACCCTTCTCACTCCGAAGGGGACTCAGAGCAGCTGTATGTACATGCAATATGTTATATTATTAGCATAGCACAATATTAGCATTATACATTACTATATTGAATTATACCACTATACTATTATATAATATGCAATATATAACATATAATTAATATTATTATATGGTATTACTATTAGTATTATATTGTATAACATAAGATTATTATCAATATTATATGTATATACAATATATTATATTATTAAAACTGATATAAAAATATTATATTATAAAACTGAGGGCGGGGGCCAGGTAAATGGCCTTGGAGGGCCGCATCCGGCCCCTGGGCCTTAGTTTGGGGACCCCTGCTGTAAATAAATAAATAAATAAAATAAAATAAATAATATAGTAATGGTCAACTGGGAGGGGAACCTGACATGGGATGAGTATAACATTGTGACATTCACAGTCATCATCCAGGTCCTATCAATATCCCACATGTTCATCAAATAGTAATTTTTTCCATGACTAGAAATGCTGTGTCATTTCTATCTAGCAAAATCACCCCACGGAGAGGGGAAAACATGGCTCTGTTTGAGCATTTCTCCTCTGCAAAGATCGGAGGCTTTGGTAGCAGACGGCTCTGCCCTTTGGCCCTTTCTCCATAGGACTGCAGCTATAATCCACCTTCTTCCTTCCCACTCTTATCTCCTTATTTGAAGAGGCTTGCTATAATTTATTTCCCCGGCGCCCACCGCATATATTTCTAAGCCAGTACCCTAAAAAAGGTTGGCCTCAGACTATCTTTAGAGCCAGGGAAAAGCAAACTTGGGGAAGACAGATCGGGATCTGATGCACCTCATCAAGGCTTTCCAAGCGGCACAATTAAGGCAAAGGCTTCAGAGGAGCCTTTGATATAACTCGGCCAATGCAGATTAAATGGAAGAGGAGGAAAAAAAAGAACTAGCCTGGTATCAGCAGGAGTCATCCTGAAAGGTTCCTTGTCAGAGAGAGAATTTTTAAGCAAAAGGAGGACATTAAAATCTTATCATCTCACTTGAAATTAAGCCAATGAAAAATTAAAGTTGATTTCTAATAGGCTTATGAGACATTTAAAGATTTAGAGGGCACTCTCAGAAGCCGGAGCACTAAGTGTTCCTATTTCTGACAGGGAGGGAAATAAAAGAGGCTTTCTTTCGGAAAGGCCCAATGGGGGCAAGCAAAGGGAAAGAGACAAACTATGGCGGACGATTGAGATGCGCAGCTTGCCTCCCGTCTGCTTTTTTAAAAGGATAATGCGAAGATGCAGGACGGATGGCAGCCACGAACAATTAGCATGGAACTCCGAGTACGGTTTTCAAATGTATTTAAATGCAAAGTACCGCCGATAATGGGAACAGTGAGCCAGAAAGTATGACTTAATGGGAAACTGGCGGAATCTTCTTTCTATAAGATGGAAGAAGACCGAAAAGGAGCCAACTGAGCGTAATGGCTTTTGAAAACACACGCGCACTAAAATGCACCGTCAGAGCCTTGTTTAACAACCTGCCTGATGTGGCTTGTGAAAAGCCTGTGCGCTATCAACTCGCTGTTTTATAAAAGACGAGCGGAGGTCTTCCAAGGACAAAGGGGTTTGCATTCTGCTTCGGCATTGGCGAAAGTAACCTCAACTCATGAGCTTGAGAGCGCAAGTTTACATGACTTGGTTTCTCCTTTCCTTTGAAGACCAAGGATGAGTGAAACAGCGCATATTTAGACAAAATGCTCCCTCTTAAAGGAGGGAAAGACATCTGTCTTTCATGGCACATGCTTGTCCTCACCGCCATTTGTCATTCTTGGCTTTGTGACTGATGGCTGGAAGGAAAAAGGAAGGGGTGTCTACATTATTTGCAGTAGCCTTTTCAACCTGGGGGTCGGGATCTCTGGGGAGGGGGGTCACGAAGGGGTGTCAGAGGGGTCGCCAAAGATCACCAGAAAACACACATTTCTGATGGTCTTAGGAACCCCTTTGGCAAAGAATTTATTTATTTATTTACAGTATTTATATCCCGCCTTTCTTTCTCACCCCGAAGGGGACTCAGGGCGGATCACATTATGTACATATAGGGCAAACATTCAATGCCCATAAACACATCGAACCGAGACAGAGACAACAGACAGACAGACAGACGCAGAGGCAATTTAACCTTCTCCTGAGGGAATGTTCAATTCCGGCCACAGGGGGGAGCAGCTGCTTCATCATCCACTGTGACAGCACTTCCTCACTTCTTCATTCCAACGTTGTAAAATTAGTTAAACTTGTCTCCCCACTTTTATAAGTGGTACCTTATTTCCTACTTGATAGATGCAACTATCTTTCGGGTTGCTAGGTCAGCAACGAGTAGGGGCTATATTTTATTTTTTAATTGACGGGTGCTCACCCTGCCATGGGCTGGCCTCGAACTCATGACCTCATGGTCAGAGTGATTTATTGCAGCAGCTGTTTACCAGCCTGCGCCACAACCCGGCCCTGAATGGTGAATACCGTATCTCTTCACCTGTCCTTCTCTTCCTTTTTGGAAACAGGCGACGAATCCTCCTACCAAAAGCCCAATTTGCCCAATTCTATCGTTGGTGGGATTCAAGGGGCTCTTTGATTGTAGGTGAGCTATAAATCCCAGCAACTACAACTCCCAAATGTCAAGGTTAATTTCCCCCAAACTCCATCAGTGTTCAAATTTGGGGATATTATTTGTGCCAAGTTTGATCCAGATCCAACATTGCTTGAGTCCAGAGTACTCTCGGATGTAGGTGAACTACAACTCCAAAACTCAAGGTCAATGCCCACCAAACCCTTCCAGTATTTTCTGCTGGTCAAGGGATTCTGTGTGCCAAGTTTGATTCACTTCCATTGTTGGTTGAGTTCAGAATGCTCTTTGATTGTAGGTGAACTATAACTCCCAAATGACAAAATCAATCCCACCCACCCCATAAGTATTCGAATGTGGGCATATTTAGAGTCCAGTGTTTAGATCGAGGGACTTCACGGGGGCCCTCTGTTCTGCTTTGGTTAGACCTCTTTACCTGGAATCACAATGTGTCCAATTCTGGGCACCACAATTCATAAGAGATATTGACTCTTAATCTGGAAAATATCCAGAGGAAGAGGGGGACTAAAAGGACTGAAGGGCTGGAGACCATGGATCCTTATGAGGAGCGTCTTAAAGAACTGGATCTGTTTAGCCTGCAGAAGAGAAGGTTGAGAGGAGACATGAGAGCCATGTATCAATATGTGAAAGGGTATCATAAGGAAGTGGAAGAGGCTTCTTTTCTGCTACGACTCGGAGCCATGGGTTCAAATGACAGGAAAGGAGATTCCACCTGAACATTAGGAAGAACTTCCTGACCATACGAGCTGTTCAACAGTGGAACTCTCTGCCTCGGAGTGTGGTGGAAGCACCTTCTTTGGAAACTTTTAAACAGACTGGATGGCCATCTGTCAGGGATACTTCGATTGTGCTTTTCCTGCATGTCGGGGATTGGACTAGATGGCCCATGTGGTCTCTTCCAACTCTTACCATTCTATGAAAGCACTAGCTGTGCCTGGCCACGCGTTGCTGTGGTGAAGTATGGTGGTATGGGAAATCAGATAATCTGTATTTTATAGGTAGTGTGGAAGAGGCCTAAGTGAGGCCTAACTCTGCCTGTCCCCTGGGGTGAGTGGGTTGCTAGGAGACCAAGTGGGCGGAGCTTAACCTTCTAACTGGCAGCAATTGGATGAAAGCAATTATTTCTATCCCTCTAATTAGGACTTTATTTTTCTTTTCTTTTTGTTGTATGAACGTAGAGGCATGGATGAGGGGTTGTGCTGCCAAGTTTAGTGTTTCTGGGATGTGTAGTTTTGTTGTTTTGTCCTAGGCCGAAATTTCATTACCCTTTTATATATATAGCTTGAGCTGTGGCTTTTTAATTTGTGTCAAACTGCATTCATTCTACAAGGCAGATGCAGCCCAAAACTTCATTTCCAGGTCTAATTGCTAAGGAATACATCTCCGAGGGAATTATTAATGGGAAGGGAAAGGGATTATATGTATTCCCTTTCATTTCAAGGAGAGAGGAAAAGGTATGCCATTTAACGGCATTGCACCTGAAGGTTCTGAATCCCATGATGAATAGTCTCCATATGCAAACCATGACTTCCCATGCTGACTCTCAATGACGGCATTTGCAAGTGCGAAAAAAAGAGAAACCCCTCTTTATAATTCATGGAGGCACATGTGAACTGATTCCCCTGAAAAACGTTAGGCTTGAAACCGGATAGGAAAATATGTTAATTATCACGGGGATATTTAATCAATGGTTGTTACCTGGAGCAATCATGCAATCAAAACGTTCTTGCAAAGCAGGCGGTCGGTCTCAATTTGTATGAGCGCCGTAAAGACAGGAAACATGGCATGTATGTAAGTATGAATGTGCTTAAGACTTTTTCGGCATTGCATGCTGAATCCTAAGCCTAAAACATCTTAGGAAAGTAAAAGGTAAAGCTTGGCACTAAACGTACACAAAGCATCAGTGAAATTTTAGTTTTGTACTAAAACAACCCGACTGTTCATTAAAAACTGGTGCAATGCCTGAATGAGACCAACATCCTCAACTCAAGTTTACAACATTTAAATATGGTATTTGAATTAGTAAAACACGGATGTAACTTCTTTCTTTTCCCTCCTCCTCTTCCACAAAGCAGATCAAACCCAGCTGTTTTTCCTGTTCTCTCCGACATCACCTGCTTCACAAACCCGGTTAAAAATACCTCCCAGCTCAGCGTCAAAGGGTCCGTTTCTCTCCAAATTCAAAAGCGAACTTCCCCTGAGTAGAAGGGGGAAAGGAGGCTTTTTTTCCAGAGCTCCTGAATTAATGTGTCCACAGGAGACAAGAAACATGTTTCGGTGTGTTTGAGTGACAGTGGAGATGTTGTTCGTGGCTCACCGAGCTGCATTTCCCTTCCTCATCTTGCAGCCAGCCAGTTACTTCTCCACACCATTAACTTCCATTGTAAACATCACAACCCTCTCCTTCCTTCCATCCATCCGATCACAACTGCCCTGTTCTTAGTGCTCAAAGTCATAACCTGCTTTACTCCTGACATATGGAGCATTCCTAGCCCTCTTTCTCAATCCCCAAGGAGTCAACTGCAAATGTAGATGCAAAATCCCTGGCTGCTGCATTCTTGGAAAATAGAGAGCAAATATGTTGTTTCTCCCATTGGAATGACTAAGAGCCAGAAGAAAAAGTGCCATCTTCAGATTGCCATTAAGAGCAGGTCTCCGTTTATTACACTACTAAGTTGCGGACCAAAAAGTAGCAGGTTCAAATCCCGGGAGCAGAATGAGCGCCAGCTGTTAGCCCCAGCTCCTGCCAACCTAGCAGTTCAAAAACATGCAAATGTGAGTAGATCAATAGGTACCGCTCTGGCGGGAAGGTAACGGCGCTCTATGCAGTCATGCTGGCCACATGACCTTGGAGATGTCTATGGACAACGCCAGCTCTTCGGCTTAGAAATGGAGATGAGCACCAACCCCCAGAGTCGGACACGACTGGACTTAATGCTAGGGGAACACTTTTACCTTTACCTAGCTTGGGGACCCGGCGATGCACGGGTTATTTGAACAAGGCATTGTTTGTTTTGGAATGTTAGGTAATATCAGTGAAGTTTGGTCCAGTGCTGTCTGCATTAAGGGTGAACTACAACTCCCAGATTCCCAGGGCAATCACCCCCAAACCCTGCCAGTATTCACAGTTGGCCATTTTGGGTCTGTGTGCCAAGTTTAGTCCAGAATCATCATCTGCTGGGTTCAGGGCTCTCTGGATAAGGGTGAACTACAGCTCTCAGATCTGAGGTCAATCACCTCCAAACAAGGCTTGCATGCACAGTAAGCCATGTTGGATCTGTGTGCCAAGTTTGGTCCAGATCTGATGTCAGCTGGGTTCAGTGCTTTCTGGATGCAGATGAACTACAACTCCCCAAATCAAGGTCCATTCCCCTAAATCCCTGCAGTATGTTCAATTGTTCAAGGGGCTTCTCTGTGCCAAGTATGATCCCATGTAAGTGGACACCTCCTTCACATACACATTTTTCACTTTTATTATATAACAACATTTGAAAAATGCTTTTTTAACCCAAGCCAACGGGGAGGGTTGACTCTGTATGATTTCCAATCTACAGCCCGCTTGCTATTATTTTAACTGTAACCTCTTTGCACATCCCCAGTTACATGTGGCTTTCCTTGCCTTCCTTT
The DNA here is from genome assembly GCF_035594765.1 of Anolis carolinensis. NCBI lineage: Eukaryota > Metazoa > Chordata > Lepidosauria > Squamata > Anolidae > Anolis > Anolis carolinensis. The sequence goes on along the minus strand of NW_026943822.1, from coordinate 7,338,161 downwards.
TCATTCTGCAAGCTCATAGTCCTATTCTTGGGGGAGAAGAGGGGGGTATAAATAAAGCATTTGAATGGATGAACCGTCTTGCGTCGTCGGAGCCTATGTCAGCATTATTAACTCTCAACAAGGATTGATTCGGGCTCTGGAATTGGCTTTAGACCTTCGCGAAGCAAAGCATCAACAGGTGCTATGAGTAACGGCACGATTGGAGTAACTATGATTAATTTGACGTAACTATGATTAATGAGACTGTTGTAGTAACCCTTAACCATGGTTAAGGCTAGGAGGCAAATTATGTATAGAGAGTATCAGAAGGAGAGGACGAGGACTCACAATTGAAAACCCACAATTATTTATGATGATGATGATGATGATGATGATGATGATCTGTATTTATACCCCACTTCTCTCTCTACAAAGGAGACATGATTATATTGATTTATACCCGGCTTTCTCTCTCTCCATAAAGGAGACTTAATATGTTTATTTGTACCTCACTTTCTCTCTCCACAAAGGAAAATTATCATGATTATATTGATTTATACCCTGCTTTCTCTCTTCACAAAGGAGACTCAAAGGAGACATTATTATTATTATTATTATTATTATTATTATTATTATTATTATTATTATTATTATATTTTATTATGACACAGAAAACAAGACAGATATGCTGGATTTCGTATCACAAAATTATAAGTCGAACACTTCCCAAGTGTCTAGGACTGTGTGTTGTTGTTGTTGTTGTTGTTGTTATTATTATTATTATTATTATTATTATTATTATTTACACACCACTTTTTCTCTACTCAAGAAGTATTATTATTATGTTGATTTATACCCCACTTTTTCTCTCCACAAACTTATGATTATGTTAATTTATACCCTGCTTTCTCTCCCCACAAAGGCATATTATGATTATGTTTATTTATACACTGCTTTCTCCTTCCATATTGGAAACGTATTATGACTATGTTGATTTATACCCCGCTTTTTCTCTCCATAATTATGATTATGTTTATTTATACCCTGCTTTCTCCTCCCATATTGGAAACGTATTATGGCTATGTTGATTTATATCCTGCTCTTTCTCTCTACAAAGGAGACATATTATTCTTATGTTGATTTATACCCTGCTTTTTCTCTTCACAAAGGAGACTCAAAGGAGATATTATTGTTGTTGTTATTACTATTATCACCCCATTTTCTTTCTCCTCAAAGGAGACCTATTATGATTGTGTTGATTTATATCCTGCTTTTTTTCTCCGCAAAGGAGACTTTGTGCATGGCTGAGCCTCAGGAGAACTGCTTCGACATCAGCCGTCTGGCATAAATCTGCCCATGCAAAGCAGGTGAATATAGCACTGAATGAAACATGTAGATTAGTGATTCCCAACCTTTTATTTTGACCAGGGACCACTTTGACCAGGGACCACTCTCCAGCATTAGTACTAAAAGGGTTACGAACCAGTTTTTGGTCACCTTTAGATGCTTTTGACTCAAAATGCAATAAAATCAGCCTAAAATTGCTCTCTAAGAAACTACTTTTGTCCAGATCCAGAGGCCAGTTGAAAGTTTACTTTTTCTTATACCCAGACACTGATTTATAACCTCGATTGTTACCTGAAACGGATGAGAAAACAAAAACTAAGCCAGAAAAGTCAAGGACTGCATGGTTTGATCCAACTCTCCGCTCTTGGCATATCCTCTCTGCCTTATTCATATTATTAGCTTTAAAAGTAAAATGAATACTATCTCGGGAATCTACTTTTTCTTTTTAAAAATACAGTTATTTCCCTCTCCTTGATCTTCCACACAGAAGCCGACATCAATGCGAGTCCCATGTGTGGAGATGAACACACAGAATAACTTTTTAAAAGATCAGACCGGCGTCGGCCATTAGGATCTGAGCGTCATCCGAATCACCCCAGCCTTTGCCAGCCGCAAAAAGCTTCAGAGCTTCCTGAACTTTTCTGATCTTTTCTAGGCCATGTCTAATGAGGGCAAAATCCAGGACAATCCAGCCTTCTCTTTCCTTTTGCAAGCTCAGGCCCTCCATTATTTATCATGTTTGCAAAACGGACAACGCGGCAATGTCCGCAACTCCGCAAACCTGAAACAGGACTCTTGTTGCTTCAAATGCAATTTCCTCTCCAGTTGAGAAACTTTGCGAACAGAAGGAGAAAAATCCATGCATTGGGCGGTAGGAAGAACAAATCCATAAGTGGACTTGAGTTATATATATTTTCTTTCCAAAGACAGCCGGGAACACAAATATCACAGCCAAATTATAATGCCCAGAAATACTCCTGAATGATTAGTACTGTATCGTTTCAGGCTGCAAAGAGCAGGATTCATACATTTTAATGCTTCCTTATCTTAAAACACCTTTGCAGGAGGAAAGCTAGAATGTCAGCGAAAAGGAGAGCTGGGCGACCGTGCCGCTGCAAAATGCTAATTTGCTATATATAGGAAGGCTATAATAAAACATTAGCTCACCTGCAAACATACCCCATGTCTGTTTTTTACTTTTTCGTGGGGCATTCTCATGGTTCCCGAAGTTCAACAGCACTTTCTTTTTCCAATCTCTCCTTTCCAGAGAGAGATCCCAGCTAAATTGGGAGCACAGAGCAATGAAATCACTGAGGGATTATGAGGACTGCAGTGGTTCACATGGATGATCGTAACCAAACCTTTGCTGGTTTTACAAACAGGTGAATTGCATTATAATCTTTTCTTGTCTTTGTCAAATCATTAAGAAATGAGGAACATATGTATCTGGTAGCTGCCTTGGTGATAGAATATACTTGTTAGATAGAAATAACTATCAGCAGGCGGCTATATATATAAGGAAAATGAAAGAATCCATCTTTCTCTCTCCTGTGTGACCCAGTGTGAGTATCTGCCTATGTTGCATGTAACTATCTGGTGACTCTGATTGTCTGCAAGTACAAGGAAAGAGGATCTGTAAATCCTGATTGTAAATGTGTATATATTGCAACTATCATGATTAAAGCCTCCGGATATTTTGGATGAAACCTGAATCCGTGAGCTTACTAAACAGTGTGTAGATATGATGTATACTGTATACATCGTATCTACACTTGAATGTATGCTGTAGTTGTTTTTCTTAATCTGTTTATCCTATTATGCTTATATTATTGTACTCTGGTTGTTGTGATGTGATTTTAATATGTTGTAAGCCATTTTGGGTCCTGTGAGGGAGAAAAGTGGGATAGAAATAATAATAATAATAATAATAATAATAATAATAATAATAATAATAATCCCCCCCGGAGGATTATTCAAAGACTTTGATTATTCAAAGACTCTGGCAGAAACCAGTGCAGGTGGTCCCGGTGGTGATCGGCACACTGGGTGCCATGCCAAAAGATCCCAGCCGGCATTTGGAAACAATAGACATTGACAAAATTATGATCTGCCAACTGCAAAAGGCCACCCTACTGGGATCTGCATGCATCATCCGAAAATACATCACACAGTCCTAGACACTTGGGAAGTGTTCGACTTGTGATTTTGTGATATGAAATCCAGCATATCTATCTTGTTTGCTGTGTCATAAAAAAATAATAATAATAATAATAATAATAATAATAATAATAATAATAATAATAATATATTGTTGTTGACTGGCTATATCTGCCTAGAAGATCAGGGGACAGAGGACAGAGTAAAACAAGCAGTCAAAGAAGAAGAACATGCCCTGGCAGAATATGTAAAGCAAAGTGAGGAACCTGCTTTGATTGAAGTCAAAAATCAGAAACTCCTCAAAGCACAGCAGACAAAAAAAAAGTACAAGAAAACCGCACTACAAACTAGAGCTGACAGCTGGCACAACAAAACATTGCATGGAAAGTTCCTTGACAAAATTGAAGGAAAATCTGACAAGGAGAAGACCTGGCTCTGGCTCATGAAAGGGACCCTGAAGAAGGAGACAGAAGGCCTGATCCTTGCAGCCCAGGAGCAAGACATCAGGACAAAGGCAATTAAGGCCAAGATCGAAAAATCAGCTGATGACCCAAAATGCAGACTGTGCAAGGAAACCGACGAAACCATGGATCATATCCTCAGCTGCTGTAAGAAAATCGCACAGAAAGACTACAAACAGAGGCACAACTATGTGGCCCAAATGATTCATTGGAACTTATGCCTCAAGTACCACCTTCCTGAAGCAAAGAACAGGTGGGATCACAAACCTGCAAAACAATTGGAGAATGAGCACGCAAAGATACTGTGTGACTTCCGAATCTAGACTGACAAAGTTCTGGAACACAACACACCAGACAAAGTTCTGGAACACACTAATTGTGGAAAAGAAAAAGGTTTGGATCATTGATGTCGCCATCCCAGGTGACAGTCGCATTGATGAAAAACAACAGGAAAAACTCAGCCGCTATCAGGACCTCAAGATTGAACTTCAAAGATTCTGGCAGAAACCAGTGCAGGTGGTCCCGGTGGTGATGGGCACATTGGGTGCCGTGCCAAAAGATCTCAGCTGGCATTTGGAAACAATAGACATTGACAAACTTACGATCTGCCAACTGCAAAAGGCCACCCTACTGGGATCTGCGCGCATCATCCGAAAATACAGTCCTAGACACTTGGGAAGTGTTCGACTTGTAATTTTGTGATACAAAATCAGGCATATCTATCTTGTTTGCTATGTCATACAATAAAATTATTATTATTATTATTATTATTATTATTATTATTATTATTATTATTATTATTATTAATATTATTATTATAGATATGGTCAAATGCTGGCAGTTAGGCTCTGCTGGTAGACGGGTGGAAGCATGTTGTTGCTGTGAAAGGACTCTGCTGTATTTATTTGTGCTTCTGGGGCATTTGCTATCTAGCTTGCAGTGGTTCAGGGAGGTCGTGTTTTGGAAACTATAAATCACTTCATGACCAGCATCTCGGGACAGTTCTCGCCATCAGAAGCATCCAATGAGAACCTACACATTTCTGTATGCAAGGAAGATTCTCAACCATTGACCCAAGTAAGGTCTCCCTGGGAAGGTGAAGTGGGCCAAAGCATATCCATGCCCTTTCAGAGCGGCCTCCCCTGAAAACCACCCAAAGCTTGTGCCCCTGATAAAAACCATCTGCTCAGTTCCAACACACTCTTTTGTCTGTGTCCTTCTTTCTAAAACAAAATGATTCATGGGTGTGCATATGCCCTCTCTCTTTCTCTTCTGCATGCTAATGCTCCAGTTCAAAGAACACTGCATCCTATATTTCTCCGTGCGTAGGTTTGCGCTAATGTGTAGAGCCCGGCATCCCCACTTCATATTTTTTTTCCATGTCAGGAGTGACTTGAGAAACTGCAAGTCGCTTCTGGTGTGAGAGAATTGGCTATCTGCAAGGATGTTGCCCAGGGGATGCTTGGATGTTTGATGTTTTACCATCCTTGTGGGAGGCTTCTCTCTTGGAGCTGGAGCTGACAAAGGGAGATCATCCGCGCTCTCCTCGGGTTGGATTCAAACCGGCAAACTTCAGGTCAGCAAACCAACCTTCAAGTCAGCAGTCTTGCCAGCACAACAAGAAGAGATATAGTAGTCATGGGCGATTTCAATTATCCCGATATCTGCTGGAAAACAAACTCAGCCAAGAGTACAAAGTCCAACAAATTCCTCACTTGCCTTGCAGATAATTTTATGGTCCAGAAGGTAGAAGAGGCAACAAGGGGATCAGCAACTCTTGATCTAATCTTAACAAATGTGGAAGACCTGATCAATACAGTTGAAGTGGTTGGATCCTTAGGGGCAAGTGACCATGTGCTCCTGCAGTTTGCAATACAAAGGAATGCTGAAACTAAGACAAGTCAAACACGCATTCTGGACTTTAAGAGAGCTGACTTCCAAAAAATGAAGGAATTACTGAGCGGCATTCCATGGACGCCGATATTAAAAAACAAGGGAGTTAAGGATGGATGGGAGTTTTTCAAAAGTGAAATACTCAAGGCGCAAATGCAAACAGTGCCAACAAAGAAGAAAAATAAGACAAGTGCAAAGAAGCCAGAATGGATGTCCAAAGAACTTCTAACTGAGCTAAAGCTCAAAAGTGACATGCACAAGAAGTGGAAAAGGGGAGAAATCACCAAAGAAGAATTCAAACGTATAGCCAACACCTGTAGGGAAAAGGTTCGCAAGGCTAAAGCGCAAAATGAGCTCAGGCTTGCCAGGGACATAAAAAACAACAGAAAAGGCTTTTTTGCTTACGTTGGTAGAAAAAGGAAGAAAAAGGAGGCGATAGGGCCATTGCAAGGAGAAGATGGGGTGATGGCGACAGGGGATAGGGAAAAGGCAGAACTGCTCAATGCCTTCTTTGCCTCGGTCTTCTCACAAAAAGAAAGCCATCTTCAACCTCAGCAACACGGAATGGACGAAGGATTGGGGGAAATCCAACCCCAAATAGGGAAACAAGTTGTCCAGGAACACCTGGCCACTCTAAACGAATTCAAGTCGCCAGGGCCAGATCAGCTACATCCAAGAGTATTGAAGGAACTAGCGGAGGTTATTTCAGAACCACTGGCAATCATCTTCGAGAGTTCTTGGAGAACAGGAGAAGTCCCAGCAGATTGGAGGAGGGCGAATGTGGTTCCTATCTTCAAGAAGGGAAAAAAGAACGACCCAAACAATTACCGTCCGGTCAGCCTCACATCAATACCAGGCAAGATTCTGGAAAAGATCATTAAGGAAGTGGTCTGCAAACACTTAGAAACAAATGCGGTCATTGCTAATAGTCAACACGGATTTACCAAAAACAAGTCATGCCAGACTAATCTGATCTCTTTTTTTGATAGAGTTACGAGTTGGGTCGATACAGGGAATGCTGTGGATGTAGCGTACCTGGATTTCAGTAAGGCCTTCGACAAAGTCCCCCACGACCTTCTGGCAAACAAACTAGTAAAATGTGGGCTAGACAAAACTACGGTTAGGTGGATCTGTAATTGGCTAAGCGAACGAACCCAAAGGGTGCTCACCAATGCGTCGTCTTCATCATGGAAAGAAGTGACAAGTGGAGTGCCGCATGGCTCCGTCCTGGGCCCGGTTCTGTTCAACATCTTTATTAACGACTTAGACGAAGGGTTAGAAGGCACGATCATCAAGTTTGCAGATGACACCAAACTCGGAGGGATAGCTAACACTCCAGAAGACAGGAGCAGAATTCAAAACGATCTTGACAGACTAGAGAGATGGGCCGAAACTAACAAAATGAAGTTCAACAGGGACAAATGCAAGATACTTCACTTCGGCAGAAAAAATGGAAATCAAAGATACAGAATGGGGGACGCCTGGCTTGACAGCAGTGTGTGCGAAAAAGATCTTGGAGTCCTCGTGGACAACAAGTTAAACATGAGCCTACAATGTGATGCGGCAGCTAAAAAAGCCAATGGGATTTTGGCCTGCATCAATAGGGGAATAACGTCTAGATCCAGGGAAGTCATGCTCCCCCTCTATTCTGCCTTGGTCAGACCACACCTGGAATACTGTGTCCAGTTTTGGGCACCGCAGATGAAGGGAGATGCTGACAAGCTGGAAAGCGTCCAGAGGAGGGCGACTAAAATGATTAAGGGTCTGGAGAACAAGCCCTATGAGGAGCGTGTTCCGTCCCCCAGGACGATGGTTTGCCTTACCTATTGGTCGTTTGTTTGTTTTCCCTCCTTTACATTTTGTTTGAGCCTCTGGCTGCAAAAGCCTAGGAAAAGTGGCTTGGAATCTGCAAGAGCTGGCTGCAGTTTTCTTTGCAGTGATTGGTCAAAGAATGCAACATCTTAGGACCGCCCTTTTTACCAGGGTCTAGTCTCCATTTTGGAGCTTCATTCTGGCTATAGTCTTCCAACGTGCTGGAGCTGTGCAAGGCTAACTGGGACAAATCATCCTCAAAACCAGGCCAATCTAAGCCTATCCAAATTAGATAAGTATTGAATTATATTGATCTGGAATAGGAAATCTAGTTGGAGGAGCAGGGTTATTCTGTCGCTTCTAGAACTAATCTTTGCTGTAAAGATAGGGAAGGAAAGAGTTTCTCCTTCTAATATAGGCAGCGTGATTAGGGTATAGTGGTTTTATAATCACCTTTGCCTTCTGGAACCAGGGATAATTCTGCAACTAAAACCTATGGAAATTTGTTTCATTTTCTGCAACTTTAAGATCTGTGCCAGGTTTACAACCTTGTATGAATAAACATCCTTTTTGAAGTTATCCAGACTCAGTCGTTCAATATCTATAGGACAGCTTATAGGGATTTGCAGTTCGCCCGGATAAAGGACAGCACGTTTCAGTTTTATAGTTTTTTATTGTCCGGCGGACGGCACAGTTTTGAGGTAGATCAGCGGTTTTTCCGCTTGAGCTAGCTTGCACGGCTTATAGTTTTTTATAGTTTAGGAAGTTTAGTTTAGGCCGCGGCTTTTCCGCCTGAGCTCAGTCTGCATACCTAAAGACTCTACCAGCGTCTGAGGCAGTGGAGCCCGCTCTCAGACCTGAAGGAGTCAAATAGTGGGGCTCTATTTCCTTGCTATTTGGCTCGCGTGTGCGCACGTGGCCCAGTGGCTTTCTGGGTTTGCACAGGCTGTGCAGTTCCCAGCAACGTCCAGGGCTCCCTCGGCGGTAGACCTCGAGCCGCGGAGCACCAGCGACAGTTCTTTGGCTGGCTCTGAGGCGTGAAGCCCACCAGAACCAGGCTAGAACCTGGACAGGCCTGGCAACGCTGCTGCGAGTTCGGCCGGAGCACTCGGCCGGCTTCGACCTGCCTCATCGCCTGGCGGTGGTGACCTGCCTCATCGTCCTGCGGTGGTGACCTGCCTCATCGCCTGGCGGTGGTGACCTGCCTCATCGTCCTGCGGTGGTGACCTGCCTCATCGTCCTGCGGTGGTGACCTGCCTCATCGTCCTGCGGTGGTGACCTGCCTCATTGACCTGCGGTGGTGACCTGCCTCATCGTCCTGCGGTGGTGACCTGCCTCATCGTCCTGCGGTGGTGACCTGCCTCATCGTCCTGCGGTGGTGACCTGCCTCATCGTCCTGCGGTGGTGACCTGCCTCATCGTCCTGCGGTGGTGACCTGCCTCATCGTCCTGCGGTGGTGACCTGCCTCATCGTCCTGCGGTGGTGACCTGCCTCATCGTCCTGCGGTGGTGACCTGCCTCATCGTCCTGCGGTGGTGACCTGCCTCATCGTCCTGCGGTGGTGACCTGCCTCATTGACCTGCGGTGGTGACCTCCCTTCACAGCGGGGAGGAGGCGTCTCTTCTCTCCTCCTTTCCAAAGCCAGCCTCGGTGCTCCTTCGGCGGCAGGCCTCAAGCCGCGGAGCACAAGGTGCTTGAAAATTTGGCGAAGTCGCCATTTTGGCAGTTTACGTCACTCGGGCAAGGGAGGTATCAAGTGGCAAGTTGCTGTCAGTTGGCATTTTGCAGCTTGCCTACCAAAGTTTGGCGCCAAAGGTCACAATCTTTGTAAAGTATAGTTACTTAGTGATATATATTGCTATGGTTAAGTGCTGTGAATTGTATTATATATTGAATTTGCTTTTATTGTAAATTTACTTGCAGGTATATTGCATTTGCCTTTGTTGTAAATTTACTTGCTATTAAGAATACATAATGTCTATGCAATTTCAAGATGATACAGATGGTATATCTCCTCCTGAGGCTGAAAGTAGGAATGAAAGGCCCCAAAGGATAAAGCACCCTTCAGCCAAAATGCTAGCCCATCTAATAGACGAAAAGGAGCTCCTCCATGTGAGGTTAGGTTCGGCATGGGAGCGAATTGTAACATTAATGGACAGAATTGAGAGCTTGGGTATTACAAGGGTGCCATCCATATTACAGACAGACCTTGAAGAGACCTTCGGTATTTGGAGGGGTTTGGTGTCTAAGATAGTCCAGGTCCTCGAGCGCATTAACGCCAAGGATTCAGAGTTAGAAATAGTGAGTGTCTTAGCTGACACTAATGAGAAAGAAAATAAGGTGAGGGCAATTCTAGATGCCTTGGAATTTAGTTCTCCATCTGTTAATCTAAGGTCTGAGCCAAAAGGAAATCAGTCTTCCTTATGCAGCCATGAGACCAATCTTTTAAAATCACCTGCTGTGGCACTTAGTCTTAAGTCCAACCGCTCTAGCCAGGTATCTAAGCTAAGGGAGCGTGCATCGTCTAAACACAGCCACTCTAGCAAGTCTTCTGCTGCTGGGAGTGCCATCTCTTCCCTAGCTGCCTTGCACATTAAGGAGGCTGCACGTCTGGAGCTACAGAGCAAGGTTGCGGAGGCGGAAGCTGATGCAAAAGCAGCTGACCACACTTTCCACCTTAAAGAGGAGGAACAGCGACTCCAAATAGAACAGGCCCAAAGGCAATGTGAAATAGAAATGCTTAGAATAAGGATGGATGCTACTGCCAAAAAGGTAAAGGCTGAGACTTTGGCCAAGGTCCTAAGTGGGCAGCTCACAGAAGAAAATGTAAGTCAGTTGCCGAAGCAGGACCCTTCTTCCAAGGTGCTTGTGCATCTTAATAGCTTAAACAGCCAGCTTTCTGACGAGGAACATGAAGACTTCTCCGTTCGGTCAGAACAGGGCCCTAAAGTTGCCTTCGGGCTGCCGGAAGTTCAAAGCGTCATAGCGGGGAGCTCCTCTTTGCTCAGTTTGCCTGTGCCTCCTACTAAGATTCCCGAGCAGTCAGCCAAACCATCAAAGCCTATCACCAATTGGGCCCTACAAGCAAGTCCAAAAGGAACCATCTGTCCGTCTACAGACGATGCCTTCCCTCCAAAGGGTCAAAGGTCGACACCAGGAGCACGGGATTTCTCCCTGCAGCAGCCAACGCCACATAAGACACCGTCAACACCAGAATCCCAACTCGTCTCGATCCTTAGAAGTCCCAAAAGAGACCTCAAGGACAAGGGAGTCGAAAAGTTTTCAGACAAGCCTGAAGAGTTCCTTCTCTGGAAGGTTACCTTCAAGAGGGCAATTAGAGACTTAAAGTTGTTGCCTGAAGAAGAGCTGACCCTGCTAGGCGCCTGGTTGGGTCCAGCATCATCTTCTCAAGTTAAGAGAATATATTCAGCCCATGTAGCTGATCCCGACAAAGCCTTGGAAAAGGCCTGGGACAGATTACATCAGCGGTATGGAGCTAGCACGGAGATTGAAGCATCTCTAATGGACAAGCTGCAAAGGTTCCCAACCTTAAAGCTCAAGGACTGCAAGCTCTTGTGGGACCTCAGTGATCTTCTTGCAGAGTTAGAGTCGGCCAAGGAGAATCCAGAGTTGCCTGGACTGCAGTGCCTCGATCAGCATCTGTCCCAGCGGCAGATTCTGGACAAACTTCCCTTTGCCCTGCAGGAAGACTGGGGGAAACAGGTTTTTAACTACAAGGAGGCCCATTCTCAGGCGTACCCACCGTTTTCCCATCTGGTCCAGTTCATCACCAGAGCGGCCAGGGAAAGGAATGATCCACAGACGGGCCTGCCCACCTTATATCAAGGGATCCATACAGGGAAGGCGCCTGAAGTGGACAAGAAACCACCTAGAGAGGCCAATAGACCTGTCAGCGTAAAGGCAGTCGAAACTCAACACAAGACTGATGAACCCAGGTCGGAGGTAAAAGAGTTGCTTTGCCCTATTCACCAAAAGCCTCACAGCTTGGCCAACTGCAGGGAGTTTAGTAGAAAGACATACAAAGAAAGGCAACAGCTAGTTCAAAAGCAGGGAATCTGCTTTAGATGCTGTGGAGCAACTCCACACTTTGCGTCCAACTGCAAAGAAAACGTCAAGTGTGAGAAATGCAACAGCCTCAAGCATTGCACCGCAATGCACAACTCCAGTGTCATCTCCCACCCCAAAGGGAACGTTTCACCAAAAGAAAAGTCAGCAGTCGAAGACACCGACAAGCCAGTCGTACCAGAGATGCAGGTGGAGGTTTCAGCAGTCGCCTGTACAGAGCTGTGTTCTGACTCGCACCAGTACAGAGTTTGTCATCCTATCTGCCTAGCGGATGTATATCCAGCCAAGAGCCCTTGGCTTAGAAAGAGACTCTATGTGGCCCTGGATTCACAGAGCGACGCCTCCCTGGCTACTCCAGAGTTCTTCCGCATGTTTGACCTTAAAACCAAGATGGTTGACTACACTATGACTACGTGTGCAGGAAAAAAGAAGTTGCAGGGTCGCATAGCATCTGGCTTTGTTGTTTCCTCTTGCGACCAGAAGAGGCAGTTCAAGTTGCCAGACCTGATTGAGTGTTCCTCCATCCCTCGGAACAAAAAACAAATTGTAACTAGAGAAGTTGTGGAGGCTCATCCACATTTGCGACGATTAAAGAATGCCATACCTGCTTTCCGTCCAGATGTGGACATTGCCCTTCTGCTTGGTGCGGACTGTCCGAACTTGTTCTATGTGAACGACCAAGTTAAGGGACCTCCAGGGGCGCCCATTGCTCAGCTGCTACCACTAGGCTGGACAGTTACAGGCCCAGTGTGCATAAACAAGATGCACCCACCATCGTCGTTGGACTCCAATCAAGCACAGGTGCTTAAAGGTGGACGTCCTACACTTGTGCGCAGTTGCCTAAGTCACATCTCAGTCTACTGTGTCAGGCTCACTTCAAAAGACCAGTCTGAACGCAGATCAAAGATAGCTGCTCTCAAATCCAATCTTTATTGAAGAATACATGACTTTGGAAAAGTCGAGAATGACCTAATGTTTACATACATTCAATTTTATCACTTCTGATGCAACGTAATACCACACGCAAATATCATCATCAAATCCCACCCTCTGGATCACATTACTACCATTCCCACACTATATCAATTATAATTGTTTATACTTTCAACCCTGAGTTCCCAGGCTCATTTTATCTTCTCCCGCCAGGTGCTTGCAGGGTTATTTATGTTATGTTATGAAGCCAGATTCAGGGCTTGGAAATTCAGCCCTGGGATTTGGCTCCATGACATGGCGCCCTCGTTTTCTTCGTCCTCCTCTTCGGTTCTTCTTTCATCATAATCCTGAAACAAATCAAACAATAACTCTATGTGTCCATTTTGTCCAAAGTCCCCATGTATTTTTTCAGCAAGCTGCGATGGAATACTGGGTGTATTTTCCCTAAACTTTTTGGCAATGCCAACTGGAAAGTTACTTCATTGATAACACCCTGTATTCTGAATGGTCCAATATATTTGGGGCCCAATTTTCTCGAAGGTAGCCCCAATTTGATGTTTTGGGTACTTAACCACACTAGATCTCCTTTATCCAGTTTATCGCCTTCCACCCTCTTTCTGTCTGCGAACGCTTTATACTTTTTGTGTGCTTCCTTTAAGGATGCAGTCACTTGACTCCAGCATTCTAGCATTTGCGTTTTCCATTTCCCTGCCTCTGTTTCCTCATTCTCTGTCCATCTTGGCAACTGGGGCAAAGGCTGTATTTCATACCCGTAAACCACTTCAAAGGGGGTTTTATTTGTTGCTGAATGTATAGTCGAATTAAAAGCTAGTTCTGCAAAAGCCAACCACCTAGACCAGTCATTTTGTCTCATGTTAGAGTACATTCGAAGGAACTGCCCAAGTGTCTGCTGAGTACGTTCTACCGCCCCGTTTGTCATGGGGTGAAAAGCAGAACTTAGACTCCTTTCTGCTCCTAGCATTTCCAAGAATTTTTCCCAAAATTTTGCTGTGAATTGTACTCCTCTGTCACTGACCACTCTACTGGGACATCCATGCAGTTTGTAAATGTGGTTTATGTACAATTCAGCTAGTTTCTCGGCTGATGGTAGTTTCGTCAGTGCTATAAAGTGGGCCTGTTTAGAAAACAGGTCTAATACTGTCCAAATATAACGATGTCCTTTGCTAACCGGTAGTTCCCCCACAAAGTCCATAGCTACACATTCCCAAGGTCTGGTAGGTTCTGCTACTGTTTGTAGTAATCCCATTGGCTTCCCTCCTCTCGATTTATTTCTGGCACAATCATCACATTGAACAACATGATTCTTTATGTCCTTCCTCATCCCTGGCCACCAGCAATGTTTTGCTATTGCCTTTGTTGTTTTTGTAATTCCTGTATGACCAGCGCTCTGGTTATTGTGAAAACGATGCAAAATCTTAATCCTTAATGTTGCTGGGATATACAGTTTCTTGTTCACAAACCAAAATCCCCCCTTCTGCTCCCCCTTTTCTGCGTTGGATGCGATCCACTGATCTCCATCATAAGACTGTTTCAGTTCGTTTCCCCAATTATCTTCCCCGTCGAGTTCAACAATAGCAGTGTTCTCCTTTTGGGTTTGCGCTCTTGTCCTGACAGCTAAGCCCCATTGTTTATCAGAGAATATTGTTCCCTCTTTTGCTGTGGTTATGCCTCCGTGTTGAGGCATGCGTGAAAGAGCATCTGCCAAGACATTCTGCTTCCCTTGAAAAAACTTTAATTGGAAATCGAACCTGCTGAAGTATTGCGCCCATCTAATTTGTTTGGGGGACAATTTTCGAGGAGACTTTAAATACTGGAGGTTCTTATGGTCAGACCAAATTTCAAATGGGATTCCGCTTCCTTCGAGGAAGTGTCGCCAGCATTCTAAGGCTTTTAATATGGCTAATGCCTCCTTTTCCCATATTGGCCAACATTTTTCAGTTTCGCTGAACTTCCGGGACAAATATCCGCAGGGTTTTAAGTTCCCATTTTGATCTTTTTGCAATAGTACTGCCCCGTACGCACAGTCTGAGGCATCGCAATGGATTATGAAAGGGCTCCTGATATCGGGGTGTTTTAGGATGGGTCCTTCTGTGAAGCATTCTTTTAGGGTTTCAAATGCCTTTTGGCATTCTGGCGTCCAACCCAGTTTGGCGCCAGGAGCTTTTACTTTTGCTGTCTCCCCTTTCCCTTTTGTTTTTAAAAGTTCAGTAAGGGGTGCGGTTATTTGCGCGAAGCCTTTTATGAAGGATCTATAAAAATTTGCAAACCCCAGAAATGATTGCAATTGCCTCCTTGTTTGGGGTACTCCCCATTCTTTCACATCTGATACTTTAGCTGGATCCATAGCTAACCCTTCTGGAGATATCCGATACCCCAGAAAGTCAATTTGAGTTTTATTGAATTCACATTTGGACAGTTTTGCGTACAGCTTTGCTTCTCTTAGTCTCTGCAAAACTTCCCGGACCAATTTTACGTGCTTTTCCTTATCTTCGCTCACAATCAAGATATCATCAAGAAATATGAATACCCCTCTGTACAACAATGGGTGTAGTATTTCATTTATAAGCTGCATAAAACAACCGCCTCCATTTTTTAATCCGAAAGGTAAAATTTTATATTCAAAATGGCCGAATGCGCAGGAAAATGCAGTTTTCCAAGTATCCTCCGGTTTAATTCTTAATTTATGATATGCTTCAATTAAATCCAGTTTGGTAAATATGCTCCCTTTCTTCAATACGGTGATTAAATCCTTTACTAAGGGCATAGGGTATTTATTGTCCTTAGTAATTGCATTTAAATTTCGATAATCAATGCACAATCTTAGGGAGTTGTCTTTCTTTCTCCTAAATAACACTGGGGCCCCGAGAGGAGAATTGGATGGCTTAATGAAGCCTCGCGCCAGGTTTTTATCAATATATTTCCTCAATTCCTCCTTCTCCTGCACAGACATGGGATACACTTTTGGTTTTGGTAAGTTTGCTCCTGGGGTTATTTCAATTTCTACTTCTATATTCCTTTTGGGAGGTAATTTACTGGCCTCTTTCTGATTGAAAACATCCACAAAGTCTCTGTATTCAGGTGGCAATAGCTGTGGGTCTATCTCATCTGCTTCATCTCCCTCGTCCTCCTCTTCTGCAATTTTGCTTAACTCCCATTGCGTCTGCTGTTCTTTAAATGCTAGGCTCTTTCCTCTCCAATCTACTTCAGGATTTGCCTGTTCGAGCCATGGTATCCCTAATATTACGTGGTATGTGGCAATAGGGGCTATCACAAAGGATATTCTTCCTTCCCATTTGCCTATTTTACATGGGACCCCCCGTATTTCCTTTGTAGATACTTCCCCAGCAGTGACTGATCCATCTAGCTGCGAAAATGCAATTGGGGAGTCAAGCGCCATCTGCTGACATTTCAGCGCTCCTGCTAATTCCGGAGTTATAATGTTTCTAGAACAACCACAATCCACAAATGCCTTGCAGGTGGCCCGATTCTCTAGCCCCGAGAGGCAGATTGGCACTACTATCATGCGTTTGTCCCGACTCACCAGTTTTTCTGAAGATTCTGGGGCTTGCACCTCCTCTTCCGCACGCCTCCCGGTTGCTGGCTTGGGCTTTGGGGGTTTTGGCGGCTCCCCCTTCCGGGCCCAGCATTCTGCTGCTCGATGGCCCGTCTTCCCACATACAAAGCATCCCGGTTTAGGTTTGTTGTCGTCTCCTCTGGAGGGAATCCCCGGCCTCCCTCCGGGTCTTTCCTGCTTCCTCGTTTCTCCTCGACCTCTCGCCACCGGTCTTTGCTGGCCGCCGCTGCTCCTGAAGCGCTTTACTTGGGCCAGGGTGGATTCAACGCGCCCCGCTAGTTGAATCCATCCCTGGAGCGTTTCGGGGTCATCTCTGTGCGCTGCCCAGCTGAAAATCTCGGGGCGTAGTCCCTCTTTAAATAATTCCACTTTGGTCACTTCAGACCACTCTGGTACCCTTTCCGCGAGGTGGAGGAATTCCTCTGCGTACTCGGGCACCGTTTTGTCCCTCTGCTTTATTCCTTTCAGCTGGTCTCGAGCCCTCAATTGCTCTAGCCGGTCTCTGAACCGGTTTTCCAGTGCGGCGAGGAAGCGGGGCACTGACCTCAGGCATGGGTCGCGTCTGGCATGTAGTTGCACATACCAGCTGGCTGCTCCTCGCTTTAGTGTGTTGCCGATGGCTCGAACCCTGCTTGCTTCGGAGGGGAATGTGTGTGCATTGTCTTCCATGTATCCTCTGATGCTAATTAGAAAAAAGTTCAGTTCATCTGATTCCCCTCCGTATTCTAGTTTGAGATCTTCCCTTCTTGGCATCCATTCTGCGGCCCGTTGATGCTGTCTGGGAGGCATGGGGAAGGGTTGCATCGGGTTTCCTCGGGCGGCCCCTTGGAACACGCCGCGCCCTACTCCGGTGGTCATTCTGCGCGGCTCCCGAAATTCTGCCGCCGCTGTCGGCCCTTCCACCCATCCGCATACTGGCCTCGCTGTAGCTCCCGCATCTCGCCTTTCCTCGTCGTACGGCACATCCTCCTCCTCTTCCTGGATCTCCTGCTCCTCTCCGCCTTCGTCTGCAAATCCACTGGACCCGATCCCTGGCCCCAGTGGTCTTTCCACCCCGACGCCCATTCGGGGGGTTGGGAGCTCTGTTGGAGATGGCGGCCTCAGAGTTCCCAGAGCTCGCTGGCGCTCCACTTCGCGTGCCATTCTGTCTCGGAACTCCAGCTCCTGCCAGTATTCCTCATCTCCCTCGTCCCTTGCCGCCACGGGACTCTGCGTTGATGCTCGCTGGCCCCTCTGGCTCCAATCTCCTTCTTTACTTGGCTCTCTCTCGGCGCCATATCGGATGGGCTCCTTTTGGAGATTCTCTTCCAATAGTGGCACCAACCTCCCCACGGTTTCCGACAGCCTGGATAAATTAGTTTCCAGAATGGATAACCGCAGGGCCACGGTCTCCGGCATACTTCCTCCAGATCCCCAACTGGTTTCTGCAGCCGCAGAGACGCCTCTTCCTCCCCTGGGAATCCTCTGGGTCACGCCGTTCGGCCTGGGGTACCCCGTAGAGGAAGCTATGGCTTGCAGCGTCTCTTCTCTCTTCGGCCGGGCCCCTTGCGAAGGCCTCCCTGCTCCATTTGGGCTTTGATCTCCTTCTTCACTCATTATCACTTCACTGCGAATTCCGCAGGAGGGTGAGAACGACATTCTCGACTTAAATGTCAGGCTCACTTCAAAAGACCAGTCTGAACGCAGATCAAAGATAGCTGCTCTCAAATCCAATCTTTATTGAAGAATACATGACTTTGGAAAAGTCGAGAATGACCTAATGTTTACATACATTCAATTTTATCACTTCTGATGCAACGTAATACCACACGCAAATATCATTATCAAATCCCACCCTCTGGATCACATTACTACCATTCCCACACTATATCAATTATAATTGTTTATACTTTCAACCCTGAGTTCCCAGGCTCATTTTATCTTCTCCCGCCAGGTGCTTGCAGGGTTATTTATGTTATGTTATGAAGCCAGATTCAGGGCTTGGAAATTCAGCCCTGGGATTTGGCTCCATGACACTACTGCCAAGCAATAACTCCAGAGTATTCCTCCATTTTCAAAGTCTCTGAGAGAGACGAAGCCACAGCGCTCTCGAAAGATGAGCAAAGGTTTTCGGACATTATGAATGCTCAAGTCTCACGAAGTGCAGAGGTGAAAGCCTGCAAATCAACCACAGAAATCAAGATGGGCCAAAGATCTTGCCTGGAACCACACCGTTTTGAATGTTTTTCGGAGTGGCACAGTCTTCTTAGAGCAGTTGCTAGGCTTATACATCGTTTAGCTTGCAAAGATAGTGAGCCTTTACAGGTCCAGGATATGATAAAGGCTAAGAGCGTCATATTCAAGTCAGTACAGAGATCTGCTTTCAAGCAGGAAATAGCTAGGCTAGAGCAAGGGCTCAACATCCCTAATCAAAGTCTTCTAAATGAGTTAAACCCATTTCTAGACAAGGAGGGTATTTTGAGAGTTGGAGGAAGGTTAGCCAAAGCTAAACTCAAGGCGTGCATAAAAAACCCCATCATCATACCCCCTAATAGTCACACTGCATTGCTGCTCGTTCGGCATCACCATGAAAGGATCCATCATCAGGGTAGAACTCTAACTGAGGCAGCCCTTAGAAATGAAGGTCTGTGGGTAGTTAATGCCAAAAGGTTGGTCAACAGTTGTATTTTCAAATGTGTTAAATGCAGGCGCCTTAGGCGAAACTGTCAAAGTCAGTTGATGGCAGAACTACCTCAGGATAGGACTTTGACAGACCCACCCTTTTCCCATGTGGGAATCGATGTGTTTGGTCCTTGGGAGGTTGTCACTAGGAAAACCAGGGGTGGTGTTGTAAATAACAAGAGGTGGGCAGTTTTGTATACTTGTTTAGTAATACGAGCTGTCCATATAGAAGTCATAGAAGGGATGGACACTTCATCATTTTTAAACGCATTAAAAAGGTTCATAGCCCTCAGAGGGCCAATTAAGTCAATTCGGTCGGACTGTGGCACCAATTTTGTAGGTGCGACCAAAGAACTCAATTGTGTGTCTAGGTTTGGGAGAGACCCAAAGGTTCAGAACTTTACGAATACTGAACAAATTATGTGGACTTTCAATGTTCCTCACGCCTCCCATATGGGTGGTGTTTGGGAGAGGATGATTGGTATTAGTCGCAAAATCCTTAATGCCATGTTTTTGAGTCATAGGTCATTGACGCATGATGTTTTGGTGACACTTATGGCGGAAGTTACCGCAATTATCAACAACCGGCCGCTGGTTCCCCTTACCAGTGACCCTGAGAACTTACAACCACTGACTCCTGCACTTATTTTGACACAAAAGGTGCCAGGATGGAAGGACGTCATGTTGCCAGTTCCGGACGGAACTCACCGTGCCCTGTGGAAACAGGTGCAGTCCTTGGCCAACCACTTTTGGAAAAGGTGGAAAGCCGAGTACTTAAGCCAGCTTCAAGCTAGAAGAATCTGGCAAAGCCCACAGGACAACATTGAGGTTAACAACGTTGTGTTGTTAAAGGACAAAGACTTGCCCCGCCATGCGTGGCCCATGGGCATTGTATTAAAGACCTTTTCTTGCCCGGACGGTAAGGTCAGGAAAGTTCAATTAAAGACTTGCAACAGAGGCAAAGTGTCCATTTTGGACAGACCAATTAGTGACCTCGTGTTGCTTATTGGAGATGTTTAAAGTTCTAGTGTTTGTATTGTTGTGTATACAAAGGTGTTTGTATGTTTTTGATTGGTAAATTCCCACATCCTGGGAATTTAGCGGGGAGTGTTCCGTCCCCCAGGACGATGGTTTGCCTTACCTATTGGTCGTTTGTTTGTTTTCCCTCCTTTACATTTTGTTTGAGCCTCTGGCTGCAAAAGCCTAGGAAAAGTGGCTTGGAATCTGCAAGAGCTGGCTGCAGTTTTCTTTGCAGTGATTGGTCAAAGAATGCAACATCTTAGGACCGCCCTTTTTACCAGGGTCTAGTCTCCATTTTGGAGCTTCATTCTGGCTATAGTCTTCCAACGTGCTGGAGCTGTGCAAGGCTAACTGGGACAAATCATCCTCAAAACCAGGCCAATCTAAGCCTATCCAAATTAGATAAGTATTGAATTATATTGATCTGGAATAGGAAATCTAGTTGGAGGAGCAGGGTTATTCTGTCGCTTCTAGAACTAATCTTTGCTGTAAAGATAGGGAAGGAAAGAGTTTCTCCTTCTAATATAGGCAGCGTGATTAGGGTATAGTGGTTTTATAATCACCTTTGCCTTCTGGAACCAGGGATAATTCTGCAACTAAAACCTATGGAAATTTGTTTCATTTTCTGCAACTTTAAGATCTGTGCCAGGTTTACAACCTTGTATGAATAAACATCCTTTTTGAAGTTATCAAGACTCAGTCGTTCAATATCTATAGGACAGCTTATAGGGATTTGCAGTTCGCCCGGATAAAGGACAGCACGTTTCAGTTTTATAGTTTTTTATTGTCCGGCGGACGGCACAGAGCGGCTTAAAGAGCTGGGCATGTTTAGCCTGCAGAAGAGAAGGCTGAGAGGAGACATGATAGCCATGTACAAATATGTGAGGGGAAGTCATAGGGAGGAGGGAGCAAGCTTATTTTCTGCTGCCCTGCAGACTAGGACACGGAACAATGGCTTCAAACTACAGGAAAAGAGATTCCACCTGAACATCAGGAAGAACTTCCTCACTGTGAGGGCTGTTCGGCAGTGGAACTCTCTCCCCCGGAATGTGGTGGAGGCTCCTTCTTTGGAAGCTTTTAAGCAGAGGCTGGATGGCCATCTGTCGGGGGTGCTTTGAATGCGATTTCCTGCTTCTTAGCAGGGGGTTGGACTAGATGGCCCTTGAGGTCTCTTCCAACTCTACTATTCTATGATTCTATGATTCTAACTGCGCCACTGGGGTCTCAATAAATAATCAATTTAAAAAGGGAAAAAAGAGGAGACCGATGGGAAACATCACAGGATACAGTATGTCAGTTATAGAGCCACTAGCTGTGCCCTAACATGCATTGCTGTGGCGTTGTCTGGTGGTGTCTGTATTTTATAGGCAGTGTGGAAGAGACCTAAGTGAGGCCTAACTCTGCCTGTTCCCTGGGCTGAGTGGGTTGCTAGGAGACCAAGTGAGCAGAGCTTAGCCTTCTAACTGGCAGCAATTGGATAAAAACAATTATTCCTCTCTCTCTAATTAGGACTTTATTTTTCTTTTCTTTTTGTTGTATCAACCTAGAGGCGTGGATGATTGGTCGTATTGTCAAATTTCGAGGTTGGGGGGCCTGTAGTTTTGTTGTTTTGTTGGTCGCCAGGATTCCATCACTCTTTTATATATATAGATGTTAGTTAAATAGTTCTACATGTGAGTCTATTGTATCGTCAAAGACATAGAGGAGGAGGGAGTATCATTATACATTTTCTTTGGAGATTTCAGTGGAGCAATGGGTTGAAATGACAAGAAAGGAGATTCTGCTTGAACATGAAAAAGAACTTCCTAATTGCAAGAATTGTGGAACTCTCTGCCTTGGAATCCAGTGGAGGCTTTTAAACACATGCTGGATGGTCATCCATTAGGGGTGCTTTGATTGTGCTTTTCCAGCATGAAGGCAGATTAGGGTTGGACTGGATGGCCTTTGAGGGTCTCTTCTAACTCTGAGTCTAAAGCCACTGCTCCTGGACGCTTTCAAGATCCAATCTTTTCACCATGCTGTCTTGCAATATTTTCAAAGGGGTGGAAGCTTCAGAGAAAGCTTTGAAAAACGGATACTTTGCTCATGTGAGGCTCGGAGAGGATAATGCACTCATCATCCCCACCATGTTCCTTGTCTTTGCAACAATCCCAAGAAACAGATCTCCACAATATTCATTTCGATATGAGGAGAAATGAGGCCGAAAAAAGGAAAGACACTGTTTAGTCCAGGGGTCCCCAAACTAAGGCCCATGGGCCAGATGTGGCCCTCCAAGGACATTTACCTGGCCCCTGTCCTAAACTTTAGACATAGGGTTGACCTAAGTCTACCTGGTCTTTGGAGGTCTCTGTATTTATCTTAAGGTCTTGTGAGATCGTCTAGATGGTCTTTGAAGGTCTCTTTGCTTAGCTACAGCCTTATGAGACCATCTAGATGGCTTTTGGAGGTTACTTTCCTTACCTATGGTCTTATGAAACCATCTAGATGGTCTTTGAGGGTCCCTTTCCTTACCTATGGTCTTATGAGATCATCTAGATGGTCTTTGAGGGTCCCTTTCCTTACCTACAGTTTTATGAGATCATCTAGATGGTCTTTGAAGGTCTCTTTGCTTAGCTGCGGCCTTATGAGACCATCTAGATGGCCTTTGAGGGTCCCTTTCCTTATCTATGGTCTTCTGATGGCCTGATGAGATCATCTAGATGGTTTTTGAGGTCCCTTTCCTTACCGATGGTCTTCTGATGGCCTTATGAGACCATCTAGATGGTCTTTGGAGGTCTCTTTGAATACCTATGGTCTTATGAGGTTGTCTAGATCAGGGGTCCCCAAACTAAGGCCCATGGGCCAGATGCAGCCCTCCAAGGTCATTGACGTGGCCTCTGTCCTAAAATTTAGACTTAGGGTTGACCTAAGTCTGAAATGACTTGAAGGCACACAACAAGAACAATCCTAATTTTGGACTATTTCATCATAGTTCGGCCTCCCATCAGTCTGAGGGACCCTGACCGGCCCTCCACTTAAAAGGTTTGAGGATCCCTGGTTTAGTCCAATGATGGGCAACCTTTTGCGCTTGGTGTGTCAAAATTCACCAAAAAAACCCTAGCATGACTTGGGTGGTGTGTCACTTTGAGAAAAAAAACATAATTTCGCAATATGTATAATTTAAATAACAAAAATGTATAAACTGTATTAAATAAATCAATAACTATTTACTACCATTATTTCCATGTACAACAATCTATGGTTCCTCTCGCTGTTTCCACGCTAATTTCTATTCTAGTTTCAATGTCGTCATGAATAATGAATAATATAATAATAATATAATAGTAATAATATTATAATATACTACAATAGTAATAGAATAATGATAGAATGATATAATGATGATGTAATGTGCATAATTCCCATGGAGTAAACAACAAAGCCACTGGACCAAATCAAACCAAATTTGGCCACAAAAGACATAGTCATCCAATCAATCTGCATGCAGCAGCGTGTCAGCAAAAATGGCTAGGCATGTCAGTGCTGATAGGTTGGCCATCACTGGTTTAGTCCATAGGAAAGTCCATAGGAAAGGCCCCTCCCACCAGTAACATGTTTTGCTAATTATATATATATATATATATATATATATATATAATTTACAATAATATAGGAGCCTCCGGTGGCGAAGTGTGTTAAAGCACTGAGCTGCTGCACTTGCAGACCGAAAGGTCCCAGGTTCAAACCCGAGGAGCGGAGTGAGCACCTGCTGTTAGCTCCAGCTTCTGCCAACCTAGCAGTTCGAAAACATGCCAATGTGAGTAGATCAATAGGTATCGCTCAGGTGGGAAGGTAACGGCGTTCCATGCAGTCATGCCAATGGCCACATGACCTTGGAGGTGTCTACGGACAATGCCGGCTCTTCGGCTTAGAAATGGAGATGAGCACCAACCCCCAGAGTCGGACATGACTGGACTTAACGTCAGGGGAAACCTTTACCTTTACCTATATAATATTGTAATACATTGTATATGCATATAATATTAATAATATTATTTTGTAATACAATATAATACTAATAATACAATATAATGATATTTATTATATATTATATATTACATGTCATATTATTAATAATATTACAATATATAGATATAGTACAATATGGTAATTTATTGCCAGTAGTGTGCTATGCTAATAATATAATATTGGATGTAAATTTAATTTTTGTTTCGTGTCAGGAGCAACCGGAGTTGCTTCTGGTGTGAGAGAACTGGCCGTCTGCGAGGACGTTGCCCAGGGGATGCCCGGATGTTTTGATGTTTTACCATCCTTGTGGGAGGCTTCTCTCATGTCCCCGTATGGAGCTGGAGCTGATAGAGGGAGCTCATCCGCACTCTCCCCGATGGGATTTGAACCTGGCAGCTTTCAGGTCAGCAACCCAACCTTCAAGTCATGAGGCTTTTATCCCCTAGGCCACTGGAGGGCCGGGCTGTGGCGCAGCTGGATAGTAACCAGCTGCAATAAATCACTACTGACCGAGAGGTCATGAGTTCGAAGCCCGGGTCGGGTTAAGCCCCCGACCATTAAATAGCCCGGCTTGCTGTTGACCTATGCAGCCCCGAAAGACAGTTGCATCTGTCAAGTAGGGAAATTTAGGTACGCTTTATGCGGGAGGCTAATTTAACTAATTTACAACATCATAAAACTGCCAGCAAAACACGAGGAAAGGAATGAGGAAGTACAGCCACTAGTGGACGGTGAAGCAACAGCTCCCTCTGTGGCCGGAATCGTGAAGCTGGAAAAAAATGTTAAATGCCTCTGTGTCTGTCTATATATGTTGTTTGTCTGTTGGCATTGAATGTTTGCCATATATGTGTTCATTGTAATCCGCCCTGAGTCCCCTTTGGGGTGAGAAGGGCGGAATATAAATACTGTAAATAAATAAATAATTTAATTTGTAAGATGCTCTGAGTCCTCTTCGGGGTGAAAAGGGTGGGATATAAATGTATTAAATAAATAAATAAATAATAAACCCTGGGAGAAGTCATGCATTGCGGTGCATCTCCGACAGGCATGTGCTTTGCTGACAAAGGCCACTTATACCACAATACCTTTCCGACAGGTATCAAGAGGAACCTTTGTTGTTTGGCTGCCCATCTGGAATAAAGGCTCCGACGGCGAGGAGGCCAGGTGAGCATCTGGCACGACAAAGGCCACGGCCACGTTGTGGATTGCCATGCCGCCGGTGCCCCACGATAAATGTGCTTGGTTTCCAAGCAACACCATTCCGTTGCTGCCTCTCGTTCCTGTTTGGGTTCCTTCCATGCTGTTTAATGAGCTATATATATATAGTTGCCTTTTGATTTTGGGATGCTTCCTGCACCACCCTACTGTTTTTTCAAGAGCGCTTGCCGCTGGGTTGGTGGAAAGAAAGGCAGCGGAAGTCGTCCAGGGCCAGTAATTAAGGCCCAGCACTTTAACCAAGGAGCAGCAACAAATCCAGGGATGTGCCAAATTACTCCCCGTCTCCAGCTTGGAGGAGAGTGGCCACTTTCCCAGAGAAAAGCACCGCTAGCCCACCTCCTCCGCCGCTGTCCAACTTGGCTAGAGTTGAGCCAGCATCTCTTAAAAACAACATAAACCGCTGCCTTTAAAACAGGTCAATAGGTTGAAGTGTTAGCCACCCCAACTTGGGATGCCTCATATCATATTACCATGCATCATATTACCATGGGGTTTAGCCCCTTTATGTTAATAATAATAATAATAATAATAATAATAATAATAATAATAACCCTAACTATGTGGCCCAAATGATTCATTGGAACTTATGCTTCAAGTACCACCTGCCAGCAGCAAAGAACTGGTGGGATCACAAACCTGCAAAGGTCATGGAAAATGAACACGCAAAGATACTGTGGGACTTCCGAATCCAGACTGACAAAGTTCTGGAACACAACACACCAGACATCACAGTTGTGGAAAAGAAAAAGGTTTGGATCATTGATGTCGCCATCCCAGGTGACAGTCGCATTGATGAAAAACAACAGGAAAAACTCAGCCGCTATCAGGACGTCAAGATTGAACTTCAAAGACTCTGGCAGAAACCAGTGCAGGTGGTCCCGGTGGTGATGGGCACACTGGGTGCCGTGCCAAAAGATCTCAGCCGGCATTTGGAAACAATAGACATTGACAAAATTACGATCTGCCAACTGCAAAAGGCCACCCTGCTGGGATCTGCATGCATCATCCGAAAATACATCACACAGTCCTAGACACTTGGGAAGTGTTCGACTTGTGGTTTTGCGAAACGAAATCCAGCATGTCTATCTTGTTTGCTGTGTCATACAACGTTGTTGTGTCAATAACAATAATAATAATAATATTCTTATACCCCACCCCATCTCCCCGAAGGGACTCGGGGCGGCTTACATGGGGCCAAGCCCGAACAGAACAAAAAACAAAACAATAAAACCAATAAAACCAATAATCAGACAATAAAAGCAAGTCATAAAAACCACATACAAGATAAAATGTTAAAACCATGGATAGGTTCAAAGGATCTAGGCCAAAGTGCTAAAAGTGCAAATAAAACATGTCATCAAGGAAAGGAGGTTACTCCGCTGTAATGGGTATACAGTACCATTATAATACTGGGGAAGGCAAATAGCAAATCATATCATTTATCCATACCTGCCAGGCGATGTCGTTTCTTGCATTTTCTCCCAAAATTATCCATTTTCAGATTTATTGACTGCAGGCAGACCCCATTCCTCCCTATGAGCTCTACTCCTCTTTCTCCCAATGGATTTTTAAAACTGATTGCGAAAGATTTATACAATCCGAAGAGAAACCAGAGTATACTCTGGTTTCTCTTCAGATCGTATAAATCTTAAATTGATTTGTTGTCGAAGGCTTTCATGGCCGGGATCACAGGGTTGTTGTATGTTTTCCGGGCTGTATGGCCATGTTCTAGAAGTATTCTCTCCTGACGTTTCACCCACATCTATATTGGGCATCCTCAGAGGTGCCTCACAAGCCATACAGCCCGGAAAACATACAACAACCCTCTTAAATTGTTTGCTAACTTTAGTTTGAAAATAAGGAGGGAAATGCAGGAAAAGACGCATATTTCGAAAGGTTAGAATGAAGCGAAAGCAAAGTAGTGATCTCCTGAAATAGTGCAACATCAATGGAATGGATTCAATAAAATAAAATAATGTGCAAGGATCAAGCGGCTACTACATCATCATCATCATCATCATCACATTATATAGCACTATGATTTTTGTTCCTGGGTTATAGATGTCATTTCATAATTGGTTCTATCATAAAAACGTAGACAAAGTTTATTAAACTGCAAAATGTGTTGTCGAAGGCTTTCATGGCCGGAATCACTGGGTTGTTGTGAGTTTTCCGGACTGTATGGCCATGTTCCAGAAGCATTTTCTCCTGACATTTCTCCTACATCTATGGCAGGCATCCTCAGAGGTTGTGAAGTCAGTTGGAAACAAGGCAAGTGGGGTTTATATATCTGTGCAAAATCTGGCTACCAGTGTTTAAAACCCCCTCTAAAACCAGGACAGTGAATAAAGAAGAATATTCAGAAAACAGAGGAATTGCAGACATGAATCATTCAGGGTCAGCTAACACTTCCCAGCAAAGGATTCCCCCGGGCAGGAAGCAGCCAGACCTTGAAACTGAAAGACTAATTAATGCAAATAAAGGTAATTAATTGCAACATTCACACTTGCCTCCAACAAAGAAGAGTTCTTTCTCCCATCCTGGACCTTACACAGATATATAAACCCCCTGTTATATAAACTCACAGCAACCTAGTAAACTGCAAAAACTTTGTCTTTGTGGGAGGGACATCCTGCAGCACATTTTGTTCTAGTTTTTCAATGAATATGTCATCATCGAGTCCCAACCAATTCCACACAGTTTGTGGCAACCACAAAAGTTTCTGGAATAGAACACTATGTAACACGATTTTTGTTCCTACGTGATAAATGTCATTTCCTAATTGGTTTCCTATCATAAAAACATGAGAAAAGTTTATTAAACTGCAAAAACTTTGTTTTTGCAAGACATCTTGCTATAGCACATTTTGCTCCAGTTTGTCAATGAAACTCTCATCATTGAGTCTCAACCAATTCTATATAGTTTGTGGCACAAAAACAAAGTTTCTGGAGTACAACAACTACTTTCAAAGTAAGGATTGCACAATTAAACAGGAAAGAATATTTTCAAACCAGGAACATATTTTTTTCATATTTTGTTACATATTATTATTATTATTATTATTATTATTATTATTATTAATAATAATAATAATAATAATAATAATAATAATATCCTGCTTTTTCTCTCAAAAAAATAAATAAAAGAGTCTCATGCAATTTTACCTGTCCAACCGGCAAGGCAACAGCAATATCCGGTGATGGGATCGCACCCGTCTGCATGGCTGCAGTCACAGCGCTCGCTGCAATTCAGGCCATATGTTCCATCCTTCCAAAAAGAGAGGGAGAAACATTAGCTAGGGAGAGTAAACAAAGATACAGTTTCATATAGTCATTTGCATTCTACAATTTAAACATTCTTTTCTGGAGCATTGCTTATATACCCTGTTTCCCCTAAAATAAGACATCCCCAGAAAATAAGACCTAGTAGAGGTTTTGCTGAATTGCTAAATATAAGGCCTCCCCCGAAAGTAAGACTTAGCAAAGTTTTTATTTGGAAGCACCAAACAGAACACCAGAACATGCAAATTGGTAAATGTACAACGTAAGAGTGTTGTACATGGAAATATTGGTAGTAACAAGAAATTCTTGATAGGATTCACAGTTTGTCTGGTTATGCTGGTTTCTGATGACAACTACTGTACAGTATATAATCAATGTTCATTTTTTGTTCAACAATAAACGTGAATTCTTCTTCATGGAAAAATAAGACACGGTATATATATATATATATATCACATATGTATCACACACACACACACACATTAATTCATATATATATATATATATATATATATATAGAGAGAGAGAGAGAGAGAGAGAGAGGAATCCCCGGTGGTGCAGCATGTTAAAGTGCTGAGCTGCTGAACTTGCGGACCAATAGGTCACAGGTTCGAATTCGGGAAGCGAAATGAGCTCCCGCTGTTAGCCCCAGCTTCTGCCAACCTAGCAGCTCGAAAACATGCAAATGTGAGTAGATCAATAGGTCCTGCTCCGGTGGGAAGGTAACGGCGTTCCATGCAGTCATGCCAACCACATGACCTTGGCGGTGTCTACGGACAATGCCGGCTCTTTGGCCTAGAAATGGAGATGAGCTCCAACCCCCAGAGTCGGACACGGCTAGACTTAATGTCAGGGGAAACCTTTACCTTTACTTTATGAATTAATAATTAATAAAGCAAGATAATGATAAAAGTAATAATAAAAGGACACCTGGATTAGTTTTAAACTTTCCTTATCTATTTATATTTCTAATACATTTATATTTCTAATACAATTCTAATTACTGAAATATATTTAACTTTTTCCTCCTCCTGCTACCCCTTTTCCTCTTCTTTTTGTTACCTTCCCCTGGACCAATTTATCGAATTCTTTATCTCCATAATTTCATAGTTTCTTTTGCAGGTTTCTTCCACTGTCCTTCGGCAAACACAAATTCTATAAACTTCCCCCATATTTTCCAAAGGTCCGTTTGTTTCCATATTCCCTTTTTAACTTTGACGTCACAAGCCAGTTTGCCGTGAATCGTTATATTCCAAACTTCTCTATACCATTCTTCCAATTGGATTTCGCTTTTATCTTTCCATTTTGAAGCTACTATCAGTCTCCTGCCATTAATAAATTGGAAATTAGTTCCTTCACTTCTTGTGAGGATTTAATATTGTTATACAGTGACAATAATGCTGTTTCTGTTGTGGGTACATGGGTATATGAACCTAATTTTTGACATCCTCTTCAGCACTGATTTAATCTAATTGGTGTTAAACAGGGAGAGCTTCTTTGTCATATTGACTCACTCTATCTCTGTATCTCAATGGCTGTACCAGAGGAGGATGAGAGACGGACTTACAGGGCAGGGCTCATCGCAGAACTCTCCTTGCCATCCAGGAGAACACAGGCAAAGCCCATCCATGGGGTCGCAGGCAGCTCCGTTGGCGCAGAAGCAGGTCTGGTTGCAGCTGAGGCCCCAAGTCCCACTTGGGCATGGGATGGAGCAGTCCGCTCCCTGCCACCCTGGAAAACCACAGGAAACAAGGCAGAAGAAGCTGTGGTTACCTTCCTCTTTGCAGGTCCTCGGAAAAGTCATGCATTTGGAAACGTGATGCTGTTGCACACATATCCAGGTTTCTCGGTATGTGCCCAATTGATGGGTGTCAGCTTCTGGAACATGGCCATACAACAACCTGGTGACAGTATACTTGGGAAAGTATGGCAGCATTTCATCTCCTGGAGACAATTATTTATTTATTTATTTACAGTATTTATATTCCGCCCTTCTCACCCCGAAGGGGACTCAGGGCGAATTACAATGAACACATATATGGCAAACATTCAATGCCAGCAGACGAACAACATACATTAGACAGACTCAGAGGCATTTTTAACATTTTTCCAGCTTCATGATTCCAGCCACAGGGGGAGCTGTTGCTTCACCGTCCAGGAGTGGCTGTACTTCCTCATTCCTTTCCTCGTGTTTTGCTGGCAGTTTTATGGTGTTGTAAATTAGCCTCCCGCATAAAGCGTCCCTAAAATTCCCTAATTGACAGGTGCAACTGTCTTTCGGGGCTGCATAGGTCAAGAGCAAGCCGGGGCTATTAATGGTCGGAGGCTTAACCCGACCCGGGCTTCGAACTCATGACCTCTCGGTCAGTAGTGATTTATAGCAGCTGGTTACTAGCCAGCTGTGCCACAGCCCGGCCCAATACATTACGCTATGTAACATGATTTTTGTTCATGGGTGATAAATGTCATTTCCTAATTGATTCTATCATAAAAGCATGGGGAAGTTTGATTAAACTGCAAAAAACTTTGTTGTTTTGGGACATCCTGCTGTAGCACATTTTGCTCCAGTTTTTCTCATAAGAGTCTTGATCAATTCAACCTAGTTTGTGGCACAAAAAAACCCCCAAAGATTTTGGAGTAAGACAACTTTCAACGTAAGTTGCGGTTACTTCTGACCAGTTGTACTGATGAAGGTGTATTGGGAAAATATAATAATAATAATAATAATAATAATAATAATAATAATAATAATAATAATAAAAACTTTATTTATACCCTGCCACCATCTCCCCAACGGGGACTCGGGGCGGCTTACATGGGGCCATGCCCAGAACAATACAATATAAACAGCATATAAAAGAACAACACATCACAACACAGTGAACAATACAATAAATAATAATATCCATTACAATGCAAATCAAGGAAACAATAAAAACAAGGGCATTGGTATTGGAAACTATATATTGAATGTAATCATGTTAAGAAATAGAAACAGGAAAATATGTAATCACCAGCAGATTGTGTGCATAGCCTTAAAATATGTTCTGCCTAGCAATAGATGTCTCCCCATAGCAAAGACCAAAGTTCACCCTAAGTGCCAGGGACATATGTTAAGTGTCAACAAGAATAGATAAGCTAATGGACAAAAGACAAATTAAGGCTTTTTGGGATGTCAAGATAAGACCTGGCGCCATGAGGGGAGTGCTAATGGCTCTCTGACAGCTAAGATAAGGGGGAACTCCTTAATTAATGAGAACCCCTAAAAGCTGAGATGAGGATTCCAGAGATAAGGCTAATGGAGGGTCAGAGGTCTTGAAGTAGTCTATATTTTTAGGAAAATGCAAAGATAGCTTTTTAGTAAGTGCAAAGTAAGACTTTTTTGACACTAATTGGTGATGGATAATACCTATGTGATGTAGATAGAGGCAGGCCAAAATAGTATATAAGGATCTGTGTTCCTTTGTCTAGGTACCTTCGCTTTCCTGATTACAGGGGAAGGTCTTTTCTATATTGCTTATTCTCACTGGCCACTGAGAATAATGTCATTTTTTCTACAGCCACCGGAACTCTCTTTGTCTCATTTCCTCAAACCTTTGTCTGCCATTTCAGTACCTGTTGGCTAACTCCTCGACATAGCCACAGGGTTCACCCCAGTTTAAGGTTCTCCCCATGATCTTATAGCACCTTAACTTCCTTCATGTTTACAAGTTTCACTCAGTGCACTTTGCCCAGTTCATTTTATGATTCTACTGCTGTGTTTTAACACGTGTCTTACAATGATTGTGATTTTGTTTTATGCCTTTTAATTTTATTTCTGTGTTTTTTGTATTTGATACCATTGTATGCTTGTTTTATATCTGTAAGCCGCCCCGAGTCCCTCTGGGGAGATGGTGGTGGGGAATAATAATAATAATAACAACAACAGGAAAAACTCAGCCGCTATCAGGACGTCAAGATTGAACTTCAAAGACTCTGGCAGAAACCAGTGCAGGTGGTCTCGGTGGTGATGGGCACATTGGGTGCCGTGTCAAAAGATCTCAGCCGGCATTTGGAAACAATAGACATTGACAAAATTACGATCTGCCAGCTGCAAAAGGCCACCCTGCTGGGATCTGCGCGCATCATCCGAAAATACATCACACAGTCCTAGACACTTGGGAAGTGTTCGACTTGTGATTTTGTGATATGAAATCCAGCATATCTATCTTGTTTGCTGTGTCATAATAAAATTATTATTATTATTATTATTATTATTATTATTATTATTATTATTATTATTATGTACTAGGCTTGCTCAAATAATTCGATTTCCCCGTTTGTCGTTAGTAATTCGTTAGTTTTGTAACTTGTGAAGCAATATTCGACCTA
This sequence comes from Anolis carolinensis, assembly GCF_035594765.1. Taxonomy (NCBI): domain Eukaryota; kingdom Metazoa; phylum Chordata; class Lepidosauria; order Squamata; family Anolidae; genus Anolis; species Anolis carolinensis. The sequence continues at coordinate 7,305,340 of NW_026943822.1, read as the reverse complement.
GATTGTCCACTCGTGTGGATCCCGCGGTTTCGAACCGCGATAGGCCCTTTTTCTAATGTCGTTTTTTTTCGCTAGGAAAACAAGGTTTTGCAAATCACCCAAACTTGTTTAAGTGCACTGGGGCAACCTAGATATTGTTTCCACCTTGTGGCCAATCAGAGAGCACGTTTAACCCAGGCGAGGGGCTTGTACGTCCTGAATGAAAAGAGCGAGCACAGGGAGCCTCGTGGCTCATTTGGCTCGGGATCTGCAGAGAGAGGGTGGTGGTTGGGACTGAGATTCCAGGCAGGCAGGCAAGATTGCTTCCTTCCTTGGCTGAGCTAAAGAAGACAGGGAGAAAGGGTGGGTGGGCGAGGACTGAGGAGGAAAACGGGTGGGTTAGGGTGTTTTTTCAAAGGGCCTGTGGGCTTTTTTTCCCCACCATCTTGGCATTTGCCATTTGCCCACCAGCCCTGAAATTTTTCTGCTGCGCCATATTGCCTGGGTGCGGGGTGGGCTTTCGTTTGATTAGGAAACTTTTCTTTGCATAGGCATTAAAGTGAGTTGCAAATAGAAGAAATCAAATATTCCAATTTTCATTTTGCAAAGTCTGGCAAAACTCCCCATAATCCACCGAAAAACAACTTGGGCAAAAGGGAGGGTGTATTGTTTTCTCTTTCCTTTCTTCCCTGAGCTGCTCAATTTGGGCTTGCTGCAAATCTCTTTCTCCTATCAACCCTAGCAAAGTCTGGCAAAAGGTTGCAAGTCCCATCATCCTCCGCAATACCACTTGGCTTGGGCAAAAGGGAGGGTGTATTTGTTTTTGTAATTTGTTTATTTGTATTTGAAGGACTTTCACACTGAAGGAACCCCTATTGAACAGGAAATAACAATTCAAAAGCAGGAACAGATTTTTGCAATTGTTAAATAAAGTTTTTTAATATGAACTATGAAATTGCGCAATAAATCTTAGGAAAGGGCAAACGCTCTGCAATTTAGCGAGCAAGCAGGGTGGATTGTGTTCTCCCACTGTACCAAATTTGATCAGTATAGCTGAAAAAATGAGTGCAGGAGAGCCACATAAAAGCCCCCCCCCCTTGGGCTGTTTTGGGCCACTGTGCATACGCGTCCGCCATTAACGAATTACTTTTGAAACTAACGAATTTTCGTTAATTTCGAATTTTGGGGGGGCAAAATTCGGAAATGACATCAGAAACAAAACGCTACCCCCCCTACTTTTGAAACGAGTTTAGAATCAATTTTTTCATGGATCGCTCAAGCCTATTAAGTACTGCACAAGTAAACAGGAATAATACTTTCAAATCAGGAACAGAAAAAAATTCAAAATTTGTTACATAGTGTTATCCACTAAGGGCTGTGCGATCGATGAAAGAAAGCAGAGGTTCAAACTACATCAGAGATCCATGTTAGATAACAAGTCTGAGGGATCTGAGGCCTTTCCCCACTTGATGCTTACTCAGAAATGCCCACAAACCACTCAGATGTTACAGTCGGAGACTATGCATGACATTAACAACCGGAATAACTCCGGAAACTATTGCTTCCTTCATGGCCTGAAATCCTTACATGAGAAAGACGAATTTATGCCACTCTAGGGCTGGCCCTGGAAAGAGGACAGACCTTACCTTCCCTACAAAAGCATGCCCCATCCACCGGGGAACATGCGCCGTCGTTTCTGCAGTAGCAATCCATTGAGCAGTTGACTCCATAGGTTCCGGTTGCACATGTAATGGAGCAGTCCTCTCCCTGAAAAGAAAGAGGAAACAGGGCTGAACAAGAGAGAATTGCCTGTTCAAGAATGAAGATGACTTTTGCATCGGGAATATTTCCAAATCCTTAATAATCCAATGGAGACAGGGCTTGGGTTGCCGACACTTCATGGGAAAAGATAAACAATGTGGAACATAGGGTTGTTGTATGTCTTTCGGGCTGTGTGGCCATGTTCCAGAAGTATTCTCTCCTGACGTTTTGCCCACATCTATGGCAGGCATCCTCAGAGGTTGTGAGGTATACATTCCTATGAATCAAGTGTCAGAATAAAGGCACTGAAAAATAGTTGCTTACTGTGGAGAAGTCATAGTTATTAAGTTTAATTTTAACTGTTAGAGTATGTATTTGTGTTTAGTTGACACAGTAGCTGAAACAGAAACCATCTTGTTTCAATCCACAGTAGTGCTATTACCAAGGAGACGGAGCTGGCTAGCTCACCAGAGGGAGAAGTGGGCGGAGCCAAGAAAAGGAAAAAGTGAGAGTTTTAAAAGAAGCCAGGTGTGCGTGGCTGGAGGCTTTTCAGTCAAGAAGGGCTGAGGAGACAGGCCTGGCCAAAATCTTTAGTCAAGGCAGACTAAAGGGAGCCTAGTCAAGATTTCTAGTTGGGAAGGACTAGTGATCAGGAATTTGATCGGTAGTAGATCAAATTAAAGGCTTTTATTGTAGTTGGGACATTGTTCACTAAGGAGCTCAGCTGAGGTTAGAGTTCACTACAATTTATATCATCAGTAGGAGAGTGAGAGTGGAATTACACCAGAGACTACTGGTGTGGTGGTTATAAGAGTTATTAAACCACTTGTTTATCTAAAGTTCCATAAGTAAATCAATCAACCTGCAACCATAAGCTTTGTACGCAATAAACTTGTTGTTCTTTGTTAACAACTGACTCATTTCATCTCATCTGCGTCTGTGGAGCCAAATTTCATCGGTGATAATTCAAAAGCCTCACGTTGGTGGCAGTTACCTTAATAAATCACCCCCTGTAATCCTTCCCCTCATATAAAGGTGATATATATATAATCTAGAGGGATTAAAAGATTCAAAAATCCCCTCAGCAGTGGAAACAGCATTTACAATTTGCTTTGACACCATTACAATTGGCTTGAGTCTTCCCAATTGGCTTTAGCACCATCACAATTGGTGGCAGCGTCGGGATTGAGTCTTCGTAATTAGATTAAACCATCCCAATTGAAGTAACGTCTGAGCACTTACCATTCAAAACTGAACCACTGGCTCGTATTTATGAAACTGCTTGTGCAACTATGACCTTTAGCGTAATAGCTAAAGAAGTACAACCACACATGGAAGACAGTGGACACATGTATAAGATACCAGCAGGACCTCAATCCATCCTTATGTTAGGAAATTGTTAATTTTTAGACTATATATACTATCAAGGCGGGATAGGTGTGTGACTTATAGTTTTCCTTCCAATCATGCCCTCCCTAGATACACTCTGCAACAGACTGATTGACTCAGTGCAAAGCTAGAAAAATAAACCCATACGTAGCAGGGTGCTTATCAATTGTCAGCAGAGTGCAACTGCACCATCTGACCTTGTGCTGCTCACTGTTTAAGAAAACTCACTGATTCCGTTTTCATCCAAACTCACAGGAGACTTTTAATCTTGACATGTTGCTCTATGTACAATTATATACACACAGATCAGGATCCCCTGATCCCCTATCAGTCAATGACATATACAGCAATATACTCACGGCGAGTAATAGTTATCAGCAACAGACATATGACAAGATGGCAAGACAAGAGAAAGACATGCTTTTGCTGCCTTCTTTTATACCATAGAATCATAGAATCATAGAATAGTAGAGTTGGAAGAGACCTAATGGGCCATCCAGTCCAACCCCCTGCTAAGAAGCAGGAAATCGCATTCAAAGCACCCCCGACAGATGGCCATCCAGCCTCTGTTTAAAAGCCTCCAAAGAAGGAGCCTCCACCACGGCCCCGGGGAGAGAGTTCCACTGCCGAACAGCCCTTCTCACAGTGAGGAAGTTCTTCCTGATGTTCAGGTGGAATCTCCTTTCCTGGAGTTTGAAGCCCTTGTTCCATTGCGTCCTAGTCTCCAGGGCAGCAGAAAACAAGCTTGCTCCCTCCTCCCTATGACTTCCCCTCACATATTTGTACATGGCTATCATGTCTCCTCTCAGCCTTCTCTTCTGCAGGCTAAACATGCCGAGTTCTTTAAGCCGCTCCTCATAGGGCTTGTTCTCCAGACCTTTGATCATTTTAGTCGCCCTCCTCTGGACGCTTTCCAGCTTAGAGTCAACATCTCCCTTCAACTGCGGTGCCCAAAATTGGACACAGTGTGATTCCAGGTGTGGTCTGACCAAGGCAGAATAGAATAGAGGGGAGCAGGACTTCCCTGGATCTAAATGCTGTCAAGCCAGGCATCGTCCCCCATTCTGTCTCTTTGATTTCCATTTTTTCTGCCAAAGTGAAGTATCTTGCATTTGTCCCTGTTGAACTTCATTCTGTTAGTTTCGGCCAATCATCTCTCTAGTCTGTCAAGATCATTTTGAATTCTGCTCCTGTCTTCTGGAGTGTTAGCTATCCCTCCAAGCTTGCTCATCATCAGCTAAGGACAAAAGTGAATGAGTGACATGGTCATGACTCAGTCTTAATCATGAAGCAGGTGTGTGACCATATGTCCATTAGAAATGTATTTTTACACCAGTTTTACCAGTTACAGCCAATGCATGGCTGTCTATCAATGCATAATCTATCTAACATATACCTCTGAATTAGGTGATACAACTATGGGATGTCATTGTTGTACTCTAGGCCTAGAAACTCCTATGACTACAGTGCTACACAAGAGTCTAGAGTACAAGCAAACAGTATATTGGAAAAACTCATAAAATATATGAAAAATCAGGAATAAGAAAAGATGCTGTATAATCCAAAAAAGGGTTAGCAATTGGTGATAACCAGGCAGTAATACAAATGTCTCCTGCAAATCCCAAGGTAATATGGTCCAGGAATAGCCAGAAAGTCACAAGCACAGCATAAGTCCACCAGCAAAGATATACTTTGTAAAACTTGAGCAAGAATAAAAAAAAAACAAGAGCATAGAAAACGTCCGGATACTTAAATCCAAAACCATGGCTTGACTTGAAACAAGAACCAGAGAATTCAGGCCTAGCTTCTCACTTGTATGCTATGTTGCCTGAACTCACTCTTAGGTAAACATCTTGCTAATTAATAAGCACTCATGAAGTCATTTCTTTTCCCATGAATTCTCTAACTTTTCCATGTAAGCGCTCTGCCTATTTTCTGCTCTAATCCCTAAATGAAGGCTTTTGTTGACCTCCGTAGCTCCAGATGTTTTTCCCTGGGAGCCTTCCATATCACTTAGCTCTTTGCCTGACTCCTTATCTAATGTTGCAGTTTCTGGCTCCTCTAACTGATCTTGAGGCCTTGTTGTCAATCAAGCTCACAACAATAGCTGGAAGCAAAGGCTTTATTCTATATTTCTAAATCACTGAGAATAACAGCACTAAAGGATATTCTACTCAAAACATCCCATCTCCCTTCTTTAAGGCAGAGAACTGAAGCAGCCAGTCCCAGGCTGCTACGATGATCCTGATACTTGTACTTGGAACAATCATTTCCCTGACTTGAATCTTCCTCACTTTGTGCCCCAGGAAATTTCACAGGAAATCCCACAATTCTCTCGAAACTATCAGTGAACCCATCAGCATCAGGCTGTAATACAACAGTTGTATGCCATGGACGTAACAGCAAAAATTGTACAGTTGGCCCTGTGAATCCATGGATTCTGTATCTGTAGATTCAATCATTCACATCTTGAAAATAATCCCACATCCCAATTCTAAAAAGCAAACCTTGATTTTGTCAATTTATATACGGGATGCCATCTTCTATATATATAAAAGAGTGATGGCATCAGGGCAGCGGACAAAACAACAAAACTACAGGCCCCCCAACCTTGAAATTTGACAACACAACCCATCATCCACGGCTCTAGGTTGATACAACAAAAAGAAAAGAAAAATAAAGTCCTAATTAGAGGGAGAGGAATAATTGTTTTTTATCCAATTGCTGCCAGTTAGAAAGCTAAGCTCCGCCCACCTGGTCTCCTAGCAACCGACTCACCCCAGGGGACAGGCAGACTTAGGCTTCACTTAGGCCTCTTCCACAGATTATCTAATTAATATCGCAAAGAACACCACTCTGAAAACAAGGGAATTCCAGACAGGAAACAATCCGGGCCAGATAACACCTCCCAACAAAATATTCACTCAGGAAGGAAACAGCCAGGCTTTAAATATGCAAGGCCATTACATCCTAATCATTCCCCCTAATTTCAGCATTCATACTTGCCTCCAACAGACAAAAAAACCAGAAATATTGTATATTCACAACCTTTACAAAGTAAGATCCCCTGATGGCGCAGTGTGTTAAAGCGTTGAGCTGCTGAACTTCTGGACTGAAAGGTCGCAGGTTTGAACTGGGGGAGCGGAGAGAGCCCCCACTGTTAGCCCCAGCTTCTGCCAACCCAGAAGTTTGAAAACATGCAAATGAGAGTAGATGAATAGGTACTGCTCCAGCGGGAAGATAACGGCGCTCCATGCAGTCATGCCGGCCACATGACCTTGGAGGAGTCTACTGACAATGCTGGCTCTTTGGCTTAGAAATGGAGATGAGCCCCAACCCCCAGAGTCAGACAGGACTGGACTTAACCCTTTACCTTAACTACCACCAATTCCTCAATACTTCATTTCCCATACCACCATACTTCGCCACAGCAACGCGTGGCCGGGCACAGCTAGTTGTATATAATGGGACATTGGCATCTAATGATCTTGTCACTGTATTAAAAAAAATCATATGTTATGACTTCTCTCTGGAAGCCCAAACCTAAGAACAAAAGGTGGGATTTTCAACATTTAAAGAAAGTATATTTGGGAACCTGGAGATAGTCGAAGGTATCCAACGTTGGTTTAGACAATGTCCTTCTGCACAGCTTGCCTTGTTGCCTGAAATTACCATTATGGCATGAGCCGTTTTGGAAAGGTGTAAAAGGAGAACGGGGACAAAGTCCTGGCAGCGGTTCAGCAGGAGGTGGGCAAGGCAGGGCGGCAAATCTCTCCCAACAGCTGTTTGCTCATTATGGAAAACATCGCAAACTAAGCGCTAATCACAAAAGATGACAAGGGCTTCATGTCCTGTGAATCCCGGTCCTCGCCAATGTAGGCGAGCAAACAAAACAAACAAACACATAAAGCAAGGCTCCAAAGAAGCGTGACTTCACAACACCGGGTAAATGGCCTGCCGTACAAAGTTATGTATTACTTATATTGCCGTATCCGTGTGTATGAAATTCTTTTCAAATTGAAATAAACAAAAGAGGAGCGGAGGGATGTCTGTAATTCAAAGAGGTCGCTGCTTACATTTCAACTGGGCCACGGACGCGGAGGAGCGATGGGAATACAGAGGACATACAAGCCTCATGGGGTCTTAAGATTTAAATGGACAAAGAATTATCCTAACAATGACAGCAGGCAGCCAAACCAAGAGCTTGTTTACGAAGGATCTTGATGAAGGATACACACAATGGTGTAGTAGATTCGCTTAAATATGGGTAAGGAGCCCGCGATGGCGCAGCTAGTATATAATATAATAACATAATAATTATAATTATAATATTATAATTGGGAGCCCCCAGCGGCGCAAGGTGTGAAAGCACTGAGTTGCTGAACTAACAGACCGAAAGGTCGCAGGTTTGAATCCGGGGAACGGAGTGAGTGCATGCTGTTAGCTTCATCTTCTGCCAACTTAGGAGTTCAAAAACATGCAAATGTGAGTAGATCAATAGGTACCACTCCGGCGGGAAGGTAACGGCACTCCATGCAGTCATGCGGGTCACATGACTTTGGAGGTGTCTACGGACAACAGCGGCTCTTTGGCTTAGAAATGGAGATGAGCACCAACCCCCAGAGTCGGACACGACTGGACTTAACGTCAGGGGAAACCTTTTCCTTTAATATAATAAAATAATGATAATAATAATACAATATAATATAATAATACCTCTATTATTAGGTGGCACAGAGGATTAAACCGCTGATATACTGAACTTGCTGATTGAAATGTCGGCAGTTCAAATCTGGGAAGCGCGGTGAGCTCCTGCTATTAGCCCCAGCTTCTGCCAAACTAGCAGTTCAAAAACATGCAAATGTGAGTAGATGACTAGGTACTGCTCTGGCGGTAAGGTAAGAGCACTCCATGCAGTCATGCCAGTAGCCACATGACCTTGGAGGTGTCTATGGACAACGCTGACTCTACAGCTTAGAAATGGAGATGAGCACCAACCCCCAGAGTCGGACACAACTGGACTCAACGTCAGGAGAAACTTTTATCTTCTTGGAAGAGCCCGATATTCAGAGACGAACCCCAGACACTTGGACCTGCATGTGTCCTGTGTGTTATGTACATGTAAATAATAATAATAATAATAATAATAATAATAATAATAATAATAATAATAATAATTTGGAAACAATAGACATTGACAAACTTACGATCTGCCAACTGCAAAAGGCCACTTTACTGGGATCTGCGTGCATCATCTGAATATACATCACACAGTCCTAGACACTTGGGAAGTGTTCGATTTGTGATTTTGTGATACGAAATCCAGCATATCTATCTTGTTTGCTGTCTCATACAATAAAATAATAATAATAATAATAATAATAATAATAATAATAATAATAATAATACATCCCCCTCTCATCCCAAGACAGGAGTTTCTCCATGTTCTGCTCTCTGAGTCACATTCACAAGCATTTATAAGACTGGAGAGTAAGGCCCTCTGAACCCAGTGGGACCCAGTTCTGAAAAACACGAATAGGGCTTCAGTGTTAATTCTGCAGGAGCAAAGGACAATTCAACATCAACCACAGCGGCTGCAAGATAATATTAATCCTAGGGGAGAAATCATTAACATCCTCACCTCCATTTGGGGAGCATTGCTTATGGAATTAAATGTGTGCGGGCACTCTCACACAAATAACACACATGCACGCAACCTTCCCACCTCCAGTAATGACAACAATGTGCTATCTCCCCTGCCAGTCATTTACAAGTCCGACATTCCATTAGTGTTATTTGGATGCCTTCTCTCCATCCCATTGACCGCGCACAGATCGCTCTCCTCCTCCATTCCAGCCTTGGCTCCTTTCTCTAGAGAGTTCGGCAACTTAATTGGCGTTGCGCTTTCTAGGCCGCCGTTGTGGGAGAGTTAAAATGGGAAATGAGAGTTAATTCAGTTTCAAAAAGGTGGAAATGTACAACCCCAAGGGGATGGCACGTTACAGCTACATTAAAGGACCGTGCCATAAATAGACTGGTATTTAATACCTCTCCATTCAACAGCGGCGGAGTCCATATGGGCCACCGCAATGGCACTTAATTGTTTGCTGTGGGATTTCTGCGCCACGCGCCTGTTTGAAGAGGCTGCTCTTCATCCTTCCCTCTGTGGAATTCCAGCTTCTCCTCCCAAGATGTTATTTGCAATGAAGGGAAAACTCTGGATAGGAATCAGGCATTCTTACTGCCTTTGACTGCGGGCCATTTCCTTTGGAGGGTCAAGACAGCAGGGTTATGCCCTCATGTTTAGCTTTGGATACGTTTTTAAGGATATTAACGATTAATTTTTAATCAATAGCATTAATGTTTAATTCTGGGTTTTTTTTGGAGCCCCGGTGGCGAAGTGTGTTAAAGCACTGAGCTGCTGAACTTGCAGACCGAAAGGTCCAAGGTTCAAATCCAGGAGCAGAGTGAGTGCCCGCTGTTAGCCCCAGCTTCTGCCAACCTAGCAGTTCAAAACATGCCAATGTGAGTAGATCAATAGGTACCACTCTAGTGGGAAGGTAACGGCGCTCCACGCAGTCATGCCAGTGGCCACATGACCTTGGAGGTGTCTACGGAGCAGAATTCAAAACGATCTTGACAGACTAGAGAGATGGGCCGAAACTAACAAAATGAAGTTCAACAGCGACAAATGCAAGATACTTCACTTCGGCAGAAAAAACGGAATGCAAAGATACAGAATGGGGGACGATGCCTGGCTTGAAAGCAGTGTGTGCGAAAAAGACCTTGGAGTCCTCGTGGACAACAAGTTAAACATGAGCCAACAATGTGATGCGGCAGCTAAAAAAGCCAACGGGATTCTGGCCTGCATCAATAGGGGAATAGCATCTAGATCCAGGGAAGTCATGCTCCCCTCTCTTCTGCCTTGGTCAGACCACACCTGGAATCACACTGTGTCCCATTCTGGGCACCGCAGTTGAAGGGAGATGTTGACAAGCTGGAAAGCGTCCAGAGGAGGGTGACTAAAATGATCAAGGGTCTGGAGGACAAGCCCTATGAGGAGCGGCTTAAAGAGCTGGGCATGTTTAACCTGCAGAAGAGAAGGCTGAGAGGAGACATGATAGCCATGTACAAATACGTGAAGGGAAGTTATAGGGAGGAGGGAGCAAGCTTGTTTTCTGTTGCCCTGCAGACTAGGACAACGGCTTCAAACTACAGGAAAGGAGATTCCACCTGAACAACAGGAAGAACTTCCTCACTGTGAGAAGGGCTGTTCGACAGTGGAACTCTCTGCCCCGGACTGTGGTGGAGGCTCCTTCTTTGGAGGCTTTTAAGCAGAGGCTGAATGGCCATCTGTTGGGGGTGCTTTGAATGCGATTTCCTGCTTCTTAGCGGGGGGTTGGACTGGATGGCCCATGAAGTCTCTTCCAACTCTACTATTCTATGATTCTATGATTCTACGGACAACGCCAGCTCTTCGGCTTAGAAATGGAGATGAGCACCAACCCCCAGAGTCGGACACAACTAGACTTAATGTCGGGGGAAAACCTTTACCTTCTATCATCAAAACATGGGAAAAGTGTATTAAACTGCCAAAACTTTGTTTTTGTGGGACATCCTGCAGCACAGGGTCTCAACCAATTCAACCTAGTTTGTGGCTGCCACAACAACAAAGTTTCTGGAGTAGAACAACTACTTTCAAAGTAAGGACCACACAATTAAACAGGAAATAGCTCTTTCAAACCACGAACAGAAAATCTTTCAAATTTTGTAACATAGTGTAAAATCTAGCAGAGGCATCACAGCAGTTAAAGAAGTGGTAAACGTGTTGTAACCATGGAGTTGGATACACCTAAGAACAATAATTCTCCCTTCTGAGCAATGACACCTGCAGGAAGTGCTGTCAAGGATCAAAAGATGGTCTTTAAGAACGAAGTCTCAGGACTTTTTCCATCCCAAATTTACTCCAAGCAATGGCAAGGCTTTGGGGCACATACGTGACAGCCAAGGCGACATATGTAGAAGCTACAAAGTTTGGATTGTCAAAAGTCGGACATTTCCAAGGTCATGTATACATTGAGCCTTCCCAGACATATGTTTTTTCTGCCTTAATTGCCCTTCTTTTCACTCCCCCTTCCTTAACAGCGCTCCATTCAGTCATGCCAATGGCCACATGACCTTGGAGATGTCTACGGACAACGCCGGCTCTTCGGCTTAGAAATGGAGATGAGCACCAACCCCCAGAGTCAGACATGACTGGACTTAACGTCAGGGGAAAACCTTTACCTTAATTCTGTTTTAATGTGTGTATAATTTTGGATATTTAAACTGCATTGTGATTTTTTTTTATTATGTCAGAAGCTAATTGAGAACATACTGCAAGTCGCTTCTGGTGTGAGAGAATCAGCCCTCCACAAAGATGTTGCCCAGGGGATGTCCGGATGTGTTACCATCCTGCGAGGGGCTTCTCTCATGTTCCCTCATGAGAAGATAGGGCTGACAGACGGGAGCTCACCCCGTCTTGCGGATTCAAACCACCAACCTTCAGGTCAGCAGTTCAGCTGGCACAATGTGGACACCGTAGCTCCACATTGTGATGCTTTTCATGTAAGCTGTTTTGTGTCCTCTTTGATTTTGGATATTTAAACTGCATTGTGATTTTTTTTTATTATGTCAGAAGCTAATTGAGAACATACTGCAAGTCGCTTCTGGTGTGAGAGAATCAGCCCTCCACAAAGATGTTGCCCAGGGGATGTCCGGATGTGTTACCATCCTGCGAGGGGCTTCTCTCATGTTCCCTCATGAGAAGATAGGGCTGACAGACGGGAGCTCACCCCGTCTTGCGGATTCAAACCACCAACCTTCAGGTCAGCAGTTCAGCTGGCACAATGTGGACACCGTAGCTCCACATTGTGATGCTTTTCATGTAAGCTGTTTTGTGTCCTCTTTGAGGAGCGAAAAAGTGAGGTATAGATACACATAAATATAAACGTAACAAGCCTAACAATAATAAACCTAACAACAACTACAATTTTTTGTGTCGACAAAGTTACTGTAATTTATTTTAATGAACTTTATAAGAGTCTAATATTTATGGTTTGAACTTGGGTTGCTGTGAGTCTTTCGGGCTGTATGGCCATGTTCTAGAAGCTTTCTCTCCTGCCGTTTCACCCACATCTGTGGCAGCTTTTCTTAGAGGTTGTGAGGTATGCCTGACACAGATGTGGGTGAAACGTCAGGAGAGAAAGCCCGAAAGACTCACAGCAACCCAGTGATTCCGGCCATGAAAGCCTTCGGTTTTAACTTGGTGTTAACTTGTGTATTGTGTTTTGTTGGCCTTTGGCCCTTGAGTGGTGAAAGGCAGGATATACATTTCTTAAATAAGTAAACAAACAAACAAACAACAACAAATCTTTGTGTCCCTTCCCTTCCAAAAGCACAACCTGAGCTGCAATTGCACTTAACCTTCCCAAAATGTCTTCTTTTTTAATCAGCAGCAGATGGGGCCATGGTGGCGCAATGCGTTAAACCGTTGTGCCAGCTGAACTGCTGACCTGAAGGTTGGCGGTTCGAATCCACGAGATGGGGTGAGCTCCCACCTGTCAGCTCTAGCTTCCCATGCAGGGGCATGAGAGGAGCCTTCCAAAAGGATGGTAACACATCTGGGTGTCTCTTGGGCAACGTCTTTGTAGATGGTCGATTCTCTCACACCAAAATCGACTTGCAGTATGTTCTCAGTTCACTTCTGACATGATTTTTAAAAAATCAGCAGGCAGCAGCAGAGAGGGATACCAAAAAAAAGGACATGCTTATAACGATCCAAAGCAAATAATGTGAAATGAAATCCACATTTCCCATCGGAGCGGCATGGAGTGGAAGGGCAAAATATCCATTAAACACACAGCGCTTGAGAAACAGGGGGACACACAACCTTTTTTCTTGGCCTGAGTGACAAAACGGCGGCGATGTCGGAGCCCAGAAACTACCGTTACAGATAAGCCGATCCGCTTCATTTCTCAAAAGTACACATTGATATACCGCAGGAAGCGTGCCAATGCTCCATTCTGGCAGATCTGGGCATTGGTGCAGATCCCAGATATGGATCCGTATATATTTGCTAACTTGAGGGCAATGTCGACAATTAACCCGCTGGAACGCCCTGCAAAGCGTTCGCCTGCAAAGCATTCCAACTACATAAACCAGGGAGAAAAAGGCCCCATTCCATAAATGAGTTCTAGGGGAAATTAAACAGTGTTTACTAGCTGCAAACTAGTAAAGAGCAGCTTAAATTTTTTTAAAGAATACTTTTATGACCCTATAAATACAGAGATTTTAACTTTCTGGTGCCCGTCCATGCATTGATGTGGTGTAGTACTAAGTGGGGTTTTCTCCATGGCATTCAAGGTGGCCTAGAAAGGATTCCCCTAGGTATGACGCATCCAGGCTTTGAAGCTGCAAGGCTATTCAATGGCATTCAAGTTGGCCAACAAAGCAGTCCCTTAGGTATGAAGCAGCCAGGCTTTGAAGCTGCAAGGCTATTCAATGGCATTCAAGTTGGCCAACAATGGAGTCCCCTAGGTATGAAGCATCCAGGCTTTGAAGCTGCAAAGCTATTCAATGGTATGCAAGTTGGCCAACAAAGGAGTCCCCTAGGTATGAAGCAGCCAGGCTTTGAAGCTGCAAGGCTATTCAATGGTATGTAAGTTGGCCAGCAATGGAGTCCCCTAGGTATGAAGCAGCCAGGCTTTGAAGCTGCAAGGCTATCCAATGGCATTCAAGTTGGCCAACAAAGCAGTCCCCTAGGTATGAAGCAGCCAGGTTTTGAAGCTGCAAGGCTATTCAATGGCATTCAAGTTGGCCAACAATGGAGTCCCCTAGGTATGAAGCATCCAGGCTTTGAAGCTGCAAGGCTATTCAATAGCATTCAAGTTGGCCAACAATAGAGTCCTCTAGGTATGAAGCAGCCAGGCTTTGAAGCTGCAAAGCTATTCAATGGTATGCAAGTTGGCCAACAAAGGAGTCCCCTAGGTATGAAGCAGCCAGGCTTTGAAGCTGCAAGGCTATTCAATGGTATGTAAGTTGGCCAGCAATGGAGTCCCCTAGGTACGAAGCAGCCAGGCTTTGAAGCTGCAAGGCTATCCAATGGCATTCAAGTTGGCCAACAAAGCAGTCCCCTAGGTATGAAGCAGCCAGGTTTTGAAGCTGCAAGGCTATTCAATGGTATTCAAGTTGGCCAGCAATGGAGTCCCCTAGGTATGAAGCAGCCAGGCTTTGAAGCTGCAAAGCTATTTAATGGTATGCAATTTGGCCAACAAAGGAGTCCCCTAGGTATGAAGCAGCCAGGCTTTGAAGCTGCAAGACTATGTTTTTGATGGTCACTCCTTGAAAAGTGATGAGTATTGTGGCCAGATTTGGTGTGATTTGGCCCAGTGGTTTTGTTGTTAACTCGGTCCTAATTATGCACATTACATTTTTTATTTATAGATGAATACAGAGATTTTAACTTTCTGGTGATCTCAGGTGGATGTTTATTTCGTCTCTGAGTGCTGCACATTACTCTCTGCAGGTGCCGCGGACAAAATACTGTGCGAAGGGTCAGGGCACGGGATAAACAGCAACAGGGGTGTGAATAGTATGATTGAGAATGACGGACACGTCAAGAGAAAAATGTATTCCCATCAGCAAATGCATGGTCACAAAACATGGGGGAGGCAGATGAGCGGAAAGGGGCCTCGTCTTTTCTAGGCATCTCCGTCCTGTCCTCCGTTCCTTCAATTTCAGAACTGCAATAACCATTCAGAAAACCATTTAGAAAGGTGGTTTAGGCATCGAAACAAAAGGGGCAAGCCAAGTTACTAAATGGAAACGAACGCAATAAATAGAAACGCTGTATATGGGAGGCATTTCAACACCTCGCTCTCTGTAATGGTACACAGACTTCAAGGGTGCCACCATCATCACCCTTTTCGAAAATGGGGATAGAACAGACTGTGGAAACTATCGAGGTATCTCCCTTCTAACCTCTGCTGGAAAAATCCTTGTAAGAATCCTTGCAAACTGCCTTCTCCCTGTCTCAGAAGACACCTTCCCAGAATCCCCTCCACAGGAACAGTGGGCATGATCTTCACTGCACGATCATAGAATCATAGAATAGTAGAGTTGGAAGAGACCACATGGGCCATCCAGTCCAACCCCCTGCTAAGAAGCAGGAAATCGCATTCAAAGCACCCCCGACAGATGGCCATCCAGCCTCTGCTTAAAAGCCTCCAAAGAAGGAGCCTCCACCACAGCCCGAGGGAGAGAGTTCCACTGTCGAACAGCCCTTCTCACAGTGAGGAAGTTCTTCCTGATGTTCAGGTGGAATCTCCTTTCCTGTAGTTTGAAGCCATTGTTCCGTGTCCTAGTCTGCAGGGCAGCAGAAAACAAGCTTGCTCCCTCCTCCCTATGACTTCCCTTCACGTATTTGTACATGGCTATCATGTCTCCCCTCAGCCTTCTCTTCTGCAGGCTAAACATGCCCAGCTCTTTAAGCCGCTCCTCATAGGGCTTGTTCTCCAGACCCTTAATCATTTTAGTCGCCCTCCTCTGGACGCTTTCCAGCTTGTCAACATCTCCCTTCAACTGTGGTGCCCAAAATTGGACACAGTATTCCAGGTGTGGTCTGACCAAGGCAGAATAGAGGGGGAGCATGACTTCCCTGGATCTAGACGCTATTCCCCTATTGATGCAGGACAGAATCCCATTGGCTTTTTTAGCAGCCGCATCACATTGTTGGCTCATGTTTAACTTGTTGTCCACGAGGACTCCAAGGTCTTTTTCGCCCACACTGCTGTCAAGCCAGGCATCGTCCCCCATTCTGTATCTTTGATTTCCATTTTTTCTGCCGAAGTGAAGTATCTTGCATTTGTCCCTGTTGAACTTCATTTTGTTAGTTTCGGCCCATCTCTCTAGTCTGTCAAGATCATTTTGAATTCTGCTCCTGTCTTCTGGAGTGTTAGCTATCCCTCCCAGTTTGGTGTCGTCTGCAAACTTGATGATCGTGCCGTCTAACCCTTCGTCTAAGTCGTTAATAAAGATGTTGAACAGAACCGGGCCCAGGACGGAGCCCTGCGGCACTCCACTTGTCACTTCTTTCCATGATGAAGACGACGCATTGGTGAGCACCCTTTGGGTTCGTTCGCTTAGCCAATTACAGATCCACCTAACCGTAGTTTTGTCTAGCCCACATTTTACTAGTTTGTTTGCCAGAAGGTCGTGGGGGACTTTGTCGAAGGCCTTACTGAAATCCAGGTACGCTACATCCACAGCATTCCCTGTATCGACCCAATTCGTAACTCTATCGAAAAAAGAGATCAGATTAGTCTGGCATGACTTGTTTTTGGTAAATCCGTGTTGACTATTAGCAATGACCGCATTTGTTTCTAAGTGTTCGCAGACCACTTCCTTAATGATCTTTTCCAGAATTTTGCCTGGTATTGATGTGAGGCTGACCGGACGGTAATTGTTTGGGTCGTTCTTTTTTCCCTTCTTGAAGATAGGGACCACATTCGCTCTCCTCCAATCTGCTGGGACTTCTCCCGTTCTCCAAGAACTCTCGAAGATAATTGCCAGTGGTTCTGAAATAACTTCCGCTAGTTCCTTCAGTACTCTTGGATGTAGCTGATCTGGCCCTGGGGACTTGAATTCGTTTAGAGTGGCCAGGTGTTCCTGGACAACTTGTTTCCCTATTTGGGGTTGGATTTCCCCCAATCCTTCGTCCATTCCATGTTGCTGAGGTTGAAGATGGCTTTTTTTTTGTGAGAAGACCGAGGCAAAGAAGGCATTAAGTAGTTCTGCCTTTTCCCTGTCCCCTGTCGCCAGGGAAAAGGCAGAACTACTTAATGCCTTCTTTGCCTCGGTCTTCTCACAAAAAGAAAGCCATCTGCACGACAGCTCCAAGAAAAAGGCAGGGAACAAAACCAACCTCTGTACATGGCATTCATCGACCTTGCAAAGGCATTCGACACAGTGAATCGCAGCGCTCTCTGGACCATCCTCCAAAAAATCGGGAGCCCTGACAAATTTGTGAACACCACGATGACATGATGGCAACAGTCTTGGACACCAATGGCTCCCAAAGATTCCATTTAAGGTGGAATCAGGTGTCAAACAGGGATGTGTTATTGCCCCCACCTTATTTTCCATCTTTATCACTATGATACTTCACCTTGTTGACGGGAAACTTCCCACCAGAGTAGAAATCATCTATCGGACCGATGGCAAGCTATTTAACCTCAGCAGACTGAAAGCCAAAACCAAGGTCACAACGACATCTATATATATATAAAAGAGTGATGGCATCACGGCGACCCACAAAACAACAAAACTACAGGCCCCCCAACCTCGAAATTTGACAACACAACCCCTCATCCACGCCTCTAGGTTGATACAACAAAAAGAAAACAAAAATAAAGACCTAATTAGAGAGAGAGGAATAATTGCTTTTATCCAATTGCTGCCAGTTAGAAGGCTAAGGTCCTCCAACTTGGTCTCCTAGCAACCCAATAAAAAATAAAAAACACTAAAAAAAATAAAAACACTAAAAATTAATACAATAAAATACTATAACAACAGAAAATAACTAAAAATAATACAAGAAAATAATAAAATATAATTAATAAAAAGATAACTTACAATAAAATTAATTAAAAAATACAAATAACGTCAAATAAAAATTACACAACAATTTTTAACCAATACCACCACCACTTTGCCACAGCAATGCGTGGCTGGGCACAGCTAGTCTGTTATAGAACTCCAATATGCTGATGATAACATAGTCTGTGCGCATTCAGAAGAAGATCTACAAGCCACTCTCAACACCTTCGCAGAAGCATACAAGAAGCTCAGCCTCTCATTGAACATCAAGAATATTAAAGTACAGTAGAGTCTCACTTATCCAGCATAAACAGGCCGGCAGAACGTTGGATAAGCAAATATGTTGGATAATAAGGAGAGATTAAGAAAAAGCCTATTAAACATCAAAATAGGTTATGATTTTACAAATTAAGCACCAAAACATCATGTTTTACAATAAATTTGACAGAAAAAGTAGTTCATTGCACATTCATGCTATGTAGTAATTACTGTATTTATGAATTTAGCACCAAAATATCACGATGT
Source organism: Anolis carolinensis (assembly GCF_035594765.1). Taxonomy (NCBI): domain Eukaryota; kingdom Metazoa; phylum Chordata; class Lepidosauria; order Squamata; family Anolidae; genus Anolis; species Anolis carolinensis. The sequence continues at coordinate 7,287,049 of NW_026943822.1, read as the reverse complement.
ATTGAAAACATTGACTACAAAATTGCGTTGGATAATCCAGAACGTTGGATAAGCGAGTGTTGGATAAGTGAGACTCTACTGTACTTCCAGTAAAATCGCTAGGTTAGAAGCAGCTGACATTGGTAATGTTCTAACAAAGAACTGCCAAAAACTGTTAAAGTTAAACTAAACAATCATTGTTGTTCCAGTACAACAGTTGGAAAATATACTACTACTACTACTACTACTACTACTACTAATAATAATAATAATAATAATGCCAGTGCTAATGCTATTTTGCTTTTGCTTTTTGGTGTGTTTCTTTGCCAAGTACTTTTGCATTTTTATATCGCCATTTGTTCAGATTTATTTTTTAAAATTTTTATATAAATATGGACACTTTAGCTTTGTTTTTGGTTTTTGGTTTTTCTCTCTCTCCCTTTTTGATCCTTTTTTAATCGCAGTTTTCCTACTTTCTATACAATCAAATGTTCTCACTCTTTGGATGTTAATTTACTCTATCTTATAAGGTAAAACTTCAATATATATATATATATATATATTTTTTAAAAAAAGAACATTAAATTACTCTTACAGCTGGCACCAGCCAATCTCTCTGCAATGCCAGAAATACAGCTTAATTAGAAAATGTTGACAATTTCCGCTTCCTTGGCAGCCACCTCTCCACAAATGTCAACATTGATGCTGAAATGCAACATTGCCTGAGCTCTGCGAGTGCAGCATTTTTCCGAATGAAGCAGAGAGCGTTTGATGATTGGGACATCCGTAGAGATACCAAGGTGCTTGTTTATAAAGCTATGGTCCTCCCAACCCTGCCATATATAACCTATGAACATGGACTGTCTACAGACATCACACTCAACTCCTGGAAAGATTCCATCAGCATTGCCTCCAAAAAATTCCTGCAAATCTCTTAAGAAGACAGGAGGACACATGTCAGCGTGCTGGAAGAAGCAAAGACCACCAGCACTGAAGAGATGCTCCTACGTCATCAACTCCGCTGGACTGAAGGTCATGTCGTCCGAATGCCCGATCACTGTCTCCCAAAACTATTACTATACTCCCAACTCAAGACTGGGAAATATAATGTTGGTGGACAGGAAACGAGATTTAAAGATGGGCTTAAAACCAACCTTAAAAACTGTGGCAATAGACACTGAGAACTGGGAAGCCCTGCCCCTTGAGCGCTCTAACTGGAGGTCAGCTGTGACCAGCAGTGCTGCAGAATTCAAAGAGGCACAAATTGAGGGCTTAAGGGAGAAACGTGCCAAGAGGAAAGCCTGTCAAAACAACCCTGACCTTCAATCTGGAAACAGATGTCTTCACTGCAGAAGAACATGTGGGTCAAGAATAGGTCTCCACAGTCACCTACGCATCCACTGTCAAGACACTACACTTGGAAGGCCATCATCCTCGGTCTACGAGAGATTGCTTAAGTATAGATTGAGGGACTAAAGAAAAATTGCATGTTGGAGAACAACTTCCCATTGGAGACCATACTTTCATTCCCCGCAATTCCTTGTAGCTTTGCAGAACATCGCCTCTTGAGCAACACAAGACAGCTTCTTCTAGTAAAGATATTTCTAGTGAAATGAGGGCATTGCTTGAGAAGGAAAGGTTATTATTATGTTTATTTATACCTTGCTTTTTCTCTTCACAAGGAGACGCAAAGCGGAACGAGGTGGGTATGCTAAGTTTAGAGAAGACAAGGCCACAGGGTATGCTTCATTTAAAGAAGAGGTGACACAAGAGATATCTTTCAATAGCCAAAAGGATGTCGTGGAGAAGATGGAACTACTTTTTTCCTGCTCCAGAGAATTGAACACAAACAAATGGATTCAATGACAAGAAAAGAGATTCCCCCTAAACATTAGGAAGAACTTAATTCATAGAATCGCTGTTCAATAGTGGAATGGACTACTTCAGAGGGTGGTGGACGCTCCATCTTTAAATAGAAGTTGGATGGGCATCTTTCAGGTATGCTTCAGTTGTGGAATACTATATGGCTGGGTTAAATTTATTTATTTATTTATTTACAGCATTTATATTCCGCCCTTCTCACCCCGAAGGGGACTCAGGGCGGATCACATTGCACACATAAAGGCAAACATTCAATGCCATGACACAGAACACAGAAAGACAAGACGCAGGTCAGAGTGATTTTTTGATCAGTTGCAGCTGGCTTGCTTTCCAGCCTGCGCCACAGCCCAGTCCTTAAATGGCCCTTGTTGCCCCTTCCAATACTATGATGCTATTATAACTGTTTTCCTTTTGCGGATCCTGGCAAGAGGGTCAGAAAGGTCCCAACTTGTTGGTTAACTCCTTGACATAGCCTCAGAGTTCACACCAGTTTAAGGCTCTTCCCATGACGTTGTAGCACCTTAATCTTCCTTCTTGTTTACAAGTTCCACTCAGTGCACTTTGCCCAGCTCATTTTATATTTTTATTGCTGTGTTTTTCATGTGTTTTATAATGATCGTGATTTTTAATGCCTTTTAAATTTACTTGTGTGTTTTTGTAAAACCGTATACTGTATGCTGGTTTTATATCTGTAAGCCGCCCCGAGTCCCTCTGGGGAGATGGAGGCGGGGTACAAAAATAAAATTATTATTATATTATTATTAACTATTTCCTCCATGAAAACATTTGCAAAGCACAGGGCAGGTGGGGAGCGAGAGCCTTCTGCTAAGACGACATTGTCATGCAGCGTCCTCAACCATGTACGATCAGTTTGCTATTTAAGGTCAAAATGGTAAAAAAAATAAACTCATCGTGTTGTTCAAACAGAAAAACCGGTGGCTTTGTTTACACCATGAATATTTAGCAGGACAAGCAGAGACGCAACTGGCCAGGTAGCAAACGGGCTCTCTTTTGCAAACAGAAGAAGGTCGTTTGCAGCAACGGCGTCCAGGGAAAAGGCCCGATGTTATTGATCGCCGCGTTGAAAAGGAGCAAAGTCCCGCCACTTGCCTTTCCCAGAGCAACCAATGGAAATGACTGAACGTTCAGAAAGATTTGCTGTGGCCATTTCAGGGGCTGTGCAGAGCAGACCCTGTTCCGTGCGCATGAGAGAAAGAGCCACCTTAGATGTCCGGGGAAAAAAAACAGATGCTCAAGGAGGATGAGTGATTAGGCCTTATGTGCAACTCAGGTTTATGCCATAACAAACATTTTAAGTATATTTTAAGAGGAAGGTGAGCTATGTTTTTGGCCAGGGGTCCCCAAACTTTTTAAACAGGGGGCCAGTTCACGATCATTCGGACCGTTGGAGGGCTGGACTATGGTTGGCCACCAAGCAATAATAATAATAATAATAATAATAATAATAATAATAATAATAATAATAATAATAATAATACATCACACAGTCCTAGACACTTGGGAAGTGTTCGACTTGTGATTTTGTGATACAAAATTCAGCATATCTATCTTGTTTGCTGTTTCATACAATAATAATAATAATAATAATAATAATAATAATAATAATAATAATAATGAATAATAAAAACAACAACAATAATAATAATAAAAAGAGGGTTGGAAGAGACCCCTTGGGCCATTGAGTCCAATCCCCTTCTGCCTTTGTGTACAAAAAGCACAAGCAAAGCACCCCTGACAGATGGCCTCCCAGTCTCAATGTCAATAATAATAATAATAAAGTGTTCGACTTGTGGTTTTGTGAAACGAAATCCAGCATGTCTATCTTGTTTGCTGTGTCATACAACATCGTTGTGTCAATAATAATAATAATAATAATAATAATAATAATAATAAAAAAGAGGATTGGAAGAGACCCTTTGGGCCATTGAGTCCAATCCCCTTCTGACTTTGTGCACCAAAAGCACAAGCAAAGCACCCCTGACAGATGGCCACCCAGCCTCAATGTTAATACAGTAGAGTCTCACTTATCCAAGCCTCGCTTATCCAAGCCTCTGGATAATCCAAGCCATTTTTGTAGTCAATGTTTTCAATATATCATGATATTTTGGTGCTAAATTCGTAAATACAGTAATTACAACATAACATTACTGCGTATTGAACTACTTTTTCTGTCAAATTTGTTGTATAACATGATGTTTTGGCGCTTAAGTTGTATAATCATAACCTAATTTGATGTTTAAAAGGGTTTTCCTTAATCCCTTTTTATTATCCAAGATATTCGCTTATCCAAGCTTCTGCCGGCCCATTTAGCTTGGATAAGTGAGACTCTACTGTAATAATAATAATAATAATAATAATAATAATAATAATAATAATAATGTGATTTTGTGATACGAAATCCAGCATATCTATCTTGTTTGCCGTGTCATACAATATAATAATAATAATAATAATAATAATAATAATAATAATAATAATAATAATAATAATAATGGTTGTAAGAGAAGAAGAGGCCCCTTGGGCTATTTAGTCCAACCCCCTTCTGCCCTTGTGCCGTGGGGGCCGGATAAATAGCTTCGATGGGCTGCATCCGGCCCCTGGGCCTTAGTTTGGGGACCCGTTTTAGGCTGTCATGCTTGGTTCCTTGACTGTGGGGTTTTCTGAAGGCGCATGTGGGGCTTTTGTTTTTGGCCTGAGCACAGAAGTCAATAGGGGCTGAGCTCCTGCTGAGTGAGGCAGGGCTAGAAGTCACTGTCTCTATGCAACCGTTGCCTCAGTCCTTGCAGCTCAGTCTCCAAGGGCCAGTGATGCATGCTGTCATGTCAGTAAGACTTATTACAGCCAAAACGGGGAAAAAACCTAACTGCAGAGATGGATGCAGAAGGATACGTTTTCGGCTGCAATGAGACCCTTCAACACATCAGAAAGTACAAGGACGTCTTGCACAGAACAGAGGAAGGATTGATCCTACAAAACCAATGAGAAGAAACTGCCCATGGAAATGAAGAGGGTTGCAACACCGAGGGAGTGTCCTGGAGGATAATCATCACTAGGCCTGGGCGGTCCATGAAAAAATATTTTAGTACACATTATGAAATTAGGAGCTGGGGGAAAAATTGTTTTTAAAGTGTTAACTAAATTGGACAAGGTCCATATCATACCCTGTTTCCCCGAAAATAAGACATCCCCGGAAAATAAGACCTAGTAGAGGTTTTGCTGAATTGCTAAACATAAGGCCTCCCCCAAAAGTAAGACCTAGTAAAGTTTTTGTTTGGAAGCATGCCCGCCTAACAGAACAACAGAGTATGTGGGATTGGTAAATGTACATACCATAGAGCAGGGGTCCCCAAACTAAGGCCCGGGGCCGGATGCGGCCCTCCAAGGTCATTTACCTGGCCCCCGCCCTCAGTTTTATAATATAATATTTTATATCATTTTAAATAATATAATATATTGTATATACATATAATATTTATAATAATATTATAATGTTATACAATATAATACTAATAATAATACCATATAATAATAATAATAATAATAATAATTATATGTTATATATTACATATAATATTACAGTATAGTGGTATAGCTCAATATAGTAATATATAATGCTAATATTGTGCTATGCTAATAATATATTGTATGTACATACAGTTGCTCTGAGTCCCTTTCGGGGTGAGAAGGGCGGGATATAAATGTAGTAAATAAATGTAGTAAATGAATAAATAAATAGTTTTAGACTTAGGCTCGCCCAAAGTGTGAAATGACTTGAAGGCACACAACAACAACAATCCTAATTAACTTGACTATCTCATTGGCCAGAAGCAGGCCCACACTTTCCATTGAAATCCTGATAGGTTTATGTTGGTTACAATTGTTTTCATTTTTAAATATTGTATTGTTCTTTCATTGTTGTTGCTGTTTTGCACTACAAATAAGACATGTGCAGTGTGCATAGGAATTTGTTCTGTTTTTTTTTTCAAATGATAATTTGGCCCCTCCACAGTCTGAAGGGTTGTGGACCGGCCCTCTGCTTTAAAAGTTTGAGGACCCCTGCCATAGAGTGTTGTACATGGAAATAATGGTAATACAGTAGAGTCTCACTTATCCAGCATTCATTTATCCAACATTCTGGATTATCTAACACATTTTTGTAGTCAATGTTTTCAATACATCGTGATATTTTGGTGCTAAATTTGTAAATATAGTAATTACTACGTAGCATTACTGCGTATTGAACTACTTTTGCTTTCAAATTTGTTGTATAACATGATGTTTTGGTGCTTAATTTGTAAAATCATAACCTAATTTGATATTTAATAGGCTTCTCCTCAATCTCTCCTTATTATCCAACATATTCGCTTATCCAATGTTCTGCCGGCCCGTTTATGTTGGATAAGTGAGACTCTACTGTAACAAGAAATTCTTGATAGGATTCACAATTTGTCTGGTTATGCTGGTTTATGATGACAACTACTGTACAACATATAATGTTCATTTTTTGTTCAACAATCATAATAATAAATGATAAAGCTTTATTTATACCCTGCCACCATCTCCCCACGGGGACTCTGCGCGGCTCACATGGGGCAAGGCCTGACCAGCACAATTTACAAAAACAACAGCATAAATACATTGAACAATATATAAAAAACTAGCTGTGCCCGGCCACGAGTTGCTGTAGCAAAGTGGTGGTGGTATTGGTTAAAAATTGTTGTGTAATTTTTATTTGACATTATTTGCATTTTTTATTAATTTTATTGTAAGTTATATTTGTATTTATTATATTTTATTATTTTCTTGTATTATTTTTAGTTATTTTCTGTTATTATAGTATTTTATTGTATCAATTTTTTTAGTGTTTTTTTATTATTTTTTATTGGGTTGCTAGGAGACCAAGTTGGAGGAGCTTAGCCTTCTAACTGGCAGCAATTGGATAAAAGCAATTATTCCTCTCTCTCTAATTAGGACTTTATTTTTCTTTTCTTTTTGTTGTATCAACCTAGAGGCGTGGATGATGGGTTGTGTTGTCAAATTTCGAGGTTGGGGGGCCTGTAGTTTTGTTGTTTTGTGGGTCGCCGTGATGCCATCACTCTTTTATATATAAAACACAGTAAGACAATAAAACAAGAGTTAATACAGCAGTAATAATATCAATCAACCACCAAGTACAATTCAGTCGACTTCATTGGTGGGGGGGACTGCAGCAGCAATATAAAATATAAAATGTAATTCAATAAATAAATAAATAAATTCAATAAATGTGAATTCTTCTTCATAGAAAGATAAGACATCCCCTGAAAATAAGACCTAGCGCATCTTTGGGAGCAAAAATTAATATAAGACACTGTCTTATTTTCGGGGAAACATGGTAACTATAGCAAGTTCACTACTTTTTCGTTATAGTAATTGCGCCACATTTACCTCTGTTAGTCCATCGGGTTTCAGAATGTTTCACTCATCCACGGAGTGATGAGTTTCTCAAGTCACTCCTGACACACACACACAAAATTCCAGCCATTTCCCTCTTCCTTCCTTCCTTCCTTCCCTTCTCTCTAGGTCATAAAGTCCTGTCTTTTGAACCTAGGCAATTGGCTCCATTTGCAAATTGTTTTCATTCTCAAGAAGTCGTGGCCAAGAGAATGGGGTTGGACTAGATGACCCAAGCGGTCTCTTCCAACTCAAGGATTCTATGTTGCCCTTCTCTGGACCCAATCCGACTTCACCATATCCTTCTTAAAAGGAGTCACCTGGAACTAAATGCAGGGCTCCAGATGAGACCCGAACAGCACTGAAACTGACTGGCTTTGGAGAAATGGGTTTTTAATGAAGGAGGGAGTTGCTGCTTTGAAACTATGTCCCTTTTTACACCACTTTTAATTCAATTTTGACTTCACTTCCTCCCCCCACTGTGTTCTAATATTACAACTCCTTGCATTTTTATTTGCACCTGATTTTCCCCCTTAATCTTGCTGCGGCTTGCTGTTTGGGGAGAAAAGCTGGGACATAAATCAAATGGAATGAATGATTAATTTAATAATTCAAATTCACTATTGCTTTAGCAGCAAGCCATGGCAAAGAACAAAAGGCACGGCGGTATAATAAAATAGGGTAACTTTTCCACCGAACATTAAAATACATTGCGGAATCGGAGCATTTGAAGAGTTGTAGGGACCCCAAAGGGCCATCCAGCCCAACCCATTCGGCAATGCAGAAATGCATAAGTAAAGCACTCCAAAAAAAAAAAAAAAATGCCCATCCGGCCTCTGTTTAGAGGCCTATAGAAATCTTCATACAGAAGTGGTTCTCAACCTTCCTAATGACGCGGCCCCTTAATACAGTCCCTCATGTTGTAGTGACTCCCAACCATAATATTATTTTTGTTGCTACTTCATAACTGCAATTTTTCTACTGTTATGAATCACAATGTAACTATCTGATATGCAAGATGTATTTTCATTCACTGGACCAAATTTAGCACAAATATCCAATACAGTAGAGTCTTACTTATCCAACATAAACGGGCCGGCAGAATGTTGGATAAGTGAATATGTAGGATAATAAGGAGGCATTAAGGAAAAGCCTATTAAACATCAAATTAGGTTATGATTTTACAAATGAAGCACCAAAACATCATGTTAGACAACAAATTTGGCAGAAAAAGTAGTTCAATATGCAGTAATGCTATGCAGTAATTACTGTATTTATGAATTTAGCACCAAAATATCACAATACAGTAGAGTCTCACTTATCCAAGCTAAACGGGCCGGCAGAAGCTTGGATAAGCGAATATCTTGGATTATAAGGACTGATCAAGGAAAAGCCTATTAAACATCAAATTAGGTTATGATTTTACAAATTAAGCACCAAAACTTCATGTTATACAACAAATTTGACAGAAAAAGTAGTTTAATACGCAGTAATGTTATGTTGTAATTAATGTATTAACAAATTTAGCACCAAAATATCACAATATATTGGAAATATTGACTACAAAAATGGCTTGGATTATCCAGAGGCTTGGATAAGCGAGGCTTGGATAAGTGAGACTCTACTGTATATTGAAAACATTGACTACAAAAATGCGTTGGATAATCCAGAACGTTGGATAAGCGAGTGTTGGATAAGTGAGACTCTACTGTATGTCCAAATTTGAATACTGGTGGGCTTGGGGGGTGGGTGAGGAGGAATGATTTTGTCATTTGGGAGTTGCAGTTGCTGGGATTTATAATTCACCTACAATCAAAGAGCATTCTGAACTCCACCAAGGATGGAATTGAACCACACTTGGCACACAGAACTCCCATGACCAACAGAAAATGCTGGAAGGGTGGCATTGACCTTGAGTTTTGGAGTTGTAGTTCACCTACATCCAGAGAGGACTCCAGACAATGATGGATTTGGACCAAACGTGGCACGAATGCTCAATATTCCCAAATGTGAACACTGGTGGAATTTGGGGAGAATAGACCTTGATATTTGGGAGTTGTAGTTGCTGGCACTGATTGTTTCCTGTCTGGAATTCCTCTGTTTTCTGAGTGCTGTCCTTTATTTACCATCAGGGCCAGCTAACAGCTTCCAACAAAGGATTTCCCCAGGCTGAAAGCAGCCAGGCTTTGAAGCTGAAAGACCACTCAATGCTAATCAAGGTGGACCATTGCAACACTCACACTTGCTTCAAGCAGACAAGAGTTCTTTCTCTTACCCTGCACATTATTCCACAGATAAATAAGCCCCACTAGTTTCCAACAGACCTCACCACCTGTGAGGATGCCTGCCATAGATGTGGGCGGAACGTCAGGAGCGAATGCTTCTGGAACATAGCCAGACAGCCCAGAAAACTCACAGTGATTCTGGCCATGAAAGCCTTCGACAACACCTTTATTGGAATTGGAAGGGACCCCAAGGGTCATCCAGTCCAACCCATGCAGCCTCTATTGGACTGCATCTCCCAGCCAAAGGTGAGGCATGTTGGGTCTTGTAGTCCAACTACAAGAGTCTCTTCCAACTCTACTATTCTATGATCCACATGGAGGCCCATACTTTACTGCCCCTGATATTGCACCTAGTGTGACGCTGATCTTGCACGAGAAAGAGTTACATTCAGAGTAAGACCTCCCAGAATCCCTCTGCCAGCTTGGCTAATACCGTGTTTCCCCAAAAATAAGACAGTGTCTTACATTAATTTTTGCTCCCAAAGATGTGCTAGGTCTTATTTTCAGGGGATGTCTTATTTTTCCATGAAGAAGAATTCACATTTATTGTTGAACAAAAAATTGAACATTTATTATATACTATTATTTATTTATTTGCTACATTTATATGCCGCCCTTCTCACCCTGAGGGGACTCAGAGTGGCTTACAAATTAAATTTACATACACTATCATATTATTAGCATAGTAAAATACTGGTAATAAATTACTATATTGTACTGTATCAATATATTGTAATATTATTAGTAATATTACATGTAAAATATAATATATAATTAATATTATTATATTGTATTATTAGTATTATATCGTATCTATATATATAAAAGGGTAATGAAATTTCGGCCTAGAACAAAACAACAAAACTACACATCCCAGAAACACTAAACTTGGCAGCAGAACCCCTCATCCATGCCTCTACGTTCATACAACAAAAAGAAAAGAAAAATAAAGTCCTAATTAGAGGGAGAGGAATAATTGTTTTTATCCAATGGCTGCCAGTTAGAAGGCTACGCTCCGCCCACTTGGTCTCCTAGCAACCCACTCAGCCCAGGGGACAGGCAGAGTTAGGCCTCACTTAGTCCTCTTCCACACTGCCTATAAAATACAGATTATCTGATTTTAACTGGATTATATGGCAGTGTAAAAGGGGCCCCTGATGGCACAGTGTGTTAAAGCGCTGAGCTGCTGAACTTGCGGACCAAAAGGTCCCAGGTTCAAATCCTGGGAGCGGAGTGAGCGCCCGCTGTTAGCCCCAGCTCCTGCCAACCTAGCAGTTCGAAAACACGCAAATGTGAGTAGATTAATAGGTACTGCTCCGGAGGGAAGGTAACGGCGCTCCATGCAGTCATGCCTTTGGCCACATGACCTTGGAGGAGTCTATGGACAACGCCAGCTCTTTGGCTTAGAAATGGAGATGAGCACCAACCCCCAGAGTCAGTCACGACTGCACTTAATGTCAGGGGAAAACCTTTACCCTTTACCTTAACTACCACCAATTCCTCAATACTTTATTTCCCATACCACCATACTTCGCCACAGCAACTCGTGGCCGGGCACAGCTAGTTACAGTATAATATTATACTGTACAGTAGTTGTCATCACAAACCAGCATAACCAGACAAACTGTGAATCCTATCAAGAATTTCTTGTTACTACCATTATTTCCATGTACAACTGGTATGTACATTTACCAATCCTGCATGCTCTGGTGTTCTGTTTGGAAGGCGCTGGGCATGCTTCCAAACAAAAACTTTGCTAGGTCTTACTTTCGGGGGAGGCCTTATATTTAGCAATTCAGCAAAACTTCTACTAGGTCTTATTTTTTGGGGATGTCTTATTTTCGGGGAAACAGGGTAGCTGAGGAACCTAATGAAGTGTAGCCTCCAAAAAGTAACTTCCCCAAGCTCTGGGTGATAGATACCAGGTTCTTGCACAAAACCTTGCTATTCTCCTTTATAATTCTTTTGTTTCCCTCATTCTGCTGTTTCCTCCCTATTAAAAGCCATTTTCTTGCTGACTGTATGTTATTGCAAAGCACTTCTGCACAGAGTGGGACTGTATGACCTCCGCAGTCGCTCTCGACTCTACGATTCAATGAATTTTTACAAAAACTGCAGTGTACAGACTTCCTCCCCGAGTACGGCGAAGCGAAAATTAAAGTGCCGTCTTTTGGAAGGGTTCCCCAGGAACTTCATTTCCATTTCTTCTTCTCCTTCAAGGATATGAAAAGGGATTCTACAAAAGCTCTGCTCTCCGTCTCCTTCGTTTCCAACTTCTGGCTCACTCCTCGGAAAACACACATGACTCTTTTGCCGTGCAAAACGTTGGCGGGAAAAGGCATCCAGGCCTACGAAGCGACGGCTGCCCTTTATTCCCAGTGTCGCCGGCAGTCAAGAGATGCGCAGCTGGTTAAATAGAAAAGGATGGAAGAAGATGTTCCCCCCGGCGCAAGGAAACAACAGCCCCTCGCTGAACACACACGGCTCTCTTGTGCCCATAGATAACGCGCAGAAATGAAAAGCTGGCTGGGTTTTGTATTTTATTTTTGCAGAGCAAGGCTCACTTAATTGGACAACCGCTGTGCCATAATACTTCTCCCGGTCGCACAGAGAGTACAAATTTATGCTGGCGAGAGCTAACAAAAGCAGCCCAATAAAACAGGCAAATTTATTTAACAAATGAATAAAAGGGGGGCTGTTCACAAAAGGGGTAAATCTAATGTGCTCACTAAATCAAAGGAGCTCGATTGAACGTTCCCACTCCACAAGATTGTTTTTTTTTTAAAAAAAAATATAAACTTTCCTGCCAGAATCTCCCGAAGCCAACGGCATTTCCTCTGTGAAATGCACACTTTGGATCGGCACCAAAGGAAAATGGATCATTTCGTAGAAGTAAATGGCCAACACAATACGTCAGCAGGAGTCATCAGGTTCATGCCTGACATTTAAACATATATGCAAACAAATATTATCCGGGCTGTGGTGCAGGCTGTTGAGCAGCTGCAATAAATCACTCTGACCATGAGGTCATGAGTTCGAGGCCAGCCCATGATGGGGTGAGCACCCGTCAATTAAAAATAAAAAAATAGCCCCTGCTCGTTGCTGACCTAGCAACCCGAAAGATAGTTGCATCTATCAAGTAGGAAATAAGGTCCCACTTATAAAGTGGGGAGGCCAATTTAACTAATTTACGACCTGGAATGAGGAAGTGCCGTCAGAGTGGATGATGAAGCAACTGCTCCCCCCTGTGGCCAGAATCGAACGTCCCCTCAGGAGAAGGTTAAATTGCCTCTGCATCTGTCTGTCTCGGTCTCTGTTTGATGTGTTTATGTGCATTGAATGTTTGCCCTATGTGTATATAATGTGATCTGCCCTGAGTCCCCCTCGGGGTGAGAAGGGCGGAATATAAATACTGTAAATAAATAATAAATAAACTTCACCCCTGTTCTCTATTCAAGGCTAGTCCTCACTGGGTTGCATGCCTCACCTTTGACTGGGAGTTGTATTCCAATAGAGACTGCATGGAGTGGACTGGATGGCCCTTGGGAGTTGTGGAGTTGGACTATTTATTTATTTATTTATTTTATTTACAGCATTTATATTTCGCCCTTCTCACCCCGAAAGGGACTCAGGGCGGATCACATTGCACACATAAAGGTAAACATTCAATGTCATAACATTGAACAGAGACAGAGACAAGACGGAGGCACGGGCTGGCCTCGAACCATGACCTCTTGGTCAGAGTGATTTGTTGCAGCTGGCTCCTAACCAGCCTGCGCCACAGCCTGGCATGCCTCACCTTTGGCTGGGAGATGCAGTCCAATAGAGGCTGCATGGGTTGGACTGGATGACCCTTGGGGTCCCTTCCAATTCCAATAAAGGTGTTGTCGAAGGCTTTCATGGGCAGAATCACTGGATTGCTGTGAGTTTTCTGGGCCCTTGGGGTCCCTTCCAACTCTAACAATTCAAAGTGCTGGCTTTAGCCTACAAAGCTCTAAATGGTTCCAGCCCTGTCCACCTGTCCGAATGTAGCTCCCCATATGTAAAACTGCATACTTACAGAAGTCAGACAACCAACTCCTATCGCCCAATTTATTCAAATCAAGAGCAAAAGACATGCACCATCACCCACCTTTACTTAACACCTGCCTTCCTTCTCAACTGGGTGACCTCTAGATGTATTTTAGACTACTGCAATTCCCACCAGTTCTTATTTATTTATTTATTTACAGTATTTATATTCCACCCTTCTCACCCCGAAGGGGACTCAGGGCGGATCACATTATATACATATAGGGCAAACATTCAATGCCCATATACACATAGAACCGAGACAGAGACAGACGCAGAGGCAATTTAACCTTCTCCTGAGAGGATGTTCGATTCTGGCCACAGGGGGGAGCAGCTGCTTCATCATCCACTGTGATTGCACTTCCTTATTCCAACATCGTAAATTAGTTAAATTTGCCTCCCCACTTTATTTATTTATTTATTTATTTTTCAAACTTATATGCCGCCACTCCCCTAGGGCTCGGGGCGGCTTACAAGAACCGGCTAAAATCAACAATTTAAAAACATCTTAAAACATCTTTAAAACATCTTTAAAAATATCTTAAAAACATCCTAAAAGCACCTTTTAAAACATCTAACAGAACTCAAAGGCCTGCCGAAACAGGTGTGTCTTACATGCCCTGTGGAAAGCCGACAAGTCCCGCAAGGCACGGACTTCAGGTGGCAAGGTGTTCCAGAGAGATGGCGCCACTGCTTATTTATTATTATTATGGTACCTTATTTCCTACTCGATAGATGCAACAACAGTAGAGTCTCACTTATCCAACACCCGCTTATCCAACATTCTGGATTATCCAATGCATTTTTGTAGTCAATGTTTCACTACATCGTGATATTTTGGTACTAAATTAGTAAATACAGTAATTACTATGTAGCATTACTGCGTATTGAACTACTTTTTCTGTTAAATTTGTTGTTAAACATGATGTTTTGGTGCTTATTTTGTAAAATCATAATGTATTTTGATGTTTAATAGACTTTTCCTTAATCTCTCCTTATTATCCAACATATTCGCTTATCCAACGTTCTGCCGGCCCGTTTATGTTGGATAAGTGAGACTCTACTGTATCTTTTGGGTTGCTAGGTCAGCAACGAGCAGGGGCTATTTTTTATTTTTTAATTGACAGGTGCTGTCAATTAAAAAATTGACAGCACCACGGGCTGGCCTCGACTGGCCTCGAACTCATGACCTCATGATCAGAGTGATTTATTGCAGCAGGGTTCTTCCCAACACAGCAAAGGATGAGGCATATCAGTGTGTTCAAGCGCTGAGCTGCTGAACTTGCAGACCGAAAGGTCCCAGGTTCAAACTCCGGGAGCGGTGGGAGCGGCCGCTGTTAGCCCCAGCTCCTGCCAACCTAGCAGTTCGAAAACATGCCAATGTGAGTAGATCAATAAGTACCACTCCGGCAGGAAGGTAACAGCGCTCCATGCAGTCATGCCGGCCACATGACCTTGGAGGTGTCTATGGACAACGCCGGCTCTTGGGCTTAGAAATGGAGATGAGCACCAAGCCCCCAGAGTCAGACATGACTGGACTTAACGTCAGGGGAAATCTTTACCTTTACCTTTTTAAAGTGTAAAACTGAGGGCGGGGGCCAGGTAAATGACCCTGGAGGGCCACATCTGGCCCGGGCCTTAGTTTGGGGAGCCCGGTCTAGATGTGGTATTATTCTATGATGGGGGTTGTAGTCCAAATCATTGCAGGAGTTGCACTCCACCGCAAGCTGTGTGAAGACTTTTATCAAGGAACATGTGCAGGAAGAACTGGATAATGCAACAGAAAAGTTAGTCTACAGGAGAAAGGGCATCATATCCAGCCAATGGAGGCATTATCTGTTTGTGCGACTCCTTAGGTTGGCCCAGTAATGAAACTTTGCACAGAGATTTTCTAAAATACCGCATCATGGCCATGGCATTGAACCAGTGATGCAAGCGCTGCCTGGTTCGATGCAGGACCTCTGTCTTGAAAGCATCCTCTTTTCCAATCCCCTCCGGATCACCGCTAATTTTATTACCAGACGTCTGCGGGATATGGCTCTAATGCCTTTGAAAAGGGCACAGGTCTAGGAGACGTTACAGAATCTCCCATACCAAAGAGCATGTTCTTGTCTTCCAAAGAAGTGAAACAATTCTCCCCAAAGAGTCGTGAAGGGGGACGGGGAGAGAGCCGAGTTGATTCCTCTCCTATCAAAACCTTTCATGTCGGTGATGAAGTGTCAGCTGCTGCTGGCGGCCACTCCGGGTTCAATAACAACGGACAGGCCTTCGACAAATTGAGGCTTAAAGAGATGAACCCGTTCAAGTAATACAAGTTCTGTCACCTGGCCGTGATATACGACAGGAGCGTGTACCGAGGAGTTAATCTCAGGCAGAGAAGGTCTCTCTCGTAGGCAAGAGTCAAGGACTCCCGGCTTTATACGCTTGTCTCTGACTCAAGTGCGGAGTAGTTGCGCAAGGAGCTTACTTTGGATCTTATCCCATGTGTGTGTGTGCGGGGCCGGGATTAGTGTCATGTCATCATGGCGCAGCAGGTTTATTTATTTATTTATTTACAGCATTTATATTCCGCCCTTCTCACCCCAAAGGGGACTCAGGGCGGATCACATTACACATATAGGCAAACACTCAATGCCTTTTAACATAAAACAAAGACAAGGCAAACATAGGCTCCGAGCGGGCCTCGAACTCATGACCTCCTGGTCAGAGTGATTCATTGCAGCTGGTTGCAGCTGGCTTGCTCTCCAGCCTGCACCACAGCCCGGGTTAAACCACTGAGCAGCCAAACTTACGGATAAAAGGTTGGTGGTTCAAAATCCAGGGAGCGGGGTGAGCTCCCGCTGTTAGCCCCAGCTTCTGCCAACCTAGCAGTTCGAAAACATGCAAATATGAGTAGATCAATACCCTGTTTCCCCTAAAATAAGACATCCCCAGAAAATAAGACCTAGTAGAGGTTTTGCTGAATTGCTAAATATAAGGCCTCCCCCGAAAGGAAGACCTAGCAAAGGTTTTGTTTGGAAGCATGCCCGCCAGATAGAACACCAGAGCATGCGGGATCGGTAAATGTACGTACCATAGATTGTTGTACATGGAAATAATGGTAGTAACAAGAAAATCTTGATAGGATTCACAGTTTGTCTGGTTATGCTGGTTTGTGATGGCAACTACTTACAGTATATAATAAATGTTCATTTTTTGTTCAAAAATAAATGTGAATTCTTCTTCATGGAAAAATAAGACATCCCCTGAAAATAAGACCTAGAGCATCTTTGGGAGCAAAAAATAATATAAGACACTGTCTTATTTTCGGGGAAACACGGTAGGTACCTATCCAGTGAGAAGGTAACGGTGCTCCATACAGTCATGCTGGCAACATGACCTTGGAGGTGTCTATGGACAACGCCGGCTCTTCGGCTTAGAAATGGAGATGAGCACCAACCCACTGAGTCGTAAACGACTAGACTTAATGTCAGGGGAAACCTTTACCTTACCTTTATCTAATCATGGTGTTTAGTCCTGTGGCGCTGCAAATCCCTATATTCCGTTATTCATTTCTTATCACATGTTGTGTGAATTTGCTGGTTTCCCCATTACTAACCATTTTCAACTTACTTCGCCATCGTGAGAGATCGTACTCTCGAGATATCGAGATTTGAGTTATTAAAGGCAAAGAAAAATAGCGATCTACTAAAGTAGTGATATTTCTTAGTTTTAAAAGTAATTACTGAAAAGGATCAAACAGCTGAATTATGGCAGAGTACCAGGAATTCTCTGCTGGGTAGAGACCGCCCACAGGACTGCCCACATTTGCCCACCTCATTGATTTGATTCAATGCGGGTGATTCTGACAGCTCATATCCCACGTGTTTTTGTATTTTTGAAACAGAATATCCCAGTTCCTGAATCCAGAAGACAACCTCAGCCCGTCTTCTTTCTTTGCCTTTTTTGGATACTGTTTATGACATTTGACAATCGAATTGTGACGGGCACAGACCAGAAGTCCCCTCAACAACATCCACTCAAACATCCAATTCACCATGGAAAAAGAAAATGAAGGAAAACTGCCTTTTCTAGATATCCTAGTCATCCGCAAGCTCAATCAACAATTGGGCCACATAGTTTACAGAAAACCTACACACACAGATAGATACCTACATAAAAACTCCAACCATCACCCAAGTCAAAAAAGAAGCACAATCAAAGCCCTGACGGACCGTGCACAAAGGATCTGCAAACCTCACCTCCTCCAAGGTGAACTCAACCACGTAAAAGGGGCTCTCCAGGCTCTCCACCAGAGACATCAGAAGAGCTGCAAGGCCAAGAACAAGCCATGAGAGAAAAGACAAAGATCCACCCAGAAGGAAAGGTGTTCTTACCATACATCAAGGGAAGCATTGATCGCATAGGGAAGCTGATGAAGAAACACAACCTACAAACCATCTACAGACCCACTAAGAAAATCCAACAACTGCTCCGTTCAGCAAAGGACAAGAGGAATCCTCTCACCTCTGCAGGAGTCTACCGTATACCATGCAGTTGTGGATAAGTCTACATAAGGACCACCAAACGCAGCAGCATTGCCCAGACACGAATCAAGGAACATGAAAGACCCTGCAGACTAACTCGACCAGCGAAGTCAGCCATAGCAGAGCACTTAATGAACCAACATGGACAAAGCATGGGTTCGGGCTGTGGCGCAGGCTGGAGAGCAAGCCAGCTGCTACCAGCTGCAATGAATTACTCTGACCAGGAGGTCATGAGTTTGAGGCCCGCTCGGAGCCTATGTTTGTCTTGTCTTTGTTCTATGTTAAAAGGCATTGAATGTTTGCCTATATGTGTAATGTGATCCGCCCTGAGTCCCCTTCGGGGTGAGAAGGGTGGAATATAAATGCTGTAAATAAATAAATAAATAAATAAATAAATAAAGCATATTATTTGAGAGCACAGAAATGCTGGACTATTCGAATAACTACCACATCAGACTACACAGAGAAGCCATTGAAATCCACAAGCATCTGGACAATTTCAACAGAAAGGAGAAAACCATGAAAATGAACCAAATCTGGCTACCAGTATTTTAAAAACCCTCTAAAATCAGAACAGTAAATAAAGAGCAACACTCTGAAAACATAGAAATTCCAGACATGAAAGAATCAGGGACAGCTAACACCTCCAAACAAAGGATTCTCCTAGACAGGAAGAAGCCAGGCCTTGAGGCCACAGGGCCATCAAATGCTAATAAAGGTGATTAATTACAACATTCACACTTGCCTCCAACAGACAAGAGTTCTTTCTCCCACCCTGGACATCATTCCACAGATATACAAACCCCTCTTGCCTAGTTTCCAACAGACCTCACAACCTCTGAGGATGCCTGCCATAGATGTGGGCAAAACGTCAGGATAGATAACTTCTGGAACATGGCCATACAGCCTGAAAGACTCACAGCAACCCACGGAGGTCCCCTTGTGTCGTGGGATGGGCAATGTCACTTTTCATTCCCTCAATGGCTTAGAAATGTTTGAAAACATAGGGGACGTGGGATAATGGCCTTGGAGGTACAACAAAAACACATCTCCAAATCGCAGTGGGGGATATTCAGGTGCTACAAAGGTTGGCTGTTGAACCAACCAATGTGGCAATGGTCTTGAGTATGGTTTGCAATCTGACAACATTTTGAGACTCATGCGTTCTCTGTCCTTCCTCTAACAGGCCGATGTGCCGCCTTTGAACATGGAACAAGCTAAATCAACCCATCAACAGCTTTCTTGGAGATACTTTGTGTATGTTTCAGCCAGAGGATGCCCAGATCTCTAACCAGCTTCTCCAGTGACCATGCTGGTTGGGGATTCTGGAAAAGGACAAGCTTTGATGGGAACTTTGCTGCTCCAGTAAATGGTTTACTCATTAGGATGGATATACTGTAAATAACACTCAAGATATTTGTGGAGAGCTTGGAGCCAGTGGAATGGCACATGAAACTAGTCAAAAGAAAAAGCCTCCCTGGCCTAAAGTCAAGTTACTTTTTCCGGCCACAATTCCCAGAATCCCCCAGCTATGCACTCAGCACTCTGGTTACATTAACTACTACACTACAGAGCAGGGGTCCTCAAACTTTTAAATCAGAGGGCCGGTCCACAACCCTTCAGACTGTGGAGAGGCTGAATTATCATTTGGAAAAAAAAACCGAACAAATTCCTATGCACACTGCACATGTTTTATTTGTAGTGCAAAACAGCAACAACAATGAAAGAACAATACAATGTTTAAAAATAAAAACAATTGTAACCAACATAAACCTATCAGGATTTCAATGGTAAGTGTGGGCCTGCTTCTGGCCAATGAAATAGTCAGGTTAATTAGGATTGTTGTTGTTGTGTGCCTTCAAGTCATTTCAGACTTTGGGTGAGCCTAACTCTAAAATTAATTATTTATTCATTTACTACATTTATTTATTACATTTATATCCCGCCCTTCTCACCCCGAAGGGGATTCAGAGCAGCTGTATGTACATATAATATATTATATTATTAGCATAGCACAATATTAGCATTATATATTACTATATTGAACTATACCACTATACTGTAATATGATATGTAATATATAACATATAATTAATATTATTATATGGTATTATTATTAGTATCCTAGTGTATAACATTATAATATAGTAGAGTCTCACTTATTCAATCTAAACGGACCGGCAGAAGCTTGGATAAGCAAATATCTTGGATAATGAGGACGGATTAAGGAAAAGCCTATTAAACATCAAATTAGGTTATGATTTTACAAATTAAGCACCAAAACATCATGTTATACAACAAATTTGACAGAAAAGGTAGTTCAATGTTATGTTGTAATTACTGTATTTATGAATTTAGCACCAAAATATTACGATATATTGAAAACATTGACTACAAAAATGACTTGGATTACCCAGAGGCTTGGATAAGCGAGGCTTGGATAAGTGAGACTCTACTGTATTATTGTCAATATTATATGTATATACAATATATTATATTATTTAAAATGATATAAAATATTATATTATAAAACTGAGGGCGGGGGGCCAGGTAAATGACCTTGGAGGGCCGCATCCGGCCCCCGGGCCTTAGTTTGGGGACCCCTGCTACAGAGTCTCAAAATACTTGGCACATTCTGCAAGTCAATGTTGTCACCTCTTTAACCTGGGACTTCTTTCGCTCCAACTGTTTTGAAGCTTGGAGGAGTCTTTTTCGGGGGGAGGGGGGGTAACACCCCCAACAATCCCCAAGGCATGTTATCCACAAGGTTCTGGGAATTGTAGTCCACGACATAACCTTTCCCCAAACTTTGGGAAAACAGTGCAGACAAGTCAAGTGGGCATCAAAAGGGGTTTTGCAGCTTCGGTTTCATAATGGCCAACGGCACCAAAATCAAATCTGTTTGGCAAATAGAAAAGACAACAAAATGGGTTGCTCCTCGTTCTCTTGAAAAGGGGAAAAAATAAGAGAGTAACTGAATGCCAACTCAGCATCTTGTTAATGATTCTCTCTCTGAGAAAGTTGCAATTAGTTGTGAGGCTTGGCAGGGAAAACACTCCTTTGGGGGAGATGTTTCAAGGTCGTATCTAATGACACTCGGAGGGAACTGGCGATTCCCAAGGGTTTATCGCAGGACTGAGCCGGTGCGGACGGTCATAGCACTGTGTCATCTTTAATTGACACATCGGTCCTCCCTCTCTTTTGACATTTGCTTTCCTTTCAGGCATAAGGTTAGAAACTAAACACAAATTCCAAGCCATATGACCAGTTGGCCCTTATCACCAAACCCTTCCACCTGCACGTTTTGACTGCCATAAATGAGAGCAACAGCTTCAGTTTTTAGAATAGGAGGAGTTCTATATGGAAAGCCATTGTACTAACCAGAATTATTTATCGTGTCAGGATACAAGTTGCAATGAATTTGAAAACACAAAGTTTTAAAAACTTGGCATTATTCTAAATGTTCTTTGACCAGTATCTGGCCACTTGGAGTGCCTCTGGTGTTGCTATAAGAAGGTCTTCCATTGTGCATGTGACAGGGCTCAGGCTACATTGCAGTCAGTGGTCTGTGGTTTGTTCTTCTCCACACTCGCATGCCGTGAACTCCACTTTGTGGCTGTATTTCTTAAGGTTGGCTCTGCATCTCGTGGTGCCAGAGCGCAGTCTGTTCAGCACCTTCCAAGTCACCCAATCTTCTGTGCCACAGGTTTGGTGGTGCTGGAATGGTGTCTTTTATTTATTTATTACATGCATTTATACCCCGCCCTTCTCCCCGAGGGGACTCAGAGCGGCTTACATTCTGCCACGAGGGCCATCAACAAATATACTATAAAACAAAACAATTAAAACATGATTAAAATATACAAAAATTAAAACGCTGCAAGGCAGCGTTGTTGCACCATCCTCAATCATTCTACATTGTAGAGTTACTCTAGTTTGAAAACACTTTAACTGTAGAGTCCTGGGAGTTGTAGTTTGCTGAGGTACTGACACTCCGAAGGCTTTTCAAAATTACAATTCCTAGGGTCCCGCTGCACTGAGTCATAGCAGTTTAAAGTAGGGTCAAACTGTATTCATACTACAGTGTAAAACTACAACTCTTGGTCTTGTAAAACTACAGCTCCCGGTCTTGTAAAACTATAGCTCCCAGTCTTGTAAAAGTACAGCTCCCGATCTTGCAAAACTACAGCTCCCCGTCTTGCAAAAATACAACTCCCGGTCTTGCAAAACTACAACTCCTGGTCTTGCAAAACTACAGCTTCCAGTATTGCAAAACTACAGCTCCTGGTATTACAAAACTACAACTCCCGGTCTTGCAAAACTACAACTCCCGGTCTTGCAAAACTACAACTCCCGGTCTTGCAAAACTACAACTCCCGGTCTTGTAGAAGTCTTTCTCTTTTCCTCCTGAATTGAAAAGTATTCTTGACTTGTCCAGTGAGACCCTACTTTCAAAGTAAGGACTGCACACTTAAACAAGAAATAATACTTTCAAACCAGGCACAGTGTTATACAGTGGTGGCTCCCTTAACAAATTCAGGAGTTGTCTCTTCCAAATGAGTGTCTGTACTCTTTGGATCACCGACAAGCCAAAGCAATATTCTGTAACAGATAAGAAGACTTCTTCAGCAATTTGATGGCAGCAGAAATTTCAGAGATTTTGCTCAAGATGTCCAAAATACGATAGCCTCCATTTCGTCATCTTACTTTCTAGGCAGAGTTTAGCCTTAATTTAATACAATCATAGAATCATAAGAGTTGGAAAAGACTGAATGGTCCATCTACTCCAAACCCTTGTCATGCAGTAAAAGCACAATCAAAGCTCCTCCGACAGATAGCCATCCAACCTCTGTTTAAAAGACTCCAAAGAAGGAGCTTCCACCGGACTCAGAAGCATAGGGTTGAACAGCATACTGTTGAACAGCTCTTTTCATGATCAGGAAGTTCTTCCTAATGTTTTGCTCTTGGAAACCATTTATCCGTCTCTTTGGCAGTCCAGAGTATCTTCATAACTCTCCTCCAGTACCGAAGCAGCCACTTCACCATCTATTTTTTGATGTTCAAGGTAACAAAATATGCACACTTAATAAAGTCTCTGAATTATTCCTATATATTATTCATATAGTACTATTATGGTATAAAGCTCTTCAGATGACTTCATTTTCCAGGCAAATGGGGTGCTTTCATCCCTGTTTCAGTGCAGGGAGGTGATGTGAACATGGAAGGACTTGCTCACAGCTCTGGAATTTGAACCCAGGTCTTCTGGGTCACTCCACTGGAAGTGTTCTTTTCACAATTAAGTAGATACATTTGCCAATTGAATTACAGGTGCCCTCTTTTTGCCCGGCAGGTTCTGCTCCTTCCCTTCTCCCAACAGCCAGGCGATGCTGTTTAAGAAGCACAATATGAAAAATAATTGGAATTTATTCCAAGGGGAAGGCAAATCCTGACCTCACTTCAACATAAACCTGAACTTTACCAGACAAGGGCAAAATTAAAGAGAGGAAGCATTTGAACTTGATGACCTTTCGCGGCTAAACTCGGCTCAGGAATGCCGAATGGTGTGAAGGCCGCAGGTGTTTTTCTTCGTCTCCCTAAATGTCCCCTAGATGTTCCCAACAAAGATATATTTGTGCGTAGTTTTTTGGCCAGGAAATGAAGGAGAGGATTACAGAGTGTTTTTCTTCTGGAAATGCAGAAATCAACCTGCAATCACTTTCTCTTCCTCAAAAGGGTTTCCTCCCTTTCAGATGGAAACACTGGGAGTAGTGTCTCCATGCTTTCTCCGGGTGTCACTCCCAATTTACTTGGTTTAGAATATGGCAACATAATCTGGTTCCACCCCATCACTTCTTGGGAGGTGATGCCCTTTCTGCAAAGGCCTGGGATTTATAATGCTCCAAGCTTCACCTTGGTGTGACCCTTTTACGACAATTTCCAAACTCTCCAGGATGCTGGTGGTGTATTCTCCGAGCCTCCTTTACGTAATGCTGCGACGGGGCAAACGAGTTGCCTTCTCAATTAAGTCACGTGCGTTTGCTTTCCATATTTTTGGATAAGGAGCTGGAATGCACAAAGCAACTATGATGCTTCCAGGAGAGCACTGAATAGCTGGGCTACTGTTAGCCTTCCTGTCACACCTCAGAACAGTTCGCCTTGTTGTTGACACCAAGCCACACACAGAAGATAGTCTTTTGTAATTCTATTGAGTGAAACCAAATATATATATCAAAGCAGGCAGAAATAAAGTTCCCAAAGTAGCTGTAAAAAGAGTCAATAAATCCAATAGTCCATAGGCAAAACAAGAGTCAGTAAATCCAATAGTCCATAGGTAAAACAAGAGTCAGTAAATCCAATAGTCCAGGCAAAACAAGAGTCAGTAAATCCAATAGTCCATAGGCAAAACAAGAGTCATTTCCCAAAAGAACAAAGGTCCACAGGTTACAAAGATCCAGGAACAGGAGACTTTCTAAGGCAGGAAGACATAGACATCCACTCTGATGAAGCGAGAATTTGCTTTAACAAAGATATGTCTCTCAACACACAGTTTTAAAAGCAACCCAAAAATGCATTTCTCTTTCCTTCGGAGGCCTCCCGCTTTCCAGATAATCTCAGGCTGCGGCGAGGCTGAGGCATTCCTTTCCACTGCAAACGATCTGCTCTAGATAGCAATGGCGGTTCCTCAAGGCCAACTAAATCATTATCTTGCACCTGAACAGGGGCCTGAGACGAATCCAGCTCATTATTTCCCATGGGAATGTCTCCCTGGTTGTTATCTATGACAGCCTGGTTCAAGAGTTCATCCACAAGCTGTGTTCCTGGCTCTTCTGAACCAGCCTGTATAATTCCCTTCCCCATGCCATCATCCTGAAATTCATTCTGCATCCCATCATCTGGCTCCTGCATCTGAAACCCAGAATCTCCTTCCTCATCTTCAGTCTGGCTCTGCTGCTGCTGAGTCACAACAGTTCCCTAACTTTCCCTTGTGGGAGCTTCCCTTCACACTAGACTGCCATGCCAGGCTTTGGATGGTTGCCTGCAGCAAATATGTAGACTTATTTATTATTATTTATTTACAGCATTTATATTCTGCCCTTCTCACCCCGAAGGGGACTCAGGGAGGATCACATTACACATATAGGCAAACATTCAATGCCTTTTAACATAGAACAAAGACAAGACAAACATAGGTTCCGAGCGGGCCTCGAACTCATGACCTCCTGGTCAGAGTGATTCATTGCAGTGATTCATTGCAGCTGCTCTCCAGCCTGCACCACAGCCCAAGCCCGAGACTTGAGTGAGAACAGAAGCTCCTTCGGCCATCCAGGACTGAAGTGTTTGGGTGCTTGGCCAGCATACCTTGCTTTGGCTCAACTGTCACAGAGTGCTGTGTGTTCAACTCAGAAAGGATGGGAAAGCACATGGGGAACTAGGGACCGATCTCCATCTTCACCATTCCAGGGGCTGCGCCAGCACATGGATGATGCATTAGAAGTGGCTTCCGTGTCACTTTGGAATTGGGAGTTTATAAGTCACTGCAAGGTAGGCATTTTGAAAGCATTTGTGAGTTGTTCCAGGCAAAACACCACTTTGGAGTTCTCAATTTCTCCCAGTCTTGGATTATAATGTGACCCTTGAAGGGGCTCTTTCCACTTTGAGGAGGATAAAGAAGACAAAGAAGAGGAGGAGGTCCAATGTGTTGGTATCATGGTACAACCATATGTGGTGGGAATGTTCAAAAGTTTAAAAAAGGGGAAAAAATAGGGAGAAAAATGAAAAACTATTTAAAACACCGCTCAAAGCTAACTTAGAATTTATATTAATGGGAATGTTAAGGAATAACAAGATTAATATAAAAGAAAAAGAACTGTTCAAAACGATGATTTGGGCAGAACAAACTGTAATATCCAAGGGATGGGGAAAAAAAGGACTATAGAAAAGTAGAATAACTATATTTATGATCAGGTCCAATCTGAAATTATAGCATATGTAATTTGGTGTTACATCCCAGGCCTGGAAACACCTATCACCACTGCACCACACAAGAGTCCAGGAATATAAGCGAACAGTTTGTGGTAAAAAGCATATAAAAATCAGGAGTAAGAAAGGAAGATATATAATACAAAAAGATTTAGCAAAAATTGATAACCAAACAATAATCCAAATGTCTCATAAAGTTCTAGAGGTGGCAAAGTCCAAGAACAGCCAAGAATCACGGATACAGCATAAGCCAACAATTCGGAAGTTATAACTAGTAAAAACTCGACCAGGAGTACATTAACAGGAACATAGAAAACTTCCAGGATATATTAAATCCAAAATCAAAACTTGACTTGAACCAGGAACAAGAGAACCCAGGCTTAGCTTCTCACTCTAACTCAGTGCTGCCTGAACTGACCTTAAGGTAAACTACTTGTTGTTTAATAGACACCCATGAAATCATTCTGTTTCCCGTGAATTTCTTTCACAACTTTCCCACGTAATCTCTCTGAACAGCGTAATCTATTTTCAGCTCTGATTTTTAAATGAAGACTTTTGTTGATCTCCGTAGCTACAGATGAATTCCCATGGGAACTCTCCTTATCTGCTGTTGCAACTTCTGACTCCCCCAAATGCCCTTGAGCCCCTGCATTTTTGAGCTGGTTTTCTCACAGAGAGAACCACCATTTCCCAGACTTGAGGGCCCATCACTTTGTGCCACAGGAAAGCTCACACTCCTCTCTGAATCATCAGGGAACCATTAGCCTTTGCTGACTGATCTACAACATTTGGGAGGATACACAGAAGGACAAAATAGAAGAAATTAAAAATAAATGGAAGACATATATAGAATGGAGAAAGAGGTGAAGCCAATGTAAATATTGTACAGAAATAAAGGAAATTGTGTGCATGGTTAAAGCTGAAGACGTAGGGTAAATATGTAGTCAGAGGGGAAGGGTGATGGGGGTGGGAGTGACGGGTGTTAACAATGAAAATGTTATCGAAGAGAAGGATGTATTTAAAAAGGAAGATGCAGAAAAAAATGTTACCTGAAAATGAAGTGTGCATAAGTATGAGCACCAATGGAAACGAAGTATAAGCAAGATGTAACAACAATAAAAATACTGTGAAAAAAAGAGGAGAAGGAGGAAGAGAAGGCTAAGAGGAGGAGGAAGGCAAGGAGGGAAAAAAAAGCGGAGGAGGAATCGTTCTTGCCTGATCCCATTTTTGAGAGCCAGCGAATTCTGACAGCTCAATAACCCATTATGAAACAGCAACTTGAGCTCCAATGCTGCATATGCATGACAAACACACTTCCATCACAATAAATTAGCAATTCCCAGGCTTAACAACTCCTCCTGGACTAATTGCCAGAGATTATTGTATATTATGAGAGCGCAATGATACTAATGCCTAAATATGCTTCAGTGATTATGGTGCTATCTTCAATAACCAAGCTGTTTAAATGTCAGAGCGGAGAAGGCTCTTTAGCGGGAGATGAAATGTTATTTTCAAAATGGGCCAGAAGAAACTAATCAACCTTTGCGGGAATGTTGCTCTGTAACGATGTGTTGTTATTTTTGGTTACCAGCGGATAAACACACAGGCACACAAAGGGAGCATTGGTTACACCCCTTGTAGGCATTTAATGTTGTGAATCTGAGCATGGAGACAACCTGCATACGATATCCCGCATGAAAGCCAGCCTTTTGAGAACAACAATCAGGATGTGGCTGGTGCTGTTCACACCTCAACCCTGGTTGCATGTGAACAGAGAAAGGGCTTGTGACATTTTTAACCTCACAAGGATCTACACAAGTGAAAGGAACCAAATTGTATCCCAGAGCGTGGAAACTGTTTTGGGTGACCAGCATCCTTCCCAACGTTGTTGGTTGGAAGCTTTCCAGAGACAATGATGTTTCAATACCCTGTCTAAATATCAGTACACATCCTTTCCCCGCACGTCAGCACCATACTGGATGTGACCTCAATATAAAGGCCCTTTTTTGATGGACAAGATGATCCATCACATTGTAAATATGAGTCAAGATCCTGGATTTGGAGAAAGATCATAATGTTTTGCACAGCTGGAACCTTCACATCTCCATCTACTAGCTGGTGGAGCCTATAGCTTGGTCCTCCACCCATTGGCCCTTTTTTGATGGACAAGATGATTCTCCACATTGTAAATATGAGTCAAGATCCTGGATTTGGAGAAAGATCATAATGTTCTGCACAGATGGAACCTTCACATCTCCATCTACTAGCTGGTGGAGCCTACAGCTTGGTCCTCCACCCATAGGCTCTTTTATGATGGACAAGATGATCCTCCACATTATAAATATGAGTCGAGATCCTGGATTTGGGGAAGAATCATAATGTTCTGTACAACTGGAACCTTCACATGTCCATCTACTAGCTGGTGGAGCATACACCTTCACCCGTTGGCCCTTTTTTGATGGATAAGATGATCCTTCACATTGTAAATACGAGTCAAGATCCTGGATTTGGTGGAGGATCATAACATTCTGTACAGATGGAACCTTCACATCTCCATCTACTAGCTGGTGGAGCCTACAGCTTGGTCCTCCACCTGTTGGCCCTTTTTTGATGGACAAGATGATCCTTCTCATTGTAAATACAAGTCAAGATCCTGGATTTGGTGGAGGATCGTAACATTCTGCACAGATGGAACCTTCACATCTCCATCTGCTAGCTGGTGGAGACAAGGAGCACCAAAGAACCATATCTCCGAAGCTGGATTCTCCGTGAGATATCTTCCAGGGTTATGGAGGAAGACATCTCATACACAAACTCATATTCCAGCTACACAAGACAGCTTGGATATGTGATGTCTTTTGGATTGCAAGCCCCAGACTCTTTGGTACATCAGGCTGTGCCATCTGGAGGAATCTGGGACTCGCAGTCCAAAAAATCCACTTTGCAAACATTGTCAAACTCATTAACACTTTGTCAAACCCGTTAACAAAGAGGAGGCCAATGTCAGGACTTACCACATATCCTGGTCCACAGGTGCATTTCCCCGTAATGCTGTCACAATCTGCCCCGTTCTGGCAGGAGCAGGCCTGCTGGCAGCTTTCGCCATAATATCCCAAAGGACAAGTGTCATTGCAGTAGAGCCCGGCCCAGCCGGCTTTGCAATTGCATTCTCCAGAAAGAGGATGGCAGCTGGGAAGAGAAACCAGGGACAGGTAATTATTACAAGAGAAGCTTTCCCAGTGGGAAGGCAAGGTAAGGATGCTTTGGGATTATTTGTTAAATTACTAAACAAACAATACAACGAAGAATTTGTAGGAAGAACAGTCAGGCCCAACGCACACCAAACCCTGCCTCATACATCTGCCTTCCAAATCCAAACCCTTTAGAGATAGTGGTTGAGCTTGACTCATTTTATCAAAGCCTCACATACATTTCTGGTATTTGCACCAAGAACTGCAAGCACATTTTGATGGGAGAAATTCTGTTCCTGATTTGTAAGTGTTATTTCCTGTTTCATTGTGCTCTCCTTACTTTAAATGTTGTTGTTCTACTCCAGAAACTCTATTTTTGTGTCTGCCACAAACTGTGTGGAATCAGTTGAGAAGCGATGAGATATTCATTGAAAAACTAGAGCAAAAACGTGCTATAGCAGGATGTCTCACAAAAACAAGGTTTTTGCAGTTTAATCAACATTTCCCATGTTTTTATGATAGAAAAAATTAGGAAATGACATTGATAACCCAGGAACAAAAATCATGTTGCATAGTGTAGTAGTAGTAGTAGTAGTAGTAGTAGTAGTAATAAATGTACAGTAGAGTCTCACTAATCCAAGCCTCGCTTATCCAAGCCTCTGGATAATCCAAGCCATTTTTGTAGTCAATGTTTTCAATATATCGTGATATTTTGGTGCTAAATTTGTAAATACAGTAATTACAACATAACATTACTGCGTATTGAACTACTTTTTCTGTCAAATTTGTTGTATAACATGATGTTTTGGTGCTTAATTTGTAAAATCATAACCTAATTTGATGTTTAATATGCTTTTCCTTAATCCCTCCTTATTATCCAAGATATTAGCTTATCCAAGGTTCTGCCAGCCCGTTTAGCTTGCATAAGTGAGACTCTACTGTATTACCCACTTCTCTCTGTAACTTGAGGTGGGTTACAACATTATTAAAACACTATTAAATGATATACAACAAGATAAACAAAATTAATTAATTTAAGTTAAAATCCACAGATGAAATGCTGATATTTTTTTATCGTGTCAAAGGAGACTTGAGAACATACTGCAAATCGCTCCTGGTGTAAGAGAAGTCGCTGTCTACAGAGACATTGCCCAGCGGACGCCCAGATGTGATAGCTGGGAGGCTTCGCTCATGTCCCCATAAGCTAGAGCTGACAGATGGGAGCTCACCCCATCTTGCAGATTCAAACTGGCAACTCTCACTGCTGCCATATGACTTATGCACTTTATTCATGAGCCTGTCCTTCAAATTATTGTTGCACTAGTCCTCCCACACATGCTGATAAAGTGAAATTGTTATTGGTTGTTAGTTTGATGCCTTCTTATATATTGTTATAATGTTGTTGTTTTGTTTTATATTGTTGATATGCATTTTAATGTATATTATATTTACAGTATTTATATTCTGCCCTTCTCACCCCAAAGGGTACTCACATTATATACATATAGGGCAAACATTCAATGCCCATATACACATAGAACCGAGACAGAGACAGACACAGAGGGAGTTTAACCTTCTCCTGAGGGGATGTTTGATTCTGGCCACAGGGGGGAGCAGCTGCTTCATCATCCATTGTGATGGCACTTCCTCATTCCAACGTAGTAAATTGGTTAAATTTGCCTCCCCACTTTATAAGTGGTACCTTATTTCCTACTTGATAGATGCAACTATCGTTCGGGTTGCTAGGTCACCAATGAGCAGGGGCTGGCCTCGAACTCGTGACCTCATGGTCAGAGTGATTTATTGCAGCAGGCTGCTCACCAGCCTGCACCACAGCCTGGTATTACATTATAAACTGTGTTGTTCGGTCTTGGCCCATGTAAGCCGGAGATGGAGGCGGGGTACAAAAGTAAAGTTATTATTATTATTATTACTATTACCACCCAACCTTCAGGTCAGAAGTTCAGCCGGCACAAGGGTTTAACTCATTGCACCACCAGCAGGCGTTGGTGGTATAGTGGTTAGCATAGCTGCCTTCCAAGCAGTTGACCCAGGTTCGATTCCCGGTCAACGCAATGCAAAATGCAGATTAACATTCACAACTTAAAACTGACTGGGTAGGTCAATCTGGTAGTTTTGGTCTTGCTACTGATTAATTGAGGCCCCAACTACAATAAATTATTTGAAGTGTAGCATTTGTTAATCATGTTCATAATGTACCTACTTATCTCCTCCTGTCAGCACATCTCCCGGGATCAAAGTCCACTTCATCTAAGTGACTCTCTGTTTTACGGTCCAAAAATATCCCTTCCTTCTAATGTACTATTGGAAATACAATGTAATTGTATTTCCAATTACAGTTCTGAAGATGTCGTCACATGATTTCCTCCTGATTTTTGATAACGCTGGCTTTCATTTGCAATAACAATATATATTTTTTAAGGAATGCATGTCCTGGAATTTCAGAGCTACCTTGCCAAAGCCAAGGATACTGGCAAAATTAACATGGCAATCAAATTCCTTGCTTGGAAACGCCAGCGTTCGCATGAAACCAGACTGCCTCGTCTCAGCAAAACCTGGCATCGGATGGGGAAGATCCTTCATCTCAAAATTTATAGCCGTTTTTACATATATGCTGGCAGAAAATAATTGTGTCCCTTTTGAAAGTGATGGATGACGGGGAAAAGAGATGTAAATAAAAGAGAAAGGAAAAGAAGCATATTTTTTGCAAATACCGTTGCATATAAATGGCTCTGTTTTAGCTCATCTTGTTGAAAAAGACGTATCGTTTTGCATATTATCTTCTTCCAAAAATCTGGTAGTGCGGGGAATAAAGAAAAGAAAGAACACTCTGTGAATGATGGGAGAGATAAAAGCCTGGGTCTCTCTCAGGCTATAGTTATAGCCCTTTTTTTCCACTTTAACTGCCATGGCTCCATACCGTGTAATGCTGGGATTGGTGTTTTTTGTAAGGTGCAGAAAACCATCCTTCCATACAACCATAGAATCATAGGGTTGGAAGAGACCTCATGGGCCATCCTGTCCAACCCCTTTCTGCCAAGAAGCAGGAAAACTGAATCCAGCTTCTGCTTAACAGCCTCCAAAGAAGGAGCCTCCACCACACTCCAGGGCAGAGAGTTCCACCGCTGAACAACTCTCACAGTGAGGAAGTTCTTCCTAATGTTCAGGTGGAATCTCCTTTCCTGTAGTTTGAAGCCATTGTTCCGTGTCCGAGTCTCCAGGGAAGCAGAAAACAAGCCTCCCTCCTTCCTCCCTCTGACTTTCCCTCACATCTTTATACATGGCTATCATGTCTCCTCTCAGCCTTCTCTTCTGCAGGCTAAACATGCCCAGCTATTTAAGCCGCTCCTCATAGGGCTTGTTCTCTAGACCTTTGATCATTTTAGTCACCCTTCTCTGGACACATTCCAGCTTGTCAACATCTCCCTTCAATTGCAGTGCCCAGAATTGGACACAATGTGATTTCGACACAGTGTGATTCCAGGTGTAGTCTGACCAAGGCAGAATAGAAGGGGAGCATGACTTCCCTGGATCTTGACACTATACTCCTATTGATGCAGGCCAAAATCCCATTGGCTTTTTAAGCTGCCGCATGACGTTGTTGGCTCATGTTCATCTTCCTCCCCACAAGGACTCCAATATTTTTTTCACATGTACTGCTATCGAGCCAGGAATCCCCCATTCTGTATCTTTGTGTGATGGGTCATATCCAAATCCACATTTCTGATTCCCCAAACCTGCTCTCTATTCAATATAAAGTCAACTTAAGTATAATATTCAACACTTGTGGCTTTCGTTTCCTTTCTTTGCCTTTTCTTTTCCTTTCTACACAATTTGTTTTGCTGCCAACGGAAGAGAGAAGCACCCAATGTTGTGACTAAAAACTACCCAAGTTTTGTCGCTGTCATTTGCTTCTTGGGAGGATTCGAGTAACTAATTAAAACAATTCATCAGTTTAATAAAAACATGTGTGCCACGTTTCCGCTTGATAAAGTACTCCTGGAAATTACACACTGTTTGGTTCACACCTCTGAACATTTAGATGAAAAGTCATAAAATGCTGCTGCTCCTCCCCACATTAATCTTCATAAAATGGGAAGAGAAAGCTACACCCCGAAGGAGAAGAGTCGTGTCTGGTTTTGTAGCTGTTGCAGTGTGTACCCGTTTACCTTGCCAGCCAACTTTGCATAGGAGTGAAGAGAACTAGGGGCAACAAAAACAATATGGAACTAGGGGTATCAGTGTTTTAACACACTTCGCCACCGGAGCTCCTTACATACAACATACAACAACCCAAAGAAGGGGATTGTTGGGAGCTGAATCAACTCTGTGAGGTAGGCAAAGTTGAGAGGCAGTAACTCCAAAGTTTACCTAGTAGGTTTCCTATTATTGTTGTTGTCATTATTATTTCATCTGTTCATGGGCATCTGTTAGGGGTGGTATGATTGTGCTTTCCCTGCCTAGCAGCAATTCCCCCCTTGAGCAATTACTTAACAAAAAGTAACGAAGAATTTGTTACTTTGTTATAGTTATGTACGAAATGGACCCCTTACGATACTTTAGCAATACAGTAGAGTCTCACTTATCCAACATAAACGGGCTGGCAGAACGTTGGATAAGCGAATATGTTGGATAATAAGAAGAGATTAGGGAGAAGACTGTTAAACATCAAATTAATTTATGATTTTACAAATTAAGCACTAAAACATCATGTTATACAACAAATTTGGCAAAAAAGTAGTTCAATATGCAGTAATGCTATGTAGTAATTACTGTATTTACGAAATTAGCACCAAAATATCACGATGTATTGAAAACATTGATTACAAAAATACGTTGGATAATCCAGAACGTTGGATAAGTGAATGTTGGATAAGTGAGACTTAGAAATTATTTGCCAGCGCTCCTTAATTTTGGAATGAGTCCTGAAACATTTTTTTCATTGATCGCACAGGCCTAGTAGTGATGAAGAGAGAAGAGAGAGGGCCTTGAAGTGGAAATTTACCAGCTGAAAGCAGAGAGCTCAGAGAAGATGGAAATCAGGCTGCTGAGTAACAAGAAGGTGAAAAGAAGGAAGGAGGTGAAGGAGGAAGGAATCTGAGGAAAAGCAGACACTGATAACAGAGGCGCCAAGAGAAGAAAACAAAGGAAGAGATGAGGCACGAAGTGGAGAAACCACCTGTGCACATGCTCAAAGAATGCTCCAAGTTTTGACTATAAAGCTAAAGTGCATCCCAGTTTTGGCGTGGCACTTTCCCCCATGTTCACCCAGCAGGGTGACTTGGTCAAATAAACCTGTTGAATTATCTCCTTAGTCTCAGTGTCTGACTGGATAAAAAAGATCCTGGAGGTCTTGGAGCCATAAAGAAAAGAGGGACATGGCAGCGAGTCCCAACAGGAGAGCTACATAAAGTCTTTCAAAAGTAATATATGTCCTTTATGCACATGTGGTGGGGATGTAAGAAAACAAAAAGCTATTGGCAGGAAATCCACAAAGAATTGGAGAAAATACTAGGAAAAAATTGAAATAAAACCAGAGTATTTTTTATTAGGAATTACTGATTTTCAGATGGACTCTAATACTGAAAAACTCTGTATGTACATGCCAACGGCAGCTAGGATATGCCTAGCAAAACTGTGGAAGATGAAAGAAATCCCTTCACTGGAGAACTGGATTTTGAGACTATTAGAAATTAGAAACATGGACTTATTATCACATACAATATCACAGAATATTTCGATAAGGCAAAAGACTGATTGGAGTAATCTAAATGTATACTTAACAAAAGAAAAAATTGAACTCTTGTGAAATATGTTTTAAAAATAACATTGGGCTCAAAGTTGTAAATGGGCATTTGCTGGAAAAATGTTCTGAAGAGAAAGAAACACGCCTTGCTATGCAGAAGATCTGGAAGGACTGCATATAAATGTGTGTTTATGGGGTTTTTTCTTCTTCTTTTCTATGTTTTCCCTTTTCTTTTTTCTTCTGTTCACTTCTGATTTCTTTTCTTTTTTTTCTTTTTCTCTTTTACTAACTACTTCTATATCTATATATATAAAAGGGTAATGAAATTTCGGCCTAGGACAAAACAACAAAACTACGCATCCCAGAAACACTAAACTTACCAGCACAATCCCTCATCCATGCCTCTACGTTCATACAATGAAAAGAAAAGAAAAATAAAGTCCTAATTAGAGGGAGAGGAATAATTGTTTTTATCCAATTGCTGCCAGTTAGAAAGCTTAACTACCACCAATTCCTCAATACTTTATTTCCCATACCATCATACTTCGCCACAGCAACGCGTGGCCGGGCACAGCTAGTCTTTTATATATCTATATATATAAAAGAGTGATGGCATCAGGGCAGCGGACAAAACAACAAAACTACAGGCCCCCCAACCTCGAAATTTGACAACACAACCCATCATCCACGGCTCTAGGTTGATACAACAAAAAGAAAAGAAAAATAAAGTCCTAATTAGAGGGAGAGGAATAATTGTTTTTATCCAATTGCTGCCAGTTAGAAGGCTAAGCTCTGCTCACTTGGTCTCCTAGCAACCGACTCAGCCCAGGGGACAGGTAGAGTTAGGCTTCACTTAGGCCTCTTCCACATATTATCTAATTTGCACTGGATTATATGGCAGTAGACTCAAGGCCCTTCCACACAGCTATATAACCCATTTAGAATCTTATATTGTCTGCTTTGAACTGGATTATCTTGACTCCACACTGCCATATAATGCAGTCATGCCGGCCACATGACCTTGGAGGAGTCTACGGACAACGCCGGCTCTTCAGCTTAGAAATGGAGGTGAGCACCAACCCCAGAGTCAGACATGACTGGACTTAATGTCAGGGAAAACGTTTACCCTTTACCTTAAGTACCACCAATTCCTCAATACTTTATTTCCCATACCACCATACTTCGCCACAGCAACGCGTGGCCGGGCACAGCTAGTGTATGTGTATGTATGTGTGTGTACATATATATTCTGTATCTATTCAAATGTTCATCTAATTTTAATGTACATCTAAAATCACAAATAATTTTTTTTAAAGTAATATATGTCCTGAATTGGCCTGTTACATACAAGTCAATTGAAAAACACTGCAGGTGGAAAAACATTATAGTGCAAGGTGGAATCATTTATCATGCACACACACACATATACACATATATATGATAAAAGGCCTCTCCTTCTTATTCTTTATGAATAGCAAAAGATTCAGCCTGCAAAATAAAGGCTATGTGAGTGTAAACTTCAAGGAAAATGGAATGAAACTCAGCAACATGCAGCCAATGAGAGCTGGAAGGGTCCTTGTAGACGATCCCACATTTAAAGTCTATTCAACCTCTCTGCCTCCAGGAATATTCCCTCTTATCTCCTGTCTCCTTAATCCATTTCTCACTCTCCTTTGTGCAAACTCACTTCGCAAGAGCAGTTCTGCTTCTAACTTGGTGAGCGCCGTTTACTCAGTTCTTTGCATCATATACACAGATTGGGTGAGGACAGGGAGCCAAAAAGGGAAGGAAACGAATTGCAAGGAAGTCCCTTCTAGTTAGAATCATACGATCCTAGAGCTGGAAGAGACCGCACGGGCCATCTAGTGCAACCTCCTTCTGCCAAACAAGAAAAACACAATCAACGCACCCTGACAGATGGCCATCCAGTCTGTGTTTAAAGGCCTCCAAGGAAGGAGCATTTACCAGACTCTGAAGCAGAGAGTTCCGCTATTGAACAGCTCTTCTTATGGTCAAGAAGTTTTTCTTAATATTCAAGTGGAATCCCCTCTGTCATTTGGATCCATGTCTCCGCTGACTTTTCACAAGCTACAAGCGGAGATCGCCACACGTGGCCTCTAATAACCTTAGGGTGTATCTATGCCACAGAACTAATGCAGTTTGGCACCCATTTAACTGCCGTTGCTCAATGCTATGGAATCCCAGGAGTTGTAGTTTGTTGAGGCACCAGTACTCTTTGGCAGAAAAGGACGAAAACCTTGTAAAACCGCAACTCCACGAATCCCTACCAATGAGCCCTGCTAGTTTATTTATTTATTTACAGCATTTATATTCCGCCCTTCTCACCCCGAAGGGGACTCCGGGCGGATCACATTACACATATAGGCAAACATTCAATGCCTTTTAACATAGAACAAAGACAAGACAAACATACGCTCTGAGCGGGCCTCGAACTCATGACCTCCTGGTCAGAGTGATTCACTGCAGTGATTCATTGCAGCTGCTCTCCAGCCTGCGCCACAGCCCGAGCCCAAGTTCAAGCAATATCGAACAGTGTTAATCTCTCACTAACAAAAGGCCCTTAGTTTTCAATTTACATAGTCATAAAAACAATGAAACAAATCTATATGCATTGTACATATACATAAACCAATACAATACTACCTAACATGTATACAATATTCATATTTGGTTATATCCTCCACTCCTAGCACCCTTCTCATGGTGGTGATTTCCCATCTCTTGAGTTGGAGAAATTCATATATACCGTAATTCCGTTCTCCTATTATTGTTTTTCTATTCTTTCTTCTAGCCTGACAGTTATTGTTTATAACTTCCTTACACTGATTCTAACAGTTTAAATTATGAAGCCTTCTATAAAAATGTTGTTTATAAAATCTTTGAAAATTCCCCAAACATCTGTGGATAAGTGAAATGTTCTGAAATTTGGTGGGATAACAGTGGTAAATGTTTTCTACCATTGTAGCAAGTTTCACTCAAATAGCTTTAAAAATGAGGGAGAAAGGAGCCCCTGAAATTTCCTAATTATAGTAATTATGCATAATTACTATAACCAAGGCCCCCGGTGGTGTAGTGAGTTAAACCACTGAGTTGCTGAACTTGCTGTTTGAAAGATTGGTTGTTTCAAATCTGGGGAGGGGTGAGTTCCCACTGTTAGCCCCAGCTTCTGCCAACCTAGTAGTTTGAAAACATGGAAATGTAAGTAGAGCAATAGTAGAGCTCTGGCGGGAAGATAACGGCACTCTATGCAGTCATGCCAGCCATATGACCTTGGAGGTGTCTACGGACAACGCCGGCTCTTTGGCTTAGAAATGGAGATGAGCACCAACCCGCAGAGTCGGCCACAACTGGACTTAACGTCAGGGAAAACCTTTACCTTTACTATACTTTAGAAACACTTTAGAAACAAAATGCCAGCACCCCTCGGTTTTGTAATGACTTCTGAACCATTTTTAATGGATTGCACATCCCTACTAATTATCACCAGGGTATCTTTGGAAGAAGCCAGTTGTCTCTTGGGTGAGTTGCCCCTTGTTTCAAGACTCTGATAGTTGCCTGAAGAGTTCTGGAGACTTTCTTGGAAAGTCAAAAGCGGAAACACCCGAGAGACGAGCAAAAAAAGAACCTCAATGGATCTACGCCTCTCGCTATCTGTTTTGTTCCTCGGTGACCGAGATAATGCTGAGCGGAATGACAGATGTTATCAACTGAGAGACTAGACTCATTTATGAAGAGGAGGAGATACCATCAGGAGACAAGAAGGCTTCAAGGCAAGGCAGCAGAATACAGACAGACAGGTAGGGAGGAAAAAAATCTATCAGTGTTGAATAACATCCTGCCTGGATCACACAAACATGCTGCAAGAATCCTACCAAGAGAAAGGTATTTAATACCATTGAAATCGGAGTCGCTGGTAGTAATGGGAGTTGCCATCCAAAAATAAAAATAAAACACCAAGCTCTGTTTCCAACATATTGCAAATGCAAGAATCGAATGCTACAGCTCCCAAGCTTAAATCATCTCCATCTCCAAGATTATCTACAATACATACATTGAAATACAGCTACAGTAGAGTCTCACTTATCCAACACTCGCTTATCCAACATTCTGGATTATCCAACGCATTTTTGTAGTCAATGTTTTCAATATATCGTGATATTTTGGTGCTAAATTCATAAATATAGTAAGTACTACATAGCATTACTGCGTATTGAACTACTTTTTCTGCCAAATTTGTTGTCTAACATGATGTTTTGGTGCTTCATTTGTAAAATCATAACCTAATTTGATGTTTAATAGGCTTTTCCTTAATGCCTCCTTATTATCCAACATATTCACTTATCCAACATTCTGCCGGTCCGTTTCTGTTGGATAAGTGAGACTCTACTGTATTTCAACTGTATTTCTACTGTATTCTCAAATCCAAGATACTTCTGACCCCAAATATTTCAGGCAACAGCAGGAGAGTCCGGTTCTCACACTCCTTATTTTAAATTTTAGGAATGACTTATTGGCCCATTTGCAGAGGCATAAATTATTTTCACCTTATGGAGAAAGTCAATCCCTCCATCGACCTGCACATTTGTCCATGAGAGGAAGGCGGTTGAAATTAGGAACATGGGGCACCCTTAACCCGCCATTCTCTAAAATATTCAGTAGCGTATAGCTCTACATCTTCCTGTTTGCCTCTCAGGTGGAAGATGTCAAATTTGAAATGTAATGAGTGGAAAGCCAGAGAAAGGTCCGAGGAATGAGGAGTGTCTTGGTTTATGCTGGGACAAGCGAGCTTGAGACTACTGAGTGTTGTAGAAATTGAAAGAAGACTCAGAAAGGAAGGAAAAAGGGAGGAGGGTTGCTTCCATGCAGAGGCGGTTCAACCACCAGGCCAACTAGGCAGTTGCCTGTGGCGCCATCTTGTTGGGGGCGCCATCGAGGCAACTCCTGTCTCCTGCGGCCTGCCTCCGCTGCCGCGCCTCCCTCCATGGGACTTTGCAGAGCATTTGGGACTTTGCAGAGCACAGAAGCTGCCAAACGCCTTCCTGGCGAGGCCTTCCTGGCGAGGCCTCGCCAGGAAGGCCTCGCCAGGAAGGTGTTCAGGGCTCCCGGTGCCCGCGCTGGGCTTGCCTTTGGGGCCTTCAGAGATTGTGAGGTAAGTGGGATTTATATATCTGTAGAAGGTCCAGGGTGGGAGAAAGAACTCTAATTAATCACCTTGATTAGCATTTAATGGCCCTGTGGCTTCAAGGCCTGGCTTCTTCTTGCCTGGGAGAATCTTTTTTTGGGAGGTGTTAGCTGTCCCTGATTGTTTACTGTCTGGATTTCTCCTGTTTTCAGAGTGTTGTTCTTTATTTATTGTCCTGATTTTAGAGGGGTTTTTTTTTTAATATCGGGGGCTATCTGGGTTATCTAAGTCCACACTGCCCTATATCCCTGTTCAATGTTTGGTGCTAAATTCGCAAATACAGTACAGTCTCACTTATCCAAGCCTCGCTTATCCAAGCTTCTGGATTATCCAAGCCATTTTTGTAGTCAATGTTTTCAATATATCTTGATATTTTGGTGCTAAATTTGTAAATACAGTAATTACAACATAACATTACTGCGTATTGAACTACTTTTTCTGTCAAATTTGTTGTACAACATGATGTTTTGGTGCTTAATTTGTAAAGTCATAACCTAATTTGATGTTTAATAGGCTTTTCCTTAATCCCTCCTTATTATCCAACATTTTCGCTTATCCAATGCTTTTATTTTTCAGTGATTGGTTTGGGGGAGGGGGCACCAAAATTCTGTTCGCCTACACTTGAAAAATCCCTAGGGTCAGCTCTGCTTCCATGTCAGGAATGTAGCACAGCTCACTGAAAGAGAAGGAAATGCCCAGAGAAGGAAAGAGGCAGGGAGGCTGAGGGTGGAAGAGGCAAGGGAGGAAGCAAGGAAGGAGAAGAGTGGAAGGGAAGGAAGAAAAGAAGGAAGGAAAGATGGAAGGAGGAAAGGAAGGGGGAAAGGAAGGAAAGAAGGAAAGAGCAAGGGGGGAGAGAGGAAAGGAGGTAAAAAAGAAAAGAAGGAAAGTAAAAAGGTAGGAGGGGGAAAGAAGAAAGTAAAGAAAGAGGGAAGGAAGAAGGAAGGAAGGAAGGAAGGAAGGAAGGAAGGAAGGAAGGAAGGAAGGAAGGAGAGAGGAAGGGAGGAAGGTAAGGAAGGAAGGAAAGAAAAAACGAAGGAAAGATGGAGAAAAAGAAGGAGGGAGGGAGGGAAGGAAGGAAGGAAGGAAGGAAGGAAGGAAAAAAAGGGGGAAGAGAGAGGAAGAGGGGAGGGAGGGAAGGAAGAAAGAAAAGAAAAAGGGAAGGAAAGATGGATGGATGGATGGATGGATGGATGGATGGATGGATGGAAAAAAGGAGATAGGGAAGGAAGAAGGGAAAGTAGAGAAGAAAGGAAGGAAGGAAGGAAGGAAGGAAGGAAGGAAGGAAGGAAGGAAGGAAGGAAGGAGGGAAGGGGAGAGAGAGGAAGGGAGGAAGGTAAGGAAGGAAGGAAAAGAAAAAATGAAGGAAGGAAAGATGGATAGAAAGAAGGAGGGAGGGAGGGAGGGAGGGAGGGAAGGAAGGAAGGAAGGAAGGAAGGAAGGAAGGAAGGAAGGAAGGAAGGAAGGAAGGAAGGCAGGAAGGGCTCTAACCGTGGCTAGCAGGTATTCCCAACAAACGACCTTATTAGTATGGTCTTCATGGGAAATAGTTTTCCAATCCTGCTTGAAATCTTTTCCATTCATTGCCCTCCCAAAGCTCCGGATGGAGGCCTCATCATCTGAATGTGCATCTCATTTGTTCATCCCAACTGCATGCCTTCCTTTGGGCACATCCAACAAAGCTTCCACCAGGTTCAGATCCCTAGGAGAGGCCGCCTCGCTGGGCTTTGCTCAGAGAAAGCCACTCCAAGATCACCTCTTCCCGTGCTTTGCCTAAAGCAACATATGTACCTTGCTCCCATAGCTAATAGCAGGAGCCCCCGATGGCGCAGTGGGTTAAACCTTTGTGCTGGCAGGACTGATGGCTTGAAGATTGGGTTGCTGACCTGAAGTTTGCCGGTTGGAATCCAACCCCGGGAAAGAGCAGATGAGCTCCCTCTATCAGCTCCAGCTCCATGCGGGGACATGAGAGAAGCTTCCCACAAGGAAGATAAAAACATCTGGGCGTTCCCTGGGCAACGTCCTTGCAGACGGCCAATTCTCTCACACCAGAAGCGACTTGCAGTTTCTCAAGTCGCTCCTGGCATGAAAAAAGCTAATAGCAAAACATGATGTGCATACCTGGCAGTGTTTGGAGTGTGGCAAGGGCACCGTTTGTTGCATTTGAGCCCGTAGTATCCCTCTGGACACATCCGCTCCTGGCAATGGATTCCGGTGAAGCCTGGGTCGCACAGGCAGGCCCCGTTGACGTGGTAGCACTTGGCCCTGTTCTCACAGTCACACTTCTGCAGGCACTGGAAACCAAATGTTCCCACAGGACACTCCTCTTGACACCTGCAAAGAAGCATTGGAAGCCATTAGGAACATCAAGTTACGAGGAGTGTGTAAGAGACCACCAAGTTATGCGCATAAGAGGAGGTTTGTAGCACAGCAGTACAGTAAATATGTTGCATGCAAATATCCAGAATTCAGCCTCTGCCATCTCCAAGAACTTGCATTCTGACACCTCAGAGAACTGTTTGCAGTCAGTGCCAACCATGCTGACCTTGTTGGATGCAAGGACTGGCTTGCTCTAATGTTCCTGGCCCTCTCCACATGCTCAGAGAAAGAGCCCAGCTGCTACAGGCCAAAAACCCATCTAGTCTAGGCTTGTTTCCACACCATCGTTCCTTCAATGACCAACAAAATGGCCCATATTCATGATGACAACTCCCGCTAACTTGCGGAGTGATTTTGTTGCTCTTACAATGTTCGCCGCGTCAGTTTCCAATGGTGCATAAGATTGCCCCATAATCGTAGCAATCCAGTATGTGAGAATTTTCACGCGCGTTTTCATGCACAATACATCTTTTAAATGACAGATTTTTGGAGAAAAAAAGCCGCCGCCAGCAGCCTGGAATGGGAAACCTGGGGCCCTCCGTGTTGCAACAGTTTGTTTGCAAGTCCCACTTGTGTTGCCATTGCAACCATGGTTTTGATAACGGAGTCCTCGCTCTCACATTAGCCGGGCAAAATCATCATGATTCCCTTAGCCAGAAAAACCACTTGACGGATTCCGTGAAGCATTTGTGCTTAAACCTCCTCTGATTTCTGAAAGAGGCCGAGTGTCCTGCAAGAAGCTCATGCCTTTGTCAGAATGATCTGCCACGAAAGACCCCTCTGCCATCTTGCAAATAAACATCTTATCGGGAGGGCAGCAGGGACCGGGAATTGCCCAATCAGCATTGCTTTAATCCTGCCGTTGATTAAGATGTTTACTGCAACTGACCGAGGAGAGTGTTCGGCGCCTTTTTGCGTGTGTCATTTTGCAGACGACGCAGGAGAGAGTTAAAATATGATGATGAGGAGAAAGGATTGAAACAGGCATCGCTGGCACTAAGAACCGAGGGGCGGAGGGGTGGGGGGAAAACCGTAATGAAATTGTCTGATGTGAAATGGAAAGTGCTTGTGCCGTTGCTGGCTCAATTTATTTTATTTTTCCAGGAAAAAAAAAAGAACTGTAATAAACATCAGCGTTGACCATTGCTCTATATACAGTATGTACATCAGACTCTATTGGGAAATGATTCCAAAACATTTTCAATTATAGGGTTGTTGTATGTTTTCCAGGCTGTATGACCATGTTCCAGAAGTATTCTCTCCTGACGTTTTGCCCACATTTATTTATTTCAAATATTTCTATCCCGCCCTTCTCACCCGGAGGGACTCAGGGCGGCG
Source organism: Anolis carolinensis (assembly GCF_035594765.1). Classification (NCBI taxonomy): domain Eukaryota; kingdom Metazoa; phylum Chordata; class Lepidosauria; order Squamata; family Anolidae; genus Anolis; species Anolis carolinensis. The sequence continues at coordinate 7,242,998 of NW_026943822.1, read as the reverse complement.
TACAATTGGCAACAATTCGATGCCGATACATCATTAAAAACAACAACATATAAAAAATACAACCAATTAAATACAGTATAAAATATAAAACATAAAACGTGTTTAAAATCCGTTCGTCCAATATCCTCCAACTTTATCCATATAACAATCTGGGTCGTCTTTATCATTTATTCATTAAAAGCCTGGGCACAAAGCCATGTTTTTAAGGCTTTTCTAAAACTCAAAAGGGTTGGGGCTTGCCGTATATCTCTGGGGAGGGTGTTCCACAGCCGGGGAGCCACCACCAAGTAGGCCCTGTCCCTCGTTCCCACCAGCCGCGCCTGTGAGGCAGGCGGGACTGAGAGCAGGGCCTCTCCAGATGACCTCAGGGATCTTCCTGGCTCATATGAGGAGATACGTTCGGACAAGTAGATTGGGCCAGAACCGTTTAGGGCTTTATAGGTCAAAACCAGCACTTTGAATTGGGCTCGGTAGCATATCGGCAGCCAGTGGAGCTGGCTTAACAAGGAGGTGGTACGCTCCCTGTAAGCCGCCCCAGTTATTAGTCTGGCTGCCGCCCGTTGTACTAGTTGGAGCTTCCGGGCCGTCTTCAGAGGCAACCCCACGTAGAGAGCGTTGCAGTAGTCCAAGTGTTGCCACATCTATGGCAGGCATCCTCAGAGGTTGTGAGGTATGGAGAAACTAAGCAAGGAAGGTTTATATATATCTGTGGAAAGTCCAGGGTGTGAGAAGAACTCTTTGTCAGTTGGAAAGCCAGTGTGAATGTTGCAGTTAATCACCTTAATTAGCATTGGAAAGGTTCATCTCCTGGCTATTTCTGCCTGCGGGCATCCTTTGTTCAGAGTCATTAGCTGCCCTTGGAACTCTTCTGTTTTCAGAGTGTTGCTTCTTATTTACTGTTCTGATTTTTGAGTTTTTTTTAATACTGGTAGCCAGATTTTGTTCATTTTCATGGCTTCCTCCTTTCCGGTGAAGTTGTCCACATGCTTGTGGATTTCAATGGCTTCTCTGTGTAGTCTGACATGATAGTTGTTGGAATGGTCCAGCATTTCTGTGTTCTCAAATAATATACTGTGTCCAGGTTGGTTCATCAAGTGCCCTGCTATGGCTGATTTCTAATTAAGGTGATTAACTGCAACATTCACACTGGCTTTCCAACTGACAAAGAGTTCTTCTCACACCCTGGACTTTCCACAGATATATATAAACCTTCCTTGCTTAGTTTTTTCATACCTCACAACCTCTAAGGGTGCCTACCATAAATGTGGGCAAAACGTCAGGAGAGAATACTTCTGGAACATGGCCAGACAGCCCGGAAAACATACAACAACCCTGTGATCCCGGCCATGGAAGCCTTTGACAACACATTTTCAATTATTTCTATTACATACAAATGGCCTTAATGTTAAGAGTCCAGCAGGATTGCTCCCTTGGGCATCTACCAGAAGGCAGGTACAGTAGAACCTCTACAAAAGAATGTCCCAACATAAGTATGTTTTAGCTTACAAATGTCACTCTGCCTAGAGTGACGTTTTAACATACGAACACTGTTTTGACTTACGAACAGTGCAAAAGAGGCCGCTTTGTCCCCTAAACCAATTCTTTTTTTTTTTCTATAAGAACAAAGATGGGACACTTGCTACACTTGGGTTAAGCATGCTTTGGAAAGCCACATCACCTGCTTTTCAGCTACTCCAAAGATCACTGTGCACTACTACAGAGGCGGTTTTGAAGCGCTGCAAGTAATGTCACATCAGTTCTGGTTGTCTTTGAGAACTTGTTTGAGTATCTTTATGTTTCAGGGTGGGGGATCTCGAAATAGCATTGTTAACCATCCCAGAGCTTGAGGGATTGGGTTATGTATGAATTTGTATGTGTGAGGGTGTCGGGGATCCCTAGGTCTGCATTGGATTCCTCCAAGGTCAACATATTTATTTATTTATTTATTTATTTATTACAATATTTATATCCCGCCCTTCTCACCCAACAGGGGACTCAGGGCGGCTTACAATAAAACACACATATAAAACCTGTACAATACACTATAAATCAGTTAAAAATTAACTTACATAAAACATTCATAAAACGTATTATAAAATACAGATAGGAGTGTTCAAGTTTAAAAGACTGGGTCTGTCAATTGAGTTCCAGCGTACATAATAGTAATTAATGCTGCTGATTCTTATTCGAAGGCCTGGCCCCACAACCAAGTTTTAACCTTCCTACGGAAGGATAGGAGGGAGGGAGCCTGCCTGACTTCAATGGGGAGGGCGATCCATAGGTGGGGAGCCACCACTGAAAAAGCCCTGTCTCTTGTCCCCGCCAGCCGCACCTGTGAGGCTGATGGGACCGCGAGAAGGGCCTCATCTGATGATCTTAAGCTTCGGACACGTTCGGACAGATAACTGGGCCGGAACCGTTTAGAGCTTTATAAGCTAAAGCCTATATCTCCCCCTTACCTCTTTCGAGACTTAAGGAAAGCAGTTATGTAGATTTTGTATTATTGTAAATCTCTCCATGTCTATTGTTTGTCATCTTGCTCTATATCTATGATTTTGGATTTCTGTGGTTTTAATACTTGATGTACTGATGTTGTTTTTAACTTTTATGGATTTTTAGGTATGTGTTTATTGTATTCGTATGTTTGTCTGTATAGCATTTAATTGTTGCCAAAGTTGGAAGCCGCTCTGAGTCCCCTTCGGAGTGAGAGAGAGCGAGGTATAAATGTAGTAAAAATAATAATAAGTAGTACAGTAGAGTCTCACTTATCCAACACTCACTTATCCAACGTTCTGGATTATCCAACGCATTTTTGTAGTCAATGTTTTCAATACATCATGATATTTTGGTGCTAAATTCGTAAATACAGTAATTACTACACAGCATTACTGCGTATTGAACTACTTTTTCTGTCAAATTTGTTGTATAACATGATGTTTGGGTGCTTAATTTGTAAAATCCTAACCTATTTTGATGTTTAATAGGCTTTTTCTTAATCTCTCCTTATTATCCAACATATTCACTTATCCAACATTCTGCCAGCCCGTTTATGTTGGATAAGTGAGACTCTACTGTAGTTCTAACAGCAAGGCAGAGAGAAACAAAACCTGGACTGGATTCTGAGCCAGAGCAGCTCTGACTCTTCATGAAAAGCAGAAACTCCAGCTCCATGTGATTGCTTCCCCTGAATGTTCGGGGAGGAGTCCAATCCATAGATTCCGCTCCAGAGATTGCAGACCACCTTGGTGTAGCAGAGCCTCAATAAACAGGGAGTACAAACAAAGTAGGCATTGTGGCTCAGTGCCTCAGCCTGCATGCCTTTGCCTGTGTGCTCTTATCAGCTTTGGGAGATTGCTGTCCAGTGTGTCCACCGAAGAAGTTTGGGTTAGTTCACTCTGTGCTTTTTATTCCTGGTACTCTATGTTTCACTTCACGAAGAGAGAGAGGGGGAGCAAGAGAGGCTGGAATTACAGTATGAAAAAATGAAGCTGTTTTGCCTTGCTGTTACACTGGCCAACACACATTTTGTTGCCTCAAATGTGCTTGCCTGCCTCAGTGGCTGGATGGAACCATGCACTGCCTATCTCTGAACATTTTATACATTATTTATTATTTATAAAGTACATTTTCTTATTTAAAAACAAAAAAAGGGTGGTTTTTGTAAGCCCGGAACAGGTCAATAGCATTTCAGTGGATTTCAATGGGAAAATTCGCTTTGAGATGAGAATGTTTTGACTTAAGAGCACAGTTATGGAACAAATTAAATTCTCAAGTCAAGGTATCACTGTACGTCCAAAACCACTTCTATCCTGGAAAGCTAGTTCGCCAAGGGCAAGGATTCGTGCCTTTCTATAACACCGGTGGGGGTTTATAATTTTTTTAAATGTGTATTAGCACTGGAATGAAAAATGGAATTGAATCAGAAGCCAGCATTCTTGCTTCTGTTCCCACTCCTCCCAAACATGCAAATTGGCTCTAAAACTGTGTCTGGGATTAGCTCCATTTCCTCGACTGTATTGCATAATCGCCCTTGATCCAAACCATGGCAAAGCTTGTAGACAATTTGCAACGGCCGCCAATGAGTTGTTTGTTTTGGTGCCATTGGACCAAGTATATGAATTCCTGTGGTTCATTGAGAGGGACCTGGTGCACCTCCAAGATCCAAGGGGGCAAGAGGCTTTGCTTTTGTGTAAAGTACGCAATACATTGTTGCAGGGAAGGAAGGCCAATGGCCGTCTCCTTTTGCGGCCTCTCCGCTGATGGCAAATCCCTGGCATTCCTTATCCTTTCTGAAGAATGTGTTGTCGAAGGCTTTCATGGCTGGGATCACAGGGTTGTTGTATGTTTTCTGGGCTGTGTGGCCATGTTCCAGAAGTATTCTCTCCTGACGTTTTGCCCACATCTATGGCAGGCATCCTCAGAGGTTGTGAGGTATGGAGAAACTAAGCAAGGAAGGTTTATATATATCTGTGGAAAGCCCAGGGTGTGAGAAGAACTCTTTTTCAGTTGGAAAGCTAGTGTGAATGTTGCAGTTAATCACCTTAATTAGCATTGGAAAGGTTCATCTCCTGGCTATTTCTGCCTGGGGGCATCCTTTGTTCAGAGTCATTAGCTGCCCTTGGAACTCTTCTGTTCTCAGAGTGTTGCTTCTTATTTACTGTTCTGATTTTTGAGTTTTTTAATACTGGTAGCCAGATTTTGTTCATTTTCATGGTTTCCTCCTTTCTGTTGAAGTTGTCCACATGCTTGTGGATTTCAATGGCTTCTCTGTGTAGTCTGACATGATAGTTGTTGGAGTGGTCAAGCATTTCTGTGTTCTCAAATAATATACTGTGTCCAGGTTGGTTCATCAAGTGCCCTGCTATGGCCAATTTCTAAATAAGGTGATTAACTGCAACATTCACACTGGCTTTCCAACTGACAAAGAGTTCTTCTCACACCCTGGACTTTCCACAGATATATATAAACCTTCCTTGCTTAGTTTCTCCATACCTCACAACCTCTAAGGATGCCTGCCATAGATGTGGGCGAAACGTCAGGAGAGAATACTTCTGGAACATGGCCACACAGCCCGGAAAACATACAACAACCCTGTGATCCCAGCTGTGAGGCAACCTCTGAGGATGCCTGCCATAGATGTGGTCGAAACGTCAGGAGAGAATACTTCTGGAACATGGCCACACAGCCCGGAAAACACACAACAACCCTGTGATCCCAGCTGTGAGGCAACCTCTGAGGATGCCTGCCATAGATGTGGGCGAAACGTCAGGAGAGAATACTTCTGGAACATGGCCATACAGCCCGGAATACATACAACAACCCTTTCTGAAGAGTTGGCGACTCTTCCAAACACACTGAAATGGAAGCGGGTTCACTTTCTGAGCCCAGTCTGCCTGTTTAGGCGTAAAAAGTACAATACTCCGCAAGATGAATTGACAGTCAATACGCCACTATATCATCCCATATTTATGGGAGACAAAGGCATGGTATAGCAAAGCAAAAAAGAGCGCTGAGAAATGAAATGTCCATGACCTCATCCATTTACATAATTAGCCAACTTCTCCATCCTGCCGCTTTCCCACACTTGACGGGTTGCAACTTATTTATGTGGACAGCAAGCCCTCCCTTGCAAATGAATGTGATGCAATGCAAAACCAATACAGGCTTCTTTGGATGGCAAGGATCCCTGCCATTGGAATGACCTAACCTCGAAAGAAACGTCCTCGCTTTGCAAAGGATCCATCCAGTGGGGCCGCAACATTATTAACAGCCAGATGCATTGCTCAATTAAATCACACAACGGAGTGGCTGCGCTCGCGTCGTGTTCCTTGTCCAATTTTACATTGCTTCCTCCTTATCTGAGGAGAGCCCCATTATAACCCTGCCATTGGGCTTTTTAAACAAGCACACAGTTATTTGGGGCTGGGTTAATATGCATGTCAGATTTAGAAATAATGCCTGCAGTTTCGCAAAATATTACACAGTACAATGTCCTGTTTAACACGTAACAATATTTTGTTCCCTCGGCAAACCTCGCAAGAATGGATGCATTATGTCGTCTACTTATTCTCTTGACAGCAGTATATTTCAGTGCATTGAAATAGCATCCAAAGAATCAAAATCTTGGGCGATCGCATGTTTTCATAAATACCATTATGAAGTACTTGCGGGTAACAAAACAGCAGGGAAAATAAGCTCGCTCATTATATTTGTGGGCAAATGGATGGAATTGTACTCACTGTATACAGATCCTAATCGCACGGTTCAGCAAGGCAGTGGGATGGAAAAACACCGCGCAAATGTATTTCTTTGACAGCCGAAAGATGGGGAGCTTGTTTCCTTGGCTTGTATTCGTACCAAAGCCGATGCTTCCATTTGAAGGGGTTTACAATGCAAACATTTCCCAATGAATACTCAGATCACATAATTTCAATGCAGTACAGAAGTTATCTGGTGCTATCAACTCGGCGTTTGTCAAGCTATTAAAAATGCACAGCCATATCCCACTAACCAGAAAGTGAACAAAAAAAGTGTAGTAATTCAACTCCCACGGGTTTTTGTGCCTAAGCTATTTCTATCAAATATTTATCTAAAAATACATGTTTTATTATCTCTTTTACGGGACTGTCTGCTGCAGGCTAATACAGATTACCCTTCTCGGAGTATTAAAAACGGGTTCCAGGAGGGACTGTTATAACAGCCCACCCATTAACAGGAACATTGCCTTGATTTATTTAAAGGTCACGAGGAATGCGGAAAAGGGTTTTTATTTCAGCCCTTCCATCCCAGGGAGCCAAAGAGACAAAAATGAAATGGGCTGGTTGGTCCCATTCAAATTAAATGGAAACAGCCCCAGGAAATGAAAAAAAGAAAGGGACTTTTTATTTTATTATTATTTTATCCTTTAGTGAACCAGCAATCCATCATCAGCCCCAGCAGTGGAAACACGGAGGTGCCAATGGGCCTGGCCTTTGGACACAGTTTGGAGAGCAAGACGGTATTTATGTTTCTCTCTGATTCCAGGATGCTCTCCATTTACAAATTAGTAATTGTTATGAATCGGAATGTAAATATATGATATGCAGGATGTATTTTCATTCACTGGACCAAATTTGGCACAAATACCCGATACGCCTAAATTTGAATACTGGTGCGGTTGGGGGGGATTAATTTTGTCATTTGGGAGTTGTAGTTACTGGGATTTATAGTTCACCTACAATCAAAGATGTGGCCTGCCCTTGGTTTTATTGTTCTTTTGATCTTGTTTAATGTAGTGTATATTTTCTTTTATTGTGTTGTTTAATGTGCTATGATTTGTTGTTCTATTATATTTTTTATATTGTATTGTTCTGGGCATGGCCCCATGTAAGCCGCCCCGAGTCCCCGTTGGGGAGATGGTGGCAGGGTATAAATAAAGATGATGATGATGATGATGATGATGATTATTATTATTACCAACGATGGAATTGAACCAAACCTGGCACACAGAACTCCCATGACCAACAGAAAATATTGGAAGGGCTTGGTGGGCATTGACCTTGAGTTTTAGAGTTATAGTTCACTTACATTCAGAGAGCACTGTGGACTCCAAACAATGATGGATCTGGATCAAACTTGGCACAAATACTCAGTATGCCCAAATTTGAACACTGGTGGAGTTTGGAAAAATAGACCTTGATATTTGGGAGTTGTAGTTACTGGGATTTATAGTTTACCTACAATCAAAGAGCCCCTTGAACCCCACCAATGATAGAATTGGGCCAAACACAGAACCTCCATGACCAACTCAAACTTTGGGAGTTATAGTTCACTCCAATCTAAAGAGCGCTATGAACCCGACTAATGACAAATCTGGGCCAACATTGGCATGTATACCCAATATGTCCGGGCTCGGGCTGTGGCGCAGGCTGGAGAGCAGCTGCAATGAATCACTGCAATGAATCACTCTGACCAGGAGGTCATGAGTTCGAGGCCCGCTCGGAGCCTATGTTTGTCTTGTCTTTGTTCTATGTTAAAAGGCACTGAATGTTTGCCTAACTTCAGAAACGAAGTACTTATCCTCAAGATTAATTGGTGTGACTGTGTCTCATTTGCATCTCTTGTAAACATGGAGCCCTCTCCATTAAATTTATTGCGGTAAATATCTAAATTAAATTAAATGTAATCCATTATACTTTATAAGAACCATGGGGTGGGGGGGGGGGGGAGAGGGAAGCCATCTAACTAATAATAAAAACGGAGGAGCATTGCCATAATAATATTCCGCGTGATAACATCTCTTTAGAAAAATGCATCTAATTTCAGCAACGCAGTATGTTGCATGGGTTTACAGAAGAGGCCTCCCATTTGTCTTGGGCTGTTGTTCTTTTTTAGCACTTGAGAAACAGCCTTTTCATAACAAACAATTGAAAAAGTAGGCAGACAAGAAAGCACAACAATGAAAAGGATCTTTGTATGAGCAGGCAGAACGTATATATTTTCAGTCGTAGATGTATAGGCCCCATGAGGTTCATAAATAATTCAATTGCCAAAGGGAAAACAATCTCTGCCATATCAGAAACAATTGTGTACAATGTGCCCTGTTCTCAGTTCAGGTGTTAAGAAGGATTATAATGCATATCCATTGGGTTAGAATTAATTATCCTGCTCCATGGATTTCATGATACACATATCAACGTTCCCATGGAGCACCTTTATGGGAAATGAACTCATTCCATAAAGTCTGTGTGGAAAAGAATTCACACTTTTGTTATCCATCATTCAGTGGGATTTTGGGAGATGTTGTTAATGTTATTTTACAATCCAACATTCTGCACTAGACGTATAGACAGTTTGAATGTCCCTTATCCAGGAGTGTTCCATTTTTGAGATTTTGGGGTACTTGCATAGACTTAATGCAGCGTTTCTCAACCTGGGGGAATTCTGTGTGCCAAGTTTGGTTCAATTCCATTGTTGGTGGAGTTCAGAATGCTCTTTGATTGTAGGCGAGCTATAAATCCCAGCAACTACAACTCCCAAATGTCAGGGTCTGTTTTCCCCAAACTCCACCAGTGTTCAAATTTGGGCATATAGAGTATCCATGCCAAGTTTGGTTCAGATTCCTCATTGTTTGGAGTCTGCAGTGCTCTATGATTGTAGGTGAACTACAACTCCCAAACACAAGGTCAATGCTCACCAAACCCAGTATTTTCTGTTGGTCATAGGAGTTCCGTGTGCCAAGGTTGGTTCAGTTCCATTGTTGGTGGACTTCAGAATGCTCTTTGATTGTAGGTGAACTATAAATCCCAGCAACTACAACTCCCAAATGACAAAATCAAACCCCTCCCAACCCCACCAGTATTCAAATTTGGGCATATCAGGTATTTGATCCAGTGAATGAAAACACATCCTTCATATCAGATATTTACATTACGATTCATAACAGTAGCAAAATTACAAGTATGAAATAGCAATGAAAATAATGTTATGGTTGGGGGTCACCACAACATGAGGAACTGTATTAAGGGGTCGCGGCATTAGAAAGGTTGAGAACCACTGACTCAATGAGACATTTTGGAGATGGGACCGAAGTCAAAATATGAAATGCATTTATGCTTCATGCACACCTTATGCGCCTAATAGTACTTTGCTTTCTGATGGTTTAATGTAGACAAGGTTAGTTTCATGCCCAAATAATTTTGTGCATGAAACAAGTGTGTACATGAAACCATCCAAAAGCAAAGAGTATCAGTTTCTCATTTACTACTAAATAATAATAGTCTATATATCACTAAAGAATACTACTAATAATAAATACTACTTAATAATAATAATATATGACTACTAAATAATAATAATAGGTAAAGGTGAAGGTTTTCCCCTGACATTAAGTCCAGTTGTGTCCAACTCTGGGGGTTGGTGCTCATCTCCATTTTTTAAGACAAAGAGCCGGCTTTGTCCATAGACATCTCCAAGATCATGTGGCCAAAGGCACGACTGCATGGAGCACTGTTACCTTCCAACCAGAGTGGTAGCTATTGATCTACTCACATTTGAATGTTTTCGAACTGCTAGGTTGGCAGAAGCTGAAGCTGACAGGGAACTTACTCCACTGCCCGGATTCGAACTGCCAACTTTTCAGTCAGCAAGTTTAGCAGCTAGCGGTTTAAACCCACTGTGCCACTGGGGGCTGCTAAATAATAATAATATAATATAGCACTAAATAATAATAATAAAATATTGATACTAAATTGTCAGAACCCTGCTACTAGAGCCTGTATGTGGCTCTGAGTTTCAGGGTCACTGACATTGATAAGACACCTGCGTCTCAGGACTCGGAGAAGAAACGGCTGCTGGACTTGGCGGGGAATTTGCGCGGGGTTTTACTGAGCGGGAAGAGACTTTTCAAATGAGGGGGAGGGTATATAAAGGATGGTTGGCCGGAGTCTCCCATTCTTGGCTTTTCGGATGTTTATGTTTCCTACAGTAAAGTTTCTGGTGATATCACAGAGAGTCTCGTGTGTTCATTCAGGAGCGGCTGTGGTGAGCTGACACTAAGCCAAGAATATAGACACCATCCCGCCGTAGCGGTGAGGTGTAACATGCAAGCGGAGGATGAAGAACTCTTGGGCGCAGGAGGAGGAAGGTCGGGAAGGGCCACTCCCGAGCCGGACGCTGAGTTCCACCAGCATAAACACCCTGGCGTCATCCACCGCTTATGCCCAGCCAAATGGGGTAACCCAGAGGCGTGGAGTGGTGCGGGGAGACAGCACCGGAGGAGAGGAAGGTTCACCTTCCCCAGGCCCACAAAGGATGGTGTTTCTGGAGGAGAGGATGTCGGCGATGGAGACCACCCTGGCAGTAATGTCGAGGGCGATGGAGCGCCTGGCGTTTTTGGCGGAGCCAGAGAGAGGAAGGGAACTTCGGGCTGGCTCAATGTGGGACGTGAGCGTGGGAAGCAGCCAGGGCTTTGCAGACCTCCCAGCACCGAAGGGAAGGGAAATGCGAAAGGAGCCCGGCGCCCGGCCCAAGACCCAAACAAGCCTGACGCGGGTGGAGGAGAGTGACGACGAAGGGGAAAAGCCTCCGAGAATCCCGGCTACGCTCCCAGCTGAGACCCTAGTGCCCCTGGCGAATGCCGGGCGTGGCACAGGGCCAAGAGAAACAGCAGCGGGGCCCACTGGTCCGCAAGGGGGCTTGCGACGGGCGGAGAATTGGGGATTGCCACCACAGGGACCCCTACCGAGACGAGAGGAACTAAGGATCGAGTTTGGGGGAGAGTCCTCTGAACTGGACTTTTTCCTTACCACGGTGAGGGGCTATATGGAGGACAATGCTCACACTTTTAGAACGGAATCCAGCCGGGTCCGGGCCATTGGTGCAGTGTTGAAGAGGGGAGCGGCTAGCTGGTACGTTCAGCTGCACGCGCGGCGCGACCCATGTCTGGGGTCAGTCCGACGCTTTATGGGGGCCCTGGAGACCCGTTTCCGAGATCCATTGGAGCAGATCCGGGCGAGGGAGAAGTTGAAGACCGTCTCCCAGGGGCAGAGGTCGGTATCTGAGTATGCAGAGGAATTCCAATGCCTCGCCGAAAAGGTGCCGGAATGGTCTGCAGTGACAAAGATGGAACTCTTCAAAGAGGGGCTCAGGCGGGAGATCCTCTCCTGGGCGGTGCATCGTGATGAGCCTGACACACTGCGCGGATGGATTCAGCTGGCGGGGCGCGTCGAGACATCGCTAGCCCAGGCGAGGAGGCACCGAGGAGGGCTACAGCAACGGCCGCAGATGAAAGAGGGGAGCCGGAAGGAGGGATCAGCCCCAGCCGGGAGGAGAGCGGAGCCGACAGGGAACGTGAGCGCCAGCAGGAGTGGCTGCTTTGTGTGCGGCCGGTTGGGCCACAGAGCTGCCGAGTGCTGGCAGAGAAAAGGGGAAAGCGGAGGCCAGCCCAAACCAAGAGCCGTGGCAGGAAAACGCGCCGAGGAAGAAACACCGATGAGGCACCATTCGGGGGGGTTGGTAAGTCAGGACAAAGCTATGATAGTGGTCCCCATTCAGCTTGAAAATGGCAGCAAACAAGCAACCTGCAAAGCGTTTGTGGATTGTGGATGTTCCAGGAACATCATTTCCCCTGAATTAGCCGAGGGATTAGGATGCGAAAGGACGAACCTAGAATCCCCAATAGCATTTTCGCAGTTGGACGGATCCACAGCATCAGGATCGTTAGCTAGATACAGTGCCGAAGATGTAAAGTGTAAGATAGGGAGTTGGGAAGGAAAGGTGTCATTTGTGATATCACAAATAGCCAGCTATAATGTTATACTAGGCATGCCGTGGCTGGGGCAGGCCAACCCGCAAATCAACTGGGAGGATAAGAGCATGATTTTCGGGATGAGTTTGGAAGAAGGGAGCCAGGAAGTTGAGAGGGAGCCGGGGAAAAGGGGGGAGGAAGACTCTATCAGAATAGCAGAACTGGCAGATAAATTACCCCCAGAGTATCGGGATTTTGTGGACGTGTTTGACGAGAAGGAAGCAGACAATTTCCCACCGAAGCGGAGAGTTGAAGTGAAAATAGAGCTAGTCCCAGGAGCAGAGCTTCCCAAGGCAAAGATATACCCGATGTCGGCTAGGGAAAAGGAGGAACTGAGAAAGTACATTGATAAAAACCTAGCGAGAGGTTTCATAGAACCTTCGAACTCCCCTTTAGGGGCACCTGTGTTGTTTAGGAGGAAAAAGGACCAAACGCTGAGGCTCTGCATTGACTACAGGGGCCTGAATGCAATCAGTACTGTAAATAAATACCCTCTACCCTTAGTGAAGGACTTGATCGCCCAGTTATCGGAGGGACAGATATTCACTAAATTGGATTTAATTGAGGCTTACCATAAATTGCAGATCAAACCAGAGGACAGGTGGAAGACGGCCTTCTCCTGCGCCTTCGGATTATTCAATTATTGTGTGCTCCCATTCGGTTTATGCGGGGGAGGGGCCGCGTTCATGCAATTAATCAACGAAGTGTTGCATCCATTATTGTACAAGGGAGTCTTTATTTTTTTAGATGACATATTGATAATGTCTCGGACCAAGGAGCAACACGTAGAACTAGTCAGGGAAGTCCTACAAAAGTTGAGGGAAGCGAAGCTGTATGCGAAGCTTGCCAAGTGCGAGTTCAATAAAGACCAGATAGACTTTCTGGGGTATAGGATTTCCTCCCAGGGAGTGGCGATGGACCCTGCGAAGGTGGAAGACGTAAGGGGGTGGGAAGCCCCCAGAACACGGAAGCAGCTGCAATCCTTCCTGGGGTTCGCAAACTTCTATAGAACATTTATCAAGGACTTTGCGCGCCTCACTTTGCCATTAACGGATTTGTTAAAGACTAAAGGCAGGGGAGAAACAGCCAAAGTGAAGGCCCCAGGGGCCAAACTGACCTGGACAATAGAATGCCAGGAAGCTTTCGAAGCCCTAAAAAAGCGTTTTACCGAGGAGCCTGTCCTACAGCACCCTGATATGTCTAAGGCCTTTGTACTACATTGCGATGCGTCAGACCGGGCATATGGGGCAGTTCTGCTGCAGAAAGACGAGGGGGGGAACCTGAAGCCATGTGGCTATCTGTCGAAAAAATTTAGCGATACAGAAAAAAACTGGCCGATTTGGGAGAGAGAAGCCTTAGCGATTCTGAAAGCACTAGAGTGCTGGAGACACTTCCTGGAAGGAAGTGGAACACCGTTTGAGGTGTGGACTGATCATAGAAATTTACAGTATCTGAGATCCCCTCGTAAACTATCAGCGAAGCAGATTAGATGGGCCCAATATTTCAGCCGTTTTGATTTCAGACTCAAGTTCTTCCAGGGGAAACACAACATACTCGCTGACGCTCTCTCCCGGATGCCTCAGCACGGGGGAGGAATTCAGGAATCTGAGGGGAGCCTTTTCCTAGATAAGCAATGGGGCCTGGCAGTACTGACTCGAGCACAAGCAGCCAAAGAAAACAAACGCACTGCCATTTCCACGGGGGGAGGAGAAATATGGGAGGAAGAGTTGAAGCGAGCATATGGAATGGACAAATGGTTACAAACAAACAAAGAACAGGGAGAACTGTGTGGGGATTTGGTGTTTGTTAATAAGAAATTGTATATTCCTGAATGTTTAAGACAAGAAATGTTAAGGAAATGCCACGATAACAAGGGTGCAGGTCATCTAGGCCCCACCAGGACTATTAAACTGTTGGCCAAACAATGCTGGTGGCCCGGAATGAGGAAAGACGCCAGGGGGTACGTCACGCAGTGTGAATTATGTGCAGAGGGCAAGACACCACCTGGGAAGCCCCAGGGGCTATTGCAGAAGGTGGTGGAGCCCATGAGGCCATGGGAATGCGTGGCAATGGATTTTGTAGGCGAACTACCCCCCAGCAGAGGCCACAGATACATTTGGACAATATTGGACCTATTCTCAAAACAGGCACACTTTGTGGCCCTGCCAAAACTCCCCTCGGCTGAAAAGCTCGCTGATTTGTATGTGAAGCATGTATATCGCCTACATGGGTGTCCCGACAAAATAATTAGCGACCGGGGAGTCCAATTCACTGCAAAATTTTGGGGAAAATTCTTACAGCTGTTAGGAGTGGAAAGGAATCTGAGCTCGGCTTTTCATCCCGCGACCAACGGGGGGGTCGAACGTACCCAACAGACACTGTGCCAATTCTTAAGGATGTACACCAATTATAGACAGGACGATTGGGCAGACCTTCTTCCGTTTGCTGAGATGGCTTTTAACGGGGCCGTACATTCGGCCACAGGTCGTGCCCCATTCGAAATAGTATACGGACAGGAGGTGGCACCTTTTCCCAGGCTACCCGAGTGGAAGGAAGGAGAGGGCCAGACCGACAAGGAATGGCCGGCCAAAATTAAGCAAGGGTGGCAGACCGTGGTGGAGGCATTGAGGGAAACACAAAAGAAGTACAAGCTCTTTGCAGATCGTAGACGCCGAGAGGGGGACAAATTGGGCGAAGGAGATCTGGTTTGGCTGAGCACAAAAAACCTGAAATTGGGGTTCCCATCTAAGAAATTGGCTCCACGCTATATAGGGCCGTTCAGGGTAGCGAAAAGAATAAACGAAGTGACCTATGAGCTGAAGCTACCCAAGGACCTAGGGAAGGTACACCCGGTATTCCATTGCAGCCTGTTAAAAAAGTATAAAGGAACTCTGGACAGCGGAGAACAATAGTTGTGTTTAATCTTTTCCTTCCAGGACGAAGGGGAGGAGGACGCCATGTCAGAACCCTGCTACTAGAGCCTGGATGTGGCTCTGAGTTTCAGGGTCACTGACATTGATAAGACACCTGCGTCTCAGGACTCGGAGAAGAAACGGCCGCTGGACTTGGCGGGGAATTTGCGCGGGGTTTTACTGAGCGGGAAGAGACTTTTCAAATGAGGGGGAGGGTATATAAAGGAGGGTTGGCCGGAGTCTCCCATTCTTGGCTTTTCGGATGTTTATGTTTCCTACAGTAAAGTTTCTGGTGATATCACAGAGAGTCTCGTGTGTTCATTCAGGAGCGGCTGTGGTGAGCTGACACTAAATAATAAAAATAAATATGACTAATAAATAGTAATAATAAATGTGTTGTCGAAGGGTTTCATGGCCAGGATCACAGGGTTGTTGTATGTTTTCCGGGCTGTATGGCCATGTTCTAGCAGCATTCTCTCCTGACATTTCGCCCACATCTATGGCAGGCATCCTTAGAGGTTGTGAGGTATGGAGAAACTAAGCAAGGAAGGTTTATATATATCTGTGGAAAGTCCAGGGTGAGAGAAGAACTCTTCGTCAGTTGGAGGCCAGTGTGAATGTTGTAGTTAATCACCTTGATTAGCATTGCATAGCTTCATCTCCTGGCTTCTCCTGCCATAGATGTGGGCGAAACGTCAGGAGAGAATACTTCTAAAACATGGCCATACAGCCCGGAAAACATACAACAACCCAGTAATAATAAATATTACTAAGTAATAATAATAATACTAATAAAGCTCATCATATTATCATCATCATCACTATCATTGATTTGAACGCCCTTCCCAGGAAGACCCGCCTGGCATCATACCTGGCCTCTTAGTAGCTCCAGGAGGAAAAGGCAAAAAGCTTTCCCTCTGACATATCATTCTGGGATATTTTAATCTGCTTTGTGCTTTATAGCTCTCCGCTGGATATTTTTATTGTGTTCTATTGCTCCCTGGTGCTATTTCATATTTGATACGGCAGTTATTTATTAATACTCATGCCTTTTTAATGATCTACGATCTGCCCTGAGAGCTTGCTAACATCGGGGTGGCATCATACATCTCTTTAATAAATAAGAAGCAGTCATTGCATAAGATTCCTTCTCCCAGGACCTAGGACATGCGACATTTTTCAAAGTCTCATGGAACTTTATTGGTCATCTCATCTATCTATATATATAAAAGGGTAATGAAATTTGGGCCTAGGACAAAACAACAAAACTACACATCCCAGAAACACTAAACTTGGCAGCACAGCCCCTCATCCATGCCTCTACGTTCATACAATAAAAAGGAAAAAAAATAAAGTCCTAATTAGAGGGAGAGGAATAAATGTTTTTATCTAATTGCTGCCAGTTAGAAGGCTAAGCTCTGCCCACGGTCTCCTTGCAACCCACTCAGCCCAGGGGACAGGCAGAGTTAGGCCTCACTTAGGCCTCTTCCACACTGCCTATAAAATACAGATTATCTGATTTTAACTGGATTATATGGCAGTGTAGACTCAAGGCCCTTCCACACAGCTATATAACCCATTTATAATGGACAATGTCAGGGGAAAACCTTTACCCTTTACCCTTAACTACCACCAATTCCTCAAGACTTTATTTCTCATACCACAATACTTCGTCACAGCAACGCGTGGCCGGGCACAGCTAGTACACGTAATAAAAGTGAAAGCCTGTAGGTGTGTATGTGGCACGGATATTCATTCACACAGACAGCCTCCGGTCTCCACAAACAGGTTCTAGTTCCCAGTGCTGAGGAGCTACCAAGTCACTCCCTCCCAGGACATTGCAGGTTACAGCGAGCAGGGTTCCTTTCTCTCTCCATTTGCATGACCCCACCCACTTCCTCTCCCTTAACCCTTTCCTACACTTTCCTACAGTAAACAGTGGAATTGATCAGCATATGAACATACAGGAGAAGTTTGGGGAGAATTTACCATGATTTATAGGACTTGTAGGGACTAGGATGTATAGTTCAACTGCAATCTAAGAGCACTCTGAATCCCAGCAATGATGGACCTGGAACTAACTAGGCACTCTGACCCAACATTTGCATAGAGGTGGGGCTTGGGTGATTGACATTGACATCCAGGAGTTATAGTTCATCCATACGGAACACGGAACCCATCTGATGACAGATCTGGACCAAGCTTGGCACACAAATTCAACATGGCAACTGGGAATACTGGTGGACTTTAGAGGTGATTGACGTTTATCTCTGGGAGTTATAGTTCACTGGTATTCCGTGAGCCCTCTGAACCCCACTAATGATGGATCTGGACCAAACTTGGCACACAGACCCAACATGGTCAACTGTGAATACTGAGGGAGTTTTGGGAGGATTGATCCAAGATTTTTGGGAATTGTAGTCCGCCCACATCCTTATGCATTTTCTAATGGGAGCATTCATAAAAAAAACAACAGGAAAGACTGAGTTTTTTCTAAGACATAGCGTAACATCTGACCAACATATGATGTCAGGATGTTATCACCTAACATCCAAAAACAAACAAGGCCCTTTTCAATAACCTGGGCACTGCCGGGTACCCGAGCTAGTTCATAATAAGATAAACCAACATCCCCAACATAGGTGTCAACACTGAATTTCTCAATGAGTTCCTGTATTGTTACAATTGGAGAAAACTTTAAGTGCAATATAGGTAAAAGTGGTCAATTGTCATTGAAATGACTGTATTTTGTTGCTCTTTCTTGTTTTGCTGATACAGATTGTTGTGACTCAGCAGCAGAACCAGAGTAAAGATGAGGAAGGGGATTTTGGGTTTCAGATGCAGGAGCCAGAGGATGGGATGCAAGATGAATTCCAGGATGATGTCATGGGGCTGAGAAATCATGGAGTTATACAGGCTGGTTCAGAAGGGCAAGAAGTGCAGCCTGTGGATGAACTCCTGAACCAGCCTGTCATGGATAACAACCAGGGAGACGTTCCCATGGGAAATAATGAGCTGGATTTGTCTCAGGCTCCTATTCAGGTGCAAGATAATGAATTACTTGACCTTGACAATCAAGGAGAACCATTGAGAGCAGATTGTTTGCAATGGAAAGGAATGCCTAGGCACAGCCTGAGATTAGCTGGAAAATGGGAGGCATCTGAAGGGAAGAGAAATGCATTTTTGGGTTGCTTTTAAAAGTGTGTGTTTAGAGATAATTCTTTGTCAAAGCAAGCTTTCGCTTCATCAGAGTGGATGTGTCTTCATGCCTTGGAAAATTTCCTGTTCTTGAATCTTTGCAACCAGTGGACTAATGTTTCTTTGGAAATGGACTCATGCTTTGTGACCAAAGACTATTGGATTTACTGACTCTTTTTGCAACTACTTTGGGACATTTATTTCTGCCTGCTTTGATTATATATATTCTGCTTTAGCTTAATAAAATTACAAAATACAATTGTTGTGTGTGACTTGGTGTCAACAACAAGTTGAACTATTCTGAGGTGCGACACAAATCTACTCCAGGCTTCAAAGAAGTTATCCAAACTATCTCCTTTAAAAGTTCGGACTTAAACCCAGAGTGGCTTCGCCTCTCCATGGATATGGAAGTCTCCCTCCCATGAAACCTATCTTCTGTCAGAGAAAAGCATTGCTTGGGAGGACTTTCCAACCAGAGAGAGTGTTTGAAATGAAGGCACAGACTCACATAGAATGCAATGGTACAGTCTTCCCACGAGGGACGCCTTGTCGCCTTATGATGCATACTTGATAGCTGATCACAACATTTAGAGGAATCGTGCAACATCATCGGGGGATTGTGCTGATTCATAATGCAGCAGCAGGAAAGCTCTCCAGGCTTCTTCCGACACATTGCAGACTCATACGTCAAGGGGGGGGGGGAATAGCTCTCCTTTTTGACAACTCTAATTTGCCACATTGAAGGAGATTCTTATGAAAGGATTTTAACTCGATTGTACGTTGAAGTGGACAGGTTAACTCTCCCACAATAGGCACCTGGTGCTGTTTATTCCTTGTAGGGGTTTGGGGGTGATTGACCTTGATCTCTGGGAGTTGTAGTTCACCCGCATCCAGAGAGCACTGAACCCAGCTGACGGTGGATCTGCATCAAACTTGGCACACAGACCCAACATGGCCAACTGTGCATATTGGTGGGGTTTGGGGTGATTGACATTGAATTCTGGGAGGTGCAGTTCACCTGCATCCAGAGAGCACTGAACCCACGGCGAGAGGCCATTCATTTAGAGAGGAAAGGTTGGCTTTGCTTTGCTTCCTTGTGCTGAAAATGAAACTGACTTTGGGAGGCCTTCGAGATTTACAAAATGCAAATGAAAAAGTATTGAGTAAGTTTTGATTCTTAAGTTCTTGGCGTGATTTACATGAATGGAGATACAGTACAGTCTCACTTATCCAAAATAAACGGGCCAGCAGAATGTTGGATAAGTGAATATGTTGCATAATAAGGAGGCATTAAGGAAAAGCCTATTAAACATCAAATTAGGTTATGATTTTACAAATTAAGCACCAAAACATCATGTTTGACAGAAAAAGCAGTTCAATACACAGTAATATTATATTGTAATTACTGTATTTACGAATTTAACACCAAAATAACACGATATTTTGAAAACATTGACTACAAAAATGGCTTGGATAATCCAGAATGTTGGATAAGCAAGTGTTAGATAAGTGAGACTCTACTGTACTTGTTATCATTAACTATAAGCCAAAAGTAATTTCATGGATTATTCAGATGCTGTGTTCCATCATTGTACTCTGATTTGACTTTAGCTAATGGTTTGTTGACCAAAATAAAGGCTACTGACTGACTGACTGATATGACTTACGAGGACCAACGATAAAAATGCACACCTCTAGTATTTAGTAAAAGAGACTGAAAGATGTGTTTAAAGCGAACTTTTCAAAATGTGGCATAAACATTGAGAAAGAAACTGGGAAGCTCTGGGCCTCGAGTGTTCTAACTGGAGGTCAGCTGTGACCAACAGTGCTGTGGAATTCGAAGAGGCACGAACGGAAGGCAAAATGGAGAAAAGTGTCAAGAGGAAGGAGGTGCATCAAGCAAACCCTTCCATCTGGAAATGTATCTCCTCTTTGTGAAAGACCATGCGGATCCAGAATAGGTCTCTACTTGTACTTATGGAGCCACCAAAGACTCTATCCTTGGAAGACAATCAGATTCATGGATCACAAAGCATTGACTTTGATAATAAATGTCATGAAGGAGAGCACTAAATAAGTGCCATTGTGAGTGTGACGTACCTGTCTCCGACATAACCCGCTGTGCAGAGGCAGACCCCGGTCACGTGGTCACACTGCCCTTCGTTGTGACAGGGACAATCCTGGCTGCAGTTGACTCCGTACGTTCCCGAAGGGCACGGCTGGGCACACACAGAACCCTTTGCAGGAAAGAGAGAGAGAGAGAGAGAGACACACCGATTAATTCAGTCTGGAACCAGAGACCCATTACACTATGTAACAAAACCTGATTTTTTCTGTTCCTGGTATAAAAGTGTAATTTCTTGTTTAATTGTGTGGTCCTTACTTTGAAAGGAGCTGCTACCCTCCAGAAACTTCATTTTTGTGGCTGACACAAACTACCGTATATACTCGTGTAAGCCGACCCGAATATAAGCTGAGGCACCTAATTTTACCACAAAAAAACTGGGAAAACATTGATTCCAGTATAAGCAGAGGATGGTAAATTTCAAAAATAAAAATAGATACCAATAAAATTACATTAATTGAAGCACCAGTAGGTTAAATGTTTTTGAATATTTACATAAAGCTCTAATTTAAGATAAGACTGTCCAACTCTGATTAAATCATTACTCTCAACTTCTTCAATGTAAATGTGCTAATGTATCCTTTTAATAATAATAAAATAATACATGTACAGTAGAGTCTCACTTATCCAAGCTAAACGGGCTGGCAGAAGCTTGGATAAGCGAATGTCTTGGATAATAAGGAGGGATTAAGGAAAAGCCTATTCAACGTCAAATTAGGTTATGATTTTACAAATTAAGCACCAAAACATCATGTCATACAACAAAATTGTCAGAAAAAGTAGTTCAATAAGCAGTAATCTTACGTTGTAATTACTGTATTTACAAATTTAGCACCAAAATATCACGATATATTGAAAACATTGACTACAAAAATGGCTTGGATAATCCAGAAGCTTGGATAAGCAAGGCTTGGATAAGTGAGACTCTACTGTAATTATTATTATTATTATTATTATTATTATTATTATTATTATTATTATTATTATTATAGGAAAATAATACATGTAGTAATAAATAGAGTAAAATAATAAATATAATAATAATAAGATCAGAGTGAAATAATAAATGTATTAATAATAATAATAATAATAATAATAATAATAGAGCTAAATAAATGTAATAGTAGCAACAATAATAAAGAAAAATAATAAATGTAATAATACCAATAATAATAGAGAAAAATAATACAGTAGAGTCTCACTTATCCAACACTCGCTTATCCAACGTTCTGGATTATCCAACGCATTTTTGTAGTCAATGTTTTCAATACATCGTGATTATTTTGGTGCTAAATTCGTAAATACAGTAATTACTACATAGCATTACTGCGTATTGAACTACTTTTTCTGTCAAATTTGTTGTATAACGTGATGTTTTGGTGCTTAATTTGTAAAATCCTAACCTAATTTGATGTTTAATAGGCTTTTCCTTGATCCCTCCTTATTATCCAACATATTCGCTTATCCAACATTCTGCCAGCCCGTTTATGTTGGATAAGTGAGACTCTACTGTAAATGTACCATATATTCTCGAGTATAAACTGACCCAAATATAAGTCAACCAGGACCCTCACCCAAGTATAAGCTGAGGGTGGCTTTTTCAGTCTTAAAACAGGGCTGAAAAACTCGGCTTATACTCGAGTATATACAGTAGGTTGAATTGGTTGCGCCTCAATGAGATATTATTGAAAAACTATAGCAAAATGTGCTGCAGGATGTTCCTCACACAAAAAAGTTTCGGCAGTTAAATAAACTTTTCCCATGTTTTTGTGATAGAACCAATTAGGAAATGACAGGAACCAAAATCATAGTGTTTCATAGTGTAATGAATTCAAAAGACTGAAGGCTTTCTTTTCAGAAGCAAAGCAAGGCCAGCCAGAAATAAGGAGTTCACACAGGAGGAGCATGGCTTATCCAAAAGGTTTGGGACCAGAAGCATTTTGGAATACCTTATGGAGGTCTCAGAGAGCTCCTGTAAGTTCCAGAATGCACCCGAGAGCCGATTCTCCAGCCCAATAAGATGGAAATTACCGAACGCCCCTGTTTGCAAGGCATCACTGGAAGAATGTGGTTCCAGCATTTGGAACACGGGTTGATTCAAAACCAGTCATTTCTCAAACAATGGATGTTTTCTGTAGTTTTACAAAAGGCTCAAGCAGTGGCATAGAGTTAATAAAACCACGTTTCATTCAATTGCTACCGGCAGTTGACACCTAAAATGAAATGAATACTCGCACAATCATGCCAAGTTACTTTGTTACTCTTTCTGAAGGCGTGCGGAAAGAGCAGCCAAAGACATTTTGCACCTGGCCAGATTTATTCTTCCTTATGACTGCTTCATATGTTCTGGTTCTAAACCCTGATATTGGAAATAAAGTAATCTGGAGCGAAGCTGCAACACAGCTGCTTCTGCAAAAGATGGTCCTGGGAATGGACCTTGTTTGGTACTGAAGATCCT
Source organism: Anolis carolinensis (assembly GCF_035594765.1). Classification (NCBI taxonomy): domain Eukaryota; kingdom Metazoa; phylum Chordata; class Lepidosauria; order Squamata; family Anolidae; genus Anolis; species Anolis carolinensis. The sequence goes on along the minus strand of NW_026943822.1, from coordinate 7,220,019 downwards.
CCACTGCCATAAAGTTGCCATAAATGTAATTGATATAATTGTTATGGCTCAGCCATCGCGGCCTATAGTTCATCAGGAGTTGGAGTTGGAAACAGACTATGCTACGGATCCAGGCCGAGTACGAGGCCCCTGTAACACCCCTAAGCAGCGCGAACACTGGAAAACAACACAGAGGCCAATAAACAATCTAATATCTTTATTAAAGCAAATAAAGTTCTAAACTAAAATAAGCAGAGTATATAGTCCAGCAGTTGACCTTTTAGAGAAGATCAAAATTAGTCCAATATAATGAAGTTATGTGTCCAGTATTAGAGTCCAAAGTCTATAATCCAATAACCGAAACACACGCAAACTCCTTGGAAGTTTGAGTGGGAAAAGAGCAAGGTTTCACAGGGAGATTCTTGAAGTAAAGTCCAGAACAAGGATTCAAGGCTAGGCAAGGTAATTTGTGGTGGATCTGAAACGCAGTCCAAACTTGGCCAGGAGTGGAACACAACTCCCGGTCTACTCATGAGTAAGCGCACCGGAGGGCCGCTTGGAAGCTCAGGAACAAGAGACGATGTTCTTCTTTGAATAGTCACGTTGACACCGCAATAGGGAAAGCTCAGTGCAGAACTTTTATGGAAATTCAAGAGCTCCCCCCAAACAGGTGTTTGAATCCCCAAATGTTCCCAGAGAGCGGAGCTGTTTCAACATCGTACCAGATGCCTGCCTCCCCGAAACTTCCCAAGGGAAACGGTTTAGTCACAATCGTCTCTCTCCACTAATCCCGCGCTTCGCCTTAAAAACTGCTGCTTTTGGGAGCAATGTGTTTTGAGAAAAGCCTTCCTATCAAACACCAAGCTTTCCGGAGAAACAGGCTCTGTTTCAAGGGCGTCCCTAATTGGCTCTGGCACAGAAATGTCAACAGGAGACATCTGGAATGGAACAGAATCTTGCTGAGATGGAAAAAAAGCCCAAATCCTCTTCAGTTTGATCTATGATGGCTGCGGGGTCATGGGGCAAAGGTCCCTGAGACATCACAGCCCCTTGGCCTTGCAGCTGTCTGATTTTATTGCACAGGAGGATCCGATAATTGGAGAACATTCTGATGCCTCGGCAATCTTGCCTACACCAGATGGTGTTCTCCTGGGCAAATATGGGGTTTTCAATCGGAGGGAGTGGTTTACAAGAGATAGGAGCAAGGAGGAGGGGGTTTGAAGAAGCAAGAGGTTAGCTCTGAGGCTCGATAATGACTAACAGTTTCCCGTGGGAAGTTTTGTAGGTCCTGCATTCCCTTAATCTCACAACCTTGGAATCTTCTTAAAAGTGTTCCCCTTTGTGTTCCTCATTGCGGTGTCAACTTTGCCTTTCCTTGGAAGAGGTTCCAGTATCCAGCTCCCAGCCTTGACTCCTGTTTGGAAACCGAGTCAGGTTTCCAGTTGCTTGAGAACCACGCCGTGCCGCTACTCCTGAGTAGAGCTCACCTTGTTACCTTGCTTTCCTTGCTCCTGGGTCGAGACTGACTTCGCCTTGTACCTTGTCATCCTTGTTCCTGAGTTGAGACTGACTTTGCCTTGTTTATGTTGCTTTCCTTGTTCTAAGGTGGGACTCGCCAAGTGGATTACAGTTGCAGTTTGCAGCGTTTGGTTCCTGGTTCTGGCTTAAGAACTATCTTTAACTTTTGGGTGAAACTATCGAGTTTTACTGGTGAATTACAGAAAGGACATTGCTGAACTTGTTCGAAAATGCTAAAGACTTTATATTAAGGACTACCTTTATCACTGACTTATTTCGCTAACTGCGCATAGACATATATATTTGCTTCAATAAACCGCTTGTGTGTTATACTGGTTTCCTGTCTGTTTCTCAGAGTGCTCCCGCAGCCTTGGGGTGCAACAATAATACTGTTCATTTTTTGTGACATTTTCACCATCTATTATTATTATTATTATTATTATTATTATTATTATTATTATTACATGTACATAACATCATAGTGGAGTCCCTGATGATGTAGCGGGTTAAACCACTAAGTTGCAGACCTTGCTGACAGAAAGGTTGCCAGTTCAAATTTTGGGAGCGGGGTGAGCTCCCACAATTAACCCCAGCTTCTGCCAACCTAGCACTTCGAAAAAATGCAAATGTGACTAGATCAGTAAGTACTGCTATGGTGGGAAGGTAACAGCGCTCCATGCAGTCATGCCAACCACATGACCTTGGAGGTGTCTATGGACGATGCCAGCTCTTCAGCTTAGAAATGGAGATGAGCACCAACCCCCAGAGTCGGACACAACTGGACTTAATGTCAAGGGGAAACCTTTACCTATAACATCCTTGGATTCCTTTCAAGAGCATCCGGGATCTGCCATAACAGTTAGTGTTGAGGCGTGAGCAAAATGCAATATTTGCTTCCACTCTCCGGGAAGGCAAAATATCTATTTATCTCCAAAGCAAATACATTTGCTCATCATGTTTCAAAAAGCACAGGTTTTCTGTCAGCAAATGATGAGAAAGCAATGCCTTGGGATGCATCTCTCCAGAGAGGTGTGAATCGTTCGGCACAAATGTCTGTTAAGGGAATACAAAATGCCCATCTCCGGAGAAACAAATGTCAGAGCAATGCTGCAAACCAGCTTTATGCATCTCATCAGCGCAACGCAAGACTTCGGCACTCTCATTTCTCTGCACCTTTCAATGTCTTTTCCCAATATTAAGCAGAGGAAAGGAACAATACCATTCTTCCTTATTTCACTGAACAGAAATGACAACAACAAAAAGGTAGAGTAAGAAAAATTGTGGGGAAAATGCATTCCCTGAAAGATTTCAGGAACACACAGCAATGATTATACTATGTAACACATTTTTGTTCCTGGGTTATAAATGTCATTTCCTAACTGGTTCTATTATAAAGATATGAGAAAAGTTTATTAAACTGCAACAATTTGGTTTTTGTGGGACATCCTGCAGCACATTTTGCTATAGTATTTCTAATGAATATCTCATCGAGTCTCAACCCTTAAATCTTTTATATATTGTATTTTTATTATGTTATTTAACTATTTTAACTGTTTTATTATTTTATTGTATTATGATATACTGGTAGTGATCCTGCCAGTTGTGTAAGCCACCCTGAGTCCCCTCGGGGAGAAGGGCGGGGTAGAAATAACAGAAATAAATAAATAAATAAATAAACCCATTCAACCTAGTTTGTGGCAGCCACAAAAATGAAGTTTCTGGAATAGAAGAACTACTTTCGAAGTAAGGACTGCACCATTAAACAACACTTTCAAACCAGGAAGAGAATATTTTTCAAATGTTATATAGTGTTACTAGCTGTGCCCGGCCACGCGTTGCTGTGGCAAAGTATGGTGGTATGGGAAATAAAGTACAGTAGAGTTTCACTTATCCAACATAAATGGGCCGGCAGAATGTTGGATAAGCGAATATGTTGGATAATAAGGAGAGATTAAGGAAAAGCCTATTAAACATCAAATTAGGTTATGATTTTACAAATAAAGCACCAAAACATCATGTTATACAACAAATTTGACAGAAAAAGTAGTTCATTACACATTAGTGCTATGTAGTAATTACTGTATTTACGAATTTAGCACCAAAATATCACGATGTATTGAAAACATTGACTACAAAAATGCATTGGATAATCCAGAACGTTGGATAAGCGAGTGTTGGATAAGTGAGACTCTACTGTATTTAGGAATTGGTGGTAGTTAAGGTAAAGGGTAAAGGTTTTCTCCTGACATTAAGTCCAGTTGTGTACGACTGCACACTGGATCATATGGCAGTGTGGAGTCAAGATAATCCAGTTCAAAGCAGATAATATAAGATTATAAATGGGTTATATAGCTGTGTGGAAGGGCCTTGAGTCTACACTGCCATATAATCCAGTTCAAATCTGATAATCTGTATTTTATAGGCAGTGGGGAAGAGGCCTAAGTGATGCCTAACTGCCTGTCCCCTGAGCTGAGTGGGTTGCTAGGAGACCAAGTGGGCAGAGCTTAGCCTTTTAACTGGCAGCAATTGGATAAAAACAATTATTCCTCTCCCTCTAATTAGGATTTTATTTTTATTTTCTTTTTGTTGTATGAACGTAGAGGCATGGATGAGGGGTTGTGCTGCCAAGTTTAGTGTTTCTGGGATGTGTAGTTTTGTTGTTTTGTCCTAGGCCGAAATTTCATTACCCTTTTATATATATAGATAGATTCCGAGCCATCCAATGTAATGTGCAGTATGCAAGGAGACCTAAGGGTGAATTCAGGGGCTCCTTCCTTTCCACCAGTTATTCCAGTTGGGAACCTGAATCTTTAGGGAGCAAATCTGTTTTCATCACATGCATCCCAAGAGACGCAAAAATGTTGCAGAACAGAAGTTTTTGGTCCCAGTTGAAACCAAGTTGGTGTTGTATTAAAATATATGTACCAAAAGCTGTGTGAGCATCTCCAAGCAAAGCTTGCACATCCGTAGAATGCACAAAATATACCTCAAGCTTCCCTTCAAAGCACATGGAAATTTGCAAGTAAAACATGCAGGCAAGGAGAATATTCTGCCTACTATGAGCTCTAACAGATCATTCAAGTGTAATTCAATGCTCAGCTTCACAACTGGGCTTGAGCAGCCTATTCCAAGCACTGAGTGTCAAAAAATCCCATCCGAAGCTGAAGAAAAAGTTATTCATACTCTGTTGCTGTGCGGAGTCTTCCCCTTCTTTTGCGAAAGCCCTGGAGAGAAACCTGAAGCTGAAAATCCCAACCTTGTGGAGAGCTTCTTCTAAGTTCTGCTTCTTTCCCCAAAATTGCTGGCTTGTCCTTTTCTAGTTTGTTTGTTTATTTATTTTTAGCAAGGCTCAGAAGCAGACATTGTTAACTGCAGGCTCACCCCCCAGAGACCAGAACAGCCAACAATATGATTTTGAAATCCCTCGGAATGCCATTTCTTTCTGCTTCTTCCCAAATGTTTCAGTGTAGCTCAGACCATTTGTGGCTCCTCTGCGGTTCTACACTTTTATAGTTTCCAAGCTTTACTTTTCCCCCACAATAATTAATTCTTTAGAACATCTCCATCCCTGAAGCGAGAGCCCCGTGGCTGTATTTATCTTGGCACAAAGCTGCAGGGACCGGCATAATGTCTTTGGAAACGTAGGGACATTCTCCCCGAGGCTCAAGCGGTATCCTTTGCCTTCAGCAGAGAACGGAGCGTGATGCTTACAGAACCAACCGGAGACTTTTTCTGTCCATTGAGTTAAATGTTATATGTCAAGGAGAGACACTGCGGAGTCACTGCAAAGTAGGAAGGAAGAAACAAAAGCAGAAGGAGTTGTCAACTCCATAGAGAGCTTCTTTTCGGCATCTGGCAATATATGAACGTTGCCGTACACGAGGCACTTCTGGAAGCAATATTGCCTGTGACTCTAGCGTGCTTTCTGTGCACTCAGCATCTTATTAATGGCTGCGACGTCATTTTTATTATTACTCCACTGTTTAATGTAATTTACCATCCTTTAACATTTTTTTCTGAATCGTTTGCATACTTCTCTTTGAAGAATGTGTTTGGAAATTGTGGTTGTCTCCAGAACAGGGGTTCTCAAATTTTTTAAGTGGAGGGCTGATTCACAGTCCCTCAGACTGTTGGGGGACGGACTATCATGAAATAGTAAAAAATTAGGATTGTTGTTGTATGCCTTCAAGTCATTTCAGACTTAGGTCTACCCTAAGTCTAAAGTTTAGGACAGAGGCTAGGTAAATGACCTTGGAGGGCCTTAGTTTGGGGACCCCTGATCTAGATCATCTCATAAGACCATAGGTAAGCAAAGAGACCTCCAAAGACCATCTAGATGGTCTCATAAGACCACTGGTAAGGAAAGAGACCCTCAAAGGCCATCTAGATGATTTAATAAAACCATAGGTAAGGAAATGGACCCTCAAAGGCCATCTAGACGATTTAATAAAACCATAGGTAAGGAAAGGGACCTTCAAAGGCCACCAAGATGATTTCATAAAACCATAGGTAAGGAAAGGGACCCTCAAAGGCCATCTAGAAGGTCTCATAAGGCCATAGCTAAGCAGAGAGACCTTCAAAGACCATCTAGATGATCTTATAAGACCACAGGTAAGCAAAGAGACCTCCAAAGACCAGGTAGAATTAGGTCAACCCTAAGTCAAAAGTTTAGGATAGGGGCCTGGTAAATGATCTTGGAGGGCCGTTTGGTGACCCCTGATCTAGACCATCTCATAAGACCATAGGTAAGCAAAGAGACCTCCAAAGACTATCTAGATGGTCTCATAAGACCATTGGTAAGGAAAGGGACCCTCAAAGGCCACCTAGATGATCTCATCAGACCATCAGAAGACCATAGATAAGGAAAGGGACCCTCAAAGACCATCTAGATGGTTTCATAAAACCATAGGTAAGGAAAGGGACCCTCAAGGGCCATCTAGGCGGTCTGATAGGGCCATAGGTAAGGAACGTGACCTCCAAAAGCCATCTAGATGGTCTCATAAGGCCATAGCTAAGCAAAGAGATCTTCAAAGACCATCTAGATGATTTCATAAAACCACAGGTAAGCAAAGAGACCTCCAAAGACCAGGTAGACTTAGGTCAACCCTAAGTCTAAAGTTTAGGATAGGGGCCAGGTAAATGACCTTGGAGGGCCACATCCGGCCCACGAACTTTAGTTTGGGGACCCCTGCTCCAGAATGGTGGTGCTGGGCGAAGCAAATACTTGCTTCCATGCTCTGACCATACACCACCAGAAGTGTGAAGCTCTTAAATACGTTGTATATAAAGTATGATTCGGGCAGAACAAGTAGTAATTGCATGGAGGTAGAAAGACAAAAAAAATGGAAAATTGAACTAGCTATTTATATGATCAGGAGAGCCCCTGGTACTGTCTTGCAAAGCTGTCATTCATTGACAATGTATTTGGGGACTGAGCCTCTCCTTGGACTCAGTCCTTTGTTCACAGTATCCTTGCCTGTTTGGGCCTCTGCACGCATCTTCTGTCCTGGTTTCCGGATGTGCCGGATGTAGAGAGTCGCCTCCCCTCCGCTCCCATAATTCACATCTTCCAGTCCTCTTTGTGACCTTCCAAGGTACGGACAAAAGAAAGTGCGTCCCCAGAGACACAGGCGTCTCCTTCTCCTTCCCTTTTGCTCAATTCCAGCAGCAGAACTTGCTCACCGGCTAATTGTCAAATGATGGAAGGGCGCCAAAAGAATGGAGCTCAGCTGAACGAAGCCTTGGCAAATCCAGAGGGAGTTAATTATCACATTATTGATACAGATTTAGAATTTTTTGGTGGGGAAAAAAAGAGAGAGCTCAGCCTTTCTTCCCTGACACATCGAATTAAAGGCGAGGAATAATACGTTTGCCCATAAGCTAATCACAGTGACCTCCTTAACACTGGTGAAATTCGACAGGAAATCAGTTGGATTATGTCTAAAGGGGGGAAATTGCATTGACCCCTTGTATCAGACACTCCTCTGATGCGGCGCAATATCCCACAGATTTTGCCACTTTTCTATGACTTGGTGCGCTCCTTATTGTTGCCAATAGAATGAAATGTCACCTACCCACCAAAAAGGACAGGGTAACATATACGAGGGTTGAATGAAAAGTAATGCCTCCACCTTCGTAACTCCGCAACAAATGGCAGTACTGGTATATGGCAGGTACTGGCTTCCTCTATAGTTCCATTTGGCAGGAAGCCTTAGCATTGAATGGTTGTGTTGTTAAAGTGCGAAGTATGGAACCCTGCGGAGACAGTCGGTCAATGCGCCTTAAGCAACATGCAGTCATTGAATTGTTGACAGCAGAAGTTGCGATTTACGAATTTAGCACCAAAATATCACAATATATTGAAAACATTGACTACAAAAATGCCTTGGATAATCCAGAACCTTGGATAAGTGAGTCTTGGATAAGTGAGACTCTACTGTAGTAGTAGTTGTTGTTGTTATTATTATTATTATTATTGATACAAAGACATAGTATGACACAGCAAACGAGATATATATGCTGGATTTTGTTATTATTATTATTATTATTATTATTATTATTATTATTATTATTATTATATTATTATGACACAGCAATCAAGATAGATATGCTGGATTTCATATCACAAAATCACAAGTCGAACACTTCCCAAGTGTCTAGGACTGTGTGATGTATTTTCGGATGATGCGCGCAGATCCCAGCAGGTGGCCTTTTGCAGTTGGCAGATCGTAATTTTGTCAATGTCTATTGTTTCCAAATGCCGGCTGAGATCTTTTGGCATGGCACCCAGTGTGCTCATCACCACCGGGACCACCTGCACTGGTTTCTGCCAGAGTCTTTGAAGTTCAATCTTGAGGTCCTGATAGCAGCTGAGTTTTTCCTGTTGTTTTTCGTCAATGCGACTGTCACCTGGGATGGCGACAGCAATGATCCAAACCTTTTTTCCCCCACAACTGTGATGTCTGGTGTGTTGTGTTCCAGAACTTTGTCAGTCTGGATTCGGAAGTCCCACAGTATCTTTGCATGTTCATTTTCCAATACTTTTGCAGGTTTGTGATCCCACCAGTTCTTTGCTGCTGGAAGGTGGTACTTGAGGCATAAGTTCCAATGAATCATTTGGGCCACGTAGTTGTGCCTCTGTTTGTAGTCTGTCTGTGCAATTTTCTTACAGCAGCTGAGGAGATGATCAACGGTTTCGTTAGTTTCCTTGCACAGTCTGCATTTTAGGTCATCAGCTGATTATTATTATTATTATTATTATTATTATTATTATTATTATTATTATTATTGTCACCCCAAAGGAGATTCATCAGAGAATGAAAGCTGCTTATGGTGATTGTGTTTATGTGAGTCCTGTGCGTGTTGGGCGAGTAAGTTTAAAGATGTTGAGGTGGGACAAATAAAGAGTTGGACGTCCTGTGACTGCAACCACCGAGTTTCACAAGCAAAAGGTTGACGAATTGATTCAGGACGATTGTCGTATCAGAGAGAAATTTCAAGCATCATCGGCATTTCACAAGAAGGTGTGGGTCACATTATTGCTTTGCTTGGCTATCGGAAGATCTGTGCACGATGGGTACCCAGGATGCTGACGCCTGAAATGAAAGCGTCAGAGACTGGATCTCACCACTGTACGGCATCCTCCATACAGTCCCGGTTTAGCACTGTTTGACTTCCATCTGTTCCTGATAATGAAAGATCTGCGGGGACATCATGATGCTTCTGATGAAGATGTTGAGAGAACCGTGAGAGGCTGGTTGCGGAAACAGAGTGTCGACTTCTTCCGTGATGGCTTCAGAAAACTTGTTCATCGTTGGCAGAAATGTATCCAATTGGCTGTTGATGATGTGGAAAAGTGGATAGTGGTAGTTAAAGAGCACATTCTAAGGATTATTTCTGCATTTGATTTATTAAAATATTCCCATCCAAACCCAAGTAACAAAGGTGGAGGCATTACTTTTCATTCAACCTTCGTAGATGCCCCATGTATATCCTGACCATTTGTTTTTTAGTCAGGCCAACAAACATTAATTGGACTAGGACAAGAAAAGGGTACTTTGCTGAGTCAACATCCAATGCTCAAAGGGAAGGCAACCTCACTGCTTTATCTATACACATATTAACAGTGAAAATATATATGCATGTGTGTGGCTGGGGTGTCCACTTCCACAAACAGCTATAGCTCCCACTTCTCAGGAGACACCAATGCCCTCCTTCCAATGACATTGCAAGTTACAGAGAGTGCTGCAAACATTTCCAAGAGCCCTGCCACTGTCCTCCACAATCACCATCCTGCCCACCACCCAAGTGAAGGCTTTCATACAGGGACAATATCAGCTACATTTTCTGTTTTTCCTCCATCACAGACATCCCAGTGTTCCTTTCTCTCTCCATTGGTGTGAAATTTGCATGACCCCACCCACTGCCTCTCCCTTAACCCTTTCCTATTCTTTTCTATGGCACACAGCAAACACAGGAATTGATCAGCAACTGAACATACTAGAGAGGTTTGGGGAGAATTCACCATGATTTATTGGAGATGTATAGTTTATCTGCAATTTAAGAGTACTCTGAACTCCATCAAAGATAGGCCTGGAACTAACATGGCATCAGAACTCCCACGACCAACAAGAAATATTGGAAGTTTTGGAGGGATTTATAGGAGTTTATAGGATTTATAGGGGCCCTGGTGGCACAGTGTGTTAAAGCGCTGAGCTGCTGAACTTGCAGACCAAAAGGTCCCAGGTTCAAATCCCAGGAGCGGAATGAGCGCCTACTGTTAGCCCCAGCTCCTGCCAACCTAGCAGTTTGAAAACATGCAAATGCGAGTAGATGAATAGGTACCGCTCCAGTGGGAAGGTATCGGTGCTCCATGCAGTCATGCCGGCCACATGACCTTGGAGATGTCTATGGACAACACCAGCTCTTCAGCTTAGAAATGGAGATGAGCACCAACCCTCAGAGTCAGTCACGACTGGACTTCGCGTCAGGGGAAAACCTTTACCTTTATATATATATATATAAGCTTTGCCCAGCCACGCGTTGCTGTGGCTTATGCTTTCAGAGTGTTGCTCTTTATTTACTGTCCTGATTTTAGAGATTATATTGTTCTGTATTATTATATCACAGTAATTATTACATATTAATAATTGTCTACACTTGAGTCTACACTGCCATATAAACCAGTTCAAATCTGATAATCTGTATTTTATAGGCAGTGTGGAAGAGGCCTAAGTGAGGCCTAACTCTGCCTGTCCCCTGGATTGAGTGGGTTGCTAGGAGACCAAGTGGGCAGAGATTAGCCTTCTAACTGGCAGCAATTGAATAAAAACAATTATTCCTCTCCCTCTAATTAGGATTTTATTTTTATTTTATTTTTGTTGTATGACTGTAGAGGCATGGATGAGGGGTTGTGCTGCCAAGTTTAGTGTTTCTGGGATGTGTAGTTTTGTTGTTTTGTCCTAGGCCGAAATTTCATTACCCTATATATATATATATATCTGCTTATTGTGGAAATTTGGGCTTGGCCCCATGTTAGCCATCCCGAGTCCCTGCAGGGAGATGGAGGCGGGGTATAAGAATAAGAATAAAGTATTGTTATTATATTAGATTTGAGATCGACTTCACCCAAATCACAAGCAGCCCAGCTTCTTCCAGACCTTGCATTTATTATGGCCCCGGCGTTACCTACCATCCATCCTGGTGGGCAGGCGCATTCCCCCGTGATGTGGTGACAGGTCCCCCCGTTTTGGCACGGGCACCGCTGTTCGCACTGAAATCCATGGCTCCCCGGAGGACAGCGCTCTTCGCAGCTGGGCAGGTGCCGTCGGAGAAGGAGACACAGCACAAAGGAGAGACACGGAAAGAATTTATGTCATGAAACTCCGTGGGGGCGACCCATTCTAGCACCGTTGCTGTCACCCTTTATGCAAATCACAGTGGATTCTCATCGACCCTGTCAATGGTAAACTGTAGCGATCCGATAGTTATGGCTCCAAACAGTGCGGCTCTTGTTGCAAACCTTCTGTTTGTGTTAACAGAGCCTTATTCACCGAGACAATGATTCATGGGAGCTCAGAAGCGCTTCCTGGGGAGCACTTGGCAGGACGGGCGGCAAGATGGGCAGAGCGGGTGAAGGCATGCATTGAACTCTTCGGTTCAACAGGCAATCTTTTGTGCAGCCTGGCCCCAAGGGTGGCATCTTTCTCTTCCTGGGACAAAGGATCTTAGGATAAAATGGGAGGCATTTGCGGGAGACTAAAGAAGGGAAGGTTGAGTGGTGACAGGAGGAAAGGCTGATCGCATGGAAAGTGGGGCATATTTTGGGCATTCTACAACCTACTGGACTCAAATGACAGACACACAATAAAGCATTTATGGGGTGCATCTACACTGCAGAATAAACACAGTTTGGCACCACTTCCACCGCCATGGCTCAATGCTATGGAATCCTGGGAGTTGTGGCTTTGCAAGGTCTTTAGTCGTCTCTGTCACATGGTGTCTCACTAAGCTACAACTCGCACCATTCCACAGCATTGAAGCATGACAGTGAAAGTGCCATCAAGCGGCATTAATTCTAATGTAAGGAGAATATTCTGGCAGCAAGACTTGTGGGAAGTGGAATGAACTATGCAGGACCTTCTCAAAAATAAAAAAATATTATTTTTAAAACAGGAATCTCTAGGTCCTTTCGCTGGAAACCGGCAACAGAATCACACCGGAGGACACATGGATGTCTAGAGAAGTGTTCTCTCTAGAAATCCTTAAGTCCCCTAGTGCAACTCTGTGGTCTAAAGATTCCCAGAGATCATACATAAAATGGAATCTACAAAAATCAAAACCTCCAAATGTGGAAGTCTGCCTGTATTCAGTTTGCAGTAATGCACACCGGCCGCTTAACTTACAAGACGCCGGTGTATCCCGGTGCGCAGTGGCACTCGCCGGTCTTGTGGTCGCAGGTGGCCCCGTTGTGGCACTGGCACTTCAGCTGGCAGTTTTTCCCATAGGTGCCTGGGTCGCAGAAGTCCTCGCAGCGCCATCCTTTGTACCCGATGGCACAGACGCAGGCGCCGGTGATGGGGTTGCAGAGAGCGCCGTTCTGGCATTGGCAGCGGTTGCTGCAGTGCGGTCCCCAGTGCTCACTGTCACAGCCTGAATGGGGAGGAAAGGAAGCAACATGCTCATTTGGCACTGCTACTAAACGATTGCTGGAACGCTTCATTTCGCTCTTTGGAAATTTAGGGACACGCCTTTGAAGGCAGCATTGTCTTTATCAAGAACATCAAGAAGTCTTTCTGCACATTGTCCCTATCGAAGTAAACAACGTTTGACAGTGAGCCAAAGAATCCATCCACATTTACAAAAATATGTAAAGACAGGACTATATAACACAATATTTGTCTCTGGGTTATAAATGTAATTTCCTAATTGGTTCTATCATAAACACATGGAAAAAGTTTATGAAACTGCCAAAACTTGGTCTTTATGGGAAAAACATCCCGCAACACTTTTTGCTCTAGTTTTCCAATGAATATCTCATTGAGTCTCAACCAATTCAACATAGTTTGTGGCCACCACAAAAACGATGTTTTGGGAGTAGAACAGCTACTTTCAAAGTAAGTAAAGGTAAAGGTTTCCCCTTTTATATGCATATACAATGTATTACAATATTATATAGGTAAAGGTAAAGGTTCCCCCTGACGTTAAGTCCAGTCGTGTCCGACTCTGGGGGTTGGTGCTCATCTCCATTTCTAAGCCGAAGAGCCGGCATTGTCCGTAGACACCTCCAAGATCATGTGGCCACTGGCATGACTGCATGGAGCGCTGTTACCTTCCCGCCGGAGCGGTACCTATTGATCTACTCACATTGGCATGTTTTCGAACTGCTAGGTTGGCAGGAGCTGGAGCAACAGCAGGTGCTCACTCCGCTGCCAGGATTTGAACCTGGGACTTTTCGTTCTGCAAGTTCAGCAGCTCAGTGCTTTAACACACTTCGCCACCGGGGCTCCTAAGTACTGCACAGAAATTTCACCTTCAAACCAGGAACACATTTTTTTCAAATTTTGTTACTTAGTGTTGTTGTTGTTGCTGCTGTTATTTACAGCTAAGCATTCCTTGTAGGGAGCTGTCCAACCTCATTCTGAAGATGTCCAGAGAAGAACCCCTCCCTCTCTTTGGCAATTGTTTCCATTGCTGAAACAAGTTCCTTCCAATGTTCAATCAAATTTTTAAAATCATTGGACTTGGCCCAGCAAAAAGCAAGCCTGCTCCCCTCTTCTCTGTGATGTGTTTCCAGTGTGGCCTTCACTGAAATAATTCTTTTTTGGTGGCAGCCACAAAAGCGACATTTCTGGAGTAGAACAACTACTGACAAAGTAAGGACTCCAACAGGATAGAACACTTTCAAACCAGGAACAGATAGTTTTTCAAATTTTGTTACATGGTGTAATTTGTGGGTAGAAATGTGGCAAGTTTTGCAAGTTGGCCGCGGTCGCTGCGCCTGGTGCTGTGGAGGTTGGATGCAGACCAGATGCCCATTCAATTTGCGCTCTCACTTAATGGCAGATGCCCAGGCGCTAGCGGATCACCACAGCAACACCATAACCCCCTATTTTAGGACTCCATCTGACACGGCCTTTTCTTCTCTAGCGCAGTGTACGGAGCTGCTAAACTGGCAAGGGCCCATTTCCTACTTGGCCGCTGCCAAGTCCCACTGTTCCAAAGAGCTTTGCAATGCAGTCCTTTGTAACGTGCTTGTGAATAATGAGGCAGATGTTGGCAGAGCAAAGGCCCACGGCCCCGGCAGGGGATACTGTGGCAGCTGCTATGTCAGCAAAGTGATGGATTTAGAGAGCTATCCAAGGTGCTGAACTCTAACCCCCCATTGGTTCAGCACCTTGGACACCCCTTTAAAGTTCAAATTAAAATCAGGACGGGATCACCAACCTACTAACATCAATGGCACAAATTCCAAAGCTTCGTGCCATCCACTTTCAGAGGCTAGTTAAAAAGAGATCCATTTACGCAAGCATCAAAGAACAATGTATGTGTGCATGTGTCTTCAAGGCACCCACCGACTAATGGTGACCCTATGGATTTCAAAAGGTTTTCTTAGGCAAGGAGTACTCAGAGTGGGTATGATGATAAAGATGATGATGGTGATGATGATGATGACGACACTATATAACATGATTTTTGTTCCTGGCTTATAAATGTAATTTCCTAATTGGCTCTATCATAAAAACATGGGGAAAGTTTATTATTGTTTTTACAGGACATCCTGCAGCACATTTTGTTCTAGTTTTCCAATGAATATCTCACAGAGTCTCAACCAATTCAACATACAGTAGAGTCTCACTTATCCAACATAAACGGGCCGGCAGAATGTTGGATAAGCAAATATGTTGGATAATAAGGAGGGATTAAGGAAAAGCCTATTAAACATCAAATTAGGTTATGATTTTACAAATTAAGCATCAAAACATCATGTTAGATAACAAATTTGAGAGAAAAAGTAGTTCATTACACAGTAATGCTACCCTGTTTCCCCGAAAATAAGACATCCCCAGAAAATAAGACCTAGTAGAGGTTTTGCTGAATTGCTAAATGTAAGGCCTCCCTCGAAAGTAAGACCTAGTAAAGTTTTTGTTTGGAAGCATGCAGGATCGATAAATGTACAAGCCATAGATTGTTGTACATGGAAATAAAGGTAGTCACAAGAAATAATAATAATATAATAATCACTTTAATCTTGTATCCCACCTCCATCTCCCAGAAGGGACTCAGGGCAGCTTACACAGGGACAAGCCCAACAACAACATAAATTTACATACGAGCAGAAATTTAAAACACTAATTTAAAAACAGTATAGCAATAAAATATAATATAGAAATTCTTGAAAGGATTCACAGTTTGGTTATGCTGGTTTGTGATGACAACTACTGTACAGTAGATAATAAATTTTCATTTAAAAAAAATTTTAACCATAAACGTGAATTCTTCTTTGTGGAAAAATAAGATAAGACATCCCCTGAAAATAAGACCTAGCACATTTTTGGGAGCAAAAATTAATATAAGACACTGTCTTATTTTCGGGGAAACAGGGTATGTAATAATTACTGTATTTACGAATTTGGCACCAAAATATCATGATGTATTGAAAACATTGACTACAAAAATGCGTTGGATAATCCAGAACGTTGGATAAGCGAGTGTTGGATAAGTGAGACTCTACTGTAGTTTGTGGCAGCCACAAAAACAAAGTTTCTGGTGTAGAAAGACTGCTTTCAAAGTAAGGACCACACAAACAAGCAGGAAATAATACTTTCAAATCAGGAACATTTTTTTACAAATTTTGTTACATAGTATTGTTGTTGTTGTAATAATAATAATAATAATAATAATAATAATAATGTTTATCGTTATGCTTATTTATAGGCTTATTTAGATCAGCCCACTCCCTCCTGACCTCCCATAAATACAGTAAAGTCTCACTTATCCAACAGAAACGGGCCAGAAGAATGTTGGATAAGCGAATATGTTGGATAATAAGGAGGGATTAAGGAAAAGTCTATTAAACATCAAATTAGGTTATGATTTTACAAATGAAGCACCAAAACATCATGTTATACAACAAATTTGACAGAAAAAGTAGTTCAATATGCAGTAATGCTATGTAGCAATTACTGTATTTATGAATTTAGCACCAAAATATCACGATGTATTGAAAACATTGACTACAAAAATGCGTTGGATAATCCAGAACGTTGGATAAGTGAGACTCTACTTGTAAGTGAAAACATGGCTTCATGACCTAGCCTTTGGAGATCTGGTGCAATAATAGATACGAAAGATGTGCAATTGACTACTGGAACGGCCCGGATTGTGGATCACATGAATTATTATGTTGTATTGTGTTAAATGCTTTTAATTGTTTCATTGTATTTTATAACTCTATTTTAAATGTTTTTATTGTACGTTGTTCTTTCAAAGGCATTGAATTGTTGCCTATGTTGTAAAGCCACCTTGAGTCCCCTTCAGGGGTTGAGAAAGGTGGGGTAGAAGTGCCGCAAATAAATAAATAAATAACTATCCCGCCAGTGTCAAAGTGATTTTATCAGTTCCTTCCTCTGCAATATAGCCTACAGCATCTGGTATTATTTTAGTACAACATAATTGATTAATTTGCCTTTGGTACCATTTGCATGGCTGTTATGATAACTTAGCAAAAAATTGTTATATTTTGTAATTTTAGATACGTGGAATTTTGTGTTCTTATTTAATACTGTTAGCTAGGGTGACTATGGGGACGGTTGGACTCCAAGGCAGCCTGTCCATCCATCCATCCATCCATCCATCCATCCATCCATCCATCCATCCATCCATCCAATAAATAAATAACATTGCAGAGTCCATTGGGTGGTGGATATCTAATATAGCGCCTTAATGGCAACAGGGACTTTGCCAGCAGAGAGAATGTGTGGCACAGCTCTGTTTCTGCTCCGCTCTCAGAGTGATCATGTTCCCTGGATTTACAACAAGAACAGAACAGGCTCTGGCAATTCAGCCACTTCCTAGTACATTGCTTTTATGATGTAATAAACAGGACTGGATTTATCTCCTTCTTCTACAGAAGTGTTAGAGAGAGCTTTAGTTTCTGCTGGACTGTTTGGCATGACCTTCTTGTGGCAAAAGGCAAGCCACTGAAAAAGGTTTGGGTCCCTAATGGCTAATGTTGCCCTCTTTTTTTGTCATGAATGGGCCTAGGAAGTAGACATGTCCAAAAAATCGTTTTGAATCATATATCGGAATTATTTCGGATTGTTCTCGCTTTTTGATACGCATTCCAAGACATTGTCTCACAGCGCAACCAGCAATGTAATTCGAACCATTGTTGGCCCATTCTCTAATTGTCTCTTAACGTTTTGTTAATTCCCCCCCCCCCCCGAAAATTTTTTAAAATATATTTTTAAAAGTATTTTAAAAAATTGTTTCTGCAACCTACCTTAAATGGGAGCTTAGCGCAGCCTAACATGGCTGCCGTTCCCTGGCCAATCAGAAGCTTCCATGATGGACGCAAAGGTGGGGGCTAACGTCCTCTGCGTCCACATGGAAGATTGCCATACAAGCCCAGTGTGTAGCGATTGCACATGCGCGTCTGCCGTTTTAGAAACATTTAGAATCATTACGAATTTTTGGAAATATCTGAAATTTTTGGGTGAAAAAATTGGAAATACTTTCTATATCGAAGCGCCAGCACCCCCTACTTTAGAAACGAGAATTGAAACATTTTTTTTCATCGATCGGACATGCCTACTAGGAAGACTCTTTGAAGGGGGAAATTGTGCAGATCCCAATATGCCAAGTCTATGGTGATACTTCTCCAAAAAAGACCTGTTAAGTGGTGTCCCACAAGGTGCCATTCTATCCCCAATGCTTTTTAATATTTACATGAAACCACTAGGAGAGATCATTCATAGGCATGGGGCAGGGTGTTATAGGAATGCTAATAAACCAAATATATTCCTCCATGCCTTCAGCTAAGGATAGTGTGTCCCCTCTGAATGAATGCCTGGAGGAGGTAATGGGCTGGATGAGGAAAAACACATTGAAACTCAATCCAGACAAGACAGAACTGGTTGCCATCAAGGGTCCTCATCTGAAGATGGAGGTGTGTCAACCATTCCTGGATGGGGTCCCAATTAGTTTCCAGGTAAAGGACAAAGTGTGGTTTTGACCTTTAAAGCCCTACATGGTTTGCGTCCAGATTCCCTACATGATTGCCTTTTCCTGCACAATCTGCCCTTTACAACACTGAGTTGCTCTGGGTTTTACATTGACACCAACCAGCCAGAACCCGACTGGCGACTGTCATCCAGAGAACATTTCATTGGCTGCCCCGAGATTGTGGAATTACCTGCCAAAGGCTTTGGAATTTAATATGCAATTGAAGACAAAAGGCAAAAGGCTGACCCAGTCAACTTTCAATTATGTTTTGATTTACATTCTATTGCCACTATAAGTCAATTCTGTAGCAGTGTTTGGTATAACTTTTCATATACAGTAGAGTCTCACTTATCCAACATTCTGGATTATCCAACGCATTTTTGTAGTCAATGTTTTCAATACATCGTGATATTTTGGTGCTAAATTCGTCAATACATAGCATTACTGCGTATTGAACTACTTTTTCTGTCAAATTTGTTGTATAACATGATGTTTTGGTGCTTAATTTGCAAAATAATAACCTAATTTGATGTTTAATAGGCTTTTCCTTAATCCCTCCTTATTATCCAATATATTCGCTTAGCCAACGTTCTGCCGGCCCGTTTATGTTGAATAAGTGAGACTCTACTGTATGTGTGTGTGTGTTTAGTAAAGGTAAAGGTTTAGCCCTGACATTAAGTCTAGTTGTGTCCGACTCTGGCAGGTGGTGCTCATTTCCATTTCTAGGCTGAAGAACCAGCGTTGTCCATAGCCACCTCCAAGGTCATTTGGCCACTGGCATGACTGCATGGAGTGCTGTTACCTTCCCGCCAGAGCAGTATCTATTGATCTACTCACATTTGCATGTTTTCGAACTGTTAGTTTGGCAGAAGCTGGGGCTAACAATGGGAGCTCAACTCACTCCCCGGATTTGAACCGTCAACCTTTTGGTCAGCAAGTTCAGCAGCTCAGCAGTTTAATCTGCTGCGCCACCGGGGGATGTGTTTATCTATTTAATTTATTGTATTTTTATGTTCATTTGTTTTTGAATGTGTTGTATCCTTCACTGAGCCATCAGGACAGGCAGGTAATAAATAAAATGCATTATTAATTAACTAACTAATTAATTATTATTATTATTATTATTATTATTATTATTATTATTAACACAAATACATAGTATGACACAGCAAATGAGATATATATGCTGGATTTCATATTACAAAATCACAAATTGAACACGTCCCAAGTGTTTAGGACTGTGTGATGTATTTTCGGATGATGTGCGCAGATCCCAGTAAGGTGGCCTTTTGTAGTTAACAGATTGTAATATTATTATTATTATTTTATTATGACACAGCAAACAAGATAGATATGCTGGATTTTGTTTCACAAAATCACAAGTCAAACACTTCCCAAGTGTCTAGGACTGTGTGATGTATTTTTGCATGATGTGCGCAGATCCCAGTAGGGTGGCCTTTTGCAATTGGCAGATCGTAATTTTGTCAATGTCTATTGTTTCCAAATGCCGGCTGAGATCTTTTGGCACGGCACCCAGTGTGCCCATCACCACCAGGACCACCTGCACTGGTTTCTGCCAGAGTCTTTGAAGTTCAATCTTGAGGTCCTGATAGCGGCTGAGTTTTTCCTGTTGTTTTTCGTCAATGCGACTGTCACCTGGGATGGCGACATCAATGATCCAAACCTTTTTCTTTTCCACAACTGTGATGTCTGGTGTGTTGTGTTCCAGAACTTTGTCAGTCTGGATTTGGAAGTCCCACAGTATCTTTGCGTGTTCATTTTCCAATACTTTTGCAGGTTTGTGATCCCACTAGTTCTTTGCTGCTGAGAGGTGGTACTTGAGGCATAAGTTCCAATGACTCATTTGGGCCACAGAGTTGTGCCTCTGTTTGTAGATTTTCTTACAGCAGCTGAGGATATGATCAATGGTTTTGTCAGCTTCCTTGCACAGTCTGCATTTTGGGTCATCAGCTGATTTTTCAATCTTGGCCTTAATTGCATTTGTTCTGATAGCTTGCTCCTGGGCTTATTTTTTATTATTATTATTATTATTATTATTATTATTATTATTATTATTATTATTATTCCAAAGCACATGCAGAGTCACACAATTCCCTTTGCTCCTGGGTTGCAAGGCAGGCTGAATATAATAAGACGCCTCTCCTTCTGCAGCAAATGATGGGACAGCGCTTTTGGGTCAAGAAAATCCTATGTAATCCCAAATGTCAGCCTCTCTCTGTGCCCTTAGAAATGAGCCACCGACGTTGGACTCCTCTCAGATGTTTGGCGATCAATTGCACGATTCCAGTGAGATGGCATCATTAGCCCTCTTAAAAAACCCATCACCTGAATCCTTCTCTGGAAAGAATGCTAATAAGGAAGCCACCTCCTCTAGAGCAGAGCCAGATCTTTGTGTCCTTAAAGGATCTGGATTAATTTGACCTTATTTTAGCATTTCTCTCTCCGTCTCTCTCGCTTTCGTTCTCCCCCTCCTTCGCGGCACGTGACACAATCTATATTCTTTACATCAGGCATCAGGGGAGCTTCATAAATATTCCATTAAAAGTAAAGAGAAGAGACTTCTTGGCCCAATCGAAAAAACGGGATGATTCCTCCCTTTACACCGTGGGACCACCCTAGGGCTCATTGCTTGCTTGCTTGCGTCCCAATTTACATCAGGATACACGAGAAGCTGGAAAGCCGGATTCCACTGGAATAATAAACTCCTCCAGAACATGTCTAACGTCAATTTTTTATCATTTAAATAAAATACTAATCTTGTTAGGAAGGTAGATAATGAACGGAAGGAAGCGAGCGGTACCAGAGATGAAGAGATGCCATGAGACGGCAATTAGAGGGATTCGTTTAGAAAATTAAAGGGAAGACAACCGATAAAATTGCAATGCCAAAGAAACCAAGGTTCAGTCCAGCAAAGGAAACCAAATTGATTTTTCCACAACCCTATATATATCTATCCTAACATGAAACAGGGCTGCGATCGGGACATTGCAAGACACGTTAAAACCCAAAGCTTTTGAGGGCTCTCTTCCATATTTTATCATTGGAGTGCATGGCTGTGTCATTGGAAGGGATATATATATATATATATATATATATATATATATATATATATATATAAAAACATGGTTTTCACAGAGCATGTATATTTGACATCCACTATCAAAAGCACAGCAAGGGTATAGCAAACTACACGTCTCTTGCCTTATTGCATGGAGGGGAATCAATCAGCTTGTCAGCTCTCCTTAATACAGCTTACTTTGATCTGAGCTTTTCCAAGTTAATCAATGTTCTCTCTTTATAATAAGCACAAAAGTTCAACATCCATTATAACAATGGCCAACACACGTTTTGGTGCCTCAAATGTTAGGCTTGTTTCTGGGTATATTGGACCTGCTGATTCCAAAAATTGCAACCTTTTCCCACTATCAGCTCTTGCTTTTGAGGGACAGAACATGTGCCATCTGGTCACCCATAAAGTATCATGATAAGAAACTAGAGCCGATGCAGCCTATCCAATGCAATTTTCTGAATCAGCACCACAAAGAACTAAGACACTAATAATTGTTTTGTATGTTCTGTTTCAGAAACTAGATCTGATGTGGTCTATCCAATGTGATATTCTGAATCAGCACCCCAAATAACAAAACCAAATCGAAAGTTGACCAAAAATTGATTTGTACGCCTTTTGGTACTAATGTTGGAGAGTGGTCCCTGGTCAAAGTGGGCCCTGGTCAAGAGGTCCCTGGTCTAAGTAGGCCCTGGTCAAGAGGTCCCTGGTCAAGAGGTCCCTGGCCAAGAGGTCCCTGGGTTAAGAGGTCCCTGGTCAAGAGGTCCCTGTTCAAGAGGTCCCTGGTCTAAGTGGGACCTGGTATAAGTGGGCCCTGGTCAAGAAGTCCCTGGTCTAAGTAGGCCCTGGTCAAGAGGTCCCTGGCCAAGAGGTCCCTGGGTTAAGAGGTCCCTGGTCAAGAGGTCCCTGGTCAAGGGGTCCCTGGTCTAAGTAGGCCCTGGTCAAGAGGTCCCTGGTCTAAGTGGGCCCTGGTCTAAGTAGGCCCTGGTCAAGAGGTCCCTGGCCAAGAGGTCCCTGGTCTAAGTGGGCCCTGGTCAAGAGGTCCCTGGTCAAGAGGCCCCTGGTCAAGAGGTCCCTGGTCTAAGTAGGCCCTGGTCAAGAGGTCCCTGGTCTAAGTAGGCCCTGGTCAAGAGGTCCCTGGTCAAGAGGTCCCTGGCCAAGAGGTCCCTGGTCAAGAGGTCCCTGGTCTAAGTGGGCCCTGGTCAAGAGGTCCCTGGTCAAGAGGTCCCTGGCCAAGAGGTCCCTGGGTTAAGAGGTCTCTGGTCTAAGTAGGCCCTGGTCAAGAGGTCCCTGGTCTAAGTAGGCCCTGGTCAAGAGGTCCCTGGTCAAGAGGTCCCTGGTCTAAGTGGGCCCTGGTCAAGAGGTCCCTGGTCAAGAGGCCCCTGGTCAAGAGGTCCCTGGTCTAAGTAGGCCCTGGTCAAAAGGTCCCTGGTCTACGTAGGCCCTGGTCAAGAGGTCCCTGGTCAAGAGGTCCCTGGCCAAGAGGTCCCTGGTCAAGAGGTCCCTGGTCAAGAGGTCCCTGGTCAAGAGGTCCCTGGTCAAGAGGTCCCTGGGTTAAGAGGTCCCTGGTCAAGAGGTCCCTGGTCAAGAGGTCCCTGGTCTAAGTGGGCCCTGGTCTAAGTGGGCCCTGGTCAAGAGGTCCCTGGCCAAGAGGTCCCTGGGTTAAGAGGTCCCTGGTCAAGAGGTCCCTGGTCTAAGTGGGCCCTGGTCTAAGTGGGCCCTGGTCAAGAGGTCCCTGGTCAAGAGGCCCCTGGTCAAGAGGTCCCTGGTCAAGAGGTCCCTGGCCAAGAGGTCCCTGGGTTAAGAGGTCCCTGGTCTAAGTAGGCCCTGGTCAAGAGGTCCCTGGTCTAAGTAGGCCCTGGTCAAGAGGTCCCTGGTCAAGAGGTCCCTGGCCAAGAGCTCCCTGGTCAAGAGGTCCCTGGTCTAAGTGGGCCCTGGTCAAGAGGTCCCTGGTCAAGAGGCCCCTGGTCAAGAGGTCCCTGGTCTAAGTAGGCCCTGGTCAAGAGGTCCCTGGTCTAAGTAGGCCCTGGTCAAGAGGTCCCTGGTCAAGAGGTCCCTGGGTTAAGAGGTCCCTGGTCAAGAGGTCCCTGGTCAAGAGGTCCCTGGTCTAAGTGGGCCCTGGTCTAAGTGGGCCCTGGTCAAGAGGTCCCTGGTCAAGAGGCCCCTGGTCAAGAGGTCCCTGGTCTAAGTAGGCCCTGGTCAAGAGGTCCCTGGTCTAAGTAGGCCCTGGTCAAGAGGTCCCTGGTCTAAGTAGGCCCTGGTCAAGAGGTCCCTGGTCTAAGTAGGCCCTGGTCAAGAGGTCCCTGGTCAAGAGGTCCCTGGCCAAGAGGTCCCTGGGTTAAGAGGTCCCTGGTCAAGAGGTCCCTGGTCTAAGTGGGCCCTGGTCAAGAGGTCCCTGGTCAAGAGGCCCCTGGTCAAGAGGTCCCTGGTCTAAGTGGGCCCTGGTCAAGAGGTCCCTGTTCAAGTGGTCTCTGGTCAAGTGGGTCCTGGTCAAAAAAAGTTTGGATCCATTGGTTTAGCTGGTATTGCACCACCTGACATCCGTTGTGAAATAGCAGCCTGTAATGAAAGGACCAAGGCATTGACATCCTTGGCCCGTCCTCTGTTTGGATACCTGCCAGCATGCCAACACTTGAAATCAAGAAACTGCTTCCTAAGATCTACATGTTTTTGAACTGCTAGGTTGTCAGAAGCTGGGGCTAACAGTGGGAGCTCACCCCACTCCCCGGATTCAAACCTGCGACCTTTTGGCCTGCAAGTTCAGCAGCTCAGCGCTTTAACACGTTGCACCACCGGAGGCTCCTTACCACTAAATAATAACACTAATAATAAATACTACTAAATATTAATACTAATAATTTTATTAATAAAGTTCAGCAGCTCAGTAGTTTAACCTGCTGCACCACTGGGGCTCCAAATTCCTTAAAGGTTAGTTAAAAACAAACCACAGTACTCCCTGGCTTCTTTAAAAGCCTTCCTGAATAAAAGCATTTCAAATGAGTTGATTTGCTTCCTTTTTTGTGTGTGTGTCAGGAGGAACTTGAGTTGCTTCTGGTGTGAGAGAATTGGCCGTCTGCAAGGACGTTGCCCAGGGGATGCCCGGATGTTTTGATGTTTTTACCATCCTTGTGTAATCTTCACTATCCAGATTCCATAAATGTATATAAACATTAGTAATACAATGGCCTGGACAAACGTTATACACAGCATGAACTATTCCTCAGTTAATACGTCTTGCATGTAGTCTTGACAGCTCTTTGGGAGGTGCTGCTCCACATGATTCTTCATGCAACAAAGAGAAACTGCTACCATACTGGTTCTTAAAGTAATGTTAGGATCATCTGCCAGACTTCTTCCTTTGGATTTGACTCACGAGAGGTAAACAAGGCGAGGATGGAAAGGAAGAGGTCAACACCATTTGCCAACACTCTGGGAAAAGATAAATAATCACATAGAAGAGATTAATGCCCTCTTCCTTTGGCTCTAAAGAGATGCAAGGATGTCCTTGGATCCGACTGATCTTATCTCAACAGTAGTCTCCATCTGATAGAGAAACAGCTAATACATTTCCCATCTCATTATCCACCGAATTGCTAATTCAATTGCAGGGCATCCAAAAGCTCAGGGCTCCCTTTCTTTTTGCAATGCTTGGAATGTTCTCTATCTGACAAAAACCCGTCCCATGGAGCTCCATTTTTTTTAAAAAAACCCTGTCTTGGCTATTTCATCTCCACACTATTACATAACGCCAAAGGATACAGGGCAAAGTTTTTACCTCTAATTGACAGGGCAAAGGGTTGAGCGGGCCTATGCAAACCCTGCCGGCCGAGGCTCATAACGATCTTGTCATAGTTTGGAAGAGAAGCGCTTAAAAGGATGAGCAAGACGCCAGGGACAGAAGCATCAAAAGGGGTCGAAAAGAGATTTTTAATCAACGTCGACTTTGAGCATTATGGCAGGGAAAGGAAAACTTGAAAGGCCTGCCTTGTGACACAAAGTATGCCTTTTTGCAGATAGCACTGCCCATTAAATGAGGTTCTAGCTCCTTTCCCCAATGTTTAGGCGACATTTTCCCAAACTGGAGCCTCTGAAGAGTGAATGCTCAGCTCGAGACAGAGCAAAAAATATTGCTCCAGAGAAGATGTACGCAACGAATGGGTTCAAATGACAAGAAAAGAGATTCCTATGGCACACTTGGAAGATCGTCCTGACCATGAGAGCTGTGCAATAGCAGAATAGAAGTTTCTCTGATGTTAATTATGTCAGGGTATTGTGTTTTGTGAAATGTTAAAATCAATCTGGGTTATTAGAAATGCCTTATGTGTTAGTTTTTCCGGCAAGGCATTTCAGCAGTTATGGAGTTAATGAGAGTCTGCTATGATTGATGTATCACAGGACCAATGGGGTCAAGTTTGTTTTGACCGGGATTTTCTTTCTTGTTCCTGTGGAATGCAGAGGAATTTCCTGAGCATTAGAGCAATGTGCTGTGTGTGCATGAGTCGCTTCGGCAAGAGCACTCATGGAGAGAAGGACTGATTTGCTCTGTTTGTATATAGTCATGTAAATAAAGATTGATTGCCGTTGGATTTCCAACCGAACCCTCGTCTGCTGGAGTGTGTTTGTCCAGTGCTGTTTTTCCACACCAGGAGACAGTCTGGAGAGAAGGATGGTGAATTTTTGGATTTCACTCTGCTACCCATCATCCCCTGACAAATTAAACTATGTAACAAAATTTGAAAAAAAATTCTGTTCCTGATTTGAAAGTGTTGTTTCCTGTTTAATTGTGTGGGACTTACTTTGAAAGTAGTTGTTCTACTCCAGAAACTTTCTATGATGTTAATTAAACTATGTAACAAAATTTGAAAAAAATTCTGTTCCTGATTTGAAAGTGGTGTTTCCTGTTTAATTGTGTGGGATTTACTTTGAAAGTAGTTGTTCTACTCCAGAAACTTTCTATGATGTTAATTAAACTATGTAACAAAATTTGAAAAAAAATATGTTCCTGATTTGAAAGTGTTGTTTCCTGTTTAATTGTGTGGGACTTACTTTGAAAGTAGTTGTTCTACTCCAGAAACTTTGTTTTTGTGATTGCCACAAACTATGTTAAACTGGTTGAGATTCGACGAGATACTAATTGAAAAACAATTGCAAAAATGTGCTGCAGGATGTCCCTGCTGCAAAGTTTTTGCGGTTTAATAAACTTTTCCCACGTTTTTTCTGATAGAATCAATTCAGAAAAGATATTTAGAACCCCAGAAAAAAAAATCATGTCACACAGGGTTAGGTACAAATAAAAGAAACACAGAAGGGGAAGAGAATAGGGTAAAGGTTTCCAGTGTCTTGATGACCTTTTCCCCAATTGTCCATATACTATCCACAAACCCTGCTCAGAGTCCTGCACAAGCTTCTCTCCACATATGCAGTATCTATGGCCAGGTTTAAAAGTAACTGCTGTGTTTTATGTTTTATGTCATTTTTATATTTATTTATATTGTTTATACTGTGCATAGATGTGTTTTAACCTATGTTATTGTTGGGCTCATCCTCATGTAAGTTCCCCCAAATCCCTTCAGATAAAGTTGTTGTTGTTGTTGTTGTTGTTGTTGTTGTTATTATTATTATTATTAAGCCGAAGAGCCAGCATTGTCCGTAGACACCTCCAAGGTCAGGTTGCCAGCATGACTACATGGAACGTTCTAAGCTGAAGAGCCGGCGTTGTCCATAGACACCTCCAAGGTCATGTTGCCAGCATGACTGCACGGAGCTTTCTAAGCTGAAGAGCCGGAGTTCTCCATAGACACCTCCAAGGTCATGTTGCCAGCATGACTACATGGAGCGTTCTAAGCCGAAGAGCCGGCGTTGTCCATAGACACCTCCAAGGTCATGTTGCCAGCATGATTGCATGGAGCGTTCTAAGCTGAAGAGCCAGCGTTGTCCATAGACACCTCCGTGGTCAGGTTGCCAGCATGACTACATGGAGTGCCATTACCTTCCCATCAGAGTGGTACCTATTGATCTACTCACATTTGCATGTTTTTGAACTGCTAGGTTGGAAGGAGCCCCGGTGGTGAAGTGTGTTAAAGCACTGATCTGCTGAACATGCAGATTGAAAGGTCCCAGGTTCAAATTCTGGGAGGGGAGTGAGCGCCCACTGTTAGCCCCAGCTCCTGCCAACCTAGCAGTTCGAAAACATGCAAATGTGAGTAGATCAATAGGTACTGCTCCGGCAGGAAGGTATCATCGCTCCATGCAGTCATGTCGGCCACATAACCTTGGAGGTGTCTACGGACAACGCTGGCTCTTCGGCTTAGAAATGGAGATGAGACCAACCCTTAGAATCAGACATGACTGGGGAAACCTTTACCTTTACCTAGGTTGGAAGAAGCTGGGGCTAACAGCGGGAGCTCATCCTACTCCCTGGATTTGAGCCACCGACCTTTCGGTCAACAAGTTCAGCAGCTCAGTGGTTTAACCCACTGTGCCACTGGGTGTTTGTCTGGGAAGAGAATACTTCTGTAAAGAAACACACACAAAGAGGCACCACCCTCAGCCTCCGTTTGACCAGATAGAGGAGCACTTGAACAAAACAACGGACTGTCCTTCACAGAGAGAATTGAAATCACCAAATCGAGTGATTGGATTCCAAAACGAACGCATGTCTCCATTTCTTCTCCTAACCAAACGGCACCTTGCACCATTGGGGTCTTCACAGGAGAAACCGGGGTTGAATTTATTTTGTGCATCGCAAAAAACGGTCTCACCACAGAAGTGCAGCCCTTTCAGACACAGCAAAGCTCTTCAAACCTCTTTTTGGAAGCCACCATGAAGCCGGATGAAGAACGGCATCAAGGACAACATCCTCGACTGACCACGCAGTGTGCCGTCAGACTCTGAATTCAGTCTTTAATCCTGCCAGTTAGCAATTTATTTTTAAACCAGCCAAGGGAGAATAAAGGGCCAATATCAAGGTTTCCGTCGTACCCGGTGCCTCTATTCTCCTGTTCCACTGCACATTTTGAAAGGGCTCCTCTTTGTTTGCCGTAATTCAGTATCAGCAGTAGTTCCTGGAGAAGTGCGGACATTCATTCCTCTGACTAACGGATTCTCTTCTTCCCCCTTGCCTCCCCTGCCTTGCTGGAAATATAAAACAATTATGTTCTCTAAAAATTTCAGAAGAGAATGAGGGAAGCAATGGGCTTATTTAGTCTTTGAAATATGGCTGCCTTTCATAATTCAAAAACTTCAAAGCCTGTTTCTCTAGATATCTACATGTAGCTCCATGCTGTTCCCTTTTCTTCCAAGTACATTTAAATCTTCTGATGTCCTTTTAACATTTAGCAAAGAATGCAGGATACTTGAAACGCACCTTTCCCTTTGTCTGCGGATGTACCATTAGTATTATTAGCATCCCCTTTTAACAACACACAAAAAGAAAAGGGACAGCTTTCGGAAGGGAACGTCTCTGAACCAATTTACATGGCGAGCCAACAAGCAGTGGGTGCCTGGCAGTAATCTCTCCTTGTTTTGCGAACCCGACAGAGTACTTTTCACATAGGACAGAACTGGTTTTGAGATCCCAAATATCTCTCCGAGACAGGACAAATGTGGTTCCGGCTGATTTGGTTCCAGAATTTCCCACCTCTTTCTCTTTTCAATTGATGGTCAATTTATTCAGAGTGTCCCTCCCTGGTTCCCTGGTATTTATTTATCTATCATGTCAGAAGCAAACCAAGGGTACAAGTTGTAATGTATTTGAAAACAAAAAGTTAAAAACACACAACAACAACTTGGCATTATACTAAATGTCCTTTGACCAGAAGCTGACTACTTGGAGTGCCTCTGGTGAGGTGTTCCTGCAAGTATCTCTCTAGATCAGGGGTCCCCAAACTAAGGCTCGGGGGCCGGATGCGGCCCTCCAAGGCCATTGACCTGGCCCCCACCCTCAATTTTAGATTTAGGCTCGCCCAAAGTCTGAAATGACTTGAAGGCACAACAACAACAATCCTACTTGATGATCTCATTGGCCAGAAGCAGGCCCACACTTCCCACTGAAATCCTGATATGTTTACAGTATGTGGGTTAAAATTATTTTTATTTTTAAATATTGTATTGTTCTTTCATTTACTAATTTTGTAAATGAAATATTGTAAATGAATGATATGGTAATAATATAATGTGTATACATATAATATTGATAATAAATATTATAATGTAATACAATATAATATTTATTTATTTATTACAGTATTTCTAATCCGCCCTTCTCACCCCATAGGGGACTCAGGGCGGCTAATAATAATAATAATAATAATAATAATAATAATAATAATAATAATACAATATAATAATATTGTATAATATAATAATATTAATTATATATTATATATTAAAAGTAATATTACTAATAATATTACAGTATTGGATGACTAGTCTCATTATAATTCTATTCTGAATGCTATTAGGTTCCTTTCATCGGGGTATTTTAATCTAATGATTTTATCTTATACTGCTGCTATAGTTCCCCCCCCCCCCCACCTTTGAAGTTGACTGAATGGCATTGGTGGTTGTTTGATACTATTACTGTTGTATAAACCTTTGTTTTAACTTCTGTTTTATTATCTCTTTGTGTTTTAAACTGTGTATATTGTTGGTGTATTTGCGCTGTTACTTTTGTAACATTGTGAGCCGACCCGAGTCCCCACGGGGAGATGGTGGCATGGTGGCAGGGTATAAATAAAGTTTATTATTATTATTATTATTATTATTATTATTATTATTATTATTATTATTATGGTGTAGTACAATATAGTAATATATAATGCTAATATTGTGCTATGCTAATAATATAATATATTGTATGTACATACAACTTGTAAGCCGCTCTGAGTCCCCTTCGGGGTGAGAGAAGGTGGGGTATAAATGTAGCAAATAAATAAATGATTATTGCTGTGGGGGGGGGGGGTTGCACTACAAATAAGACATGTGCAGTGAGCATAGGAATTTGTTGGGTTTCTTTTTCAAATAATAATTTGGTCCCTCAGATTGTTGAATCGGCCCTCCACTTAAATCGGCCCTCCACTTAAAAAGTTTGAGGACCCCTGCTATAGATCTTAGAAAACTATTTCTTGATTTAAGGCGTTGGCGTGCTGGCTGATACCCAAACAGGGGATGGGATGGAGATGTCACTGCCTTGGTCCTTTCATTGCTGGCTGCTACTGGTTAAACAGTATAATTTCTCCAGTGGTGTGGGGTGTAAATATCCTGTGATAATGTGGCATGTCCCATTAAGAACCACATGCCACATTATCACAGGATGTCTACGCCCCACATCACACATCCGGGCGTCCCTTGGGCAACGTCTTTGTAAACGGCTAATTGAGCCCCAGAGAAGAAAGGAGCGTGAAGAGGAGTCCCTCTCTTGCTTGGGAGAAGGTGAGAGAAAACCAGGACAGAAATATCGCAAATAATAATAATAATAATAATAATAATAATAATAATAATAACCCGTGCAGGTGGTCCCGGTGGTGATGGGCACATTGGGTGCCGTGCCAAAAGATCTCAGCCGGCATTTGGAAACAATAGAGATTGACAAAATTACGATCTGCCAACTGCAAAAGGCCACCCTGCTGGGATCTGCGCGCAGAAACCAGTGCAGGTGGTCCCGGTGGTGATCGGCACATTGGGTTCCGTGCCAAAAGATCTCAGCCGGCATTTGGAAACAACAGACATTGACAAAATTATGATCTGCCATCTGCAAAAGGCCGCATCATCCGAAAATACATCACACAGTCCTAGACACTTGGGAAGTGTTCGACTTGTGGTTTTGTGATACGAAATCCAGCATATCTATCTTGTTTGCTGTGTCATAATAAATAATAATAATAATAATAATAATAATAATAATACAAAGTGATTACATTATGTAAAATATGTAAAGCACAGTGAAGAACTTGCTTTGATTGAAGTCAAAAACAAGAAACTTCTCAAAGCACAGCAGACAAAAAACCAGTACAAGAAAACCGCACTACAAACTAGAGCTGACAGCTGGCACAACAAAACATTGCATGGAAAGTTCCTTGACAAAATTGAAGGAAAAGCTGATAAGGAGAAGACCTGGCTCTGGCTCACGAATGGGACCCTGAAGAAGGAGACAGAAGGCCTGATCCTTGCAGCCCAGGAGCAAGACATCAGGACAAAGGCAATTAAGGCCAAGATAGAAAAATCAGCTGATGACCCAAAATGCAAACTGTGCAAGGAAGCTGATGAAACCATTGATCATCTCCTCAGCTGCTGTAAGAAAATCACACAGACCGACTACAAACAGAGGCACAACTATGTGGCCCAAATGATTCATTGGATCTTATGCCTTAAGTACCACCTGTCAGCAGCAAAGAACTGGTGGGATCACAAACCTGCAAAAGTATTGGAAAATGAACACGCAAAGATACTGTGGGATTTCCGAATCCAGACTGATAAAGTTCTGGAACACAACACACCAGACCTCACAGTTGTGGAAAAGAAAAAGGTTTGGATCATTGATGTTGCCATCCCAGGTGACAGTCGCATTGACGAAAAACAACAGGAAAAACTCAGCCGCTATCAGGACCTCAAGATTGAACTGCAAAGACTCTGGCAGAAACCAGTGCAGGTGGTCCCGGTGGTGATGGGCACATTGAGTGCCGTTCCAAAAGATCTTAGCCGGCACTTGGAAACAATAGACATTGACAAAATTATGATCTGCCATCTGCAAAAGACCACCCTACTGGGATCTGCGCACATCATCCGAAAATACATCACACAGTCTTAGACGCTTGGGAAGTGTTCGACTTGTGATTTTGTGATACGAAATGTAGCATGTCTATCTTCTTTGCTGTGTAATAATAATAATAATATAATAATAATATAATAATAATAATAATAATAATAATAATAATAATAATAATAATAATAAGGACGACCTCCCTTCAGCCAGGACTCTCTTCCTTCTTCAGAATGAAGCCTCCTGTCTCCTTGGGAGTCATTGGGAAGGAGAGCTCAAGAAACTATGGGGAGAAATGGGGTCTGCCTGCACTTGCTCATGTGATACATCTGAAAACTGATAATTCTGGGAGAAAAGGCAAGAAACAAAATTATATGATTTGCTTTTTAACACAACGGGACTAAACACCATGGGACTATGATGGGATGAGGTCCCTAGCTCAACACTCAAACCACTATATCACAAAGACAAACTCTGCAATCCACCATTCCCCAGGCACTGGAATGCTCAGTAATTTTATCTCTGAAAAATTTGGATGCTGCCACTCTTAGAAGTCCTATTGATGGACATCTAATGCTTCTGAGACACCGTGACTTGAAGTTCACTAGCTTCCAGAACATTAATAAAAGGATGTGTTGGTCTTACAAGACAAGCTTTTATTTCTTGGAAATGGAACAAAATAGCTTTTGAGAACAGGTTGTTTTGAGTAATTTGTGAGTACAAAAGAAATGACCCATGGAGGCCGTTTTTCTATACCCACTGATCAGATTGAGATCAGAAGGTCCTTCTGTGCTACTGGAAGCAAAGAAGCAGGGTTGAGTAGCAGATGGATGGACGAGACAAGAGATAATACCTATAGTTTGCCGCTTTTCTGTATCTTCCTTTGGTCATTCTCTGATCAAGCCCTGTTGAGGCCAGTTTCTCGCTCTTCTGGAAGTTAGTACTTTTGCTCCTTTTGTGCAAGTTGAGAACAGCAATGGGATTTCAACGCCGCAAATGGTTTTTGCTTACCCTTCTAATTGAGAGCCAGAACTTCAATGCCCTGGTAACCAATTACCGATAAATGTTCTCTGCCTGCTTCCTTTCCTATCCAAAGATGGATTTCCTGAGTCATTTATTAAGTTATTAACAGTAATTGAGTTCTTTTATTTCACTTTACAAGAGCTTCCTGAGTAATTACTCCTGTTTCTACCACATGGCTGATATCATGTGAGCTCTGCTGCATTCTGCATAATATGTTGACCACATATTTCTAGACATCTAAGGTGCTAAAATAATAATAATAATAATAATAATAATAATAATAATAATAATACAGCATTTATATTCCGCCCTTCTCACCCCGAAGGGGACTCAGAGCGGATCACATTACACATATAGGCAAATATTCAATGCCTTTTAACATAGAACAAAGACAAGACAAATATAGGCTCCGAGTGGGCCTCGAACTCATGACCTCCTGGTCAGAGTGATTCATTGCAGTTAATTGCAGCTGGCTTGCTCTCCCGCCCGCGCCGCAGCCCGGTAAAGGATTTCCCCTGACGTTAAGTCCAGTCGTGTCCGACTCTAGGGGTTGGTGCTATTATGCCTATTATGAGGCAATAATAGGAAACCTACTCCTTTGACCAGAGCCAGCATGGAGTCCTGAGTTGGTTTAAATAGCTGATTTTAAAGTAAATACTGTATAACTGATTTTAATGTTTGAGTATATTTTTAATTATTTTATGTCCTGGCGTTTGCCGTATATATGTTGTGCTCCACCCTGAGTCCCCTTCGGGTTGAGAAGGGTAGAATATAAATGTTTTCAATAAATCTATATATATAAAAGGGTAATGAAATTTCGGCCTAGGACAAAACAACAAAACTACACATCCCAGAAACACTAAACTTGGCAGCACAATCCCTCATCCATGCCTCTACGTTCATACAACAAAAAGAAAAGAAAAATAAAGTCCTAATTAGAGGGAGAGGAATAATTGTTTTTATCCAATTGCTGCCAGTTAGAAGGTTAAGCTCTGCCCACTTGGTCTCCTAGCAACCCACTCAGCCCAGGGGACAGGCAGAGTTAGGCCTCACTTAGGCCTCTTCTACACTGCCTATAAAATACAGATTATCTGATTTTAACTGGATTATATGGCAGTGTAGACTCAAGGCCCTTCCACACAGCGATATAACCCATTTATCCCCTTGGCCCCCGGTGGCCAAGGGGATAAAAGCCTCGTAACTTGAAGGTTGGGTTGCTGACCTGAAAGCTGCCAGGTTCGAATCCCACCCAGGGAGAGTGTGGATGAGCTCCCTCTATCAGCTCTAGCTCCATGCGGGGACATGAGAGAAGCCTCCCACAAGGATGGTAAAACATCAAAAACATCCGGGCGTCTCCTGGGAACGTCCTTGCAGACGGCCAATTCTCTCACTCCAGAAGCAACTCCGGTTGCTCCTGACACGAAAAAAAAATGGACTTAATGTAAGGTAAAACCTTTAACCTTTACCTTAACTACCACCAATTCCTCAATACTTTATTTCTCATACCACCATACTTCGTCACAGCAACGCGTGGCCGGGTACAGCTAGTATATATATATATATATATATAAATGTAATGTGCGTTTTTTTCCCATGGAGTAAACAACAAAACCACTGAACCAAATCACACCAAATTGGGCCACAAAAGACATAGTCATCCAATCTATGTCTTTCAATAAAAAAACCTAGAAAAATAAAGTCCAAACAACAGAAAAACCCCAATTGCTTACCAACTTGAATACCACTGAACAGCCTTGCAGCTTCAAGGCCAGGCTGCTTCCTAACCAGATGGCTACTCCATTGGCCAACTTGAATAGCACTGAACAGCCTTACAGCTTCAAAGCCAGGCTGCTGAATATGAGTATGAGTATGAATAGCTGTCAGTGCTGTATAAAATGCCATGTATTTCTCAGTGAGTTTATGCTTGTAGCTTTCAAAGCATATTGCTTGTACTTGCATCCTTTTTGTCTGGCTCGTAATAAACCTCTGATGTGTGGCTTTCAACCAGGGGAGCTTGTATCTCTGTACTGGCTGATCTGGTTTAGTGGAGGCTCACCAGGCACGGACCTCTCTAACTGCAGTCCTAGCAGAAATCACTGCAAGAACCCATAACTTCTTTTGCATCCCAGCTCTATCGAGTCAGGAAGAAATCAAAGCAGAGTCGAGTCAGTTTTGACAGGAGAAGAAAGCAATCTCTTTCCAGAATCAGTTCTCTTCTATTCATACTGATGTAGGAGTCAAGGTAACATAGCCTTTGATTCCCAACAAGGAAAATAACATGCCGAAATAAAATGCAAATTGTATTACACTCATCCAAACAGTTGCTAGCCAGGTTAGAGTTACATCTACAGTGTTCCCTCGCTACTTTGCGGTTCGCTTTCACACTCTCACTGTTTATAAAATAACTAGCTGTGCCCAGCCACGCGTTACTGTGGCGAAGTATGGTGGTATGGGAAATAAAGTATTGAGGAATTGGTGGTAGTTAAGGTAAAGGGTAAAGGTTTTCCCCTGACATTAAATCGATTATAAATAGGTTATATAGTTGTGTGGAAGGGCCTTGAGTCTATATTGCCATATAATCCAGTTAAAATCAGATAATCTGTATTTTATAGGCAGTGTGGAAGAGGCCTAAGTGAGGCCTAACTCTGCCTGTCCCCTGGGCTTAGAGGTTTGCTAGGAGACCAAGTGGGCAGAGCTTAGCCTTCTAACTGGCAGCAATAGGATAAAAACAATTATTCCTCTCCCTCTAATTAGGGCTTTATTTTTCTTTTCTTTTTGTTGTATGAACAAAGAGGCATGTATGAGGGGTTGTGCTGCCAAGTTTAGTGTTTCTGGGGTGTGTAGTTTTGTTGTTTTGTCCTAGGCCGAAATTTCATTACCCTTTTATATATATATAGATATTATAAATCATGAAAACTTCCTAATACGGCGACCCCTTAATACAGTTCCTTGTGTTGTGGTGACCCACAACCATAAAATTATTTATGTTGCTACTTCATAACTGTAATTTTGCTACTGTTATGAATCATAACATAAATATCTGATATGCAGGATGTACAGTAGAGTCTCACTTATGCAACATGAACGGGCCAGCAGAACGTTGGATAAGCGAATATGTTGGATAATAAGGAGGGATTAAGGAAAAACCTATTAAACATAAAATTACATTATTAAGAAGCAAAACATCATTTTACAAATTAAGCAGCAAAACATCATTTTACAACAAATTTGACAGAAAAAGCAGTTCAATACACAGCAGTTATGTAGTAATTACTGTATTTATGAATTTAGCACCAAAACATCATAATGTATTGAAAAGATTGACTACAAAAACATTGACTACTAAAAGGCAGACTGCGTTGGATAATCCAGAACGTTGGATAAGCAAATGTTGGATAAGTGAGACTCTACCATATTTTCATTTACTGGATCAAATTTGGCACAAATACCCAATACACCCAAATTTAGATACTTTTTTTTTCGTGTCAGGAGCAACTTGAGTCACTTCTGGAGTGAGAGAATTGGCTGTCTGCAAGGATGTTGCCCAGGGGACGCCCAGATGTTTTGATGTCTTTACCATCCTTGTGGGAGGCTTCTCCCATGTTCCTGCATGGAGCTGGAGCTGATAGAGGGAGCTCATCCGCACTCTCCCCGGGTGGGATTTGAACCTGGCAGCCTTCAGGTCAGCAACCCAACCTTCAAGTCACTTAGTCCACTATGCCATCTAGGGGCTCCTTTGAATACTGGTGGGGTGGGGCTTGTCATTTGGGAGTTGTAGTTGCTGGGATTTATAGTTCACTTACAATCAAAAAGCATTCTGAACTCCATAAATGATGGAATTGAACCAAATTTGGCACACAGAACTCCCATGACCAACAGAAAATACTGGAAGGGTTTGTGGTGGGCATTGACGTTGAGTTTTGGAGTTGTAGTTCACCTACATCCAGAGAGCACTGTGGACTCAAACAACGATGGATCTGGACCAAACTAAGACCAATGATGGACCAAACTAAGACCAATGATGGACCAAACTAAGACCAATGATGGACCAAACTAAGACCAAACTAAGACCAATGATGGACCAAACTAAGACCAAACTAAGACCAATGATGGACCAAACTAAGACCAAACTAAGACCAATGATGGACCAAACTAAGACCAAACTAAGACCAATGATGGACCAAACTAAGACCAATGATGGACCAAACTAAGACCAATGATGGACCAAACTAAGACCAATGATGGACCAAACTAAGACCAAACTAAGGCCAATGATGGACCAAACTCAGACCAATGATAGACCAAACTAAGACCAATGATGGACCAAACTAAGACCAATGATGGACCAAACTAAGACCAATGATGGACCAAACTAAGACCAATGATGGACCAAACTAAGACCAATGATGGACCAAACTAAGACCAAACTAAGACCAATGATGGACCAAACTAAGACCAAACTAAGACCAATGATGGACCAAACTAAGACCAAACTAAGACCAATGATGGACCAAACTAAGACCAAACTAAGACCAATGATAGACCAAACTAAGACCAATGATGGACCAAACTAAGACCAATGATGGACCAAACTAAGACCAATGATGGACCAAACTAAGACCAATGATGGACCAAACTAAGACCAATGATGGACCAAACTAAGACCAAACTAAGACCAATGATGGACCAAACTCAGACCAATGATAGACCAAACTAAGACCAAACTAAGACCAATGATGGACCAAACTAAGACCATCAGAAATATGTGTTTTCTGATGGTCTTTGGCGACTCCCTCCCCCCTTTGGGGTCCCAGCCCCCCAGGTTGAGAAACACTGTTGTAGAGTGACTGCAGTTTGACACCACCTCAACTGTCATATGAAAATAACTGTAAAATGAGGTTTTGCTAACAGAAATATGCCTGTAATGGAAAGGACATAAAACCTGCTCAGAGTTTGTGTGAGATTTTTTTTTATATTCCTCTTTTACAGACCAACGACAGGAGGTTAGTGAGATGCGTTCAATTGAATCCGTCTGCCATTTCTAATTTGCTGAATTGATTCAACGGCACTTAATTATCAGATAATTGACTTGTTCAATTCTTTTCAAATAATTTAAAGAGAAACTGCTCTCTGGCAGAGAAATGACACAGATTCCAGGAAAAGCTTAAACAAACCGACCCTAGAAAGGAAGTGGGAAACCTTTGAGAAGGAATGTCCACCTTCGGTCAACACTTAACAACCCAATTTCTGGGGAAATTGACAAATATGGTCAAGAATAGTAGGGTGATGGGTTTCAGAATACATTAACGCTTTACAGCAATCATTCCGCAAAGGTTCTTAATTCGGATCCAATAGGAGTTATGATCCTTTAAACCAGTATTATCTAAAGAGGTGATCCGTGAATCACTGCCAATCTGCAAACTAAGGTTTCAAGAAATAAAAATATCACACACTGAGACAGATACCACATCAGACAGCATTTATTTTAAGTCATTTATCCAACAGTTTTGGCACAATCCCCATTAGGGGCACACTTTCCCTCTACCGTTATTGTTGTTGTGCCTTCAAGTTATTTCCAACTTATGGTGACCATACATTTTCTTGGCATATACTGAGAGGAAGCTTTGCTTTTGTCTGTTTTTGAGGCTGAGAGAGTGGAACTTGCCCAAGAGCACCAAGTGAGTTTTCATGGTCTCCAAGTTCCAGCCCAATCATAGAATCATAGAATTATAGAATAGTAGAGTTGGAAGAGACCTCATGGGCCATCCAGTCCAACCCCCTGCCAAGAAGCAGGAAATCGCATTCAAAGCACCCCCGGCAGATGGCCATCCAGCCTCTGCATAAAAGCCTCCAAAGAAGGAGCCTCCACCACAGCCCGGGGGAGAGAGTTCCACTGCCGAACAGCCCTTCTCACTGTGAGGAAGTTCTTCCTGATGTTCAGGTGGAATCTCCTTTCCTGTAGTTTGAAGCCATTGTTCCATTGTGTTCTAGTCTCCAGGGCAGCAGAAAACAAGCTTGCTCCCTCCTCCCTATGACTTCCCTTCACGTATTTGTACATGGCTATCATGTCTCCTCTCAGCCTTCTCTTCTGCAGGCTAAACATGCCCAGTTCTTTAAGCCGCTCCTCATAGGGCTTGTTCTCCAGACCCTTAATCATTTTAGTCGCCCTCCTCTGGACGTTTTCCAGCTTGTCAACATCTCCCTTCAACTGTGGTGCCCAGAATTGGACACAGTGTGATTCCAGGTGTGGTCTGACCAAGGCAGAATAGAATAGAGGGGAGCAGGACTTCCCTGGAGCTAGACGCTATTCCCCTATTGATGCAGGACAGAATCCCATTGGCTTTTTTAGCTGCCGCATCACATTGTTGGCTCATGTTTAACTTGCTGTCCACGAGGACTCCAAGGTCTTTTTCGCCCACACTGCTGTCAAGCCAGGCATCGTCCCCCATTCTGTATCTTTGATTTCCATTTTTTCTGCCGAAGTGAAGTATCTTGCATTTGTCCCTGTTGAACTTCATTTTGTTAGTTTCGGCCCATCTCTCTAGTCTGTCAAGATCGTTTTGAATTCTGCTCCTGTCTTCTGGAGTGTTGGCTCTCCCTCCCAGTTTTGTGTCGTCTGCAAACTTGATGATCGTGCCTTCTAACCCTTCGTCTAAGTCGTTAAAAAAGATGTTGAACAGAACCGGGCCCAGGACGGAGCCCTGCTTGTGGCACTCCACTCGTGACTTCTTTCCAAGATGAAGACGACACATTGGTGAGAATCACCCTTTGGGTTCGTTCGCTTAGCCAATTACAGATCCACCGTAGTTTTGTCTAGCCCACATTTTACTAGTTTGTTTGCCAGAAGGTCGTGGGGGACTTTGTCGAAGGCCTTACTGAAATCCAGGTACGCTACATCCACAGCATTCCCTGTATCGATCCAACTCGTAACTCTATCGAAAAAAGAGATCAGATTAGTCTGGCATGACTTGTTTTTGGTAAATCCGTGTTGACTATTAGCAATGACCGCATTTGTTTCTAAGTGTTCGCAGACCACTTCCTTAATGATCTTTTCCAGAATCTTGCCTGGTATCGATGTGAGGCTGACCGGACGGTAATTGTTTGGGTCGTTCTTTTTTCCCTTCTTGAAGATAGGGACCACATTCGCCCTCCTCCAATCTGCTGGGACTTCTCCTGTTCTCCAAGAACTCTCGAAGATAATTGCTAGTGGTTCTGAAATAACTTCCGCTAATTCCTTCAATACTCTTGGATGTAGCTGATCTGGCCCTGGGGACTTGAATTCGTTTAGAGAGGCCAGGTGTTCCTGGACAACTTGTTTCCCTATTTGGGGTTGGATTTCCCCCAATCCTTCGTCCATTCCATGTTGCTGAGGTTGAAGATGGCTTTCTTTTTGTGAGAAGACCGAGGCAAAGAAGGCATTGAGCAGTTCTGCCTTTTCCCTGTCCCCTGTCGCCATCACCCCATCTTCTCCTTGCAGAGGCCCTATCGCCTCCTTTTTCTTCCTTTTTCTACCAACGTAAGCAAAAAAGCCTTTTTTGTTGTTTTTTATGTCCCTGGCAAGCCTGAGCTCATTTTGCGCTTTAGCCTTGCGAACCTTTTCCCTACAGGTGTTGGCTATACGTTTGAATTCTTCTTTGGTGATTTCTCCCCTTTTCCACTTCTTGTGCATGTCACTTTTGAGCTTTAGCTCAGTTAGAAGTTCTTTGGACATCCATTCTGGCTTCTTTGCACTTGTCTTATTTTTCTTCTTTGTTGGCACTGTTTGCATTTGCGCCTTGAATATTTCACTTTTGAAAAACTCCCATCCATCCTTAACTCCCCTGTTTTTCAATATTGGCGTCCATGGAATGCCGCTCAGTAATTCCTTCATTTTTTGGAAGTCAGCTCTCTTAAAGTCGAGAACGCGTGTTTGACTTGTCTTAGTTTCAGCATTCCTTTGTATTGCAAACTCCAGGAGCACATGGTCACTTGCCCCTAAGGATCCAACCACTTCAACTGTATTGATCAGGTCTTCCACATTTGTTAAGATTAGATCAAGAGTTGCTGATCCTCTTGTTGCCTCTTCTACCTTCTGGACCATAAAATTGTCTGCAAGGCAAGTGAGGAATTTGTTGGACTTTGTACTCTTGGCTGAGTTTGTTTTCCAGCAGATATCGGAATAATTGAAATCACCCATGACTACTATATCTCTTCTTTGTGCCTGTTTGGTCAGCTGTTGACAGAAGGCTTCATCAAGTCCTTCATCCTGACTCGGAGGTCTGTAGTAGACACCCACGACAAGATCTTTTTGAGTCCCGGTTCCCTTGATTCTTATCCAGATGCTTTCAAGCTGGTTTCCCGGATTACAGTCTTGCATTTCTTCTGCAACGTAACTGTTTTTGATATATAAAGCTACTCCCCTCCTCTCCCTTTTGGTCTATTTCTGTGAAAGAGGTTATAGCCCTCAATGACTACATTCCAGTGATGGGAGTCATCCCACCAGGTTTCAGTGATGCCTATGACATCGTATGTGTGGTGCTGTGCTAAGAGTTGGAGTTCGTCTTGCTTATTTCCCATGCTCTGAGCGTTGGTGTAAAGACATGTAAGCCCCTGTGACCTCCCCTTGAGCTGTTTATTTGGGATTATTGTGCTCTCCGTACTTGGTCCTTGCCTTTTTTTGGTATATATATATTTTTTATTATGAAGTTTATAAGCAACTTGCACATTTCTTGTTACAATAATAATTCTCTTTTTCTCAATATAATAAAACTAGCTGTGCTCGGCCATGCGTTGCTGTGGCGAAGTATGGTGGTATGGGAAATAAATGTATTGAGGAATTGGTGGTAATTAAGGTAAAGGGTAAAGGTTTTCCCTTGACATTAAGTCCATTATAAATGGGTTATATAGCTGTGTGGAAGGGCCTTGAGTCTACACTGCCATATAATCCAGTTAAAATCAGATAATCTGTATTTTATAGGCAGTGTGGAAGAGGCCTGAGTGAGGCCTAACTCTGCCTGTCCCTTGGGCTGAGTGGGTTGCTAGGAGACCAAGTGGGCGGAGCTTAGCCTTCTAACAATTGGATAAAAACAATTATTCCTCTCCCTCTAATTAGGACTTTATTTTTCTTTTCTTTTTGTTTTACGAACGCAGAGGCATGGATGAGGGGTTGTGTTGCCAAGTTTAGTGTTTCTGGGATGTGTAGTTTTGTTGTTTTGTCCTAGGCTGAAATTTTATTACCCTTTTATATATATAGATATATACATGAAGTCAGGGTATTGGGGGGGGGGAGAGAAAGGGTAGGTAACTTCAACATAAAGGAATACATTGACATAGAAGGTGAATGACAATAATGCTTAAACCACTGCACCCTACTAATAAACCAATTGCACGTTTCATAGGTCAGAATCCCATGAACACCCCCAACACCAAAGCTTGCTGATGTATTTTTCATGCACTGTTATCTAAAGACTTGTGTCAAGGCCAATGCCAGTACAGCCAAGCAGATTTGAGGCTACTCAGGGTGGAACGTAGCCATTGGTTCCAAAGGATATTTATTATTGTTCTATAGATGCAACAGATAATATACAGCAGGTAAAAAACCCTCCCACCAAAGCTACAATGCCCAGAACCCAACAAATCTCAGAGGTTTGCCGCAGAAAACACCCATTTCCCTGTTTTGTGGGTGCACACACCTCCTATCTTGGGCCAGTGTGATTGAAAGTGTACTTTATACATAATTGTATGTACGTGTATCATCTGCCACACACCCACCACCACACTCACTGCATCCACACATAAGGTAGGTAAAGGTAAAGGTTTTCCCTGACGTTAAGTGCAGTTGTGTCCGACTCTGGGGGTGCTCATCTCCATTTCTAAGCCAAAG
The DNA here is from genome assembly GCF_035594765.1 of Anolis carolinensis. Lineage (NCBI taxonomy): Eukaryota > Metazoa > Chordata > Lepidosauria > Squamata > Anolidae > Anolis > Anolis carolinensis. The sequence goes on along the minus strand of NW_026943822.1, from coordinate 7,177,065 downwards.
AGCCGGCGTTGTCCGTAGACACCTCCAAGGTCATGTGGCCGACATGACTGCATGGAGCGCCTTTACCTTCCCACCGGAGCGGTACCTATTGATCTACTCACATTTTCATGTTTTCTAATGGCTAGGTTGGCAGAAGCTGGAGCTAACAGCGGGTGCTCACTCCGCTCCCTGGATTCGAACCTGCGAGTCTGCAAGTTCAGGAGCTCAGTGCTTTAATACACTGTGCCACCAGGGGCTCTGCCTCCACACATTTGCTGCTCACACTCACTTGCCCTCACTGCACACTTACCACTGCCGCCATCACCACACACACCCACTTGCCACGCACACTCACTCACCCTCATCACACACTCAGCACTGCTGCTCACACTCACTTGCCCTCACTGCACACTTGCCACCACTACACACTGGCTGCTCACACTCATTCACCCTCACTGCACACTCGCCATGGCCACACACACATACTTGCTGCTCACACAAATTCACCCTCACTCCACAATTGCCACCGCTGCTCATACTTGTCTTCACTGCACATTCGCCACCATCACACAAATGCACTTTGTGCTCACACTCATCTGCCCTCACCACACACTTGCCACTGTTACACATACGCACTTGCTGCTCACACTCATCCACCCTCACCGCACATTCACCACCACTACACACTCACCACCACTGTTCACACTCACTTCCTCTCACTGCATACTCACCACCACTACACACACGCACTTGGTGCTCACACTCATCTGCCCTCACCGCACACTTGCCACTGTTACACATACGCACTGGCTGCTCACACTCATTCACCCTCACTGCACACTCGCCATAGCCACACACACATACTTGCTGCTCACACAAATTCACCCTCACTGCACACTCACCACCACTGTTCATACTCACGTCCCCTCACTGCATACTCACCACCACTACACACACACACTTAGCGCTCACACTCACCTGTCCTCACTGCACACTTGCAACTGCCACAAACACACAAACACTTGGTTCTCACACTCATTCACCCTCACCACACATTCACCCTTGCCACACACATGCACTTGCTGCCACTGCCATGTACATGCCTGCACCATATGTGTGTGCGCCGCCGGTCAGGCGTGTGTGCAGCTATGGAAGTAGTGCGAGGGGAGAAACCCTGGAGAGTAAGATTCAGCCCACAGGCTTTAGTTTGGGGACCTCTGTTCTATAATGTTCACATTATATGTTCATATCTATGGCAACCCAGGTTCACCAAAAGCCTGTGTTTAGAGTTTTCCAGAGAGCTGAAAGCGACTGTCGTATTTCTGCTTGCAAAAGCCCATGCGTCAGGTTTAACGGCCATTTCTTTTTTTTATTTTAATAACCCCCAACAGAGCTCAAATAAAGGAGATATGAAAGCCAATCTCATAAGCCCCAAGACGCATCCCATCCACTTTGATGAGGTGCCGGAGATTCATTTTCCGTGCGGCCGTTAATGTGATGGAAACTACAGAGCCTAAGTGGGTTTAAAAGGATGTAAGAGCCCTGTCTTCATTATAAGCTTAAAATGATGGGAGTCCATGAGCGGTCAAATGGCATTCGCATTATTTATATACCTGTACCTTTTATTTCCACACTAAACCTACTTGAAAAAAAGGGGGGGAAAGCCCATTCTGAGCTCGGAAAGCAGAGAAAATCATCTGTCTGGTGCTTTTACCCTGAAGTGGGCCCCATAACGCCGCAGTTTATTAATACTAATAAGTCTCTTAATCCCGACAGAGGCTCCAGTATCTAATTAATAGAGAACTGAACACAGGAACTGAATCATGTCAAGCTGAATCCCTATGCGAGTTGCTGGGATAACAAATCTGTGCAGAAAATGGAATGTAAACATGGATCTATTGTGAAATCTGTCACCTGTGACTCAAAAGATGGCACAGCGCAAAGGCCAGAAGGACTTCGGTCATTCGATGCAGCACTTACTGTATATACTTGAGTATAAGTCTAGTTTTTCAGGCTTTTTTTAAGATTGAAAAAGCTCCCCTCTGCTTATACTCGGGTGAGGGTCCTGGTTGGCTTAGATTTGGGTCAGCTTATACTCGAGAATATATGGTACATTTATTATTTTTCTCTATTATTATTGGTATTATTATATATATTATTTTTCTCTATTATTGTTGCTACTATTACATTTATTTCACTCTATTTTTATTATTATTATTAATACATTTATTATTTCACTCTGATATTATTATTATATTTATTATTTTACTCTATTTATTACTTCATGTATTATTTCCCTGTATTTATTATTATTATTACTATTATTACATGTACAGTAGAGTCTCACTTATCCAAGCTAAACGGGCCGGCAGAAGCTTGGATAAGTGAATATCTTGGATAATAAGGAGGGATTAACAAAAAGCCTATTAAACATCAAATTAGGTTATGATTTTACAAATTAAGCACCAAAACATCATATTTTACAACAAATTTGACAGAAAAAGTAGTTCAATACGCAGTAATGTTATGTTGTAATTACTGTATTTACGAATTTAGCACCAAAATATCACAATATATTGAAAACATTGACCACAAAAATGGCTTGGATAATCCAGAAACTTGGATAAGCGAGGCTTGGATAAGTGAGACTCTACTGTATTATTTTACTCTATTATTATTAAAAAGATACATAAGCACATTTACATTGAAGAAGATGAGAATGATGATTTGATCAGAGTTGGACAATCTTATCTTAAATTAGAGCTTTATGTAAATATTCAAAAACATTTAACTTACTGATGCCTCCATTAATGTCATTTTATGGGTACAGTAGAGTCTCACTTATCCAACATTCGCTCATCCAACGTTCTGGATTATCCAACACATTTTAGTAGTCAATGTTTTCAATAAATCGAGATATTTTGGTGCTAAATTCGTAAATACAGTAATTACTACGTAGCGTTACTGCATATTGAACTACTTTTTATGTCAAATTTGTTGTTAAACATGATGTTTTGGTGTTTAATTTGCAAAATCATAACGTAATTTGATGTTTAATAGGCTTCTCCTTAATCCCTTCTTATTATCCAACATTTTTGCTTATCCAATGTTCTGCCGGCCCGTTTATGTTAGAAAAGTGAGACTCTACTGTATATCTTGTATCTTATATAGCTTAAATATATGAAGAAGTGACTGAATAGGTATATCTTGGACAACAAGTACAGTCAAACAATTTTAAAAAGGTAAAGGTAAAGGTTTCCCCTGATGTTAAGTCCAGTCGTGATCGACTCTGGGGGTTGGTGCTCATCTCCATTTCTAAGCCGAAGAGCCGGTGTTGTCCATAGACATCTCCAGGTCATGTGGCCGGCATGACTGCATGGAGTGCCGTTACCTTCCTTTGGCAAATGGGCAAGAAGACCCAAGGCAGCTTGGACAGCTTTTAATCGAAACCAGACAGTGCTAACAGATGCTAAATTGCCAATGAAGGTCAGAGCAGGTATCTTCAACACTACAGTTTTACCGGCAATGTTATACAGATCTGAAACAAAGTCAGAGGAGGATAAAAGACTGAAAGTGTTTTAGACCAAGTCACATTTAATTCAAGGGGCTGGTACTCATCCCCAAAATGAACTAACGAAAGGAATATGGAGATCCTTTCCAAGGATAGTTTGATTCGCATCTGTACTGCTGATTTTGCACCAGAAGTGAAAGATCTTTGGCATAGAAAAGGCCCTTTAAAATTGCATTGTAAATGCTGCTCTTAACTGCTGGTGTTGAAGTTTTCATTGCATGTCAATGTTTGTTCTTCTTCATTTTATTAGTAAATAAAAAGAATGGATGTTGAAGGGTGGCCCAGAAAGAAATCCCTTAAACAATAACATCCCCTGATCATACTATTATGTTCCTGGGAAGATCTATTGGAGACACCGTCCTTACTGTGCAAACGTCCAATGATTCACGGCAGAGTCAACAATTCGGGTGAATCGGAAGAAGCATTTAAGTATTTTCCAATAGGTTATCATATAAGGAAACCGATATCTCATTGCCCCCAGTGGCGCGATGGGTCACACTTTTGTGCCGGCAGACTGCTGACTTGAAGGTTGGGTTTCCAACCTGAAGGTTGCCAATTCGAATCCAACCCGAGGAAAGCGCGGATGAGCTCCCTCTGTCAGCTCCAGCTCCATGTGGGGACATGAGAGAAGCTTCCCACAAGGATGAGAAAACATCAAAACACTTGGGCGTCCCCTGGGCAATGTCCTTGCAGACGGTCAATTCTCTCACACCAGGAGTGACTTGAAGTTTTCAAGTCACTCCTGACATGGATTTTTTTTTACATAAATGGAAAAAAATACGCACAAGTTTTTCCATCTTCACAAGTGTTTCCAAAAGCTTGAAGAGTCTTTTGCAGTTGTTGAGTCCCAATTTAAACAGGATTAATTTCCCCAGAAACAGGTTTTTGCCAATACACCCCAATGGTTGCCAATGCCATTTTTCCTCTGAAAGAAGAGCATCTTCAAAGGTCTCTTTAGCCACCAATTCTGTCGCGAGGAGATGCTTCCGATGTATCCCTTTCCCATCTGCGCTCTGGATGCAGCCGCCTCACAAAAAATAACTAAGTAGGAAATTGATTTTTTTCCTGAGCTCAGACCATTTGGCACAACGAAAATCTGTATTTTCTCAATGCTTAATAAATTTTTTGGAACTCCAGCCCTCTCTGTCTGGCGGAAACACTCCAACACTCGGTCCCTTGCGGGGCTCATTTAGCTCCGAATGTATATCTACTGCTGTCCTTTTGCCAGGTCCAAGCGATCAGCCACATTTTATGCTATTTACACTGGCTCAGAAGACAATCTTTGTGTGCCGCCAACGCTTTGCAGATTAATTTGAAGGCACTCCATAGTTGCGACCCAATATGCTTGAAAGAGCTCTCCTTCTTTGGTCTCCATATGTTCTCGGTTGCCACCGAGATAGCACTGCTCTGCCAGATGATGATATAGTCTTTTTTAAACCTGTCTGAATATATATATATATATATATATATATATATATATATATATATAAATCTGCAAAGCGTTGGCGGCACACAAGGATTGTCTTCTGAGCCAGTGTAAATAGCATAAAATGTGGCTGATCGCTTGGACCTGGCAAAAGGACAGCAGTAGATATACATTCGGAGCTAAATACACACACACACGCTGCAATTTGCATTCCAGCTACTCAGACCATCTCCAGCTTTCAATTGAAAAAATCTTCATTTTCTTTTCAGTGGATTAATATATGCAAGCCAAAGACTGGCCTCACAAGAAAGACCCAGAATAAATCCCAGATGGGTACGGAAAAGAGGTCCCTAATGAATTGCCTCGATTTTGGAATATGTCCCAGACGAACAGGTTAAACACCTTGTTCACAACTGGAATGTGTCACAGAGCTCAGCACATGCTGAAAAAAAGGCAGAAATGTCCTGAAAGAAGGGAACGCTGAACACTGGCCAGCAATCCTGTTCAGAGCTCTTACCTCTTATCACACTTTACTCCCATGTTTACAACTGAAAAACCGTTGCAATGGGAACCACCAGTTTCCCCTCCTGTTTCATTGCCCAACCATCAGCAATCTCTTGTAGCCTCTCCTCGTGGAGAGAAAAAGTCGGGTATAAATTATATATATATATATATATATATATATATATATATATATATATATAAAAATGTAATGTGCGTAATTCTCATGGAGTAAACAACAAAACCACTGGACCAAATCACACCAAATTTGGCCACAAAAGACACAATCGTCCAAGCTATGTCTTTTCATCAAAAAACCCTATAAATTAGGTCCAAATTACAGAAAACTCCCCAAGACCAAAAATTACAAACCACACATGCGCTAGACATATTCCAGACAAGAAACAACCAGAGCCAGCTAACACCTCCCAACAAAGTAAAGACTTTCTGTATATATTTCAGATTTCAATATTAATGTCAAAAATACGCAATATGATTTTACATAGGATTTGTGCTACATTAGAACAGTAAAGACAAATATCACTTAAGTAAAATAAACATTAAATATTAAATAACCAAAAAAATAAAATAAGGTGTAAACACTAAGCTAATCTGGGAATCTGCTATTGCAACAGAGTCATTATTATTATTATTATTATTATTATTATTATTATTATTATTAGGTTTCTGGGATCCATCAAAATGAACAAAACTCTACAATCTGGACAGTAAATAAAGAAAAACACTCTGAAAATAAGGGTATTCCAGACAGGAAACAACCAGAGCCAGCTAACACCTCCCAACAAAGGATTCACCCAGAGAGGAAACAACCATGCTTTGAAGCTGCAAGCTCATTCAATGCTAATCAAGGTGACTACTTACAACATTGATACTTGCCTCCACAAACAAAACCCCACTTAGGACGATGCTACAGCAATGCGTGGCCGGACACAGCTAATAATAGTAATAATAATAATAATAATAATAATAATAATAATAATAATAATAATAATAAAAAAACCCTAACTGGGTGCCGTGCCAAAAGATCTCAGCTGGCATTTGGAAACAATAGACATTGACAAAATTACAATCTGCCAACTGCAAAAGGCCACCTTACTGGGATCTGCACGCATCATCCGAAAATACATCACACAGTCCTAGACACTTGGGAAGTGTTCGACTTGTGATTTTGTGATATGAAATCCAGCATATCTATCTTCTTTGCTGTGTCATATTATGTTGTTGTGTCAATAATAAGTAACATGGATGGTAATGCATGGACAAGACACTGCCACAAAACCAGATGCCAACTTCAGGAGCAATACTACGGGAGATAATAACATTACTAATAACATCAAAGGTACATTTACTTGTTCTTCCTCCAATGGGAGGTATGCCATCCCATGCCAGTAATGCCCTGCTATGCTCTATAGTGAGCAAATACAAGAGGATTAATGGACACAGATACAATGCTAGAAATGGCAGTTGCAGAACATTTCAACCTTCCTAGACACACTGCAAGTGATTCACAGGTTGCGGTCCTTGAACAAGGCAATGACAAAGGCAGGCCAGACAGAGAAACTGTTGGATTGAATTATATGCACAAATTCCATCCCATTAGCAGAGGCATGAAGAAAGACAAAGCCTTCATGGCACACTATATATATTAATAAAAGAGGCCTTGCTACTGCACATATAACAAAAAGACTCTACTCAGAAAGAGGTTTGAACTCAGGAAAACTGGCTCTTGGAAAGCAGATTTTTTGCGTTCATAGATCAACACTAAGTAGTCACCGGAAAGATCCGAAAACCCAGTTTCCCCTTATGCATCCCGTTGAACATTTAGGACCAGGGTTTGCATCGTTCTGTATCCTTTTGTATTCCATCTCACTCCCACAACTGTGTAATATGCTTTAGACCAGGGGTCCCTAAACTAAGGCCCAGGGGCCGGATGCGGCCCTCCAAGGTCATTTACCTGGCCTCTGTCCTAAACTTTAGACTTAGGGTTGACCTAAGTCTACCTGGTCTTTGGAGGTCTCTTTGCTCACCTATGGTCTTATGAGATCATTTAGATGGTCTTTGAAGATCTCTTTGCTTAGCTATGGCCTTATGAGACCATCTAGATGGCTTTTGGAGGTCACGTTCCTTACCTATGGTCCTATGAGACCATCTAGATGGCCTTTGAGGGTCCCTTTCCTTACCTATGGTTTTATGAGATTGTCTAGATGGCCTTTGGGGGACCCTTTCCTCATTATGGTCTAATGAAACCATCTAGATGGTCTTTGAGGGCCCCTTTCCTTATCTATGGTCTTCTGATGGCCTGATGAGATCATCTAGATGGCCTTTGAGGGTCCCTTTCCTTACCTATGGTCTTATGAAACCATCTAGATGGTCTTTGGAGGTCCCTTTGATTGCCTATGGTCTTATAAGATCATCTAGATCAGGGGTTCCCAAACTAAGGCCCATGGGCCGGATGCGGCCCTCCAAGGTCATTTCCCTGGCCCCTGTCCTAAACTTTAGACTTAGGGTTGACCTAAGTCTACCTGGTCTTTGGAGGTCTCTTTGCTTACCTATGATCTTATGAGATCATTTAGATGGTCTTTGAAGATCTCTTTGCTTAGCTACAGCCTTATGAGACCATCTAGATGGCTTTTGGAGGTCACTTTTCTTACCTATGGTCTTATGAAACCATCTAGATGATCTTTGGGGGCACCTTTCCTTATCTATGGTCTTATGAGACCATCTAGATGGTCTTTGGAGGTCTCTTTGCTTACCTATGGTCTTATGAGATCATCTAGATCAGGGGTCCCCAAACTACGGCCCATGGGCCAGATGCGGCCCTCCATGGTCATTTACCTGGCCCCTGTCCTAAACTTTAGACTCAGGGTTGACCTAAGTCTGAAATAACTTGAAGGCACAAAACAACAATCTTAATTTTGGACTATTTCATCATAGTCCACCCCCCCTAACAGTCTGAGGGACTGTGAATCGGCCCCCCACTTTAAAGGTTTGAGGACCCCTGCTTTAGACCTAAGCAGTTGGTATCACTCTGTATTGCACTTGAAGGTGTGGGTCTACATCCACCAAAACCATGCAAAAACGATAACCTGCTAGTCTTAAAGATGCTGCTACGTTTCCTTTTCTTTTCCCTCCTTTCCCTGTTGTCGAACACGGCACCCAAACCCAAAAGGATGTATAGTTCACCTAGGACGTGCAAGCAAAGAGAGAAACAATGATTTCCGTTTTCCAGCTCCTTGAGGCCACCGTGACCCCATGACAGGCCAGCAGCAGACAACGACCACACCTTTCATATATATTTTTAATTAAAAGCCCACAAAGATGCGCTGATTTGCACCAGCGGATGTACGAAATGAGTCTGCAGCAGCAGATCTCTTCCACAACAAACCCAACATCCCGTTTTTGATCAAATGCATCTTTTCCCTCTTCCATCGTGTCCATTTCCTTTCCCCACCATGGTCATTCCGCAGATATATAAACATCACTTACTTAGTTTCCAACAGATCTTGCAACCACTGAGGATGCCTGCCATAGATGGGTGAAACGTCAGGAGAGAATGCTTCAGGAACAAGACCATACAGCCCGGAAAACTCACAACAACCCAGTCATTCTGGCCATTAAACTCTTTGACAACATATCTATATATATAAAAGAATAATGAAATTTCGGCCTAGGACAAAACAACAAAACGACACATCCCAGAAACACTAAACTTGGCAGCACAACCCCTCATCCATGCCTCTACGTTCATACAACAAAAAGAAAAGAAAAATAAAGTCCTAATTAGAGGGAGAGGAAGAATTGTTTTTAGCCAATTGTTGCCAGTTAGAAGGCTAAGCTCCACCCACTTAGTCTCCTAGCAACCCACTCAGCCCAGGCGACAGGCAGAGTTAGGCCTCACAAATGAGAGTAAATGAATAGGTACTGCTCCGGCAGGAAGGTAACGGCGCTCCATGCAGTCATGCCAATGGCCACATGACCTTGGAGGTGTCTACGGACAATGCCGGCTCTTCAGCTTAGAAATGGAGATGAGCACCAACTCCCAGAGTCGGACATGGCTGGACTTAACGTCAGGGGAAAACCTTTACCCTTTTCCTTAACTACCACCAATTCCTCAATACTTTATTTCCCATACCACCAGACTTCGCCACAGCAACGCGTGGCCAGGAACAGCTAGCTTCTATATATTTTTGTCTCCCATCTTATCTCTTCCTGCACGTCTCTCCCCATATGCCTATACCAATATGCCTACCCATATCTACGCATATGCGCACCAGTGGAACACTAGCCAGAAAACAAAAACAATGTTCTGCCTCTTCGATGGAATATAATATAGTCCACTTAGACAGCATATAAATTAATACTTTTATGAAATGTATTAATTAAATATGATTTCTGCACAAAATCAGGCACAGAGGTCATCATCCCTTGTTGACCTCACTGAGGAATTTCCTGAAATATCTAGGATGGACACATCTCGGGACAAAGATGACAATCGATAATAATAATAATAATAATAATAATAATAATAATAATAATAATAATAATACAGTAGAGTCTCACTTATCCAACATAAATGGGCCAGCAGAATGTTGGATAAGCAAATATGTTGGATAATAAGGAGGGATTAAGGAAAAGCCTATTAAACATCAAATTAGGTTATGATTTTACAAATTAAGCACCAAAACATCATGTTATACAACAAATTTGACAGAAAAAGTAGTTCAATACGAAATAATGCTATGTAGTAATTACTGTATTTACAAATTTAGCACCAAAATATCACAATTTATTGAAAACATCGACTACAAAAATGTGTTGGATAATCCAGAATGTTGGATAAGCGAGTGTTGGATAAGTGAGACTCTACTGTAATAATAATAATAATAATAATAATAATAATAATAATAATAATAATAACAACAACAACAAGAAAAACTCAGCTGCTATCAGGATCTCAAGATTGAACTTCAAAGACTCTGGCAGAAACCAGTGCAGGAGGTCCCGGTGGTGATGGGCACACTGGGTGCTGTGCCAAAAGATCTCAGCCGGCATTTGGAAACAATAGATATTACGATCTGCCAACTGCAAAGGGCCACCGTACTGGGATCTGCATGCATCATCCGAAAATATATCACACAGTCCTAGACACTTGGGAAGTGTTCGACTTGTGATTTTGTGATACGAAATCCAGCATATCTATCTTGTTTGCTGTGTCATAATAATAATAATAATAATAATAATAATAATAATAATAATAATAATAATAATAATAATAATACATCACACAGTCCTAGACACTTGGGAAGTGTTCGACTTGTGATTTTGTGATACGAAATCCAGCATATCTATCTTGTTTGCTGTGTAATAATAATAATAATAATAATAATAATAATAATAATAATAATAATAATAATAATACATCACACAGTCCTAGACACTTGGGAAGTGTTCGACTTGTGATTTTGTGATACGAAATCCAGCATATCTATCTTGTTTGCTGTGTAATAATAATAATAATAATAATAATAATACATCACACAGTCCTAGACACTTGGGAAGTGTTCGACTTGTGATTTTGTGATACGAAATCCAGCATATCTATCTTGTTTGCTGTGTAATAATAATAATAATAATAATAATAATAATAATAATACATCACACAGTCCTAGACACTTGGGAAGTGTTCGACTTGTGATTTTGTAATATGAAATCCAGCATATCTATCTTGTTTGCTGTGTCATAATAATAATAATAAAATAATAATAATAATAATAATAATAATAATAATAATAATAACTTTATTTTTATACCCCGCCTCTATCTCCCCAAAGGGGACTCAGGGCAGCTTATATGGGGCCAAGTCCACAAAAAAACAATAGCAATATAAAACACAATAGACAAGAGACATGCACAATTATAAAAATTTAAACATTAGCCAATAAAAACAAATGACAAGAACTAATAAAAACGGATTAAAACGGAGAGGTTATAAAAGTAGACTGGGTAAGGTGCACCATATCAAAATTGTAAACATGAGGTGCAAATTGGGATGGGAGTAGACCCTGTGTCTATATCAAGTTGACAAAGGTAAGAAGTGCAAACCGGTACAAGAATGGTCACAGATACAGAATTGTTATGGGGATGAGAAATCTTTATCCAAAGGCCTGAGTGAAGAGCCAGGTTTTCAAGATCCACATTCTGGACAACAGGTGGTTTCCTCTGCAAAATCTGATAACCGTCAGTCAGTGCTCACCATCTGATTGCTTCTGCTGAGCTGACCATGGAAAACAGGAACTCCAAGTGTTCACACATACTGGATCCTTTTGCCTGGCACCCAAGGCTTGATGGAAGAGAATCATCACCTTTTGTCTCAGGACACCTTGCCCTCACTTTCCCCAGGAAACTTCCTCATCACACAACTTTAAGACAATTAAAAACAATCACGGACTAGGGCTGTTGTATGTTTTCTGGGCTGTATGGCCATGTTCTAGAAGTATTCTCTCCTGACGTTTCGCCCACATCTATGGCAGGCATCCTCAGAGGTTGTGAAGTATGTTTCTCCATATCTCACAACCTCTGAGGATGCCTGCCATAGATGTGGGCGAAACGTCAGGAGAGAATACTTCTAGAACATGGCTATACAGCCCAGAAAACATACAATAACCCTGTGATCCTGGCCATGAAAGTCTTCGATAATACATTTATTATTACGATTTATTAGTCACTTCCCACTGAAATCTTGATAAGTTTACAGTATGTTGGTTAAAATTATTTTTATTTTTTAAATATTGCATTGTTTTTTCATTTATTAATATTGTAAATGAAATATTGTAAATGAATGATATGGTAATTATATAATATATTTTGTATACATATACAGTAGAGTCTCACTTATCCAACATAAACGGGCCGGCAGAATGTTGGATAAGCAAATATGTTGGATAATAAGGAGGATTAAGGAAAAGTCTATTAAACATCAAATTAGGTTTTGATTTTACAAATCAAGCACCAAAACATAATGTTATACAATAAATTTGACAGAAAAAGTAGTTCAATACACAGTAATGCTATGTAGTAATTACTGTATTTACAAATTTAGCACCAAAATATCGCGATGTATTGAAAACATTGAGTACAACGTTGGATAATCCAGAATGTTGGATAAGCGAGTGTTGGATAAGTGAGACTCTACTGTAATATTAATAATAATATTATAATGTAATACAATATAATATTTATTTATTTATTTATTACAGTATTTCTACCCCCATCCTTCTCACCCAATAGGAGACTCAGGACGGCTAATAATAATAATAATAATAATACAATATAATAATATTGTACAGTATAATAATATTAATTATATATTATATATTAAATGTAATATTACTAATAATATTACGGTATAATGTATAGTACAATATAGTAATATATAATGCTAATATTGTGCTATGCTAATAATATAATATATTGTATGTACAATATATTATATTATTAGCTTAGCACAATATGCTATGTCGGGTATAAATGTAGTAAATAAATAAATAAATAACTGTTGCTGGTTTTTTTTTTTTTTTGCACTACAAATAAGACGTGTGCAGTGACTGAGCATAGGAATTTGTTCATTTTTTTTTTCAAATGATAATTCGGCCCCTCAACAATCTGAGGGAGCATGAATCGGCCCTCCACTTAAAAAGTTTGAGGACCCCTGGGTCAGGGAATTGAGTTTAGCGTAATGCTCGCCAGGCAAGACCCTCCATAACCGACACCTTACTAAATTCAACCTCATTGCCTAAGGTTTGCAAGACCTAAGCAGGGTTTTGCTGAAGATAAGGAGGACTTGGAGATCTCTCACTTCTGCAGCAGCCATAAGTCGAAGTCAACTCGATGGCAGCAAACAACACAAAAACATTTCAAACTCATAGAATGTATACTTGGCCAGTTACCAATCTTTCAAACTAAAATTTTTCAGTGGAACAAAACACATAGAGGCAGGCAGATAAAGCCACTTTGAAGGAAAGGAGGGAGGGAGGGGGCAAAGAAAAAAAGTGGTTCTAGATACAATATCCATTACAAAGCCGGCTAATGAAATGCCGTAGCAGAGTGCTGAAAAGCAGCAAACAGCATTAAGGGCAGCTGTAATGTTTTAATATCGAAAAGGAGCCATAAAGTTTCCCTCTGTGGACTCGCCGAGCACTTGATCCTTTAAATCTTGCCATTCACGTCCTCAATAAGAGCTCATGCCCATTCATCTCACACAAGTGGCCCTGAACATTTGAATTATGCATGGCAGCCTCGGCATCAATTATAATTGGGGGGGGGGACGACGGGGGGAGCAAATCATCATTTCTCAAGAAGTTGCCAAAGTCAATGTTAATTTTCTGGGTAAAAACCAAGAGCTTGGAAAGTTTGTTTTTTGAAAAGGGAATTTGTTCCTGCTTTAGCACTTGAGTACTGATTGCTGTTACCTCTTGCAATGTTATTAAAGTAACTTATTCTATGAGCCCAGGGGTCCCCAAACTAAGGCCTGAGGGATGAAAGCGAGAAAAGTAAGGGAGGGAGGAAAGGAGAAAAGAAAGGAAGGGAGGGAGAGGGAGAAGGGGAAAAGCAAGAAAGGAGGGAGAAAAGGAAGGAACGAGGAAGCGAGAAAGGAAGGAAAGAAAAGTTGAGGGAGTGGGGAAGGAAGCAAGGAGGGAGAAAAGGAAGGAACGAGGAAGCAAGAAAAGAAGGAAAAAGAGGAAGGAGGGAGCGGGAAAGGATGGAAGGAGGGAGAAAAGGAAGGAACGAGGAAGCGAGAAAAGAAGGAAAAGGAGGAAGGAGGGAGCGGGAAAGGAAGGAAGGAGGGAGAAAAGGAAGGAAGGAGAAAGCAAGAAAAGAAGGAAAAGGAGGGAGCAGGAAAGGATGGAAGGAGGGAGAAAAGGAAGGAATGAGGAAACAAGAAAAGAAGGAAAAAGAGGAAGGAGGGAGCGGGAAAGGATGGAAGGAGGGAGAAAAGGAAGGAACGAGGAAGCAAGAAAAGAAGGAAAAAGAGGAAGGAGGGAGCGGGAAAGGATGGAAGGAGGGAGAAAAGGAAGGAAGGAGGAAGCAAGAAAAGAAGGAAAAGGAGGAAGGAGGGAGCGGGAAAGGAAGGAAGGAGGGAGAAAAGGAAGGAAGGAGAAAGCAAGAAAAGAAGGAAAAGGAGGGAGCAGGAAAGGATGGAAGGAGGGAGAAAAGGAAGGAATGAGGAAACAAGAAAAGAAGGAAAAAGAGGAAGGATGGAGTGGGAAAGGAAGGAAGGAGGGAGAAAAGGAAGGAACGAGGAAGTGAGAAAAGGAGGAAAGAGAGGAAGAAAGGAGGGAGAAAAGGAAGTACTGAGGAAGTGAGAGAAGGAAAGGAGGGAGAAAAGGAGAGGAAGGAGGGAAGGTGAACAGGAAGGGGGAGAAAGAAGGAAAGATAAAGGAAGAAAGGAAGGAAAAAAAGAGGGAAGGAGGGAGGGAAGGAGGGAGGGAAGAAATGTACCCTGTTTCCCTGAAAATAAGACATCCCCAGAAAATAAGACCTAGTAGAGGTTTTGCTGAATTGATAAATATAAGTCCTCCCCTGAAAGTAAGACCTAGTAAAGTTTTTGTTTGGAAGCATGCAGGACCGGTAAATGTACATAACATAGATGGTTGTACATGGAAATAAAGGTAGTAACAAGAAATAATAATAATATAATAATCACTTTATTCTTGTATCCCACCTCCATCTCCCAGAAGGGACTCAGGGCAGCTTACACAGGGACAAGCCCAACAACGACATAAATTTACAAACGAACAGAAATTTAAAACAGTAATTTAAAAACAGTATAGCAATAAAATATAATATGGAAATTCTTGAAAGGATTCACAGTTTGGTTATGCTGGTTTGTGATGACAACTACTGTACAGTAGATAATAAATTTTCATTTTTTAAAAAATTCAACCATAAACGTGAATTCTTCTTTGTGGAAAAATAAGATAAGACATCCCCTGAAAATAAGACCTAGCACATTTTTGGGAGCAAAAATTAATATAAGATACTGTCTTATTTTCGGGGAAACAGGGTAGGTTGAAAACAGAGAGGGAAGGAATTCAGAAAGCACGGCATAGTGGTTTGAACCTCAGACTGTGGCTCTGAATCCACGGGGTGCCCTTAGCCAAGTGGCTCTCTCTCAGCCTCAGAAGAAAACAAAGGTAAATCCCTTTTAAAGAAATCCTGAAATGACTTGAAGGCACACAACAAGAACAAGCCCAATTGACTTGACTCTCTCAACAACCAAAAGCAAGCCCACACTTCCCATTGAAATACTGGTAAGTTTATGTTGGTTAAAAAAGTTCTTCATTTAAAATATTGTATTGTTCTTTCATTGTTATTTGCTGTGCCCTGTGTGCATAGGAATCTGTTAATGTTTTTTCAACAGTTCGAGGGACCGCAAAACGGCCCTCGGTTTAAAAAGTGCAAAGGCCCAACATTAGTCATTAGTCTTAGGATACAACAGCAACATTGTAATGTCAAGAGGATGGAGAATCTACACCAGGATGTAGTTTGAACTTTAAGGGGGATAAGATGCAGAATATAGTGTATTTGGGGAACTTTGGTTTCTCTCCTTGCAAAGCTCTTTTAAAATTGAGACAAACACTTGGGACAGATTCATTGCCTCTCTAAAACGGGAGCCTCGGAACACCACATTGAAAAGGGCATAAAGCTTGAATCCTGTCAAAATGCCTCTAAAACCGATAAATGCCCTTCCATAATAGCTTTAAAAGGTAACTAGTAATTACCATTGCCTTTTACGCCGGTAAAAACCATTCCCATTTGCTTTTGGAAACGTCTTTGTGGCGCCTTTCTTATGAAACGACATTTCGCAATCGCGGAGGCATTTTCACGAATAAAATCTGTCAGGGGTCGCCCGAAAGGCAATATTTCAATATCTGTTTTTCTTTCCTCTTGCAATGACATGTTACAAACAAAAACAGCCTTCAAGGTAAGACAAAAGAGTCCTTTCTTTGACGCCTTAACATACAAAGTTTGTCAACACTGAATCGCCAGATGGAGCAATTAACACAAAGTTCGGCGGACAAATTTCACAGTTAAATCAATTGAAAGTCCTAGTCCTGATTTTTGTGATACCGGACTCCATCAGCCTTGCTTTTTGCTCCCATCGTTGGACAGTTTTTATTTTTATTTTGCTATGATAAACCATTCAAAAAGACCCACACATGATCCCATCACAAGTGTGCCATTGTTTCCCTTTTTCCCAAATGACATCTGGCCCCAGCCGTGTCCATAATTGTCACAGTTATCGAGGCCTCCGGAGACAATGTCAAAGCAATAAAACACCATTTCTTTGTGCCTTAATTTGTGTCAATTGATTTCCTATTTTTAATTAATAATTCTAATTATGATGCGGCAAATTTACCCAACAGACACAACGGCTTTAATCAGAGCTCATTGATCGCGAGCGGCAGGAGCCATCCCAGCGCTCCTGACACCATCGATTTCCTGTTGGGAGGAGAGCAAAAACAATAACGGGGCTGACACCCGCGGCACTCGCTTGCGCCAACGGATGCCGGTGCTACAAACCGGTGCGCCCGACCTTAACAAACACTCTCCAAGTTGAATCCTGTAGACTTGTTCTAATCCAAATTAGTGAGCTCTAGCAATAGGACTTAGAGGAAGCAAAGGCACGCCAACCGGAAGGCAGAATGGGAAGAACGTCTGGATGCTGTTTTCAGAAACAGATTCCAGCCCAGATCCAAAGACCAACACAACTCATTTCAAATACCAATAAGGGCTTGTGTTTCCTGAACAGCTGAATAGCAGATTGCTTTGGGAACTAAAGGAATGGATTGCTGTGAGTTTTCCAGGCATATACAATAGAATGAATTGTTTATTGTACCAGCCATAGGTCATGACATCAAATAATATACGAGGGTTGAATGAAAGTAATGTCTCCATCTTCATTACTTGGGTTTGGATGGGAATATTTTAATAAATCAAATGCAGAAGGAATCCTTAGAATGTGCTCTTTAACTACAGTAGAGTCTCGCTTATCCAACATAAACAGGCTGGCAGAATGGTGGATAAGCGAATATGTTGGATAATAAGGAGGGATTAAGGAGAAGCCTATTAAACATCAAATTAGGTTATGATTTTACAAATTAAGCACCAAAACATCATGTTTTACAATGAATTTGACAGAAAAAGCAGTTCAATACACAGTAATATGTTGTAATTACTGTATTTACGAATTTAACACCAAAATACAGTAGAGTCTCACTTATCCAAGCTAAACGGGCCGGCAGAAGCTTGGATAAGTGAATATCTTGGATAATAAGGAGGGATTAAGGAAAAGCCTATTAAACATCAAATTAGGTTATGATTTTACAAATTAAGCACCAAAACATCATGTTAGACAACACATTTGACAGAAAAAGTAGTTCAATATGCAGTAATGCTATGTAGTCATTACTGTATTTACAATTGTAGCACCAAAATATCATGATGTATTGAAAACATTGACTACAAAAATGCGTTGGATAATCCAGAACGTTGGATAAGTGAGACTACTGTACCACTATTCACTTTTCCACATAATCACTAGACAACTAGATACATTTCTGCCAATGATGAACAAGTTTTCTGAAGCCGTCACGTGAAGAAGTCAACACTCTGTTTCTGCAACCAGCGTCTCACAGGACCCATCGTGCACCTTAATCGCCCAACAACGCACAGGACTCACATCCACACAATCACCATAAACAGCTTGCATTCTCTGACGAATCTCCTTTGAGGTGAGACCTTCTGCTGTCAAGAATTCAATTACTGCACGTTACTTAAGTTGCATTGATTGACAGTCTGCGCAGGGTTCCATACTTCACACTTTAACAACACAACCATTCAATGCTAAGGCTTCCCGCCAAATGGAACTGTAGAGGAGAGTCTACTGAACAAGCCAGTACCTGCCACATAACAGTTCTACTATCTGTTGAGGAGTTACGAAAGTGGAGGCATTACTTTTCATTCAACCATCGTATAACCTTTAAAAGTACAGTAAGCACTTTCTAATATAAACATTAAAACTTATTCCATATACTCTTTAAAATTACAGTAGCAGTGACATGATAACAATACACTGTCTGATTTGTATCATCCCAAACTATCTCAATTTCTATTTCTAGCCTTCGCTGTGGACTTTACTAATTTAGCTGTTTTATCTACAGTAATTGCTGTATTTTATTGTTTTTACCAGGGGGTACTGTGAATTAATGATGTTGTGTTGACTGTTTATTGCCTATGTTTTGTCTAGCACTTGTACAGTAGAGTTTCACTTATCCAACATTCGCTCATCCAACGCTCTGTATTATCCAACGCAGTCTGCCTTTTAGTAGTCAATGATTTTGTAGTCAATGTTTTCAATTGCAGTAATTACAACATAACATTACTGTGTATTGAACTACTTTTTCTGTCATATTTGTTGTATAACATGATGTTTTGGTGTTTAATTTGTAAAATCATAACCTAATTTGATGTTTAATAGGCTTTTTCCTTTATCCCTCCTTATTATCCAAGATATTCACTTATCCAAGCTTCTGCCAGCCCGTTTAGCTTGGATAAGTGAGACTCTACTGTACTTTATTTATATCCCGCCACCATCTCCCAGAGGGACTCAGGGCGGTTTACATAACAATCAAAGTGTGACACAAAATACAGCAGTCTCGCTTATCCAACATAAACGGGCCAGCAGAATGTTGGATAAGCGAAAATCATTTGGGCCACATAGTTGTGCCTCTGTTTGTAGTCTGTCTGTGCGATTTTCTATTATTATTATTATTATTATTATTATTATTATTATTATTATTATTTTATTATGATACAGCAAACAAGATAGATATGCTGGATTTTGTATCACAAAATCACAAGTCGAACACTTCCCAAGTGTCTAGGACTGTGTGATGTATTTTCGGATGATGCGCACAGATCCCAGTAGGGTGGCCTTTTGCAGTTGGCAGATCGTGATTTTGTCAATGTCTATTATTTCCAAATGCCGGCTGAGATCTTTTGGCATGGCACCCAATGTGCCGATCACCACCGGGACCACATGCACTGGTTTCTGCCAGAGTCTTTGAAGTTCAATCTTGAGGTCCTGACAGCGGTTGAGTTTTTCCTGTTGTTTTTCGTCAATGCGACTGTCACCTGGGATGGCAACATCAATGATCCAAACCTTTTTCTTTTCCACAACTGTGATGTCTCGTGTGTTGTGTTCCAGAACTTTGTCAGTCTGGATTTGGAAGTCCCACAGTATCTTTGCGTGCTCATTTTCCAATACTTTTGCAGGTTTGTGATCCCACCAGTTCTTTGCTGCTGGGAGGTGGTACTTGAGGCATAAGTTCCAATGAATCATTTGGGCCACATACTTGTGCCTCTGTTTGTAGTCTGTCTGTGCAATTTTCTTACAGCAGTTGAGGATATGTTCAATGGTTTGGTCGGTTTCCTTGCACAGTCTGCATTTTGGGTCATCAGCGGATTTTTCGATCTTGGCCTGAATTGCATTTGTTCTGATGGCTTGCTCCTAATAATAATAATAACAATTATTATTATTATTATTATTATTATTATTATTATTATTATTATTGCTGCTCTGTGTTTTGTGGCTGCCACGGCCTCAAACTACATTATATATGAACCCTTTTCACGATTTCCCCTTTTCACAGGAGTTGAGAGGATTGTTATTCACAATTTTCCCTTTTCACGGGGGCCGGGAATCATAGAATCATAGAATAGTAGAGTTGGAAGAGACCTCATGGGCCATCCAGTACAACCCCCTGCTAAGAAGCAGGAAATCGCATTCAAAGCACCCCCGACAGATGGCCATCCAGCCTCTGCTTAAAAGCCTCCAAGGAAGGAGCCTCCACCACGGCCCGGGGCAGAGAGTTCCACTGTCGAACAGCCCTCACAGTGAGGAAGTTCTTCCTGATGTTCAGGTGGAATCTCCTTTCCTGTAGTTTGAAGCCATTGTTCCGTGTCCTAGTCTGCAGGGCAGCAGAAAACAAGCTCCCTCCCTCCTCCCTTTGACTTCCCTTCACGTATTTGTACATGGCTATCATGTCTCCTCTCAGCCTTCTCTTCTACAGGCTAAACATGCCCAGCTCTTTAAGCCGCTCCTCATAGGGCTTGTTCTCCAGACCCTTAATCATTTTAGTCGCCCTCCTCTGGACGCTTTCCAGCTTGTCAACATCTCCCTTCAACTGTGTTGCCCAAAACTGGACACAGTATTCCAGGTGTGGTCTAACCAAGGCAGAAGAGAGGGGGAGCAGGACTTCCCTGGATCTAGACACTATTTCCCTATTGATGCAGGCCAGAATCCCATTGGCTTTTTAAGCTGCTGCATCACATTGTTGGCTCATGTTTCACTTGTTGTCCACAAGGACTCCAAGGTCTTTTTCGCACACACTGCTGTCAAGCCAGGTGTCCCTCATTCTGTATCTTTGATTTCCATTTTTTCTGCCAAAGTGAAGTATCTTGCATTTGTCCCTGTTGAACTTCATTTTGTTAGTTTCAAGGAGGCTTGCTATTCACTATTTTCCCTTTCACTGGTGTCTCTTGCCCCAACCACAGTGAATGTGGAGGCATGACTGCAGTTTGCTAATATTTTAGAACCAAATCCATCACTTAGTAGCAAATACAATACCTGAGATGGGTGTTTTGTGACCATTCCCATTCTTGAACACTTATGAGGCATAATCTTGCCTTTGTTTACTAAACCTGTGTCCGTAGAAATAGAATATGGAAGTGCATTATACTTAGCTCTCTATGGTGTTTCCCAGCTAATGAAAATCCCAGCGTCGTCAGCTGATCAGTAATGGCAATTCTGTAATGGATATTCTTTCCTTTGCCAAACTTCTTGCTAGGCATTCTTGCGGGAAGAATAATGCTTTGCAATAGCAACAGAGATTAAGTCTCCCACCCATTCCAATGTGCAAGATTCCCAGTGGCAGAATGAGTATTTTCTCAACGTAGGCTGCCATTTGATACAAACCCTATCTGTTCAAGTAAAATGGCATTATAATTGGAGCAGCTCACCTTCCCGATGTAAAAGCCGCCATGAAAAATAATGGAGGTAAACCAGGTAATAGTGATCATTCATCATGACATAATACATCGAAATACCATTTACATTTTAATTGCATGAAATGCATTTTGGTAACCACAATAATAATTCATCTAAGGCTCTCTACCTAGGTAGGCAGCACTCAATATTTTTAAATACATATTTTTAAAAAATGGCAGGTGATAATATGTTAAAGTTTTTTCAAGACTGTCTAGGAAGTACAATTTTGGTCAGCCAAAAGCAGCGGGACAGTGAAATTTACAGTAATGCTTGGGCATTCGTCTTTATGCAAACCTTTCCAAGTGAGTTTTGATGAGACAAATAAACATGCAACTTGCAGAGAAGTCCTACACTACTAGGAAGATTAATAGGTACATTAATCTCCAAAAACAGCAACAAGTAAGATATGCAGATGTTTTTTAAGGGTTCGAACTTTCTGTTTGAACACTCTTTGCTCTGTTTTGTCACTTTTGGAACGAGTTGCAGAATACTAAAATTGGAAACAGCCCCAAGGTCCATTCAATTCAATCTCTTATAGCCACGGAGGAAGACACAATCCCTTCCTCCTGACAGATGACCATCCAACCTCTGCTTGAACCTCAAGAACAGGGAACAGTTCCTACACCAGAAAATACAATAATAATAATAATAATCATAGAATCATAGAATAGTAGAGTTGGAAGAGACCTCATGGGCCATCCAGTCCAACCCCCTGCTAATAATAATAATAATAATAATAATAATAATAATAATAATAATAATAATAATAATAACTACTTTATTTTTATATCCCGCCCCATCTCCCCGAAGGGACTCAGGGCAGCTTACACGGGGCCTAGCCCGATAAAACAATCAAATATCAATGATACAACAATAAAACAATTATACCAATAAAACCTCAATTGAAGAGCAATTCTACAAGTTTCAACAAACTTATCATTGGACTGGACAGCCCTTGTGGCCCTTTCCAACTCTATGTTTCTATGAAATGAACAATAGAAAAGCTTTGCATATGTAAACAAAAACATTCAGCATGTTTTTGAGACATTCTTCCAAAATGTTGGCAATGCAACCACATGTGTAAGATTGTAAAGGAGTGTATAGGAAACATTTGAGGGGAAGTTTGTTTTATTGTGTGCCTTCCAGATGTTTCAGTTGTATGGCGACTGCAAACCAGAATTATCCCAGGCAAGAATAGTTTAGAAGGGCTTGACTTCCATTGAGGCTGAGAGAGTCAGACATGCTCAATCCCCACTATAAGTTTCAATGCTTGTTTGGGTTTCGAACTGGTCTCCTGGGGTCAATTCACTAGAACTATACTGGCCTTCATTTGAGAAAGATTAGGCTGGTTAAAAGCTCTCCCCTTCTGCACAAAATTATTATCTGGGATAAGTAACATATATACTTGAATATAAGCCGACCCGAATATAAGCCGAGGCATCTAATTTTACCACAAAAAAACTGGGAAAACATTGACTCCAGTATAAGCCAAGGGTGGAAAATTTCAGAAATAAAAATAGATATCAATAAAATTACATTAATTGAGGCATCAGTAGGTTACATGTTTTTGAATATTTACATAAAGCTCAAATTTAGGATAAGACTGTCCAACTCTGATCAAATCATTATTCTCATCTTCTTCAATATAAATGCACTTATGTATCCTTTTAATAATAATATAATAAAATAATACATATAATAATAATAAATACAGGAAAATAATGCATGTAATAATAAATAGAGTAGAATAATAAATGCAATAATAGTAAGATCAGAGTGAAATACTAAATGTATTAATAATAATAATAATAATAATAGTAATAATAATAATAATAAAACTAGAGCAAAATAAATGTAATAGTAGCAACAATAATAGAGTACAATAATAAATGTAATACAGTAGAGTCTCACTTATCCAACACTCGCTTATCAAACATTCTGGATTATCCAACACATTTTTGTTGTCAATGTTTTAATATATCGTGACATTTTGGTGCTAAATTCGTAAATACAGTAATTACTACATAGCATTACTGCGTATTGAACTACTTTTTCTGCCAAATTTGTTGGATAACATGATGCTTTGGTGCTTAATTTGTAAAATCATAACTTAATTTGATGTTTAATAGGCTTTTCCTTAATGCCTCCTTATAATGCCTCCAACATATTCGCTTATCCAACATTCTGCCGGCCCGTTTATGTTGGATAAGTGAGACTCTACTGTAATAATAGAGAAAAATAATAAATGTAATAATACCAATAATAACAGAGAAAAATAATAAATGTACCATATATTCTTGAGTATAAGCTGACCCAAATATAAGCCAACCAGGATCCTCACCCGGGGAGTCCTAAAAAAGGGCTGAAAAACTAGGCTTATACTCGAGTATATACAGTAGTACAACATTATTAAGTGTTGCATATACAACACCCGCAACATACAGGAACAAAAGAAGCAGAAAAGCCTGCTATTTATTTATATAAATAAAGTTCAGGTGGTATCAAAAGTCCCAAGGCCAATTGACACCAAGGTCCCTGGATCAACTGTCTTGGCACAACTGCTCTGTTTCCATCGCCCAGCAAAGGGCAAGAGTGCAGAAAGCAGTTTCTGTTCATTATTATCTGGAATGAATGGCCATATACATTCTTAATTGCTATACCTAAGGAGGGGGGAAAGCGAACGTGCTCATTTCGCCGGAATGAAAGGCTGGGTGCCCGACACCTCCCTCTGCCTTCTCCCCCCCAAGATAAAGGATGATGTGCTGCCAGAACAGTGCGCACGCTTGCCCGCCCTGCAACTAATGCACTTTCCGCAAAACTGATCAGCCAATAAGGCTTGAAGAAGCTATTATGGGGATGTGAGATCTCCAGGGTGGACCATAACCCACAGCAATGGCTCTGTTATGGCTGCAGAGCAAAGGGATTTTTCACAAACGGTCCATTCGCCTCATGCATTGGACGCTGGCATTCTTCACACAAGTCGGAGCCTCAAGATCAGCAACTCGCCGCACCGAAGGGCACCAAACACTCCCAAACACACACAAAAAGTCAATGGGAACAATGATTATATAGACTGATTTGTCCAAAAAGCTGTTTGGATCAACGGGCTGTCATATCCCAGCAGAGAGAGTCATTCCCTGACAGTCTTGCGGCAGGAGTTTCAGGACTGGCATTTGACAAGGTCAAGTTAGTGGGAATCGTTACTTTTAAACAGGGAGATTGATCTTGCCGTAAATACAACTTTATCTGAGATGTCTCCCGAAAGGCAGGCTATAGAAAGAAATAACAACTGTTACAGGTGTTTCTCCAATTAGAGAATTCCAAGTGTATCCCATTAAAGCGTGGAAGGGGGAGGGTGCAGCAGTGGCCAATAGGGGCCTGCAATTTGGTGCCATTTTTGGTGTCCAGATTTTGGTGTCCCCCAATCTGTTTTTCAGGAGCCCCCCGAATTCAAGAAGGCGAAAATTCCATTTTTTGATCCGGCAGCCAAAAGATCAATTTTCGCTCCGGGAAGATCCTACCCATTGTGGCAATGGAGGGAACTATTGAGGCTCCTCTTTCCATTGTTTCTAGAGCATTTGAATGTTAAAAAACACCTTTTCTGGAGTCTTTCCTCTAATATTCTTCATCTAGGCCTGGACTAAGGCATCAGACTTAAAAAACCGACCTTTCCAATGTCCTTTCCTCTAACATCATTCATCTAGATCTAGGGTAAGGCATCAGACTTAATAAACCACCTTTTCTGGTGTCTGTTCCTCTAATATTCTTCATCTAGACCTGGGTTAAGTCATCAGACTTTTTAAAAAAACTTTTCTGAGGTCTTTTCCTCTAACAGCCTTCATCTAGACCTGAGTTAAGGCATAAGGCTTAAGAAACCACCTTTTCTGGTCTCCTTTTCTCTAATATCCTTCATCTAGATCTGGGATAAGGCATCAAACTTATGAAATCACTTTTTCTGGGACTCCTTTGGCCTAATATCCTTCAATTAGACCTGTGGAAGAATCAAGTTCTCCCTGTGGGGATTCAAGGGAGTCAGGCTATCTCCTTGATGAAGGTGTATTGGAAAAATATAATACTTGTATTGGAAACTATATATTGAATGTAATCATATTAGAATAGAAAATATATATATAATCACAAGCAGAATGTGTGCATATAGCTCCAAAATACACTCTGCCTAGCAAATAACCGTCTCCCCATAGCAGAGACCAAAGTTCACCCTAAGTGCCAGAGACATATGTCAAGTGTCAACAAGAATAGATAAAGCTCCATGCTAATGGACAAAAGACAAATTAAGGCTTTTGGGTTGTCAAAATAAGCGTAAAGTAACCTGGCGCCATGTAGGAGTGCTAATGACTCCCTGAAAAGCTAAGATAGGGGGAAATTCCTCAATTAATGAAGCCCCAAAAAGCCTAGATAGGAATTTCTTAGATAAGGCCTAATGGAGTGTCAGAGGTCTTGAAAGTAGCCTATATTTTAGGAAAATGCAAAAGTAGCTTTTAGTAAAGTGCATAGTAAGACTTTTTTGATACTAATTGGTGATGGATAATGCCTATATGACATAGGTAGATGGAGGCAAAATGGTATAAAAGGACCTGTGTTTCTTTGTTCTGTACCCTCACTTTCCTAATTACAGGAGAGGGTCCTTCCTATTGCTTATTCTCTCTGGCCACTGAGAATAAACGTCTTTTTCTACAGCAACAGGAACTCTCTTTGTCTCATTAACTCAAACCTTTGTCTGCCATTTCACCCTCCCTTCAGTTAACCATCTAACCCTTAAACAACCCTCCACGTGACCTTTCACAGGCTCCCCAAACACTTCCCTAGTGAAATAGTTAAAAAAGAAGGAATGAAGGATATTAAACTAAAAAAAATAAATGAAATTGCCAAAGGAAAAGATTGGAATTGAGTCCAAAACCAAGCAGAGCAAGTCCCAAGAGCAGCAAAGCTACTGAGAACAAAAAGCAGCCATTTTTGGCAGCTATGTGGTCTGTTGTGGCCCAAAAATGGTGGTGGCGCCCGTGCTGTTACGGTTGGCCAAAACAGCTGAAACAGCCAGAGCCTGTTTTGAAAAACGGACCCATGCAAAGCCCTAGTGGCCAATTTGAAGCCTTTAGAGGTTCTTGGATTACGACTTCCAGTACTGCTTACTATTGGCAACATCTTAAAGGGACTGTTGGGAAATTGCACCTTCCAGTCCCTGCATTCCAAGAGATAGACAGACAGACAGATATAGAGAGATATCTTCTGTGTTGTTGGCCAAGAGTGAAATGGCAATGATATGGGCATTTAGAAGGAATAGATACTGCCAGACATGGGGGACCACTTTTAATTCAAGGGACCCATTTCATTCCACAACCTCAGGACTTCCATGTCAGATGTAACCCAAAAGAGATGGGACCAAAATCTCTACCACATCTGGGCTTCCTTGAAAATAGCATTTTGGGGTGCATCTACACAGTAGAATGAATGCAGTTTGACACCACTTGAATGGCTGTGGCTCAAAGCTCTGGCATCCTGAGAGATGTCATTTGGGAAGGCACCAGCACTCCTTGGCAGAGAAGGCTCAAGACCTTGTAAAACTCTTAGGAGTCCATTGCATTGCATCATGGCAGTTGAAGCGATATCAAACTGCATTAATACTACAATGTAGATACACCCCGAGCTTCGGGAGAAGCATTTAGGTCTGTAAGAATGAGAGAAACCTCGTGTAAAAACTGAGGACAACAAAAGGATGGTGCCAAGAACAAGGAGGAAGAGGAGAAGAAGTAATAGTAGTAGTAGTAGTAGTAGTTAGTATCTGGAGTAGCCTAGAATGTCAACTTGCATATATGGAGGGCCCCATTCAATCCCAAGGACTGAGATTCCCCAGCAACCTATCTTTTGTGCTAGCTCCACCAACTTGGTCCTGATGCCTTTTTAGAATAAAAGGAGCATAAATGATCAGTATGTTGTACATCTAATCAAAGGGACTTCTTCATCTCCTCCTCCTCCCCCTCCCCTCCTTTCTAGGTTCTATTTTACTTATCAAAGGAATAAAGTACAACTATCCTCATCAAAAGGCAATGGAAAAATGCAACGTACAGATCAAAAACGGGGTTTTTTTGTTGCTTTATTAGCGGTGATACTTTAGATTTGATGTACTTCAAGTCTACTTTTTCCAGTACTCTTGTAATCCCTTGGACAAAGGGCTTAGTGATAAACTATTTATAGGGCTGTTAAAGAATGATTTATATGTGCATGTATATATGTGTATATAAAATTGAAAGCACTGAGTGCATCCAGACTGATTGAAAAGTCCCAGATTTTGTGCTTGTTGTTTTTTTTCTCTCCAGTTATATACCTGGTTAAAATGCACTGACCTTGGGAGCTGGTACAAAAGTTCTGTGATGGTAACGTAAATTGAGAAAGAAAATATTCTGGGATGAACAACATGTGTATGGCTCTCCAAAATAAAACTGGAGAGAACAAAAACAAACTCTGATTATACAGAGCAACCAAGTGATGGAAGAACGTTTTGGAGAAGGAGAATTGTTTCCGAGGTCTTTCATTTTGAGATGTTTCTGATGGTGACACAAGACATGGCCTTTTTGATAGTTTATCTCAGGCTTTGAAACTGAATTTAATCCTTGCTAAGAAATGCCAAAATAGCTTACCTGCACACATGTTATTGAAACCCCAGGACCCCAAAACCCATAGCCATGGAAAGGTCTTGATAGCCAAGTCCAAGGTTCTACAGATGACTTCTTGCCTGGACATACAAGTTTCACAAACACTCATACACACTGCAGAGGGAACATAGGAAAACCCCACTTTCCAACGGTAAGCATAATCCCCTAACAATGCCTAACAATTGAGCCAAACCAAAGGTCACGGAAGTTGCCTAACATCTTTCCTCTATCCTTCTCCTGGGAACTCATTCAGGCTGGCTAACACCGTTAGCCACCCATTGTTTCACCAACACGGACCATTGTTCTCACCCAGGTTGGGGAAACTACCATCATCAATAATGATGATGATGATGATGATGATAATAATAATAAATCAGAAACTCCTCAAAGCATAGCAGACAAAAAACCAGTACAAGAAAACCACACTACAAACTAGAGCTGAGAGCTGGCACAACAAAACATTGCATGGAAAGTTCCTTGACAAAATTGAAGGAAAAGCTGATAAGGAGAAGACCTGGCTCTGGCTCACGAATGGGACCCTGAAGAAGGAGACAGAAGGCCTGATCCTTGCAGCCCAGGAGTAAGCCATCAGAACAAAGGCAATTCAGGCCAAGATCGAAAAATCAGCTGATGACCCAAAATGCAGACTGTGCAAGGAAGCCGATGAAACCATTGATCATATCCTCAGCTGCTGTAAGAAAATCGCACAGACAGACTACAAACAGAGGCACAACTATGTGGCCCAAATGATTCATTGGAACTTATGCCTCAAGTCCCACCTCCCAGCAGCAAAGAACTGGTGGGATCACAAACCTGCAAAAGTATTGGAAAATGAGCATGCAAAGATACTGTGGGACTTCTGAATCCAGACTGACAAAGTTCTGGAACGCAACACACCAGACATCACAGTTGTGGAAAAGAACAAGGTTTGGATCATTGATGTCACCATCCCAGGTGACAGTCGCCTTGACGAAAAACAACAGGAAAAACTCAGCCGCTATCAGGACCTCAAAGACTTCAAAGACTCTGGCAGAAACCAGTACAGGTGGTCCTAGTGGTGATTGGCACATTGGGTGCCGTGCCAAAAGATCTCAGCCGGTATTTGTAAACAATAGACATTCACAAAATTACGATCTGCCAACTGCAAAAGGTCACCTTACTGGGATCTGCACGCATCATCCGAAAATACATCACACAGTCCTAGACACTTTGAGAAGTGTTCGACTTGTGATTTTGTGATACGAAATCCAGCATATCTATCTTGTTTGCTGTGTCATACAATAATAATAATAATAATAATAATAATAATAATAATAATAATAATAATAATAATTCATTGGAAGTTATGCCTCAAGTATTGGAAAATGAGCACGCAAAGATACTGTGGGACTTCCGAATCCAGACTGACAAAGTTCTGGAACACAACACACCAGACATCACAGCTGTGGAAAAGAAAAAGGTTTGGATCATTGATGTCGCCATCCCAGGTGACAGTCGCATTGATGAAAAACAACAGGAAAAACTCAGCCGCTATCAGGACCTTACGATTGAACTTCAAAGACTCTGGCAGAAACCAGTGCAGGTGGTCCCGGTGGTGATGGGCACACTGGGTGCCATCCAAAAGATCTCAGCCGGCATTTGGAAGCAATAGACATTGACAAAATTACGATCTGCCAACTGCAAAAGGCCACCCTACTGGGATCTGCGCGCATCATCCAAAAATACATCACACAGTCCTAGACACTTGGGAAGTGTTCGACTTGTGATTCTGTGAAACGAAATCCAGCATATCTATCTTGTTTGCTGCGTCATACTTATAATAATAATAATAATAATTTTACCCGCCTCTCCTTGTACCCATTAGCTCAAACCTACTCACATTCTTTTCCTTCCACACTCATTAGAAGTGGAACAGCCAATGGCCACAAAACTTTACACTGAGCAATGACAATTTATTCAAATTTCCTCCAAACCCAGACACCAATCAGCAACAAGAGCAAACCGCGCATCCCAGCCAACTATCCTGCAGATCCTTGCCAGCCACAATCTGGACCAATCGACAACCAGGGCAACAAAAGCCTTTGTTTCAAACTGCTGTCAAGAGTGCAATAAATATTTCAATATGTTTGCATTGAGTTATGTCAGTTTTTGGAGCAGAGACTCTGTTGACATCCTCTTTGGCCAAGGCGAATAAAGCCTCTGTTCTTTGCCTTCATCACATCTGTGTCTTATATGGTCCTTTGGGAGTTTGGTACGCCGGGCTCCCAAACCTGCCGTTCTTGCAGAAGTGAAGTCACTGAACACACAGGCTTTTTAAAAAATTTGGAAGCTAAAGCAGGGTTAACTCTTCTAAGAGAAGCTGCCTTTATGGACTATCACTCCCAGAATCCCCCAGCCAGATTCTTGAAGACCAAAAAGAAGTCCAGAAGGACTGCCAAGAAATACTATGTGCTATAGGCTATATTGGGGCTCCTGGTGGCACAGTGTGTTAAAGCGCTGAGCTGCTGAACTTGCAGACCAAAAGATCCCAGGTTCAAATCCTGGGAGTGGAATGAGCGCCTGCTGTTAGCCCCAGCTCCTGCCAACCTAGCAGTTCGAAAACATGCCAATGTGAGTAGATCAATAGGTACCGCTCCAGCAGGAAGGTAACAGTGCTCCATGCAGTCATGCCGGCCACATGGGAAAACCTTTACCTTTTATGAGCTATATTTATAGGTCAATAGGTGACCTGAAGGCAAATATACACACATGAACAATATCTTGTTCCCCAAAATTCTTAGGCCAGGGGTAAAATATATATACATAATAGAGGGTGATTTGCAGTTCTCTATGACAGGCCTCTCATGTACCTGCTAATAGAACAGCACATTCCAATTAAGCCGGCTACGGTTATAGCAGATGGCTTTTTACAGTGTGAAAAGTCCATAAACCAAGGCCATTTATAGCTATTTCCCCACTAAAAATTCTCCTTCGTTTATGGGCAGACTAATGCTTCACCCTCTTCCCCCGCCTCCTTTTTCGCTCTCTTTGTTCATTCTTTGAAAAAGTGAGTTTAATATCCGCGAGGAAGATCGACAGCACTAGAAAGAGGAAGCCTGTAATGTTCCCTATAAGTGGTTCTGGCAGGATTCGAGGCCACGCTCCACATGGGGCTGTGCTGAAACGAATGCTCCCAGGTGGAGAGTCCAGTCTCCCAAAGCCTTGCAATCAAGGGAACTCCAAAGGGAGTGCAAGTAGTCAACGAAACTCCGATCCTTCCAGATAGTAAATGAGACCTTTGAGAAGTGGCTGGACTACAACTCCCAGCAGCCAATGCTGAAACCTTGTTCAGAGTTGAGTCCAACAATATCCGGAAGGCTTCACAAGACCCTAAACTAGAACCCATTCTCCGTTCCTCAGCTGGGAGATGCCATTGGAGAAGTGATCCGAACCAAAGAGAACAACGTCATAGGATTTGTAGGCTTTGTATTGGCAGAACATGGGGGTACCTCCAGAATCGGACACGACTAGACTTAATGTCAGGGGAAAACCTTTACCTGAACCTATAGGATGCCATACACTGAATCGGTTGTCTCTGGCATGAATATCAGATATTCTGCCATGCAGCTTTGCATCAGAACAATACCAGAACTAGCCTGGACGCAGGATACTATTTGAGAACACAAAAATGCTGGACCATTCCAACAACTATCATGTCAGACTACCTGACATGAGACAAAACCTTTCCAATGCTAATTAGGGTGATTAACTGAAACATTAATGCTGGCTCCCAGTGACAAAGGACTCTTGCCACACCCTGGACTCTCCACAAATATATATTATTTCCTTTCCTTGCTTAGTTTCTCCATACCTCACAACCTCTGAGGATGCCTGCCATAGATGTGGGCGAAACGTCAGGAGAGAATACTTCTGGAACATGGCCACACAGCCCGAAAGACATACAACAACCCAATACCATATTGACTTGAGTCTAATTTGCCATCAAATCTAATGCACATCCCAATTTTCAAAACCCTGGAACCCAAAAAATATTTGCTGGTGAATGTAATGCACAGCAGGAAAAGGTGCACTCTTTGTAATTTCCCCATTACAGTTGCTGCCTGCTTAGAAACCCTTTTTTAAAAACCAATATGTTAGGACACCAAAGCTTCCAGTGATGGAAAAGGAAACTTTGGGGTGCATCTTGGGGCCGGGCTGGTGAGCAGCCTGCTGCAATAAATCACTCTTTGGCTTTGGTCACGTAACCCATTACAAATCAACTTCACAGTAGTATTGTTCAGCCCATACTTTGCTAGTTTGTTTGCAAGAAGTTCATGGGGAACCTTGTCCAAGGCCTAGTTCTGTAGTTTGAGTAGTCATCTATGAACTTGTCCTGTTTTGCCCTTCCTTAGATCCTTGGATGCAGCGACTGTAGTATCCAAGGAACTGCACCAATATGACACCCAGTGAGTGGAGGGGATATCATGAAAAGGCGCCACAGCCCAGGGGCCGGGCTGTGGTGCAGGCTGGTGAGCAGCCTGCTGAAATAAATCACTCTGACCATGAGGTCATGAGTCTGAGGCCAGCCCGTGGCGGGGTGAGCACCCGTCAATTAAAAAAAAATAGCCCCTGCTCGTTGCTGACCTAGCAACCCGAAAGATAGTTGCATCTATCAAGTAGGAAATAAGGTACTACTTATAAAAGTGGGGAGGCAAATTTAACTAATTTACAACGTTGGAATGAGGAAGTGCTGTCACAGTGGATGATGAAGCAGCTGCTCCCCCCTGTGGCCAGAATCGAACATTCTCTCAGGAGAAGGTTAAATTGCCTCTGCGTCTGTCTTTGTTTCTGTTCTATGTGTTTATGGGCATTGAATGTTTGCCCTATATGTATATAATGTGATCCGCCCTGAGTCCCCTTCGGGGTGAGAAGGGCGAAATATACATACTGTAAATAAATAAATAAATAAATAAAATAAACAATATAAAACAACATAAAACACATCAACAGAATTTAAAACCTGGACATACTAGTAAACTGAATATTCAGAGCGTAAAATTGTGCAGAACTCTGAATAGGGCTCCTGGGTAGTATAAGGGCGATCAGGGATAAGGGCAGAGGAACACTCTCAATAAACACTGAAAACCTAAAAAGGTGAGGAACAGTGATGAAGTGTGGGAAGAATAGTAAAGAGGCTGAGTATCTGGCGAGACTATTTACTCAAAGGCGCACCGGAACATCCACATTTTAGGTCCTTGCGGAAGGTGGACAGGGAAGGTGCCAGTCTGATTTCCCTGGGAAGAGAGTTCCAGAGCCAAGGAGCCACCACTGAGAAGGCCCTCTCAATCGTCTCCACCGACCGCACTTAAGACCTATGATTAACCAGCATCTTCCAGATTAACTCTTGTGTAAATCGCTTTGATTCAGTGGTTCTATTCAAAATTGAAGCCACTGATTGTGAAATTCTAATTAAAGGCATAAGGTAAAGGTAAACGTTTCCCCTGACATCAAGTCCAGTCTTGTCTGACTCTGGGGGTTGGTGCTCATCTCCATTTCTAAGCCGAAGAGCCAGCATTGTCCGTAGACACCTCCAAGGTCATGCGGCTGGCATGACTGCATGGAGCGCCATTACCTTCCCGCTGGAGCGGTACCTATTGATCTACTCACATTGGCATGTTTTCGAACTGCTAGTTTGGCAGAAGCTGGAGCTAACAGCGGGCGCTCATTCCGCTCACAGGATTTGAACCTGTGGCCTTTCAGTGTGCAAGTTCAGCAGTTCAGCGCTTTAACATACTTTGCCACGGGGCTCCTAATTAAAGGCATATACACTGAGCTGGAGACTGAAAGGTCTCCAGTTCAAACCCTGGGAGCGGCATGAGCGGCCGCTGTTAGCTCCAGCTCCTACCAACCTAGCAGTTCGAAAACATGCCAATGTGAGTAGATCAATAGGTACCGCTCCGGCGGGAAGGTAACGGCACTCCATGCAGTCATGCCGGCCACATGACCTTGGAGGTGTCTACGGACAACGCCGGCTCTTCGGCTTAGAAATGGAGATGAGCACCAACCCCCAGAGTCAGACATGACTGGACTTAACGTCAGGGGAAACCTTTACCTTTTACCTACGTGTTTAAATGACAAAATAAATAAGCAACAGTTTCCCCTCCATTAAATATGCAGTCAATGACATATAGTCAGTGAATGGGAAAGAATCCAGTGGTCAGATCTGCCTTTGCTTTAGGAGAATCCAGCCATTGCAATGAGTGAATCACACAGAGATCGTTGTACTTTGCATCCTAAACCTAAGTCTATATTGTGTCCCAAAGGTAAAGTGCAAATGGGCCATAAGCAGAGCTCAGGCGGAGCAAAGAAAGGGGACGATGTCGTCGTCTTCTGGATGCAAAAGAGAGATTTGCCAGCTTTGCTCCTTATCTTCCTCCCTCCCCTGAAAAGCTGCTGGCGCCAACCCAAGACTGCACTGCAGAACAAGTGATTCCAATCAGATCATGTTATTTTTGGCAATGCCCCAAAGCCTTTACACATACATTTTGTTGTCCCAACAAGAAGAAAGATTTGGAAAAACCTCACGCTGCATTCGGGATCGCAATGTCACTCACTTTTTCCCCCTAATGAGGGAATTATTAAGGATCGCAAAGTGTGCATTCCATTAAAAATAATAAAAAGAGCCTCTGCATTTCCTAATGAAGCTTTTTGCCCGTATTTCCTCCCCAGAATTCAAATCCAATAAGGAAACTGCAGTTTGGCAGCGCTATTTAAGCCGGTCCAGACCCTTTGGCTGAGCTATTTCGGCAGCCAAGGCGGAAGATTTTCAAACATGATGAACAGGAGACATTTATACGAATCATGCATAATTTGGTCCAATATCCATTTTCGTGAAAATATAGCAGAGCTTGATAGAGACTCGGAGTATTAAAGGGGGGAAATGGAAAATGAGAGCCACTATGAATATGCAGAAGGCCACATTGCTGGAGGGTGAAAGGAAACCTAAGTCCAGAAAATCCAGATGAAGGCATTGTGGTGTGCTTATTCAGGCCTTCTTCTAAGATGACGGCACATTTTCAAGCTACTTTGTACTAAAATGATGAGGGCTGGAATTAACAAATGGCCTCTACTTGGAGGAGTCTCCTTTGATTACTTGGGCTATAAAAAAAAAAATTACTATGCAAGGATCAAGTGGCTGTGTTACACTATGTAACAAATGTTGAAATTTTTTTATTCCTAGTTTGAAAGTGATATTTCTTATTTAATTGGGCATTAAAAGGTAAAGGTAAAGGTTTTCCCCTGATGTTACGTCTAGTCATGTCCAACTCTGGGGGTTGGTGCTCATCTCCATTTCTAAGCCAAAGAGCCGGCGTTGTCCATAGACACCTCCAAAGTCATGTGGCCGGCATGACTTCACTTCACTTCACTTCATTTCTTAATTAGTTGCTCTCTACCAGAGTGCTCCGAGCGACTTACAATTTAATATATCATTTCACAATATAAAAACATTCAACAGTGACTATTAGGCAAATTAGATCTGATTTACTTAAATGCGCAACCAAACAGCCAAGTCTTGAGGGTTTTTACAAAAGGTCGCAACTCTGACATTGATTACCTTCCCGCCGGAGTGGTACCTATTGATCTACTCATATTTGCATGTTTTCAAACTGCTAGGTTGGCAGAAGCTGAAGCTAACAGCGGGAGCTCACTCCGCTCCCAGGATTCAAACTGCTGACCTTTCGCTCAGCAAGTTTAGCAGCTCAGCGGTTTAATCCACTGCGCCACCAGGGGCTCAATTGGGTGGTACTTACTTTGAAAATAGTTATACTCCAAAAACTTTGTTTTTGTGGCACAAACTTTGTTGAATTGGTTGAGTCTTGATGAGATAGTCATCGAAAAACTAGAGCAAAATGTGCTATAGCAGGAGGTCCCTCCCGCAGAAACAATGTTTTTGCAGTTTAATACACTTTTTCCGTGTTTTGACGACAGAGCCAATTAGAAAATGATATTTATAACCCAGCGACAAAAATTGTGTTATAGTGTTATGGTCTCGGGGACTCACTGCCCACAGGACAGCCCATTTGCCCATGTCATCGATTTAAATTAATGCAGTCGATTCCAACGGCTCCCATCCCGTGTATTTTTTTGGTGCTTCTTAACAGAATATCCCGGTTCCTGAGTTCCTGAGATGATCTCAGACCATCTTTGCTTTACTTCCTAGGAATCAACGAATCATGACAGGCAAAGACTGGAAGTCCCACTCTGTCACAGGACAGGCTCCATCACTTTTCATTCCCTCAATGGATTAAAGGTAAAGGTAAAGGTTTCCCCTGACATTAAGTCCAGTTGTGACCGACTCTGGGGGTTGGTGCTTATCTCCATTTCTAAGCCAAAGAGCCGGCGTTGTCCGTAAACACCTCCAAGGTCATGTGGCCAGCATGACTGCATGGAGCACCGTTACCTTCCTGCCGAAGCGGTACCTATTGATCTCCTCACATTGGCATGTTTTCGAATTGCTAGGTTGACAGAAGCTGGAGCTAACAGCGGGCGCTCACTCCGCTCCCAGGATTTGAACCTGGGACCTTTCGGTCTGCAAGTTCAGCAGCTCAGCGCTTTAACACACTTCGCTACCGCGCTTCACCGGGCTCTTCAATGGATTGCAACGGTTTTTAAACAAGAGAGTGCTGGTGCTTCACCAAAATACAGTTACCCTGATTCCATTGAAAATGGTGTCACATTGCATGGATTCTCTAGTGATCGACGAATCGAGCAAACAAATCAGGTCTGTCCTGCAAAATGGATTGGGATCAACACTTTGGAAGTTACGCCAGACACTTCAGGAAGAACGATGGGACACTGACCCACGTAACCACAAACACCGATGTGGACATGGCTTGAGCCCCAGTGGCATGCATGAGGCAGGAGAGGCATGCACAACGAAGCGCCCCACAAGCCAACAAATGAGCTCTCACAAAGGATGAGGATAGACGGCTGGAGATTGCTTTGGGGCCCACTCACTGTTGAAGGTGTGGTTTCGGCGACTTGTCGTCGGGGATATCTTGTGCCCGACCTGTCCTTCCGGCATGTCCCTTCCTGACATCGGACGGGAAGCAAAAAAAGGAAGGAAGGATGGGGAGAAACAGAAAGGGAGAGCGTGAAGGGAGAAGCGGGGTGAGGAGAGGCAGCAACAAAATGGCACAAGAAGGGAAAGGCAGCATCTTTCACTAACCATGTCACAAGGACGCACAATTCAGAAGGCAAAGGGACTTTTCCAAGCGACAACAGGAAAAAACAACCCAATTCCCTACAATGGACTTTTGCGGGAAGAGCAAGGGCATTCTCCTTATCATCAAATTTGGAACAGGACAGAGAATATGTCGCTGTAATCAGTCCGATTTAGTCCAGCGGAAGAGTCAACGTAATCCATTCTACTCATCCCTGCTACGAGCCAGGGAAACATCTAATGACTGTGAAATTTAGCAAGTCAAGAGCTCAGCAGGGATTGTCAGAGGACAGTTATGGCTCTCCATGTGCACATTTGTGTATTTATTTCAGTTCTCATTCTTAGAGTAAATGGAGTCAAGTCAAAACACATTTCTCCCCAGCTTCGTATCCTGGAAAGATGTGTTAGCCCCAGCACAGGCTCTGGTCCAAGCTTAGCGCCAGTAAGATAAACATGGGCTTAATGTTCAAGTCCAATTGCTAATGTTTGCTCCGAGGAAAGACAGTCTCAACAGCAGGAAATTGCATTGATTCTCAACCTTCCTAATGCCGCGACTCCTTAATACAGTTCCTCATGTGGTGGTGACCCCCAATCATAACATTATTTTTGTTGCTACTTCATACCTGTCATTTTGCAACTGTTATGAATCATAATGTAAATATCTGATATGCAGGATGTGTTTTCATTCACTGGACCAAATTTGGCACAAATACCCGATGCCCCCAAAGGTGCGCCAATGAAGGTGCGCCAATGCTTTGGGGCTCTTTGGTTTATTTATTTATTTGCTACATTTATATCCCGCTTTTCTCACCCTGGAGGGGACTCAGAGCGGCTTACAAATCAAATGTACATACAATATATTATTACTTTATTAGCATAGCACAATATAAGCATTAAATTACTATAATGTACTATATCATTATATGGTAATATTATTAGTAATATTACATTTAATATATAATATATAATTAATATTATTATATTATTATTAGTATAATATTGTATTACATTATAATATTATAATATTATATATTTATAAATTATTTTATATATCTATCTATATATAAAAGAGTGATGGCATCACGGCAGCGGACAAAACAACAAAAGTAAACACCCCACAACCTCGAAAATTGACAGCACAACCCCTCATCCATGCCTCTAGGTTGATACAACAAAAAGAAAAGAAAAATAAAGTCCTAATTAGAGGGAGAGGAATAATTGTTTTTATCAAATTGCTGCCAGTTAGAAGGCTAAGCTCCGCTCACTTGGTCTCCTAGCAACCCACTCAGCCCAGGGGACCCTTTACCTTAATTACTACCAATTCCTCAATACTTTATTTCCCATACCACCATACTTTGCCACAGCAACGCGTGGCCGGGCACAGCTAGTATATATGTGTGTGTGTGTGTGTGTGTGTGTGTAAAATTAGCAAGGTTGGTTGCAAGGCCAATTACCACATCTCCCTTCTCTGCATGGGATGTTGGCCTTCCCTCGCAACCACCGGCGACTTTCTGTCACCTGAGCAGCCATGGACCAGAATGCCGCATGCGACAGGCATACTATAAATCCATACAGGTAAAGGTAAAGGTTTCTCTTTACGTTAAGTCCAGTTGTGACCGACTCTGGGGGGTTGGTGCTCATCTCCATTTCTAAGCCGAAGAGCTGGCATTGTCCATAGACATCTCCAGGTCATGTGGCCGGCATGACTGCATGGAGCGCCATTATCTTCCCGCCAGAGCGGTACCTATTAATCTACTCACATTGGCATGTTTTCGAACTGCTAGGTTGGCAGGAGCTGGGGCTAATAGTGGGCGCTCATTCCGCTCCCGGGATTTGAACCTGGCACCTTTTGATCTGCAAGTTCAGCAGCTCAGCGCTTCAACACACTGTGCCACCAGAGGCCCCTACCCTGTTTCCCCCAAAATAAGACAGTGTCTTATATTAATTTTTGCTTCCAAAGATGCGCTAGGTCTTATTTTCAGGGGATGTCTTATTCTTCCATAAAGAAGAATTCACATTTATTGTTGAACAAAAAAATCGAACATTTATTATATACTGTACAGTAGTTGTTATCACAAACCAGCATAACCAAACTGTGACTCCTATCAAGAATTTCTTGTTACTACCATTATTTCCATGTACAACAATCTATGGTACATACATTTACCGATCCTGCATGCTCTGGTGTTCTGTTCGATGGGCATGCTTCCAAACAAAAACTTTGCTAGGTCTTACTTTCAGGGGAGGCCTTATATTTAGCAATTCAGCAAAACCTACACTAGGTCTTATTTTCTGAGGATGTCTTATTTTCGGGGAAACAGGGTATTATAAATCCATAGTAAAAGGTAAAGGTTTCCCCTGTTGTTAAGTCCAGTTGTGTCTGACTCTGTGGTTTGGTGCTCATCTCCATTTCTAAGCTGAAGAGCCGGTGTTGTCCATAGACATCTCCAGGTCATGTGGCCAGCATGACTGCATGGAGCGTCATTACCTTCCCGCCGGAGCAGTACCTATTGATCTACTCACATTTGCATGTTTTCGAACTGCTAGGTTGGCAGGAGCTGGGGCTAACAGTGCGTGCTCATTCCGCTCCCAGGATTTGAACCTGGGACCTTTTGGTCTGCAAGTTCAGCAGCTCAGTGCTTTAACACAATGTGCCACCAGAGGCCCCTACTATAAATCCATATTTTATGGTAAATAATATCTCCATGCGGATCTGTCATGGAGACGGCAATCCTAACCTAGTCCCGTGAATGCTGCAGAGTCCCCTTTTATGCACACAACCTGCGCAGACGGCGGAGAGCAGATGCTCTTTCAAGTCCTTCTCCGGCGCTGTCAAAGCCACCTCTTTAAAATGCAAGGGCAGCCCCTCGACTCTCGGCGAAGGGTGACATTCCAGTGCCCTGTATTACAAGCCATGTCTGGAGGCCAAGCAAAAAGCTGGTTTTTTCTGTCTTCCTTGACTAGCAGTGATTAAACTTCAGGGGCAGCGCGTTATTTGCTACGGCCCTTGGATTTCCAATTCCTGTCTCGCACCCCATTCATAATAGTCAGAACCTAGGCAGGCCATTAAAAACAAAAGATCAAAGCAGCCTCCGCGGATATCTTTCTACCCCAGAGTTTTTGCGTGTACACAGACTCAACGCTCACATGGTTTATTTATATATCTTAAGCCATGCTTTTTTTTTAACTGGGACTGCTCCCCTGCCTTTCTTTGCAACTGTACACAAACTCGCATTTCAAACATACATAAATGAAGGACAGGCAGAAGCATATTGACAGCCAGGGGCAGCATATCATACAAACAGAAAATTGTACAATATGCCAATTAAAATGGGGACCCTTTTTGGAAGGAAGGAGCTTCTACTACCACAGTGGTTCTCAACCTTCCTAATGCCGCAACTTCTCAATACAGTTCCTCATGTTGTGGTGACCCCCAACCATACAATTATTTTCATTGCTTCAGTAGAGTCTCACTTATCCAAGACTCGCTAATAATAATAATAATAATAATAATAATAATAATAATAATAATAATAATAATATGCCTCAAGTACCACCTCCCTGCAGCAAAGAACTGGTGGGATCACAAACCTGCAAAATTATTGGAAAATGAGCACGCAAAGATACTGTGGGACTTCCAAATCTAGACTGACAAAATTCTGGAACACAACACACCAGACATCACAGTTGTGGAGAAGAAAAGGGTTTGGATCATTGATGTCGCCATC
Organism: Anolis carolinensis; assembly: GCF_035594765.1. Classification (NCBI taxonomy): domain Eukaryota; kingdom Metazoa; phylum Chordata; class Lepidosauria; order Squamata; family Anolidae; genus Anolis; species Anolis carolinensis. The sequence goes on along the minus strand of NW_026943822.1, from coordinate 7,135,855 downwards.
CCAGGTGACAGTCACATTGACGAAAAGCAACAGGAAAAACTCAGCCGCTATCAGGACCTCAAGACTGAACTGCAAAGACTCTGGCAGAAACCAGTGCAGGTGGTCCCGGTAGTGATGGGCACACTGGGTGCCGTGCCAAAAGATCTCAGCCGGCATTTGGAAACAATAGACATTGACAAAATCACGATCTGCCAACTGCAAAAGGCCACCCTGCTGGGATCTGCACGCATCATCCGAAAAAACATCACACAGTCCTAGACACTTGGGAAGTGTTCGACTTGTGATTTTGTGATACGAAATCCAGCATATCTATCTTGTTTGCTGTGACATAAAATAATAATAATAATAATAATAATAATAATAATAATACCCCGCCACCATCTCCCCAGAGGGACTCGGGGTGGCTTACAGATATAAAACAAGCAAACAATAGTATCAAATACAAAAACCACACAAATAAAATTACAAGACATAAAATAAAATCACAATCATTGTAAGACACATGTTAAAACACAGCAGTAAAATCATAAAATGAACTGGGCAAAGTGCACTGAGTGAAACTTGTAAACATGAAGGAAGTTAAGGTGCTATAAGATCAAGGGGAGAACCTTAAACTGGGGTGAACCCTGTGGCTATGTTGAAGAGTTAACCAACAAGTACAACTGGTCAGAAGTAACCGCTAGTATAAGGGTTTAGCGTACAATGGGTTATCCAAGGTTCTGGATTATCCAACGCATTTTGTAGTCAATGTTTTCAATATATCGTGATATTTTGGTGCTAAATTCGTAAATACAGTAATTACAACAAACATTACTGCGCATTGAACTACTTTTTCTGCCAAATTTGTTGTATAACATGAAGTTTTGGTGCTTAATTTGTAAAATCATAACCTAATTTAATGTTTAATAGGCTTTTCCTTAATCCCTCCTTATTATCCAAGATATTCACTTATCCAAGCTTCTGTCGGCCCGTTTAGCTTGGATAAGTGAGACTCTACTGTACTTCATAACTGTCATTTTGCTATGGTTAAGAATCGTAATGTAAATATCTGTTATGCAGGATGTATTTTCATTCACTGGATCAAATTTTGCACAAATACCCGATACGCCTAAATTTGAATACTGGTGAGGTTGGAACATGGCCATACAGCCCGGTAAACTCATAGCCACCCAGTGATTCCGGACATGAAAGCCTTTGACAACTCCAAAAACTTTGTTTTTGTGGCTGCCACAAAACTATAGTAGAGTCTCACTTATCCAACATAAACGGGCCGGCAGAACGTTGGATACATGAATATGTTGGGTAATAAGGAGGGATTAAGGAAAAGCCTATTAAACATCAAATTAGGTTATGATTTTACAAATTAAGCACCAAAACATCATATTAGACAACAAATTTGGCAGAAAAAGTAGTTCAATATGCAGTAATGCTATGTAGTAATTACTGTATTTATGAATTTAGCACCAAAATATCACAATGCATTGAAAACATTGACTACAAAAATGCATTGGATAATCCAGAACGTTGGATAAGTGAGTGTTGGATAAGTGAGACTCTACTGTATGTCAAATTGGTTGAGACTCGATAAGAGAGATATTCATTGGGAAACTAAAGTAAAATGTGCTATAGCAGGATGTCTGTCACAAACAACGTTCTGGCAGTTTAATCAACTTTCCCCACGTTTTATGATAGAACCAATTAGGAAACAACATGGACAAAAATGTCACCTAGTGTAATACAAATGAGGCGGGAAAGAGAACGATTACGATAATAAAAAAACCAAAACATAACTAAACCACTCAATATGTCCAACCACCTTGATTATACGCTCGCAGTGGCTAAACAGAAGGTTTAGTGTTGCATTAAGTCCCACAATATCGACAGGCTTTTCTGTCTTGTAAGTGTCGTTAGTGTTGGACTCACAAATGTATTAACCAATTTCCCTTCCCATTTTCAGTTCTGTTTTTGCCCCCAAAGTTAATTTATTTATTATTTATTTACAGTATTTCTATTCCGCCCTTCTCACCCCGAAGGGGACTCAGGGCGGATTACAATGAACACATATATGGCAAACATTCAATGCCAACAGACAAACAACATACATTAGACAGACTCAGAGGCATTTTTAACATTTTTCCAGCTTCACGATTCCGGCCACAGGGGGAGCTGTTGCTTCACCGTCCAGAAGTGGCTGTACTTCCTCATTCCTTTCCTCGTGTTTTGCTGGCAGTTTTATGGTGTTGTAAATTAGCCTCCCGCATAAAGCGTCCCTAAATTTCTCTAATTGACAGGTGCAACTGTCTTTCGGGGCTGCATAGGTCAACAGCAAGCCGGGGCTATTAATGGTCGGAGGCTTAACCCAACCCGGGCTTCGAACTCATGACCTCTCGGTCAGGAGTGATTTATAGCAGCTGGTTACTAGCCAGCTGCGCCACAGCCCAGCCCCTGTTAAACCTGTAACGGGAACTGCTGCGGGCCTCCTGCCTCCAAAGATGGGTTTCGTGGTTCAGGGGAGACAAAGGCATGTCATTTCAGTCCACTTCCAGTGGAATTAAGGCCAGTCCATTTTTAGACTTAAAAGCTTCCTTAGGCAGGAAAAGACAAGATGGGGGAAAAACTGCTGACAGGAGCGCAAGGCAGAAATGTGAAGGACACCCGCTATTCTTTCCGACAAAGCCCTCTTTTCTCTTCCTTCTCCCCTCCCACCCGATTTGTTAAGAAGGGCAGTGAGATAGAAAACGCTGCTGCCCGAGCCCACAATAAATACTAGACTCCAGGCAAAATAACACATCATTTGTTCTATTGTAAAGGCCCGTCTCTCTGGTCTGGGTCCCTCCTTAATGGAGTCCTCATCTGCCCCAAGGCAAGACGGCTGGCCGTTGCGTGGCTTCTGAGAATGAGGCTCCGGTGACCCCGGTGGCACAGGGCAGAAGTCGGAAAGGAAGAGACAAATCGCTGGGTTCATACTTCCCACATTAAGACAAAACTATAGCAAAAAAAAAACCACAACATTAAGCTGTAGTGAGTCGAGAGTAGTATACCTTTGGCAACATATAATTCTGAAGTCACAGATTTCAACCAACTATGACACATAAATGTTCAGGACTGGAACTCTCAAACGCAAACCTTGTTTTTTCCCATATGCTGAGCATTGCACTGATGTGTCGGCATGCCCTGCTGCAGCCTCCCTCGGTTTCATAGATCTTCTAGTTGTTTGCTATTTTATATAAGGAATGCTGCTATTCCTTATATATAACTGCGAATTAAGAATGCAGTTACACTAGAGTCTCACTTATCCAACATTCTGGATTATCCAACACATTTTTGTAGTCAATGTTTTCAATATATCATGATATTTTGGTGCTAAATTTGCAAATACAGTAATTACTACATAGCATTAATGTATAATGAATTACTTTTTCTGTCAAATTTGTTGTATAACATGATGTTTTGGTGCTTAATTTGTAAAATCATAACCTATTTTGATGCTTAATAGGCTTTTTCTTAATCTCTCCTTATTATCCAACATATTCACTTATCCAACATTCTGCCGGCCCGTTGATGTTGGATAAGTGAGACTCTACTGTATAATGTACAGAAAAACCAAAAAGTTAAAAACTTGGCATTATACTGAATGTCCTTTGAGCAGAAGCTAGCCAGTTGGAGTGCCTCTGGTGTCATTGTGAGAAGGTCCTCCATGGTGCATGTGGCGGGGCCCGGACCACATTGTAGTAAGTGGTCTATGGTTTGCTCTTCTCCACACTTGCATTTATTTATTTATTTATTTATTTATTTATTTTCAGTATTTATATTCCACCCTTCTCACCCCGAAGGAGACTCAGGGCGGATCACATTATATACATATAGGGCAAACATTCAATGCCCATATACACATAGAACCGAGACAGAGACAGACGCAGAGGCAATTTAACCTTCTCCTGGGGGGATGTTCGATTCTGGCCACAGGGGGGAGCAGCTGCTTCATCATCTACTGTGATGGCACTTCCTCACTCCAACATCGTAAATTAGTTAAATTTGCCTCCCCACTTTATAACTATTTCCTACTTGATAGATACAACTATCTTTCGGGTTGCTAGGTCAGCAACGAGCAGGGGCTATTTTTTATTTTTTTAATTGACGGGTGCTCACCCCGCCACGGGCTGGCCTCAAACTCATGACCTCATGGTCAGAGTGATTTATTGCAGCAGGCTGCTTACCAGCCTGCACCACAGCCCGGCCTGTCGTGGACTCCACTTTGTGGCCTCATTTCTTAAGATTGGCTCTGCATCTCATGTTGCCAGAGTGCAGTCCGTTCAGCACCTTCCAAATCATCCAGTCTTCTGTGTGCCCAGGAGGGAGTCTCTCATTCAGTCTCAGCCACTGGGTTTCAGGTTTTAGCCTGCCACTTTTGGACTCTTGCTTGCTGAGGTGTTCCTGTGAGTATCTCTGTAGATCTTAGGAAGCTAGATTTTTATTTAAGACATTGGCTTGCTGGCTGATATCTGAAGACGGAACGGGCTGGAGAGGTCCTTTCATTGCAGGTTGCTACTTCCTGTAATACCAGCTAAACAGTATAATTTCTCCAGCCTTGTAGGGTGTAGACATCCTGTAATAATGCAACATGTCTCATTAAGAGTCACATCCACTGTTTTACCATGGTGAGATGCATTCCACACTGGGCATGCGTGTGTGTTCAGCAGCAGAGTAGCAAAGCATAAGGGCAGATGTCTTCACTGTGTCTGGTTGTGATCCCCAGATTGTGCCCCTTAAACCACACAACTGTACAACACTGTGTAACGTGAGATTTGTTCCTGGGTTATAAATGTCATTTCCTAACTGGTTCTATCATAAAACATGGGGAAAGTTGATTAAACTGCAAAAACTTTGTGCAGGACATCCTGCAGTACATTTGGCTCTAGTTTTTCAAGGAATATCATCGAGTCTCAACCAATTCAACATACCGTACATATAAGCCGACCCGAATATAAGCCGAGGCACCTAATTTTACCACAAAAAACCTGGAAAAACATTGACTGCAGTATAAGCCGAGGGTGGTAAATTTCAGAAATAAAAATAGATACCAATAAAATTACATTAATTGAGGCATCAGTAGGTTCAATGTTTTTGAATATTTACATAAAGCTCAAATTTAAGATAAGACTGTCCAACTCTGATCAAATCATGATTCTCATCTTCGTCAATGTAAATGTGCTTATGTATCCTTTTAATAATAATAGAGTAAAATAATACATGTAATAATAAATAGAGTAAAATAATAAATGCAATAATAATAATATCAGAGTGAAATAATAAATGTATTATTATTAATAATAAAAATAGAGTAAAATAAATGTAATAGTAACAACAATAATAGAGAAAAATAATAAATGTAATAACACCAATAATAATAGAGAAAAATAATAAATGTACCATATATTCTCAAGTATAAGCTGACTCAAATATAAGCAAAACAGGACCCTCACCCGAATATAAGCTGAGGGGGGCTTTTTCAGTCTTTAAAAAAGGGCTGAAAAACTAGGCTTTTACTCGAGTATATACAGTACTTTTGTCAGCCAGAAAAACAAAGTTTCTGGAGAATAGCAACTCTTTTCAAAATAAGGTCTGCACAATTAAACAGGAAATAACACTTTCATACCAGGAACAGGAAAAAAAATCAGATTCTGTTACATAGTGTAATGGGACTTCAGCAGCCATGGATTTCAGTATCCCTAAGAGCCAAAAAGCAGCGAATGTTGAGAGTCCATAGTAACTCTAACTACTTTCTGGCTGAATTTCCCCTTTGCATCCATCTGCGGTAAAGTTTTTAAAGAGCAGCTCCTTCTATTCCATTACTATGCCTTAATTTCAGTCCTATTTTGCCATTGCCTGAAGACCTGACCAGAAGTTAATGCTTCAAAAAAAGGAACAACAGATCCTTAACATCTGTTGCATACAAAACGAATATTATGAATATATATACCAACTGAAATCAAGTCTCCTTAAGCCCAGTGCAGCAACGACACTGCTGATGAATAATAATAGTTTCTGCAGCTCTGTATACTGGGAATGGGAACTATTTGAGAAAAAAGATAAGATTTAAAATACCCATCAACGGAACATTTTTACAGGCTGGTCTGAGCCTGTAGACTCAACATTTGGTTCACTAGGAATTTTCCACTTAAGGAGCCCCCGATGGCGCAGCAGGTTAAACTGCTGAGTTGCTGAACTTGCAGACGAATACATCAACAGTTCAAATCCGGGGAGCGGGGTGAGCTCCTGTTATTAGCCCCAGCTTCTGCCAAATTAGCAGTTCAAAAACATGCAAATGTGAGTAGATCAATAGGTACCACTCCAGTGGGAAGGTAACGACACTCCATACAGTCATGCTGGCCACATGACCTAGGAGGTGTCTTTGGACAATGCTGGCTCTTCAGCTTAGAAATGGAGATGAGCACCAATTCCCAGAGTCGGACACGACTGGACTTAATGTCATTGGAAAAACTTTACCATTACCTAAGATCCCCAGATTCCCAAGCAGAAAATCTCATGGGTTCTAATAGCTGCAGTTCAAAATATCTGGTGAGTCAAACTCAATGGATGTTGGTGAAACTATTGCATTGAGACAATGGATTCATGCTGTGCTTCAAAGGAATGTCTCATGGAACTTTCTATTCATCCAATGCTTTTGGGGTGGAAAGATTGGCCGCTTACAAGAAACGTTGCCCAGGGGACGCCCGACTGAATTTACTCAATCTTCGAGGAGGCAGCTTCTATGTGGAGTTTCAGGGCCAGAAAAGCAGATGGAGGAGGCAAAAGAATGGTTTACCCCAAGGCAGCGTTCTTGCACCGACCTTATTTAACATCTTCACGAACGATCAACCACAACCACCACTCACAAAGAGCTTTATATATGCTGATGACCTTGGCCTTACAACACAAGCGAAAGATTTTGAAACAGTTGAAAAGCAACTCACTAATGCCTTGAAAGACCTCTCCAGCTACTACAAAGAGAACCACCTGAAGCCTAACCCTGCCAAGACACAAGTGTGTGCTTTCCACCTACGTAACCGTGAAGCCAACAGGAAACTGAAAGTTACTTGGGAAGGCCAAGAGCTCGAACACTGTTTCCATCCTAAATATCTTGGTGTCACCTTAGACCGAACACTAACATATAGGAAACACTGCATGAACACCAAGCACAAAGTAGCTGCACACAATAACATCCTGCGGAAACTGACTGGCAGCGCATGGGGTGCAGACCCACAAGTAGTAAGAACATCAGCCCTGGCCTTGTCTTTCTCAACTGCAGAGTATGCCTGTCCTGTCTGGCAAAAGTCTGCCCATGCGAAGCAAGTGGACATAGCACTGAATGAAACATGCAGAAACATCACGAGATGCCTTAAACCTACACCTGTTGATAAACTCTACAAGTTAGCTGGCATTGCCCCTCCTGACGTGCGACGGGAAGTTGCTGCTAACGGTGAGAGAAAAAAGGTCGAACATTGTGAAAGCCACCCACTGCATGGCTATCACCCTCCTCCCACCAGACTCAAATCAAGGAAGGGCTTCATGAGAACCACCACTCCTCTTGATGTTCCTCCAGCAACAGCAAGGGTGTCTCTCTGGGCAGCTAAACCTGGCAATTCTAACTGGATGGCCCCCCACGAGGGTCCTCCTCCCGGGGCAAACCAAGAATGGGCAACTTGGAAGTCCCTGAACAGACTGAGAAGTGGAGTGGGCAGATCTAAAAACAACTTGGCAAGGTGGCACTACCTGGAGGAATCCTCCACCTTGTGTGACTGCGGAGCTGAACAAACAACTCAGCACATGTATGCTTGCCCACAATGCCCTGCCTCATGTACGGAGGAGGAGTTGTTTAAAGCTACGGACAATGCGGTTGCTGTTGCCCGTTTCTGGTCTAAAACTATTTAGTTGTTTGTGATTTCCTCTATTTTTTTCCATCATTTTTAAATGTATTTGTTATGCAATGCTTTTGACATGAAATAAATAAATAAATGGAACTTTCTGTCTGTCTGAATACATGTCAGTGCTTCATATAGTACTCCTAAATTGCTCCTGTAAAATCCAGCAAAGCTCCTGTAAACACTGCTGTGGATTCACCACCCAGATGCGATGGCACCATTGGCTATTACTGACTGAAAGTTGACAAATTCTGGCCTTGCCCATCTTATCTTCTGCCTTAAGTGGTCTGGCAATAAGGAGAAATAGCACTGATAGAAAACAACCATCAGTTATGAGTAAATGTAGGCTTTTTTTTAAGCTTTCCGAAGGAGCAGAAGTAGTTCTGCCTGCAAAGGGAAGGAATCACTTCACCTAACACTAACGTTTCGGAAAAAACAAGGGCAAATGTAACTTCATTCCAACCAGGAGCCAAGAAAAACTCCTGAGAGGGGCGAAGAATCCCCTCATGGGAGATCAACTTGTATCCTGTTTCTCATTCAAACCATGGACATCTGGGAATGACAGACGGCCCATAATTGGTTCCAAAACCTTCCGCCCAGAGCATGATAATAGATGTGCCACAGCGCAAGTTGGATCTCTCCAAAGGAATAATTTGAGGTGAACCAACAGCATGAAGGAGGCAGCCAGTTTGCAGAAAACCAGCTGAGCGCAGGTTCAGCGTAAATGGGAATGAAGGGCAAGTTGGGTGCAAGAATAAATGCCAGGGAAGTTATGCGGCAGGAGAGGGCATTCGATGCTGCAAAGCACGTTTGCAAAAAACCAAGAGCCTAGGTTCATTCTTAATAGTGAGCTTCCTAGGTTTCCGGCCAGCATATTTGGAGCCTATTTGTATTCTAGACCAAAGGTGTCTCATAAATCTGCAAGTTGGAAGAATGAGTGGAGTTTACAAAAGGTGAGAGAGAAGCAAAACTACACACATACACACAAGCACACAACCTGTTTATATCTATACTACCTGGATAATAAAGATGGGGGATCCTTCGCTGAAGGTGTCTGGGGGCTGGTCAGGTTTGTGCAAAAACAATTCTGCAACTTGTGCAATGTTCTCACATGTAGCCAGTGTGCATAAATTACCCCGGGTTTAGGAGTTTTGAAGGGTTTGTTTGTGTGTTCTTCACAAAAGGAAACTAGTTCTGTAAACAGACCAGAGTTTTGCACAAAGTATATCTTCTTGAAATACAACTGCATTTTAAACCAAATGAAAGAGATGTAAATAAATGCATGGATCAACTCTCCTTCATCCAAGAATGGTGCCATCCGCAGATGTGTTTTGAAAATGTTTTGTAAAGAAATCCAAAAAGCAAACCTTGATTTTGCCATCACACCACTGCACATAACAGGACTTGAACATCTAAGGCAGTGGTTCTCAACCTTCCTAAAGCCGTGACCCCTTAATACAGTTCCTCATGTTGTGGTGACCCCCAATTATAAAATTATTTTCATTGCTACTTCATAACTGTCATTTTTGCTACTGTTACGAATCGTAATGTAAATCTCTGATATGCAGGATGTATTCTCATTCACTAGACCAAATTTGGCACAAATATTCAATATGCCCAAATTTGAATACTGGTGGAGTTGGGGGGGGGGTTGATTTTGTCATTTGGGAGTTGTAGTTGCTGGGATTTATAGTTCCCCTACAATCAAAGATGGAGTTGAACCAAACTTGGCACACAGAATTCCCATGACCAACAGAAAATACTGGAAGGCTTTGGTGGGCATTGACCTTGAGTTTGGAAGTTGTAGTTCACCTACATCCAGAGAGCACTGTGGACTCAAACAATGATGGATCTGGGCCAAACTTGGCACAAATATTCAATATGCCCAAATTTGAACACTGGTGGAGTTTTTTGGGGGGGGGGGGTTGATTTTGTAGTTGCTGGGATTTATAGTTCACCTACAATCAAAGAGCATTCGGAACTCCACCAACGATGGAATTGAACCAAACCTGGCACACAGAACTGGAATGGTTTGGTGGGCATTGACCTTGAGTTTTGGAGTTGTAGTTCACCTATATCCAGGGAGTGCTGTGGACTCAAACAATGATGGATCTGCACCAAAACTTGGCACGAATACTCAATATGCCCAAATTTGAACACTGGCATAGTTTGGGAAAATAGACCTTGGCATTTGGGAGTTGTGGTTGCTGGAATTTATAATTCACCTACAATCCGAGAACCCCTTGAACCCCATCAAAGATAAAATTGGGCCAAACTTCCCACACAAAGTCCACATGATCAACAGAAAATACTAGTCTTTGGCGACCCCCCTGAACCCCTCTTGCAACCTCCCCAGGGGTCCCAATCCCCAGGTTGAGAAACACTGACCCATGGGTTTTGGTGTCCATTGGGACCAAACCCCAGCGGATACAGAGGACCAGTTTATTTATTTATTTATCATTTACAGTATTTATATTCCACCCTTCTCACCCTGAAGGGGACTCAGGGCGGATCACATTATATACATATAGAGCAAACATTCAATGCCCATATACACATAGAACTGAGACAGAGACAGACGCAGAGGCAATTTAACCTTCTCCTGAGGGGATGTTCGATTCCGGCCACAGGGGGGTGCAGTTGTTTCATCATCCACTGTGATGGCACTTTCTCATTCCAACGTCATAAATTAGTAAAATTTGCCACTTTTTTTATAAGTGGTACCTTATTTCCTACTTGATAGATGCAACTATCTTTCGGGTTGCTATGTCAGCGACCCCCCCACAGGCTGGCCTCGAACTCATGACCTCATGGCCAGAGTGATTTATTGCAGCAGGCTGCTCACCAGCCTGCGCCACAACCTGGCCTCCTATAGATGCATACAAGAGAAGACAGCATTGGTGATCATTGAATCAGATTTAGGAAGAATCTTTTTGTATATATTCTAAGAATTTGGAGCCTAATTCCACACTACATTTGGCCTGGAACGGCACAGAAACCATATAAAGACTTCAGGGCTTCCTTTTTGCCCAAAGCATCTTCCTTCTTGCAACTCCTCCAAGCCAAATGGCTTGAGGCCAGGAAGGCGCTGGGCCCAATTGCGGCCACAAAGCAAGGAGAGACTTCTTCAAACAGCCTCTTTCCCGGATCGCTGCATAGCATTCTAACACAGAAGCTTTTTAAAAAAGAATAAAGGAAAGCACAGCCAAGTGTGGTGCCTAATAACACAGCAAGATGCTTATTACACGATACGGCTTTTTAAAAAGCTACCTGCTGTGCCCCCGAAATTGTCTTGATGTTGAGCCAATTCCTCATGGCACATTTGCAATTGTTCCTCGCAGATCTGCTTTTCCCGCTCTCTTGTTCTTAGTAGCAACAATAAACCCTGGTTTTCCTTTTTTAAATGAACTAATCTAGGAGAATGACATCATATCTTGGCTTCTCTCGTTTATGGGTAGCGCCTGCCATGTCCTCGCTCTTAACTTGGAAAGGAGACAAGTGAGAGGCGCCCTTTGAAACGACAAGTTTATAAAACTTCACTACACGAGGCAGAAAGAGCACCTGCGAGTAGCAAAGGTGACACATGACACAACAGCAAAATCCACCGTTCACCAGGATGCCGCCGCAGATAACCTTTCAGGAGTCGCGAGATACAATGGAGCAGCACCAGCCATCCTCAGATTCAAGGAAGCCGAAAAGCTGCAGAACATGTTTCTAAAAATTGCCAAGTCAGAGTCCTTTTCAACCTCCAAAATACAAAGTCTGGGCAGAAGTCCAGGACAGAAGTGGAGGCGGAGGGCGGAACGATCTAATCTGTATTCAGGGATTTCTCAGAGGTTATCAATTCCAATGCCATTTGGGATTTTGATTTGCAACAGGGTGAAGTCCCAGTAGCGTTTGCTGCAGGGCTCCCCAAACTATGGCACACGGTCCGAATGCAGCCCTCTAAGGTCATTGACTCGACCCCTGTTCTAAACTTTCACCTTGAGTCTGAAATGACATGATGACACAACAACATCATCAATCCTCATTATCTTGATTCTCCCATCAGCCAAAAGCAGGCCCATGCTTCCCATTGAAAAACCGCTTACAGAATCATAGAGTTGGAAGAGAGCTGGTGGGCCATCCAGTCCAACCCCTTGCCAAGAAGCAGGAAAATCACATTCAAAGCACCCCCAACAGATGGCCATCTAGCCTCAGTTTCAAAGCCTCTAAAGAAGGAGGGTCCACCACATGCTGGAGCACAGAGTTCCACAGCTGAACACCTCTCACAGTTAGGAAGTTCTTCTTTCCTGTAATAGAAGTAATCTCCTTTCCTGTAATAGAAGCCATTGTTCCGTGTCCTAGTCTCCAGGACAGCAGAAAACAAGCTTACTCCCTCCTCCCTATGACTTCCCCTCACATCTTGATACATGGCCCTCATTATGTCTCCTCTCAGCCTCCTCTTCTGCAGACTAAACATGCACAGACCTTTAAGCCGCTCCTCATACAGATTGTTCTCCAGACCTTTGATCATTTTAGTTGCCCTCCTCTGGACACATTCCAGCTTAGAGTCAACATCTCCCTTCAATGGCAGTGCCCAGAACTGGACACAGTGTGATTCCAGGTGTGGTCTGACCAAGGCAGAGTAGAGGGGTAGCATGACTTCCCTGGATCTATTTATGCAGGCCAAAATCCCATTGGCCTTTTTAGCTGCTGCATCACATTGTTGGCTCATGATCACCTTCCTCTCCACGCAGACTCCAAGATCTTTTTCACATGTCCTGCTGCCAAGCCAGGCATTCCCCATTCTGTATCTTTGCATTTCCTTTTTTCTGCCTAAGTGAATTATCTTGCATTTGTCCCTGTTGAACTCAATTTTGTTAGTTTTGGCCAATAGGCTCTCCAAATCTGTTAAGGTCATATTGCATCCTGATCCTGTCCTCTGGAGTATTAGCTCTCCCTCCCAAGTTGGTCCCATCTGCAAACTTGATCAGCATGCCCTCTAAACCAGGGGTCCCAAAACTAAGGCCCGGGGGCCGAATGCGGCCCTCTAAGGTCATTGACCTGGCCCCTGTCCTCAACTTTAGACTTCGGGTTGACCTCAGTTTGTCTGGTCTTTGGAAGTCATTTTGCTTACCTATGGTCTTATGAAATCATCTAGATGGTCTTTGAAGGTCTCTTTGCTTAGCAATGGCCTTAGGAGACCATCTAGATGGCTTTTGGAGATCACTTTCCTTGCCTATGGTCCTATGAGACCATCTAGATGGCCTTTGAGGGTCCCTTTCCTTACCTATGGTTTTATGAGACCATCTAGATGGTCTTTGGAGGTCTCTTTGCTTAGCTACGGCCTTAGGAGACCATCTAGATGGCTTTTGGAGGTCACTTTCCTTACCTATGGTGCTATGAGACCGTCTAGATGGCCTTTGAGGGTCCCTTTCCTTACCTATGGTCCTATGAGACCATCTAGATGGCCTTTGAGGGTCCCTTTCCTTACCTATGGTTTTGAGACCATCTAGATGGTCTTTGGAGGTCTCTTTGCTTAGCTACGGCCTTAGGAGACCATCTAGATGGCTTTTGGAGGTCACTTTCCTTACCTATGGTCCTATGAGACCATCTAGATGGCCTTTGAGGGTCCCTTTCCTTACCTATGGTTTTATGAGAACATCTAGATGGTCTTTGGAGGTCTCTTTGCTTAGCTATGGTCTTATGAGATCGTCTAGATGAGGAGTCCCCAAACTAAGCCCCTCCAAGGTCATTGACCTGGCCTCTGTCCTAAACTTTAGACTTTGGGTTGACCTAAGTCTGAAATGACTTGAAGGCACACAACAACAACAATCCTGATTTTGGACTATTTCATCATAGTCCGTCCCCCCAACAGTCTGAGGGACTGTGAATCGGCCCTCCACTTAAATAGTTTGAGGACCCCTGCTCTAAACCTTCATCCAAGACATTAATAAAGATGTTGATCAGAACTGGGCCCAGGACTGAACCCTCTTTATGGCAGTCCACTAGTCACTTCTTTCCAGAATGAAAGGAACCATTGGTGAAAATCACCCTTAACTAATTCCAGATCCACCTAATAGTAACAATGCCTAGCCCACATTAAACTTGTCTGCTTGCAAGAATGTCATGGAGAACTTTGTTGAAGGCCTTTCTGAAATCAAGATATGTTCCACCCACAGCATTCCCTGCTTCTACCAAACTTGTAACTCTATCAAAAAAAAGAAGAGATCAGATGAGTCTGGCACATGCTCTGCACACTTTCCCCCACTAATATCATCTTTATTTATTGTTTTTATTGTTTTTATTGTTGTTTTTATTGTTTTTTAAAGCTAAGTGTATTGTTTTAATCTATTTCTGTAAACTGCTCCGAGCCAAACTGGGAGTAGCGTATTTATTATACAAGTCTAATAAATAAATAAATACAGTAGAGTCTCACTTATCCAACATAAACAGGCCAGCGAAATGTTGGATAAGCAAATATGTTGGATAATAAGGAGAGATTAAGAAAAAGCCTATTAAACATCAAAATAGGTTATGATTTTACAAATTAAGCACCAAAACATTATGTTATACAACAAATTTGACAGAAAAAGTAGTTCATTACAGATTAATGCTATGTAGTAATTACTGTATTTACGAATTTAGCACCAAAATATCACAATGCATTGAAAACACTGACTACAAAAATGTGTAGGAAAATCCAGAATGTTGGATAAGTGAGACTCTACTGTAAATAAATAAATAAATAAATTTAGACTCTAGGTATTTTCCTCATTGACTAAAACACTTTCCTGACTATTCTTCAAACTCTACACTATATAGCTGTGTACATTTCAACGTGTGCATCTTGTTTACTGCGTACTTTACTTCTCTGAATCATCCTGTGGGCGTTACAAATGTGCGAATCCTTGGGACAAGGTATTTTGGTGTTGTTGTTGGGGTTTTTTTGCTTCTCACATCCAATCCTGAGATGTGTGAAAAGGCAATTTTCATCAAGATTGGCGTCAGACAAAATTCTCTTCAATCCCAACTTTAATCGTTCTTTTGACAACAGCGATGGGAACTGCGTGCGTTGCGTTGTTGTTACCAAGGCTGCTTTTGTGCTTTCAGTAATAGTTAAGTTAAACTCCAATTCCAGCAGAAAATGCTTTTGCTCTCTTTAGCTATCTTCAGCCACGAAAGAGCCAGCTAAAATGTGGAAAAGTTACTGCTTGCCCTTCATTCCCTCCCAAATAATGCTTCCAAGGCTTCACAAAGAGCATCGCAGCAGGGCATTGATAGCGGACTGCAAAAGGCTTTGCACTTTGTGTAGCTCCTTTCTTCTCTCAGGTGAGTAGCAGCAAAGCTCAAAAAAGGTGCAAAAGAAGCCAGTTGGTGCTTTATTGTTGCATTATTCGTAGGAACTTCCCTCTCCTTGGACTGAGTAGATCTCAGCCCTACCTCCCGTAAGTTACCACTAAGTAGTATCAGCAGAAACCTTCACCTCAATTGTCACCATCATTTGCCCAAACTTGCCAACTAGGACTTAAGACTTGGATGAAGCAGGCTGGTGAGGTTTGCAGATGACGCCAAATTGGAGGGGAGAGCTCATACTCCGGAAAACAGTTATCGGGATTCAGAACGACATCAACAGATTAGAGAGATGATTGGCCAAAACTAACACAATGGATTCCAACAAGGAGAAATGTGAGATACTGTATATACTCGAGTATAAGCCTAGTTTTTCAGCCCTTTTTTTAAGACTGAAAAAGCCCCCCACGGCTTATACTCGGGTGAGGGTCCTGGTTGGCTTATATTTGGGTCAGCTTATACTCGAGAATATATGGTACATTTATTATTTTTCTCTATTATTATTGATATTATTGCATTTATTATTTTTCTCTATTATTGTGGCTATTACATTTATTTTACTCTATTTTTATTAGTATTATTAATACATTTATTATTTCCCTCTATCTTCTTCTTATTATTATTATTGCATTTATTATTTTCCTGTATTTATTATTACATGTAATATTTTCCTGTACTTTATCATTATTATTATTATTACACATATTATTTTACTCTATTATTATTAAAAAGATACATAACCACATTTTACATTGAAGAAGATGAGAATTTTTTTCTCTATTATTGTTGCTACTATTACATTTATTTTACCCTATTTTTATTATTAATAATAATACATTCCTTCCCCCTTTCTCTTAGTTTCTCTTTTTCCTTATATTCCTACTCTCTACACAACCAAAATGTTCTCACTCTTTCGATGTAATCTTATTTTATTTTATTAAATTAAAAAACCCAATAAATATAAAATAATAATAATACATTTATTATTTCACTCTGATCTTATTATTATTGCATTTATTATTTTACTCGATTTATTATTACATGTATTATTTTACTCTATTATTATTAAAAGGCAAAGTTGCTCAGATACGCCTTGAGCTAGACTCCAGTTTAATTGTAGTTCCAGAGGAGGTAACCGAGGTACCTGTCTGTTCGATCTTATGGGATTCTTTCCGGCTTGTTCTTCCTGATGACGTGGAGGGGATTCTCGGGTCTGTGAGGGCGACCACCTGCGCTCTGGATCCTTGCCCCTCCTGGTTGGTCAAGCTGGCCAAAGATGGGTTGTTGGATTGGTTTGTGACCATAATAAATGCCTCTTTGGTTCAGGGGTCAGTTCCATCCTGCTTTAAGCAGGCGGTAGTAAAACCACTATTAAAAAAGCCTTCGCTTGATCCATCTATTTGTAACAACTACAGACCAATCTCCAACCTCCCATTTTTGGGCAAGGTGCTGGAGCGGGTGGTTGCCAAGCAGCTCCAGGAGTTTCTGGATGACACTGATTTTCTGGACTGCTCGCAGTCTGGCTTCAGGCCTGGGCACAGTACCGAGACGGCTTTGGTCGCCTTGGTGGATGACCTCCGCAGAGAGCTGGACAGGGGGAGTGTGACCCTGCTGGTTCTCTTGGATATCTCAGCGGCTTTCGATACCATCGACCATGGTATCCTTCTGGGGAGGCTCTCTGGGATGGGGCTTGGTGGCACTGTGCTGCAGTGGCTCCGGTCCTTCTTGGGGGGTCGTTCCCAGATGGTGAAGCTGGGGGACTCCTGCTCGGACCCCTGGCCATTGATCTGTGGGGTCCCGCAGGGGTCTATTCTATCCCCCATGCTATTCAACATCTACATGAAACCGCTGGGAGAGGTCATCCGGAGTTTTGGAGGGCGTTGCCATCTCTACGCAGATGACACGCAAATCCACTACTCCTTTCCATCTGAATCCAAGGAAGCCCCTCGGTTGCTGAACCAGTGCCTGGCCGCTGTGGCGGACTGGATGAGGAGGAACAAGCTGAGGATCAATCCTGACAAGACAGAGGCCCTCCTGGTCAGTCGTGCGTCGGATCGGGGTATTGGGTGGCAACCTGTCCTGGACGGGGTTGCACTCCCCCTGAAACCACAGGTCCGCAGTTTGGGGGTCCTCCTGGACTCAGCGCTGACGCTTGAGGCTCAGGTGTCGGCGGTGGCCGGGAGGGCCTTCGCACAACTCAAACTTGTGCGCCAACTGCGACCATACCTCGTGAAGTCTGACTTGACCACGGTGGTGCATGCCTTAGTTACCTCTAGACTGGACTACTGTAATGCGCTCTACGTGGGGCTTCCCTTGAAGACGGCCCGGAAACTACAATTGGTTCAGCGCTCGGCGGCCAGATTAATTACAGGGGCGAGCTACAGGGAGAGATCTACTCCCCTGTTCAAAGAGCTCCACTGGCTGCCGTTCACCTTCCGGTCCCAATTCAAGGTGAATACCATCATTTATAAGGCCCTAAACGGTTTGGGACCCACCTACCTTCGTGACCGTATCTCCTATTATAAACCTGTTCGATCCCTCCGCTCATCCGGGGAGGCCCTTCTTTCGCCACTGCCTTTATCCCAGGCCCGTCTAGTGGGAACGAGAGAGAGGGCCTTTTCTGCTGTGGCCCCCCGACTGTGGAATTCATTGCCCTCTGAGATCAGGCAAGCCCCCACCTTATTGGCTTTTAAGAAAGATCTAAAAACATGGCTTTTTCGATGTGCCTTCGGGGAGTAAATGTTATATACCTTTTTGATTACTCCCCTTGGATTTTATCCTTTGGACTGTTTGGACTGTTCCATCTTATACCCCTGTTCTCTTTATTTATATGCCTCTCTCTCCCGAGTTTTTAATTAAATGTTCATGTGGCCCGCCCTGTCTGCTCTGATTTGTGTTGTAATGTATATGATTATTTTTGTACTATTATATTGTGTTATGATATATTGTTTTATTTTGTTATATTGTATGGTGTCTGGGCATGGCCCCATGTAAGCCGCCCCGAGTCCCCATTGGGGAGATGGTGGCGGGTAATAAATAAAGTTTTATTATTATTATTATTATTAAAGGATACATAACCACATTTTACATTGAAGAAGATGAGAATAATTATTTGATCAGAGTTGGGCAGTCTTATCTTAAATTTGAGCTTTATGTAAATATTCAAAAACATTGAACCTACTGATGCCTCAGTTAATGTAATTTTATTGGCATCTATTTTTATTTCTGAAATTTACCGTTCTTGTCTTATACTGGAGTCAATGTTTTCCCAGTTTTTTGGTGGTAAAATTAGGTGCCTTGGCTTATATTCGGGTCGGCTTATACTCAAGTATATACAGTACTTCTCTTTGGCAAAATAAAAATAAAATGCACAGATACAGGATGGGAGATGCCTGGGTCCATGAAAGAGATCTTGGAGTCTTTTTGGAGAACAAGCTGAACATGAGTCAATATTGTGAAACTGCAGCTTAAAAAAGTCAATGGGATTTTAGGTGGCATCAAAGGGAGTCTAGTGTCTAAATCGAGGGAAGTCATGGTGCTTGTCAATTCTGCTTTGGTTAGAACTAGGAGCCCCGGTGGCGAAGTGTGTTAAAGCATTGAGCTGCTGAACTTGCAGACCGAAAGGTCCCAGGTTCAAACCCCGGGAGCGGAGTGAGCGGCCGCTGTTAGCCCCAGCTCCTGCCAACCTAGCAGTTCGAAAACATGCCAATGTGAGTAGATCGATAGGTACCGCTCCGGCGAGAAGGTAATAGCATTCCATGCAGTCATGCCGGCCACATGACCTGGAGATGTCTATGGACAATGCCTGCTCTTCGGCTTAGAAATGGAGATGAGCACCAACCCCCCAGAGTCAGACATGACTGGACTTAACGTCAGGGGAAACCTTTACCTTTGCCTGAACTATTTACTTAGAATAATAACCCTGTGCAAAGAAATTCAAGAGAAATATTGACCATTTCCGCTACATTGGCAGCCACCTCTCCACAAAATTCAGCACTGAAATACAACACTGCCTGTGTTCTGCAAGTGCAGCATTCTTCCGAATGAAACAGAGAGTATTTAAGGATCGGAACATCCATGAATGTTTCTTGGTTTCTAATAAAGAAGAACCACGGCTCTTCCACACTATCTCTTTGCTCAAAGAGAGGGAAACATTTTTGTAGGAAAGACGCTGATTTCTATGAGAAAAGTGGATATATAGAATTCTTTCTCTTTCCATTGCAAGGCTTGAAGTACCTTTGGTACTTCACGAATGCACTAAATTCATATGCAAAGGTTTTCTCCCTTTTTTTTGCAGATTTCTTTCTTTTGAACTCATATTTCAGGTGCCTGCACGTAAGAGAGAAATGATTAAATATTTGCATAAGGCACACTGAGGAATAATTGTGCAATGATTTGCATTGCCACCCCAGCTACCACAGTTGGGAAAAGAAATCTCTAGAGATATATCCAATGCTCCAAGGCAGAGTTGCATCTGGATGAACTTTAGAAATTCGCTGTTTTTTAATGGAGAGGAACTTTCTCAAATGAAGTGCAACGAATACTTACTGGTTTCCTGATTTACAAATCTGTGGGGCTCCTGAATGGAAGCCTATGTGCCAGGGCGAGTTCCTTGGTTTCCATTGACTACTATGAGTCTGACAGTCAAAATACAGCAAGCAATGTATTTCGGAAGATGCTTGTGAGCCTCTTCCCCATTCACACGACAACCTTTGCTCATTCTCCACAGCAAAAGAGAGAATTCACATTTAAATACTGCACAAAAGTGAGAGAACACACATGAAGAAAGGGAAGATTACAGACCTGGAATGAATTGACCTGTTTTCAATAAAAGCAGCATTTCTCAACCTGGGGGTAGGGACCCCTGAGGGGGTCACGAGGGGGTGTCAGAGGAGTCATCAAAGACCAGTATTTTCTGTTGGTCATGGGCGTTCCGTGTGAGTCGTTTGACCCAGTTCTATCGCTGGTGGGGTTCAAGGGGTTCTTTGATTGTAGGTGAACTATACATCCCAGCAACTGCAACTCCCAAACAATTTGTCGCTGATATCTACTACTCAAACTGTTATGAAGATGATGCTGATGATGCTGACAGTGCCATCACCGTATGGCATTATAAGACAGAGTGGTTAATGAGATGGCAAGAAAGAGAAGGAACTGGTTCCCATTCTAGCAAGTTCACATTCTAACTGGAGAAAAGAAGAAGAAATTGCAAAGACAGAATAATAGCATTGGAAGAAACTACATGGGCCATCTCGTCCAACCCCCTGCCATACAGGAAAAGCACAATCAAAGCACCTCTGACAGATGGCCATGCAGCCTCTAGCTTCCAAGGAAGAAGCCTCCATCAGACTCTGAGACAAAAAGTTCCACAGTTGAACAGCTCATACTATCAGGAAGTTCTTCCTAATTTTCAATGGATTCTCTTTCCCTGTCATTTGAGACAAAGAGTTCCACAGTTGAACAGCTTGTACCATCAGGAAGTTCTTCCTAATGTTCAATGGATTCTCTTTCCCTGTCATTTGAATCCAAGGGGGCCAGGCTGTGGTGCAGGCTGGTGAGCAGCCTGCTGCAATAAATCACTCTGACCATGAGGTCATGAGTTCGAGGCCAGCCCGTGGCGGAGTGAGGACCCATCAATTAAAAAATAAAAAAATAGCCCCTGCTCGTTGCTGACCTAGCAACCCGAAAGATAGTTGCATCTACAGTAGAGTCTCACTTATCCAACACTCGCTTATCCAACGTTCTGGATTATCCAATGGATTTTTGTAGTCAACGTTTTCAATATATCATGATATTTTGGTGCTAAATTCGTAAATACAGTAATTACTACATATCATTACTGCGTATTGAACTACTTTTTCTGTCAAATTTGTTGTATAACATGATGTTTTGGTGCTTAATTTGTAAAATCATAACCTAGTTTGATGTTTAATAGGCTTTCCCTTAATCCCTACTTATTATCCAACATATTCACTTATCCAACGTTCTGCCAGCCCGTTTATGATGGATAAGTGAGACTCTACTGTATCAAGTAGGAAATAATGTACAACTTATAGAGTGGGGAGGGAAATTTAACTAATTTCCAACGTTGGAATGAGGAAGTGCCGTCACAGTGGATGATGAAGCAGCTGCTCCCCCCTGTGGCCAGAATCGAACATCCCCTCAGGAGAAGGTTAAATTGCCTCTGCGTCTGTCTCTGTCTCGGTTCTATGTGTTTATGGGCATTGAATGTTTGCCCTATATGTATATAATGTGATCCGCCCTGAGTCCCCTTCGGGGTGAGAAGGGCGGAATATAAATACTGTAACCAAATAAATAAATAGTTTCTAGGAAGCAGAAAGGAAACCTGCTCCCTCTTCCTTATGACACCCTTTCACATTTTTATACATGGTTCTCATGTCCCCTCTCAATCTTCTCTTCTGCAGGCTAAACGGATCCAGCTCTTCAAGGTGCTCCTCATTGGGATTCATGGTCTTCAGACGTTTGATCATTTTAGTTGCCCTCCCCTGGACACCTTCCAGCTTAGACTCAATATCCCTTTTGAATTGCTTTGCCCAGAATTGGACACCGTATTCTAAGTGAGGTGTGACCAAATCAGAATAGAGGGGCACCATGACTTCCCTCAGTCTAGACCAGGGGTCCCCAAACTAAGACCCAGAGGCCTGATGCGGCCCATCAAAGGGGGTTGGGCTAAATGACCCAAGGGTCTCTTCTTCTCTTAAAGCTATTATTATTATTATTATTATTATTATTATTATTATTATTATTATTATTATTAGAAACACAACAAGATGAGTCCACAGCAGACACTCTGCTGGCTGTTGTATTGGATCATACGTCGGATACTTCCCAAGTGTCTAGGACTGTGTGATATATCGGCGAATAATACGTGCAGATCCCAGTCAGGTGGCCTTCTGTAGCTGGCAGATGGTAATTTTGTCAGCGCCGATTGTGTTTAAGTGCAGGCCAAGGTCTTTAGGCACTGCACCCAGTGTGCCTATCACCACTGGGACCACCTTGACTGGCTTGTGCCAGAGTCTTTGTAATTCAATCTTTAAATCCTCATATTGTGTCAGCTTTTCCAGTTGTTTCTGCTCAATCCTTCTGTCACCTGGGATAGCAACATCGACAATACATACTTTGTTTTTTAACACAATTGTGAGGTCAGGAGTATTGTGTTCCAAAACCCTGTATTATTATTATTATTATTATTATTATTATTATTATTATTATTAACATTGAGGCTGGGTGGCCATCTGTCAGGGGTGCTGTGCTTGTGCTTTCGGTGCATAAAGGCAGAAGGGGGTTGGACTAAATGGCCCAAGGGGTCTCTTCCAACCCTCTTTATTATTGTTGTTGTTGTTGTTAATTACTATTATTGCTCGGTGGCCAACTATAGTTTGGCCCTCCAACGGTCCGAAGGATCGTGAACTGGCCCCGTTTAAAAAGTTTGGGGACCCCTGATCTAGACACTCTTTTGGATGCAGCCCACAAATCCATTGGCGTTTTTAGTGACTGCATTACATTCTTGGCTCATGTTCAACATGTTGTCCACAGAGACTCCAAGATGTTTTTCACATGGACGGTTGTCAAGCCAGGAGTCATTCATTTTGTATCTTTGCATTTCATTTTTTTCCGACTAAGTGTCGTATCTTACCTCTGCCCCTGATGAAATTCATTTTGTTAGTTTTGGCCAATCAGCTCTCCAATCTGTGAAGGTCCTTTTGAATCTTTATCCTGTCCTCTGGAGTCTTAGCTCTCCCTCCTAAGTTGGGACTTGAGGGATGTTTATTTATTTCAACCAAATCTAGGGTTTCCAGAGTAACACAACCTCTGAGGAGGCCTGCCATAGATGTGGGTGAAACGTCAGGAGATAATGCTTCTGGAACATGGCCATACAGCCCAGAAAACTCACAACAATCCAGCCTTCCAACAGTTTGCAATATAGGGTTGTTGTATGTCTTTCGGGCTGTGTGGCCATGTTCCAGAAGTATTCTCTCCTGACGTTTCGCCCACATCTATGGCAGGCATCCTCAGAGGTTGTGAGGTATGGATAAACTACATAAGGAAAGGAAAAAATATATATCTGTGTAGAGTCCAGGGTGTGGCAGATATATATTCTTTCATTTCCTTACTTAGTTTATCTATACCTCACAACCTCTGAGGATGACTGCCATAGATGTGGGCGAAACGTCAGGAGAGAATACTTCTGGAACATGGCCACACGGCCCGGAAAACATACAACAAACCTGTGATCCCGGCCATGAAAGCCTTCGACAACACAGTTTGCAATATAGTTTGGGAAGATCTCTGTTTTGGATGGAGCTTAGAACCATGGGGAGAAGCAGACAAGAAATAAAAATAATCATGATGATGATTATTAGATGTGAGGCTATTGCTTCAAACAGGACTCTCATCAGCTCTGTGGTAGTCCTCGCTCATCTCCATCCCAAATTGTAATTCAGAATGGATTCCATGCACCCCAAGAGTAGATGCATCCCATCTCGTTCCTCACTCTCTGCTGCCATTGAATGAGACTAACCTGGGAATCCACTGCTTCTGCTATCCAGAGGCAGAATGTGGCCTATTTTCTCTTTGGAAAGACACATTAGCATGGAAGCGGATTGCTTTATCCTTCGGAGGTTTCAGGGCTCATCTAAATCCTGTAAAATTCAACTCTGGGAGTAACGCTGAAGGTTTCCCAGGTGGAAGCATATGTTTAAAAGCTTCAGAGGAATTGTCTTTTAAGAACTACAACAGCATTTGCAAATAGTCTTGTGCACAGAACAGCGCTGGTGGACTAACGTAGCATAGTAAACCACGATCAGCCGCAAACAGCATCAGAAGTACATAATCCCCTCATCATAACAAGAGGCAAAATAGAAAAGCTGCTCAAGCTGGCTTCTTATAGTTAAATGAGTGATTAAAATGTTAGCAACAGGGGCTTAATGCAGTTCGGTAACCAATTGGTAAACTCCGTCTAATCTATTTGAATTAACTGGGATGGGTTGTTAACATACTAAGTTGCCATTGTGTTAGCTGTTAATGTTTGAGTTAACAATCATCAGATGAAAAGGCATAATGGGCCGGGCTGTGGCGCAGCTGGCTAGTAACCAGCTGCTATAAATCACTACTGACCGAAAGGTCATGAGTTCGAAGCCTGGGTCGGGTTAAGCCCCTGACTATTAAATAGCCCGGCTTGCTGTTGACCTATACAGCCCCGAAAGACAGTTGCATCTGTCAAGTAGGGAAATTTAGGTACGCTTTATGCGGGAGGCTAATTTAACTAATTTACAACATCATAAAACTGCTAGCAAAACACGAGGAAAGGAATGAGGAAGTATAGCCACTAGTGGACAGTGAAGCAACAGCTCCCCCTGTGGCCGGAATTGTGAAGCTGGAAAAAAATGTTAAATGCCTCTGTGTCTGTCTATATATGTTGTTTGTCTGTTGGCATTGAATGTTTGCCATATATGTGTTCATTGTAATCAGCCCTGAGTCCCCTTCAGGGTGAGAAGGGCGGAATATAAATACTGTAAATAAATAAATAAATAATGGATCCGACATCAGAGTTTAGCGAAACAGCTCTACACACATAGAGCTACACATTGGCTCCACTCTTATGTTGAACAGCACAATTGTGCACAACTGAACGCACACTCACATATATAGCCAAATGCACATCCATGTGCGCCGGCGTCGCATGCATATCCACATATGCATGTCCAAATGCAGCTCATATGTAACTTTGAACGGAGACACGTCGCACTGGATAAAAATAAGGACATTTCTGCATGTGCAAAACCACCAACCAGCTGCCAGGTTTGGTCAACTCTATTGCCTACAAGTGGCACATCTTGTTGCTGGGAGTTTAATCTCCTTTCCTTCAATTTGATACTTTCCAGATCAATCTTGATAAAACAGTGAAGAGTAGAGACATCACACTGACTATGAAGGTCTGCATAGTTAAAGCAATGGTATTCCATATAGTAATCTATGGATGCGAGAGCTGGACCATAAGGAAGACTGAGCGAAGGAAGGAAGAGAGATGCTTTTGAACGGTGGTCTTGGAGGAAAATTCTGAGAGTGCCTTGGACCGCAAGAAGATCCAACCAGTCCATCCTCCAGGAAATAATGCCCGGCTGCTCACTGGAGGGAAGGATATGAGAGGCAAAGATGAAGTATTTTGGCCACACAATAAGGAGACAGGAAAGCTTGGAGAAGAGAATGATGCTGGGGAAAATGGAAGGAAAAAGAAAGAGGGGCCGACCAAGGGCAAGATGGATGGATGGCATCCTTGAAGTGACTGGCTTGACCTTGGTGGAGCTGCGGCTGAACGAATAAACGACAACAAACCCAGCAGTCCAATGGCTATCTATGGACAGTGGAATGTATAATTTAACCTGGCCCAACCATTATGCCATCTTGGTTAGATACTAGGCATGTGCAATCGGAAAAAAAAATGTTTCAAAACTCATTAGGGGGCACCGGCGTTTTGTTTCTAAAGTGTTTCTAAAGTGTCGTTAGTGAAAAAATTCATTACTATAGTGAGAATAACGAAATTTTGTTACTTTTTCGCTATAGTAATTGTGCAAGTGGGCAAACTTCAGGGGCTCCTTTCTCCCTCATTTTTACAGCTCTTTGGGGTGAAATTTGCTACAATGGTAGAACACATTTACCATTGTTAGCCCATCAAGTTTCAAAATGTTTCACTTATCTATGGATTTTTGGGTATTTTCAAAGTTTTTATAAAACTTTTTTCAAAAAAACTACAAGAGCGATCTCCTTGAATTTTCTCTAAAATGACACAAGATAAAATGGGATAATTTCCCCCAACTTTCAGAAATATTCATACATCTACTGATTTTAGGGATTTAGAAAAAGTTTTGACAAACACTTTAAAAATCCACAACAGCTATCTCATTGAATATCTCTCTATCTGATATTAACCAATAGAACTTCCATTGATGGATTTCTTCCCATCCCAGCACAGAGATTTACTTACTAAGAGTATCAGTCAGTTCTTCTCTTTGCAGATTCAACCATTCATTGGAACTCTGGCTTTCTGCTGCAACGGAGAGACACATCTCTCCCCTCTCCTCATTGGGGTTTTCTGATACTGAGCAGAATTCTGGGAAATGTAGTTTAGGGCAGGGCCTTTTGCATTCTCTGACATAGAGCTCCTCACCTTCCCAAACTACATTTCCCATAATCCCGTGCTTTCTCAGTCTCTTTCTCAGCGAACTCTGCTCTCTCCCTGCTGCTTCCCTCTCCTCATGACAAGAGGCCATTCATTTAAAGAGGAAAGGCAGCCTTTTTGGCTTTGGTTTGCTTCCTTGCGCTGAACATGAAACTGACTTTGAGAGGTTTCTGAGATGTACAAAATGCAAATGAAAATGTATTGGGCAAGTTTTGATTCTTAAACTTTTAGCACAGCCACACCCACACATCAGATATTGTGTCATAAGTACAAATTTAACGAATCTGATACGATTTATGACGACATAATGAAAAATTGCACACCCCTCCTATATATCAAATACTGCCCTAAGTTCGAGTCTGTCTGTCCCTTGGTGAAACTCTTTCGAACTTTGTCCTGAGCCTGCCTCCGTCCCATTTGCTTGGAGGGCAAAGGAACCTATGGGATTAGCTGTTAAGCACTTTCCAAATAGAAGCTGCTAATGCCGATAAAGAAGAGGCATTTGCCCAATTTCTGCCTTGCTCTCCATTCTGCTCAAACGGATTCCTCCCGCGAATGTAAATGGAGTTTAGATGAAGCAGCAGTCTGGAAAGCAGCTGGTCGTAATCAGCCTGAACATTAAGCTAACAGATCATAAAACTTCATTACCAGAGTCCCATTTTGGGAGAAAATGATGTTTATTTGGGTTGCTTTTGTCGGAGAGAGATTGGCTTTGCTCTTGCGCCCCCAGAATGGCTTTGAACGGCGGAGTCTCCGGCTCAGGAAGCTTACCGACTTCTGCCCCACTTTGTGAAATTGCTTTCATGGCCAATGAGCGGTGCGAGAAAAAAGAGCAAGAGACCCCAGCAATTCAGCTTCTGGATCAGCAGCAAAAGCCAGATGGGACTTGGTGGCAAATACAATGATGCATTGGGCGCATTTCTGAAGGATCAAGCAGGTTCGAGTCCCAAGACAGCTTTGGCATTTCTGTTTGCTGAACGGCACCGGCGAGCACGGAAAGTGTGGCTGCAGTTCAAAGGGAAGAAAGGGATTTAAAATCCCCTTGGATTTGCACCAGAGGTACTCTTTGGATGCCGATGTGGACCAGGGAAACAGTGTGTGCAGAAGGCCAGCATCGCAGCCACATTGAACCAGGTGCTGGAAAAAGCCCTGGATGGAAGCAGCCGCTTTGCAAACTTACCGATGTTACAATAGCCCTGAAAACTCACAGGCAGAATCAGTGGCCTTTAATAATGATCTGTCGTGGGTTTTTTTTAAAAAGTATTCTTTTGCAACATTCAAATATTACCTTTTACGATCCAGTTAACGATTGCACTTACTGAAACTAATTTAATATGTCATAAAACTTCTTTACTATCATCTTCATTTCGAAGGAGAGGAATGGAAGGAAGGGGGGAGTGTGAGGAAGGGCAATTAAGGCAGAAAAAACATATGTCTGGGAAGGCTCAATGTATACATGACCTTGAAAATGTCCGGCTTTTGACAATCCAAACTGGAGAAGAAGTGATTTTAGAAAGGCTCCTGCAAGATCTTTGTAGCTTCTACATATGTCGCCTTGGCTGTCATGTATGTACCCCAAGGCCTTGCCATTGCTTGGAGTAAATTTGAGATGGAAAAAGTCCTGTGATTTCGTTCTTAAAGACCGTCTTTTGACCCTTGACAGAACTTCCAGCAGGTGCCATTGCTCAGAAGGGAGAACTATTGTTCTTAGATGTCTCCAACTCCATGGTTACAACACGTTTACCACTTCTTTAACTGCTGTGATTCCTCTGCTAGATTTTACACTATGTTACAAAATTTGAAAGATTTTCTTTTCGTGGTTTGAAAGAGCTATTTCCTGTTTAATTGTGTGGTCCTTACTTTGAAAGTAGTTGTTCTACTCCAGAAACTTTGTTGTTGCGGCTGCCACAAACAAGGTTGGATTGGTTGAGACCCTGTTTTGGCAGTTTAATACACTTTTCCCATGTTTTGATGATAGAAGGTAAAGGTTTCCCCCGGACATTAAGTCTAGTCGTGTCCGACTCTGGGGGTTGGGGCTCATCTCCATTTCTAAGCCGAAGAGCTGGCGTTGTCCATAGACACCTCCAAGGTCATGTGGCCAGCATGACTACATAGAGCACAGTTACCTTCCTGCCTGAGCAGTACCTATTGATGTACTCACATTTCCATGTTTTCGAACTGCTAGGTTGGCAGGAGCTGGGGCTAACAGCGGGAGCTCACTTTTGCAGGTTAAACACTTTAACACGCTGCGCCACCGGGGGCCCCCCGGTGATAGAACCAATTGATGATAGAAACAATTAGGAAATGACATTTATAATCCAGGAACAAAAATCATGTTACATAGTATTATTAAACAGCTCAGGTCCAGCCTATCTTTATGATCACATCTCCTACTATTTATCTATTTATTTACAGCATTTATATTCCGCCCTTCTCACCCCGAAGGGGACTCAGGGCGGATCACATTACACATATAGGCAAACATTCAATGCTTTTTTAACATAGGGCAAAGACAAACAACATAGCTCCGAGCGGGCCTCGAACTCATGACCTCCTGGTCAGAGTGATTGATTGCAGTTAACTGCAGCTGGTTTGCTCTCCCGTCTGCGCCACAGCCCCGGGCCAAACCTGCACGAACTCTGCGATCCACTGGAGAGGCCCTACTCTCGTTGCCACCCTCGTCTCAAACACGATTGGTGGGGACGAGAGAGAGGGCCTTTTTGGTCATGGCACCACACCTCTGGAACTCTCTCCCATGATAAATTAGATTAGCCCCTACATTGATGTCCTTCAGAAAAGCCTTGAAAACTTGGTTTTTTCAAGCTACCCTTGACAGAGGTGAACAGTTGATTGAGTCCCCACCTGTTCCTATAGCACAGTCTGTTGTTCCTTATCATGGATGGCCATGATTAGCTCTCCTAATTCGCTGCATGATTGAAATTACCTCTCCACCAAGACTATGGACTGAAATGCCATGTTATCACCTCTTTTAATGGCCATACTTTTTACTCTGTTGAAGCTGTGTTATTGATCTAATGTGATTGTTATGTATTTTATATTGTTGTATTTTATATTGTGTATTTCATACTATTGTATTTTATTGTATGTTGTTGGGCTTGGCCCCATGTGAGCCGCCCCGAGTCCCTTCGGGGAGATGGGGCGGGATATAAAAATAAACATTATTATTATTTTATTGTATGACACAGCAAACAAGATAGATATGCTGGATTTTGTATCACAAAATCACAAGTCAAACACTTCCCAAGTGTCTAGGACTGTGTGATGTATTTTTGCATGATGTGCGCAGATCCCAGTAGGGTGGCCTTTTGCAATTGGCAGATCATAATTTTGTCAATGTCTATTGTTTCCAAATGCCGGCTGAGATCTTTTGGCACGGCACCCAGTGTGCCCATCACCACCGGGACCACCTGCACTGGTTTCTGCCAGAGTCTTTGAAGTTCAATCTTGAGGTCCTGATAGCGGCTGAGTTTTTCCTGTTGTTTTTCGTCAATGCGACTGTCACCTGGGATGGCAACATCAATGATCCAAACCTTTTTCTTTTCCACAACTGTGAGGTCTGGTGTGTTGTGTTCCAGAACTTTGTCAGTCTGGATTCGGAAGTCCCACAGTATCTTTGCATGCTCGTTGTCCAATACTTTTGCAGGTTTGTGATCCCACCAGTTTTTTACTCCTGGGAGGTGGTACTTGAGGCATAAGTTCCAATGAATCATTTGGGCCACATAGTTGTGCCTCTGTTTGTAGTCTGCCTGTGCGATTTTCTTACAGCAGCTGAGGAGATGATCAATGGTTTCGTCAGCTTCCTTGCACAGTCTGCATTTTGGGTCATCAGCTGATTTTTCGATCTTGGCCTTAATTGCCTTTGTCCTGATGTCTTGCTCCTGGGCTGCAAGGATCAGGCCTTCTGTCTCCTTCTTCAGGGTCCCATTCGTGAGCCAGAGCCAGGTCTTCTCCTTATCAGCTTTTCCTTGAATTTTGTCAAGGAACTCTCCATGCAATGTTTTGTTGTGCCAGCTGTCAGCTCTAGTTTGTAGTGCGGCTTTCTTGTACTGGTTTTTTGTCTGCTGTACTTTGAGGAGTTTCTGATTTTTGACTTCAATCAAAGCAGGTTCTTCACTTTGCTTTATGTATTCTGCCAGGGCATGTTCTTCTTCTTTGACTGCTTGTTTTACTTGTAAGAGTCCTCTGCCCCCTGATCTTCGAGGCAGATATAGCCGGTCAACATCACTGCGAGGGTGCAGTGAATGATGAATGGTCATGAGTTTTCTTGTTTTTCTGTCCAAATTGTCCAGTTATTATTATTATTATTATTATTATTATTATTATTATTATTATTATTATTATTATTATTATTATTATTATTATTGTACAGTGCTACAAGGATGTATACGAGAGCTCTCTAGCTCAGAATTCTAAGCCCTCTTCTACACTGCTATATAATCCAGTTCTATCAAGTCTATCATCCTTGGGTAGCAATCCCACTCCGAAGCAAAGCATTTCTCTGACACTCCATTGTAGCTAGAAATCTAGGCTTGTTTTTGAATTGGAGGTTCCTCCTGCACCTATAATAGTAACTTTGGCCATTTCCAGGTTCACAAGGAGACAGTACAATACAGCAAATCCTATTGGGATTCTCAACTGTCTGCTTCCAATCCTTCCTTCCAAATTCATGGACTGGGAGGAAAGTCATGGAGGGAAGGATGGTCTATGCCAGTGGTTCTCAACCTGTGGGTCTCCAGATGTTTTGGCCTTCAACTCCCAGAAATCCTACTAGCTGGTAATCTGGCTGGGATTTCTGGAAGTTGTAGGCTAAAACATCTGGAGACCCACAGGTTGAGAACCACTGGTCTATGCGTTCTTTGCCCCTCTGGGTCTTATTGTGTTCTCCTCCCAAGACACCAAATAGGGTGTCCATCCCGACCCACTTTCCTGTCCTTTTCGTCTTGTCAAAAGGTGGAGGGACAAATCTTTGAATCATAGAATCAGAGATTTGGGAGAGACTGCATGCACCATCTAGTCTTGTTCTCTCCTTTTGGCTTTGGGTTTTTAACTTGTGAGCATTTTAATGCGCAACGAAGAGGAGCCGCTCGCGTCACACACTTCCACTGAAATGCGGCCAATCGGTTTGTCCCCAAATCAAGGCTCGGGAAGAGCAGACGGTTGCATCCCTTTTTTAAAAGGAAAGAAAGAAAAGCAACCCACAAGTGGTGCTATTCGTTTATTCAAGCTCTGCCAAGCCAATCCTGTGATGCAAAGCCAAATACAGAGGGGGGAAAACTCTGCCAGAGCTGCTCTTCTCACACATTCACAGAAAGGGAGATGGGAATCCATGGGACTACGTCGGCTTGTGCCAGAGTTAGGATTTGGACTGCATGGCACTTGAATCATAAAGAAGTGCAAATGAAGAAACAGACACTTGGAAGAGAAAGAGATGAAAATATAAACATTATCCCCTTCTGGGTCCTGACACCTAGGCAACCCCTGGATGCTTAAGCAGGTTGTTTGTTTCTAGATTTACTAAGGACTTCATCAATTACCATCCAGTCAGCCTGACATCAAGACCAGGGAAATTTTTGGAGCAGATCATGAAGGAGGCAGTCTGCAATCACTTAGAAAGGAACACTGTGATTACTAAAAGTCAACATGGATTTCTCAAAAACAAATCATGCCGGGCTCATCTCTTTTTTCTATAGAGTTACAAGCTTGGTAGATGCAGGGAATGCTGTGGATGGAGCATATCCTGATTTCAGGAAGGCCTTCAACAAAGTTCCCCGTGACTTTTTTGCAAGTACTGTATATACTTGAGCCCGGACTGTGGCGCAGGCTGGTGAGCAGCCAGCTGCAGCCAGCTGCAACAAAGCACTCTGACCAAGATTATACTTGAGTATATACAGTATACTGTTTGGCTGGCATTGCACCACCTGACATCCACTGGTAAGTAGCAGCCAGCAATGAAAGGACCAAAGCATTGACATCTCTGGCCCATCCCTTGTTCGCGTATCAGCCAGAAATCTGATGCCTTAAATCAAGAAATAGCTTTCTAAGCTCTACAGCAGGGGTCCCCAAACTTTTTAAACAGGGGGCCAGTTCACGATCCTTCGGACTGTTGGAGGGCCGGACTATAGTTGGCCACTGAGCAATTATTATTATTATTAATATTAATAATAATAATAATAATAATAATAATAATAGGGCTGGAAGAGATCCGTTGGGACCATTGAGTCCAATCCCCTTCTGCCTTTGTGCACCGAAAGCATAAGCAAAGCACCCCTGACAGATGGCCACCCAGCCTCAATGTTAATAATAATAATAATAATAATAATAATAATAATAATAATAATAATAAAAAAGAGGGTTGAAAGGGACCCCTTGGATCATTTAGCCCAACCTTCTTTTGCCCTTGTGCCGTGGGGGCCGGATAAATGGCTTCGATGGGCCGCATCCGGCCCCCGGGCCTTAGTTTGGGGACCCCTGCTCTACAGATATACTCGCAGGAACACTTCAGCAAGTGAGAGACCAAAAGCGGCAGGCTAAAACCTGGAACCTCAATCAGTGGCTGACGCCGGATGAGAGACTCCCTCCTGGGCACACAGAAGACGGGGTGACTTGGAACCTTCAGAAATGGGGCCACAAAGTGGAGTCCATGACATGCGAGTGTGGAGAAGATCAAACCACACTCCACCTATTACTATGCAGTCTGAGCCTACCACGTGCACTATGGAGGACCTTCTTACAGCAACACCAGAGGCACTCCAAGTAGTCAGCTTCTGGTCAAAGGACATTTAGTATAATGCCAAGTTGTTGTTGTTGTTTTAAAAAACACTTTAATTGTGTTTTCAAATACATTACAACTTGTACCTTTGGTTCACTTCTGACATGATACAGTAGAGTCTCACTTATCCAACATTCGCTTATCCAACGTTCTGGATTATCCAATACATTTTTGTAGTCAATGTTTTCAATATATCATGATATTTTGGTGCGAAATTTGTAAATACGGTAATTACTATGCAGCATTACTGCATATTGAACTACTTTTTCTGCCAAATTTGTTGTATAACATGATGTTTTGGTGCTTAATTTGTAAAATCATAACCTAACTTGACGTTTAATAGGCTTCTCCTTAATCTCTCTTTATTATCCAACATATTCACTTATCCAACGTTCTGCTGGCCCGTTTATGTTGGATAAGTGAGACTCTACATAAATAAATAAGAATGAGCAAAGTCTATTTCCTTCCAAGAGAAGACTACTTTGAAGGGCTTTTTCCAGCCACAGACACAATTATATCACACAACCACCAGATAAATTGGGGGTGTTAAAAAAGGAATAGAGCATCCCCAATATTTGGCTTGTTTATTTAAAAACAGATGAGAACTTTTCTCATTCAGGCCCATCTCCTCACGACTGTTTTTGACTTTTAACATCAGTTTTCTTTCCAGAGGGTTAACTCTGCACGCGAATCAATCTCTGCAATCCCTGCGAGAATTTCTGGTTAAGTTTTGCTCCAAAAAATCAATGGGACAGGATGATGATATTTCAAAACCTACAGTCTGCAAATGAAAACCTCTTCATCGATCGTTTATAATGTCTTAAGTTTCCCCTGAATGTGTAAATACAAGCATGCTCAGTGATCCAGATGCAAAAGCGGGAGGATAGCGACGGCAGCGTGGGCAGCAAGACAAGGCAGCGCAGAGGGAAGAGGAATTAGCTTATTGAAGGATTCTCCAGGTTTGGCAAATGCTTGCGTTTTGTCAGGAAGCTGTACTGTACTATGCTTTAAGGCAGCGGCAAAAAGACCACCAACCAGGCTTGAAACATTGGAGTCTAATGCACCATGTTCATCTCAATTTTTAAAACCCTGAAATTGCTGCCAAATGTAATGCATAGTGGTGAAAAGTACAGTAGAGTCTCACTTATCCAACATAAACGGACTGGCCGAATGTTGGATAAGCGAATATGTTGGATAATAAGGAGGGATTAAGGAAAAGCCTATTACACATCAAATTAGGTTATGATTTTACAAATTAAGCACCAAAACATCATGTTATACAACTAATTTGACAGAAAAAGTAGTTCAATATGCAGTAATGCTATGTGGTAATTACTGTATTTATGAATTTAGCACCGAAATATCACGATATATTGAAAACATTGACTACTCTACTGTACATGCTTTGTCATTTGGCCAATACAGTTGCTGCCTGCTTGGAACGCCTTCTTTAAAAACAGTTGGTGTTGGAGCACCAAAGCTTCCTGAAACAAAAAGGAAAACTTTGAGATACATTTCTGCTGTAGAATTAATCCACTTGAATTGCTTTGGTTCAATGCTATGGAGCAGGGGTCCTCAAACTTTTTAAGTGGAGGGCCGATTCATGGTCCCTCAGATTGTTGAGGGGCCGAATTATCATTTGAAAAAAACAAGCAAACAAATTCCTATGCTCACTGCACATGTCTTATTTGTAGTGTAACCCCCCCCCCCCAGCAACAATTACTTATTTATTATTTACTACATTTATACCCCACCCTCTCTCACCCCGAAGGGGACTCAGAGTGGCTTACAAGTTGTATGTACATACAATATATTATATTATTAGCATAGTACAATATTAGCATTGTATATTACTATATTGTACTATACCATTATACCGTAATATTATTAGTAATATTACATTTAATATATAATATATAATTAATATTATTATATTTTACAATATTATTATATTGTATTATTATTATTAGCTGCCCTGAGTCCCCTATTGGGTGAGAAAGGCAGGGTAGAAATACTGTAATAAATAAATAAATAAATATTATATTGTATTACATTATAATATTATTATCAATATTATATGTATACACAATATATTATATTATTACCATATCCATTTACAATATTTCATTTACAATACTGGTAAATGAAAACAATACAATATTTAAAAATAAAAATAATTTTATCCAACATACTGTAAACTTATCAGGATTTCAGTGGGAAGTGTGGGCCTGCTTCTGGCTAATGAGATAATCAAGTAGGATTGTTGTTGTTGTGCCTTCAAGTCATTTCAGACTTTGGGAGAGCCTAAAACTGAGGGAGGGCGGGGGCCAGGTAAATGGCCTTGGAGGGCTGCATCCGGCCCCCGGGCCTTAGTTTGGGGACCCCTGCTATGGAGTCATGGAGGCTGTAGTTTAACAAGGCCTTGAACCTTCTCTGCCAAAGAATGTTGATGCCTCACCAAACTACAAATCCCAGCATCATGGCCATTAAAATGATATCTTGAAGGAGTTTGCCTCTTTTTTTGGCTGAGTACTAAGATGACCATATGATGCAAATCTAACAATAGCAGCAGCAGCAACACCTTTCCCAGACTCTCTTTCTGCCCTACATCAGCCCACGACTCCTAGGCTACTAAATTCCTTGAACTAGTCCCAACTACATTGACATGTGCACTAGAAGAATGTTGGAAAAGGGGTCCCTATTTTAACCCCCGATAATCATCCAACTCTGTAGTTTTGGGGGATATTACAAAGTTAGAACTGTGCCTGTTATAAAAAGGAGACCTTATCTTTTTGGAAGCTTTGGGGAGCAACAATTCTTCTTTGCGGTGGTGATTCAGAAGGAGTGTGGGGCTCAGTCTTTTGTATTTCGGACTCAAAGTCTTTGCTGATCTGTCACAAATCTTCCAGTAGGTGGGAATTCTAATGGATTCCAAATTGCCATCCACTTTAAAGCCAGCTTAGTGCAAGTTTTACTATGCATATTATTATTATTATTATTATTATTATTATTATTATTATTGTATGACACAGCAAACAAGATAGATATGCTGGATTTCATATCACAAAATCACAAGTCGAACACTTCCCAAGGGTCTAGGACCGTGTGATGTATTTTCGGATGATGCGCGCAGATCGCAACAGGGTGGCCTTTTGCAGTTGGCATATCGCAATTTTGTCAATGTCTATTGTTTCCAAATGCCGGCTGAGATCTTTTGGCATGGCACCCAGTGTGCCGATCACCACTGGGACCACCTGCACTGGTTTCTGCCAGAGTCTTTGAAGTTCAATCTTGAGGTCCTGATAGCGGCTGAGTTTTTCCTGTTGTTTTTCGTCAATGCGACTGTCACCTGGGATGGCGACATCAATGATCCAAACCTTTTTCTTTTCCACAACTGTGATGTCTGGTGTGTTGTGTTCCAGAACTTTGTCAGTCTGGATTCGGAAGTCCCACAGTATCTTTGCATGCTCATTTTCCAATACTTTTGCAGGTTTGTGATCCCACCAGTTCTTTGCTGCTGGGAGGTGGTACTTGAGGCATAAGTTCCAATGAATCATTTGGGCCACAGAGTTGTGCCTCTGTTTGTAGTCTGTGCAATTTTCTTACAGCAGCTGAGGATATGATCAATGGTTTCGTCAGTTTCCTTGCACAGTCTGCATTTTGGGTCATTATTATTATTATTATTATTATTATTAGTAGTAGTAGTAGTAGTAGTAGTAGTAGTAGTCGTAGTGTGAGACAATTACCTTCAAAGGGTCCTGGCTCAGGAGGGAAATCAGGCAGAAAACCCAGTCTCTTGAGAGATGCAAAAAGCAAAGTTTATTGTTACCACAGCTATGATAAGGCAGAACAGCTGTACATATCCCAAAGGGTTGTACTATGCAAATGGCTGCCGCAAAGCATGTCATAGCAAACAATGAATATATACTTTGGCTTATCATTGGCTGACTAATTGCTGAGGTTCTTCCTCACTTTCCACACCTACTTGGCATAAGTGATACCTGTGACCTCACTTGTTGATTTTAAGCTAACTTTTGGTCTAGGAACTTTCTGGAGAAAGGCATCAGCTATCATGAAGGGAGGGGCATGTGCAGAGGCAAAGCCACATAGTCAAAAGTTTACTATTTTCTGGTTTATGGTCCCTTCAGTAGTAGTAGTAGTATTCTAAATTCTGTTGATAGTCCTGAGTAAAGTTGACCCACTAAATCAATTCCCAAGTTACAAACAAGATCGGTTCTACAGATTTGTTCTTAAGTTGAATTTAATTGTATGTCGGAACAGGGACGTTTTACAATGTAACTTCAGCCAAATATATATATATAGTAGAGTCTCACTTATCCAAGCTAAACGGGCTGGCAGAAGCTTGGATAAGCGAATATCTTTGATAATAAGGAGGGATTAAGGAAAAGCCTATTAAACATCAAATTAGGTAATTTTACAAATTAAGCACCAAAACATCATGTTATACAACAAATTTGACAGAAAAAGTAGTTCAATACACAGTAATGTTATGTTGTAATTTCTGTATTTACAAATTATCACCAAAATATCACGATATATTGAAAACATTGACTACAAAAATGGCTTGGATTATCCAGAGGCTTGGATAAGCGAGGCTTGGATAAGCGAGACTCTACTGTATTTCTAAGCTTTGGATAGTACAGAGAAGGATGAACATCCTTGTGCCTCTGTTCAAAAGGTTTCACTTTCTGTCCCTGAAAATGGGATTTTGGAAAATTTTGCCTTGTTGTGAAAACAAGGATTGGAGATAAAACTGCAGTGGAGACCCATTTGCCCCATGATATTAACTCTTTC
Source organism: Anolis carolinensis (assembly GCF_035594765.1). Classification (NCBI taxonomy): domain Eukaryota; kingdom Metazoa; phylum Chordata; class Lepidosauria; order Squamata; family Anolidae; genus Anolis; species Anolis carolinensis. The sequence goes on along the minus strand of NW_026943822.1, from coordinate 7,097,793 downwards.
AGGAGTGGATTTCCCTTCCTATGAGTAGATTTCTCTCATTTCCCGTCGGTTTGGGGAAGCGGGTGGCCCTTTGTGTCTTTCCCTCCCAGACCTCAACACTATGGGCTGACATTGAACCGGGTTGCCTGCAGACTCCAACCTGCACGCATTTCATTCTCTGTATTTATTCTTCCATGTAATAAGGCTCTTGTTGGAATCAACTGTGAAGACGTTGTTCCTCTTTTGTCCTACAATTACAAGCGCAGGCAGCGTGAACTCCCTTGCCAGCCTCTTTAGCTTGGATAGCCATGTGGAAACCGTTTGTTCATTCGGCAGCATTCGCAAGCAACTTGGAATGCAAAAGGGTGTTTAGAAGAGGCATTCGCTCTGTCTTGAGCAATGGGATTGAATTGAAGATATCCTTCAGGCACAAATAAACTGGATGCTTTGGGTCTCGTTTCAATGAGCAGAAGTTTTGAGTTAAGAGCACACTGTATTATTTATCCTACCTCAAGAAGCTCCTTATTATTATTATTATTGTTATTATTATTATTATTATTATTATTTTATTATGACACAGCAAACAAGATAGATATGCTGGATTTCATATCACAAAATCACAAGTCGAACACTTCCCAAGTGTCTAGGACTGTGTGATGTATTTTCGGATGATGCTTGCAGATCCCAGCAGGGTTGCCTTTTGCAGTTGGCAGATCGTAATTTTGTCAATATCTATTGTTTCCAAATGCCAGCTGAGATCTTTTGGCACGGCACCCAATGTGCCCATCACTACCGGGACCACCTGCACTGGTTTCTGCCAGAGTCTTTGAAGTTCAGTCTTGAGGTCCTGATAGCGGCTGAGTTTTTCCTGTTGTTTTTCCTTTTGCAGGTTTGTGATCCCACCAATTCTTTGCTGCTGGGAGGTGGTACTTGAGGCATAAGTTCCAATGAATCATTTGGGCCACATAGTTGTGCGTCTGTTTGTAGTCTGTCTGTGCAATTTTCTTACAGCAGCTGAGGATATGATCAATGGTTTCATCGGTTTCCTTGCATAGTCTGCATTTTGGGTCATCAGCTGATTTTTCGATCTTGGCCTGAATTGCCTTTGTTCTGATGGCTTGCTCCTGGGCTGCAAGGATCAGGCCTTCTGTCTCCTTCTTCAGGGTCCCATTCGTGAGCCACAGCCAGGTCTTCTCCTTGTCAGCTTTTCCTTCAATTTTGTCAAGGAACTTTCCATGCAGTGTTTTGTTGTGCCAGCTGTCAGCTCTAGTTTGTAGTGCGGTTTTCTTGTACTGGTTTTTTGTCTGCTGTGTTTTGAGGAGTTTCTGATTTTTGACTTCAATCAAAGCAGGTTCTTCACTTTGCTTTCCATATTCTGCCAGGGCATGTTCTTCTTCTTTGACTGCTTGTTTTACTTATAAGAGTCCTCTGCCCCCTGATCTTCTAGGCAGATATATTATTATTATTATATTTATTTATATCCCGCTTTAACTCTCCTGAAGAGGACTTAAAGCGGCTTAACATAAAAGCATCAGCTTTTGCATATACAATTTGTAAATATCCAAATATACAAATATTAAAACAGGATTAAATATAAACAGTATTTACAAATTCCCAGTTAAAAACCATTAAAACAAATTATTATTGATTATTAATAAATTCTACTACTACTTTTAATGCTGCATCTATACATTTCTAGCTAGTAGCAAGTGGCTTTTGTATCAACACAGCTAATACATTCACTTGGGATTTTAATTTCTTTCGTTTTTTAATTAGTTTTCTTAAAATACATCCATACATCAATACTCTTATATTTCACTCTTATTTTAATTTCTAACTCTAAAGAAAGCCAGGTTTTAGTTCTCTGCATGTCTCCTTTAAAGCCAAACCCAGAGCAAACTCACCACCCCACCAACTCCTAGCATTGGTTGCTTATTTTAGATCTAACTTTCTTTAATGTGTTTTGAGTATTTTATTTCTAGTGGATCAGATTACTTAATGAAGGACAGACTATTTGTAATAATATGGATACTCAAATTAAGACATTGTATTGTCTTCTGCAAATAGGATAAGATAGAGTATTTGTGATAATACAGAGGAGCAAATGCAGACATTGCATTGTCATCTGCAAAGGAGACAGGATAGACTATTCGTGATAATACGGAGGCTCAAATGTAGACATTGCATTTGTCATCTGCAAAGGAGACAGGATAGACTATTTGTGATAATACGGAGGCTCAAATGCACACATTGTATCGTTGTATGCAAAGAGGACAGGATAGACTATTCGTGATAATACAGAGGCTCAAATGCAGACATTGTATTGTCATCTGCAAAAAAGTTAGGATAGACTATTCGTGATAATACGGAGGCTCAAATGCACACATTGTATCGTATGCAAAGAGGACAGGATAGACTATTCGTGATAATACGGAGGCTCAAATGCTTACATTGTATTGTCATCTGCAAAGAGGCTAGGATAGACTATTCACAATAATATTGAGGCTTAAATCCAGACATTGCATTGCCTTCTGCAAATATGATATGATAGACTCTTAATAATAATATGGAAACTCAAATGCAGACATTGTGTTGTCTTCGATAAACTATTCGTAATAATGTGGAAACTCAAATGCAGACATATTGTCACCTGCAAACAGGATAGGATAGACTATTTATTAGACTTGTGCACAGATTCATTTTAGCCATTTTTCTTCGGCTTCTTCAGCTTCTCTAGACGGTCATAAAGGCAAGGGCTCAGCCGCCATGTTTTTTTCTGCTTGAAATGGCCCAAGTGGCTGCTGGGTATGGCTTCTTCCCTTCTATTCAGGAATATGCAACACATGTTTCCTTAACCATGTTCCTCAAACTCGGGCTCCCGTGAAAAGAAGAAAGAAAAGGAGCCCAGGGAGGATGCGTCTTTAACACCATTCCTAAAACATAGGCTCCCTTAAAGACAGAAAGAAAGAAAGAAAGAAAGAAAGAAAGAAAGAAAGGAAGGAAGGAAGGAAAGGATCCCAAGGAACAGAAAGGGGAGCCTTGTAAGTTCCCCATTGCTGCCAATTGGCCAGATCTTCCTGGATCTTTCAGTTGCTTAGCTGAAAACAGATTTTTCTATTAGCCGATTTTCGAGAGACTCCTGAAAACGGATTTGGGCACCCAACAAAATTCGGATACCAAAAACGGATTGCCCTCCAGCCAAATTGCACAAGCATACTGTTTATAATAATATGGAGACTCAAATGCAGATATTGTATTGTCATCCTCAAATAGGTTGGGCCAAAGAACCGATCCATAATAACCCAGTCAATTTCCTGGCTCAGTGATTATTTGAATCCATATCTCCTTCAGGCCAAGTTCATTAAACTAACTGGTTTCCCCTGCCACTGCTTTTATGTTTGGGCTGGTAGGTGTCTTACAATCATCAAAATACAGTTATTTTTCTTCTTCTAGGATCTGTGGATTATTAGAACAAATCATCAGAAATTCCGGTACGATTCTCAGTCAGCACCTCCATTGACATTTGGGTAATATGCAAATGTATCTAAACACGTCTAATTGTTAAAAGAGAGGGAGGGAGAGGGAGGAAGGGAGAGATGATTAATTAAAATTGATTGGCGGCTGCCCTAGATGTTATTAAGGGAATCAAAGGTCACCCCGTCTGTGGGGCAGGAGCAGCCTCCGCATCAGTCTACCTTCATTGGCCCAAGGACAGAACGTAGGGCCCAAACCCAAAACAAAGACAGAAACGGGAGGAAGAGCATAAATCACTCTGACCATGAGGTCATGAGTTCAAGGCCAGCCTGTGGCGGGGTGAGCACCCGTCAATTTAAAAATAATAATAAAAATAGCCCCTGCTCGTTGCTGACCTAGCAACCCGAAAGATAGTTGCATCTCTCAAGTAGGAAATAAGGTACCACTTACAAAAAAAGTGGGGAGGCAAATTTGACTAATTTACGACGTTGGAATGAGGAAGTGCCGTCACAATGGATGATGGAGCAGCTGCTCCCCCCTGTGGCGAGATTCGAACATCCCCTCAGGAGAAGGTTAAATTGCCTCTGCGTCTGTCTCTGTCTTGGTTCTATGTGTATATGGGCATTGAATGTTTGCCCTATATGTATATAATGTGATCTGCCCTGAGTCCCCTTCAGGATGAGATGGGCAGAATATAAATACTGTAAATAAATAAATAAATAAATGGAGCTATGGGTTCAAATGACAGGAAAGGAGGTTCCACCTGAACATGAGGAAGAACTACCTGACCACAAGAAGAACTGTTCAATAGTGGGACTCTCTGCCTCGAAGTCCAGTGGAGACACCTTCTTTGGAGGCTATTAAACAGAGGCTTTCTTCTTGGCCAGTCCATCAGTCAGATGAATAATGAGAGCCACCCACTTGCTTTTGTCCAATGCTATGTGGGATGGAGGGGTGCAGTCATGCCTTGATATATGGCACTCTCCTCTGTTTCTACCACAATGCAAACTGGTATGTTGCATGCAAAGGGAAGATGCCTATGAGCATGCACACAAGTGTCAAAAGACACACTACCCACTAGATTTGTCCTTCCACTCATAATTATGGTTTATATTTTGAACAACAACAAATCTTGTGGCACACCAAGGACTGATTTGGAATAAGCTTTCATGGACTCATTTCATGACCTGCTTGAGCTGAAAGAGACAATTAATAATAATAATAATAATAATAATAATAATAATAATAATCAGCTGATGACCCAAAATGCAGACTGTGCAAGGAAGCTGACAAAACCATTGATCATATCCTCAGCTGCTGTAAAAAAAAATCGCACAGACAGACTACAAACAGAGGCACAACTATGTGGCCCAAATGATCCATTGGAACTTATGCCTCAAGTACCACCTCCCAGCAGAAAAGAACTGGTGGGATCACAAACCTGCAAAAGTATTGGAAAATGAGCACGCAAAGATACTGTGTGTCACGACCCAGGCTACAGAGCACCAATAACCATACGCAGAGGCCAGATTCTATCTAATATCTTTATTAAGGAAATATATAAAGTTAGTAAAAGCAAATGTAAAAGTTAGTCCAGAAGCAGACCTTTCAGGAAAGGTCAAAATTAGTCCAAAGAAACAATGTCCAATATGAAATATTAAGGTCCAAAGTTGTAATCCAATAACCGAAACACTCACTTTGCCAGGCAAAGTGAGGGGAGATGACAAGGTCCTTTAGTCCATGAACTTGAGCAAGGCTAGGAAATAACTTGATACTTGAAACAAGGCTTGAAACGTGGAACAAGGTAACGAGGAACAAGAACAAGATCCGTGGAATAACTTGGTAAAATCCGTGAAACAAGGCAAGGGTTAGTCCTGGGAAACAAGGCAAGATCCGTAGGTAAACAAAGGCTGGGAAACAGGAGCGGAGGCTGGAAACAAGGCAAGGCTTGAGCAGGAACGAGGCTTGAATCGGAGCGCGCTGTCCAGACACAACTCGCTCCGGAGGCTGACGAATTGACTCCGCGAAGTTACTACGCGGGTAAAACACCTATATAGAGTCTAACTTTCCCGCCGAAGCAGTTCTCTGGGAACCAGAAACGAAAGCTAAACTCTGAGACCAGATGTCTGACTCCTTAAAGATTCTCACGAAAAGCAGACTTAATTGGGTACATTCTTAGCTGCTATCCTCGCACTCCTGCGCGAAGCTGCTTCCAAACCCCTCTGTTGTTTACAAAACTCATGGCGAGAGAACACGGGAGATGTAGGCTCAGGGTTTGTTTGACATACTTCTGGGACACAACTTTCTTGCAGGTGCAAGGTTCCCAGATCTGCCTGGGAAAGATCTGGCTGAGAAGATTCCAGTTCTGACTGGGAAGGTAAAAAACCCAAGTTTTCTTCTTCATCAGGCATTACAATGTCATGAGCAGGACTACAAGGCCCATGAGTCATCACACTGTGGGACTTCCGAATCCAGACTGACAAAGTTCTGGAACACAACACACCAAACATCACAGTTGTGGAAAAGAAAACGGTTTGGATCATTGATGTTGCCATCCCTGGTGACAGTCGTATTGACGAAAAACAACAGGAAAAATTCAGCTGCTCTCAGGACCTCAAGATTGAACTTCAAAGACTCTGGCAGAAACCAGTGCAGGTGGTCCCGGTGGTGATCGGCACATTGGGTGCAGTGCCAAAAGATCTCAGCCAGCATTTGGAAACAATAGACATTGACAAAATCACGATCTGCCACCTGCAAAAGGCCACCCTACTGGGATCTGCACGCATCATCCGAAAATACATCACACAGTCCTAGACACTTGGGAAGTGTTTGACTTAGGATTTTATGATATGAAATCTAGCATATCTATCTTGTTTGCTGTGTCATAATAAAATAATATAAATATAAATTATTATTATTATTATTATTATTATTATTACTTTCATTAAGTGGACTTTGCCAGAGGAGTCCATGAAAGCCCAAGCCACAGGAGTCTTTGTTGGTGTTGCTTCAACAGAGTCATACAGCTCTCCTTCCTCAATATTCACAAACTAAGCATGCACAAGATTTCACTACATATGTTACACTCTGATCCCAATCTGAAAAGCTAAACATTTCCAACCAGATTTGCATTTTTAAATAAATAATACTTTAAGAAATCCATCAAATGCAAAATGCCAGCAGTGTGCAAGATGGTGCAAAGGGATCCAGGTACCAGGTGTCCGGATTTTGATAACAATAGCTACAAGAATAATGAGACAATTATGTTTTGGCAGGCTGTTAAGGTTGTGTGTGTTTTTTTAAAAAAATCCGTTTTGACATTTATATGAGTGGCATTAATGAAAAAGCTCGGCGCAAGATTATCTCTTTATCATACGACTAAAACAATTAGAGGCATTCCATTGATGGATGCTGTGGTCCTCTCTGCGGCACAATAATTATCTTTTAATGAGCCCACATTAATGTAAATTGGATTCATCAGGAAATAAAATTTGCAACGAATGGGAGGTGCTCCCTCCAGGTAACCTTTCATGAAAGCAGAGTCGGCCGTGTTGGTGGGCTTTCGGAGAGTTTCGTCCCAGACAGGAGACAAGGAAACAGTTCAGGTGAGATCAACGCATCCTTAGGCTCCACGGCTCTTTTTTACGGGACTCGGAAATTATATTAAATTAGTTTGTTGCTTCGCCTTTGATTAAACATGGATTTATGGTTCATTAATCATGCAAATCTGATCCGGCACCCCTCCCTCCTTTCCTAGGAGCAAGGTTTCGCCGTCCTCAAGGGGTTGGTTGTTCAAAAGTACACACTCATTATTGCTGTTGGAACTACCCAAATGAGAGTCGAACCAGACAAACAGCCGTGCCGTAGCACAAGGGTCAACTAATTCACATTTCGCTCAAACTCCGCCGGGTCCCTTGCGACGTCCCACAAATGTGCGGCGCTCAAAAGTCGGAATCAGCTACTTCACTAGAGTCCCAGGACTCGGTGCTCAAAACATAAAACGTTTCTTTCCATGTTACTGCAGTCCAATTCTGAAACCTTGAAGTTTTCAAACCGAGAGCGATCTCGTTTTTTATCTCCGGAAAACAGGATATTTGGGGGTAAGGAGAGGTTGCAGAGTTTGGAGCGTTTCAAAACCCTGCAAAACTTGTTTGGTTTGAGCTGACATGGGATACGAATGGGGTTGTGTGCACTGCTAGTACCGTGTTTCCCTGAAAATAAGACAGTGTCTTATATTAATTTTTGCTCCCGAAGATGCTCTAGGTCTTATTTTCAGGGGATGTCTTATGTTTCCATAAAGAAGAATTCACATTTATTGTTGAACAAAAAAATGAACATTTATTACATACTGTACAGTAGTTGTCATCACAATCCAGTATAACCAGACAAACTGTGAATCCTATCAAGAATTTCTTGTTACTACCAATGTTTCCATGTACAACACTTTATGGTATGTACATTTACCGATCCTGCATGCTCTGGTGTTCTGTTTGTTGGGCATGCTTCCAAACAAAACCTTTGCTAGGGCTTACTTTTGTGGGAAGCCTTATATTTAGCAACTAGCTGTGCCCGGCCACGCATTGCTGTGGTATTGTCTGGTGGTGTCTGTATTTTATAGGCAGTGTGGAAGAGGCCTAAGTGAGGCCTAACTTTGCCTGTCCCCTGGGCTGAGTGGGTTGCTAGAAGACCAAGTGGCCAGAGCTTAGCCTTCTAACTGGCAGCAATTGGATAAAAACAATTATTCCTCTCCCTCCAATTAGGACTTTATTTTTCTTTTCTTTTTGTTGTATCAACCTTGAGGCGTGGATGATGGATAGTGTTGTCAAATTTTGAGGTTGGGGGGCCTGTAGTTTTGTTGCTTTGTGGGTCGCCATGATGCCATCACTCATTTATATATATAGATTCAGCAAAACTTCTACTAGGTCTTATTTTCTGGGGATGTCTTATTTTAGGGGAAACAGGGTATATTACAGTATGAAACAAAAGTAGAAATAAATATGTTCCTAGTTTGAAAGTGTCATTTCCTATTTAATTGTGTGGCACTTACTTTGAAAGTACAGTAGAGTCTCACTTATCCAACATAAACGGGCCGGCAGAACGTTGGATGAACGTTGGATAATAAGGAGGAATTAAGGAAAAGCCTATTAAACATCAAATTAAGTTATGATTTTACAAATTAAGCACGAAAACATCATGTTATACAACAAATCTGACAGAAAAAGTAGTTCAATACGCAGTAATGTTATGTTGTAATTACTGTATTTACGAATTTAGCACCAAAATATCACGATGTTTTGAAAACATTGACTACAAAAATGCATTGGATAATCTAGAACGTTGGATAAGTGAGACTCTACTGTAGTTGTTATCCTGCAAAAACTGCATCTTTGTGGCTGCCACAAACTAGGTTGAATGTGTTGAGACTCGATGAGACATTTATTGAAGAACTAGAGCAAAACTGGCTGCAGAATGTCCCTCCCGCAAAGGCAAAGTTTTTGCAGTTTAACAAACTTTTCCCATGTTTTTATGATAGAACCAATTAGGAAATGACATTTATAACCCAGGAACAAAAATCGTGTTACATAGTGCTAACACAGTTCTAACAACCAAGTAACCCCCCTCCCCCATGCCTTTTTCTTGAGTCTAGTGCTCAGGTTGATTTATCGATTGGAACCATCGGACCAGGGCACATGTATTGAGCTGCAAATATTCACTAAAAAAACCAAACTGAAAAGAAGACCATTGACTTCCCTAAGGCAGAAGCGGGCAGAAGGCAATACAGTCAATGAAGATGAATGGAGACGGCTGCATTCCAAAAATATTAAGAAGGCCACACCTAGACATTTTTTCACTATCACAAAGCAACTCCAGAGCCAACAGAAATTACCCTGTTTCCCCTAAAATAAGACATCCCCAGAAAATAAGACCTAGTAGAGGTTTTGCTGAATTGCTAAATATAAGGCCTCCCCCAAAAGTAAGACCTAGCAAAGTTTTGTTTGGAAGCACGCCCGCCAAACAGAACACCAGAGCATGCAGGATCGGTAAATGTACATACCATAAAGTGTTGTACATGGAAATATTGGTAGTAACAAGAAATTCTTGATAGGATTTCACAGTTTGTCTGGTTATGCTGGTTTGTGATGACAACTACTGTACAGTATATAATAAATGTTCATTTTTTTGTTCAACAATAAATGTGAATTCTTCTTCATGGAAAAATAAGACATCCCCTGAAAATAAGACCTAGAGCATCTTTGGGAGCAAAAATTAATATAAGACACTGTCTTATTTTCGGGGAAACACGGTAGCACACTCAAATTGCCTGTCAATGTGTGACACCTCAGGAATTTTATAGGGTTTTCTTGAACCCCGATGGTGCAGCATGTAAAGCACTGAGCTGCTGAACTTGCAGACCGAAAGGTCACAGGTTTGAATCCAGGGAGCAGAGTGAGCTGCCACTGTTAGCCCCAGCTTCTGTCAACCTAGCAGTCTGAAAACATGCAATATGAGTAGATCAATAGGTACCACTCCGGTGGGAAGATAACGACGCTCCATGCAGTCATGCTGGCCACATGACCTTGGAGGTGTCTATGGACAACGCAGACTCTTCAGCTTAGAAATGGAGATGAGCACCAACCCCCAGAGTCGGACACAACTGGACTTAAATCTTTACCTTCCCTTCTTGAGACAATGAGCACTCAGGGCTTGGTCACACCAGTCTATTGTCTTTGCAGCAAATAAACATGGAAGCAATGACTTTCACACATTCTCCCCGAACGCGCCATGCCCCTTGGGTGCCGCATGCTCCTGTCATCAGTCTTCCATGCTGCCAGACTTGACCCCACCTTCCTGCCTGTCTTCCATAACACACTGCCTAATAGTTTCTCTTTTTATTATTGTGCAATTGCACAGTTTCACTACTTCTTGTAAGTAGAGGCCTCTGCTGTAATTGTAAAAGGAAGCATGCTGGAGACACTTCATGCAGTTCCAAATATTTCAGAATTAAAATCCACCAACAGAATAAAGCAACATGACTTCACCCTCCTTGGGGAACAAAAAGGAAGATGGGAAACATGCGGACTTAACACTAAAAGGTAAAGGTTTCCCTGATGTTAAGTCCAGTCATGTCTGACTCTGGGGGTTGGTGCTCATCTCCATTTCTAAGCCGAAGAGCCGGTGTTGTCCATAGACACCTCCAAGGTCATGTGGCCAGCATGACTGCATGGAGCACCGTTACCTTCCCGCCAGAGCGGTACCTATTGATCTACTCACATTGGCATGTTTTCGAACTGCTAGGTTGGCAGAAGCTGGAGCTAACAGCGGCCGCTCACACCTCTCCTGGGATTTGAACCTGGGACCTTTTGGTCTGCAAGTTCAGCAGCTCAGCGCTTTAACACACTTCGCCACCGGGGCTCAACATGCTGACTTAACACTACAACTGACAATATTGCACCAGAAACAACAACTGAATAATATCAGCATTGGCGCAATTGATGGTTTTTTCCCCCATCAACGAAAAGGATAGAAATGCAGTGCAGCAATAGGAGAGTCATGATGTTGTGTAATAAGAAATTATTCAACACAGGAGAATTTGGAAAACTTATCCATGTTCTGACCCTACTCATGAATATTTCCCTGTGGATTTCACTGGGGTTGACGTAACGCAACCCACGACAATGGAACGATTTACCCCTCAACTCTGTGGTCGGCCTTGAGCGTCTCCACATCCGGATGTTTCCCAGAGGAGGGCGAATCTCTTGCCCCAAAGCAGAGTCAAGGTATGGGCTGCTCCACGGTGCTCATTAACGGCCACAAAGGGAGCCCCGGAATATTTCTAAATGGCTGTTTGAGCGAGAGACGGCTCGGGGCTAATGAGTCCGGTCTCCGAGGTGGAAGGGCGGAGGGGACGCTCTCTCCCAGGAGGCCAAACTAATGACTGCCGAGATCCCACCAGGGACACATTAGCCTTCGGCACCTGCTCACTGCCTTTTAATGTTTGCTTTTTTTGCAGCAAGTAGACACACAACTGGCAGAGCAACCAGAAATGGAGAAAACCTTCACAATCTCAATTGTAGTCGTCAGCAGAACACAGACAATGAGCGATGCATGGGAGGGAGCTCATGGACATTCTCTGGAAGCCCAAAAAGGGACGCAGGGGAAAGCACAAGGAAATGTCCACAGGTGAAGCAACAGAAGGTAACATAGAATAAAGGACTTTTTTGTGTGTGTCAGGAGCGACTTGAGAAACTGTGAGAGAATTGGCTGTCTGCAAGGATGTTGGCCAGGGCACATCCGGATGTTTTACCATCCTGTGGGGGGCTTCTCTCATGTCTCCGCAAGGGAAGCGGGAGCTGACAGACGGAAGCTCACCCTGTTCTCTGGACAGACGCCGGCAGGGCTGTGGCGCAGGCTGGTTAGCAGCCAGCTGCAACAAATCACTCTGACCAAGAGGTCGTGAGTTCTAGGCCCGTCCGTTCCTACGTCTGTCTCTGTCTCTGTTCTATGTTATGGCACTGAATGTTGCATTTGTCAAGTAGAAAATTTAGGTACCGCTTTATGCAGAGAGACTAATTTAACTAATTTACGACGCCATAAAAACTTTCAGCAGCATGCAGAAAGGAATGAGAAAGTACTCCATCAAGGACTCGGTGTCACAAGTGGACAATGAAGCGGCAGCTCCCCCTGTGTCCAGAATCGAGCATGTCCCCATGAAGCCGGAAGCTGGAAAATGTTAAATTGCCTCTGTGTCTGTCTATATGTCGTATGTTTAATGGCATTAAATGTTTGCCATGTATATGTGCATTGTGATCTGCCCTGAGTCCCCTTTGGGGTCAGAAAGAAGGGCGGAATATAAATACTGTAAATAAATAAATAAAATAAATAATTCAAACCACCAACTTTTCTGTCAGCAGTCCTGCCAGCACAAGGGTTCAACCCAATGTTTCTCAACCTGGGGTCCCCAGATGCCTCTGGCCTACAACTCCCAGAAATCCCAGCCACTTTACCAGCTGTTAGGATTTCTGAGAGCTGTAGGCCAAAAACAAATTATGGACTAATAGATTTGGAAAAGACCACATTGACCATCTAGTCCAACCCTCTGCCATGCAGGAAAAGCAAAGTATCCCTGACAGATGGCCATCCAGCCTCTGTTTAAAAGCCTCCAAGGAAGGAGCTTCCACCATACTCCGAGGCAGAGAGTTCCACTGTTGAACATCTCATACGATTGTGAAGTTCTTCCTAATGTTCAGGTGGAATATCCTTCTCTGTCATTTGAACCCACTTCTTCTAGTCCTAGTTTCAAGGGCAGCAGAAAACAAGCCTGCTCCCTCTTTCTTATGACACCCTTTCACATATTTATACATGGCTACACGGCATTCCATACAGTCATGCTGGCCACATGACCTTGGAGGTGTCTACGAACAACGCCGGCTCTTTGGCTTAGAAATGGAGATGAGCACCAACCTCCAGAGTCGGTCACGACTGGACTTAACGTCAGGGGAAACCTTTACCTTTTACCTATCATGTCTCCTCTCACCTTCTTTTCTGTAGGCTAAACATACCCAGTTCTTTAAGACACTCCTCATAGGGATTATTCATGGTCTCCAGGCCTTTGATCATTTAGTTGCCCTCCTTTGGGCACCTTCCAGCTTAGGTTAGACACTATTTCAGGTCTAACCAAAGCAGAATAGAGAGGCACCAGACATCCCTTGATACAGACACTAGACTCTTTTTGATGCAGCCCAAAATCCCATTGGCTTTTTGAGCTGCTGCATCACACTGTTGGCTCATGTTCAGCTTTCTCACATGGACTGTTGTCAAGCCAGGCATCACACATTTTGTATCTTTGCATTTCTTTTTTTCTGCCTAAGTATAGTGTACGAGGTTCAACCCTTGAGGCTTCTAATTAAAAGATCTCATGTCCAAAAAGAGGACACAATACTTGGATAAAAGGAACTATGGTTTGATGTTCAGCAGTGGAACTCACTCCCTCGGAATACAGTGGAGGCTTTGAAGCAGAGGCTTTGAATATATTTTTCCTGTGTGAAGGCAGAAGGGGATTGGACTGGGGTCTTTTCCAACTTTATGACTGTATGATGCCATATATGTGAGTTTTCAGATCTGTATGATAAAGGCATCTCCCACCGTCAATATATCCATTGCACTTAAGAACATCAAGAGAGATCTGCAAGATCATAGCAAAGACCCACGAAGAAGCAGGTTCTTTTCACAGGTCTCATCTTTTGCTCATGGAAAAATCCACGAACAGAACAGGAGTGCAAAGTACACACTCCTGCCTCGTATTCCAAAGCAACTATCACACAGAAGTTACACTGTCTCTGGTGCGGGAGACGATCCAATTAGTAGCCACCGATGGCCACATCTTCCATTAATTTATCTTATCTCTATCTAAAGCCATCCAAGTTGGCAGCCATCACTCTATCAAGGCAGACAGGTCAGCAGTTTATGCACCGGATAAAAAACTACTTTCTTTTATCTACGTTGTGAAATAGACACTGAAGCAGAGCTTTCCAAACTGTGTGTCGGGACACACTAGCGTGGCGCCTATAACTCACAGGTGTGTTGCATGAAAAATGTCCCCGACTCCACAAGCAAAGGCTGCCTGGCACAGAATTAGAAGAGATCCTCAAAGGGCATCTAGTCCAACTCCCTTCAGCCAGGCAGGAAGACATAGTCAAAGAAAATGAATAAAATCTGGCTATTTAAAAAAAAAAAACCTCTAAAATCAGGACAGAAAATAAAGAACAAGACTCAGATATGGTGGAATTCCAGACAGGCCAGCTAACACCTCACAACAAAGGATTCCCCAGGAAGGAAGCAGCCAGGCTTTAAAGCTGCAAGGCTATTCAATGCTAATCAAGGTGGCCAGTTGCAACATTCACACTTGCCTCAAACAGACAAGAGTTCTTTCTCCCACCCTGAGCATTATTCTACAGATATCTAAACCCCACTTGCCTAGTTTCCAACAGACCTCACAACCTCTGAGGATGCCTGCCATAGATAATGATGATGATGATGATGATGATGATGATGATGATGATTATTATTATTATTATTATTATTATTATTATTTACCTTATTTATACCCTGCCTTTTTCACCCCACTTGATTGACAAGTGGAATTTTCCCAATGCCGTAAAACAAATGTTCAACATAAATTAAATTAGATTAAAATTAAAAATTATTGCAACCAAAATAGCATAATAAAATACAATGGAATGTTAATCACACCATCCAGTATCAAGGTCTAAGGCCGTAGATGTGGGCAAAACGTCAGGAGAGAATGCTTCCGGAACATGGCCATACAGCCCAGAAAACTCACAAATAACCGATTTTTTTTTACACAAATGAATTTCGCAGAAGTCCCAAAATGCAAAAAAGAGAGAGAGAGATAAAATGAAAAATTGCACAGAAATGCATTTAATACAGAGACAACGAGATGGTCTTCACTGGCAACAATTAGCCTCCTTTGTCCAAACTTGAGCCAACTTATGTCAATACGGGGATCGGATTTAGCCTCTTATAGATATTAGCACCGTACACAAATGCCTTCTCTCTTCCTAATAAACACCCTCCCCACACATATATTCCGTCTCCGCATGCACATCTTAAATGTCAGTATTTCCCTCATGATAACAGGAAGACTGTTGAAAGGTTAGCAGATTTGGGGAGTTAATTGCCACCAGCAAATTAGGAAGCGTGAACCAGCCGTGGCTTTTAATCACGGAGGAAGCCAGAGGATGCCACAGTTCTAAGGCTTTGCTATGAAATCCGAGAAAATACAGTCGCTCGCTTTGTGTTAATGTTCTTTCTGTCACTGCCGGAAATTAAGTCATGTCCATGAGAAAGTATTGCATTAGTCACAGAATTATCTTTTTTCCCCTCCTTTCTCCTCAAGTTATTAATAGGTTCTTGAAATGGTCCCAAGTCTGCAGGAAGAATCATTGCTTACTGATGTTTTCTGTTCTCGTCTGGAAGTCGGACAGAAACAAATGGATATTGGTGATCAACCATGACTATGAGTATTCAAACGGGGAGGTTGACGAAAGGGCAGAAATGCCACGTCTTAAGAAAATGGCTACAATCAGCTTTCCTGAGAATCAAATACAGTACTTATCCAACATAAACGGGCCGGCAGAACGTTGGATAAGCGAATATGTTGGATAATAAGGAGGGATTAAGGAAAAGTCTATTAAACATCAAATTGGTTTATGATTTTACAAATTAAGCACCAAAACATCATGCTATACAACAAAATTGACAGAAAAAGTAGTTCAATACGCAGTAATGCTATGTACTAATTACTGTATTTACGAATTTAGCACCGAAATATCACGATGTATTGAAAACATTGACTACAAAAATGCGTTGGATAATCCAGAACGTTGGATAAGCGAGTGTTGGATAAATGAGACTCTACTGTATGTCTTTATGTTTGAAAGGAAGAGTGTCTTTACTGTATTTTCCATCAAAAAAAAATATGTTCCTGATCATTTGGTTTCGACTAAACAGAGTTCAATGGAAGCTGGTGGAATTGCAATGGATAAAATATACTACCTGCAGCCAGCTTCTCTACAGTGAGCAAAAGCACAAGAGAAGACCTTTGGTCTCACCTATTGAACTCCTTTGGCCCAATTCCCCTTCTCCTCGTAATTTTAAAACAGATGTCTTCCGGATCTGTATAGATGCATCTCCCTCCAGGGTTTTCTCTGGCAGCAAAAGCACTGCTCCTGCTTTCCAATGGTTCAGCTGATGCAAATCCGTGAAAACATTTGTTCAGACACCTCTGCTGAAGGTAGGCGTTTAAGGTTTTTTACGCTCTAGTATTCTGGGATCTGACAGTTTTTAGCGGTGCAAATGTTTATTTTGCTTTTTTAAGGCAAGCTGTTTTTTAAAGACCTTGTAACATTGCTCTGGAAGGAGGCCAAGTGGACCGCCACAAGAGTCCATCACTTACCGACAGATACGTCTAAATAGACTTGTCCACAGCTGCATGGTATACGGTAGACTTCTGCAGGGGTGAGAGGTTCCTCTTGTCCAGGGGTCCCCAAACTAAGGCCCGGGGGCCGGATGCGGCCCATTGAAGCCATTTATCCGGCCCCCAAGGCACAAGGACATAAGGGGGTTGGGCTAAATGACCCAAGGGGTCTCTTCTTCTCTTACAACCCTTATTATTATTATTATTATTATTATTATTATTATTATTATTATTATTAGGCTGGGTGGCCATCTCTCAGGGGTGTTTTGCGTGTGCAGAAGGGGGTTGGACTCAATGGCCCAAGAGGTCTCTTCCAACCCTCTTTTTATTATTATTATTATTATTATTATTATTATTATTATTATTATTATTATTATTTCTTATTAACATTGAGGCTGGGTGGCCATCTGTCAGGGGTGCTTTGCTTGTGCTTTTGGTGCCAGAGGCAGAAGCGGGTTGGACTCAATGGCCCAAGAGGTCTCTTCCAACCCTCTTTTTATTATTATTATTATTATTATTATTATTATTATTATTATTATTATTTCTTATTAACATTGAGGCTGGGTGGCCATCTGTCAGGGGTGCTTTGCTTGTGCTTTTGGTGCCAGAGGCAGAAGCGGGTTGGACTCAATGGCCAAGGGGTCTCTTCCAACCCTCTTTATTATTATTATTATTATTATTATTATTATTATTAGTATTAGTATTATTAGTATTATTAGTATTATTATTAACATTGAGGCTGGGTGGCCATCTGTCAAGGGTGCTTTGCTTGTGTTTTCGGTGCACAAATGCAGAAGGGGATTGGACTCAATGGACCAAGGCATCTCTTCCAACCCTCTTTATTATTATTATTATTATTGCTGTTATTGTTGTTGTTGTTGTTATTATTATTATTATTATTATTATTATTATTATTATTATTATTTATGCTCGGTGGCCAACTATAGTCCGGCCCTCCAATGGTCCAAAAAAGTTTGGGGACCCCTGCTCTTGTCCTTTGCTGAACGTGGCATTTGTTGGATTTTCTTAGTGGGTCTGTAGATAGTTTGTACATTGTGTTTCTTCATCAGCTTCCCTATGCTGGGCTGTGGCACAGCTGGTTACAGAGGCTAGTGTGAATGTTGCAATTGATTAGCATGTAAATGCTTGATTAGCATTTAATGGCCTTGCAGCTTCCTCCCTGGGGGCATCCTTGGTTGGGGGTGTTAGTTGGCTCTGATTGCTTCCTGTCTGGATTTCCCGTTTTCAGAGTGTTGTTCTTTATTTAGACTTTTCCTTAATCCCTCCTTATTATCCAAAATTTTTGCTTATCCAACACTTTTATTTTTCAGTGATTGGTTTGGGGGGGGGGGGGGGGTTCCAAAATTTCTGTTCGCCTACACTTGAAAATTACCTTGGACCTGCCCTGGCTGGTTAGTAGCCACTGCCAGCTAAAATAAATCACTACTGACCGAGAGATCATGAGATCGAAGCGCAGGTCGGATTGAGTTCCTGATCATTAATAGCCTAGCTCGCTGTTGACCTAAGCAGCTCGAAAGACAGTAGAAAATTTTGGTACTGCTTTATGCAGGGAGACTAATTTAACTAATTTACGACACCATAAAAACTTACAGCAGCATGCAGAAAGGAATGAGGAAGTACTCCATCAAGGACTCGGTATCACAAGTGGACGATGAAGTGGCAGCTCCCCCTGTGTCCAGAATCGAGCATGTCCCCATGAAGCCGGAAGCTGGAAAATGTTAAATTGCCTCTGTGTCTGTCTATATGTTGTATGTCTAATGGCATTAAATATTTGCCATGTATATGTGCATTGTGATCTGCCCTGAGTCCCCTTTGGGGTGAGAAAGAAGGGCAGAATATAATTACTGTAAATAAATAAATATGTGGTCAGTGAAAAGCAATCCAGTGATTCCGGCCATGAAAGCCTTCGACAATACATAGGTTGAATTGGTTGAGATTCTATTATTATTTATTATTATTATTTACAGCATTTATATTCCGCCCTTCTCACCCCGAAGGGGACTCAGGGCGGATCACATTACACATATAGGCAAACATTCAATGCCTTTTAACATAGAACAAAGACAAACAAACATAGGCTCCGAGCGGGGCTCGAACTCATGACCTCCTGGTCAGAGTGATTCATTGCATTTAATTGTAGTTGGCTTGCTCTCCTGCCTGAGCCACAGCCTAATTTCTATGAAAAATTCATTTTTTTAAAAACTAGAGCAAAATGTGCTGCAGGATGTCCCTCCCACGAAAACAAAGTTTGGGCAGTTTAACAAACTTTTCCCATGTTTTTATGATAGAATCAATTAGGGAATGACATTTATAACCCAGGAACAAAAGTTGTGTTATATAGTGTAATTGTTCATTTTAATTGTTTTCTATAGTATACAATGCACATCTTTGCTTATGGAGGAGATTGGTGACAACGTCCTGGGTGCACAGAGCTTCCGTCGGAGCCTGTAATGCGAAAGGAACATCTTAACGTTTTCCTGATGGAAGTCCTGTTTCATCTTGAACAGACTGTCACTTTGCTGAATGGCGCTGTAATAAAAATGACTTCCCGCATCCATTCCCTGCTGCTGCGTTTGGATTTACCGTGCCGTCCTACTAAACTCAATCCATTCCTTCTGCACATCACTCCTCTTAAGGAGAAAAAAAAACTGCTCTTTTTCTGGCTCTTCGCCCACTTCTCACTCCTTTTAGTCTCAACATTACGGAGGTTTTCTGACACGTCCTTTGGCAAAGCGAGTGGGTTGAAGGAATGTATCGCATCCACATATACCCGCAAGACAGACCCACTTCTTGAGGACGGCACGATTTCCTCCCCGAACGTGGGCTCGCAATCCCATTGACATTGCAGAGGAACTCCCCAAAAAGAGTGCAAGACACCTGTTTATCATTGAATGTATTTTTCCCTATTTGTTTTTTATTTTGTGATTGGTCGTTAGGGAATAAACACGGTCTCAGTTTGCTGGAGCACATAGCTCCCGTTGCTAAAAGAAAAAAAGGTGTTAATTGCTAGAATTATCTCTCCCTGTAAGATCTAGTTTGACTCTTTTCTCCAAAAGGTAGCATTTCTCCAATTTCCAAATCCGCTTGTCAATGGTTTGGGCAAAAGGAACTTTTTGTTTGACTGCTTCGAAGTCTGCCACCTTTTCAAACCCAACTTCTTGACCTTCGGTTTGCAAATCTAATTTGGTTTTGTATCAGCTGTGCAGGGGTAGAAGGAGTAAATTAGAAATCCCTTCTAAACTGGCGGAGGCAGTATTTTAATAGATTTATGAACTACAAGATGGGCATGTTTTGGGATTTTTTCAGTTTTGTAATTCCCTCATAAACAATGCCATTATATCTGCTATTATTCTTGTTTACTTGACTTCCAGGCTGCTGGCGATGGTACAGGAATAGATTTCGAGAATTTATACATTATATGCATCACGAAAAGGCAACACAGGAGCAGCTGCGAGATTGATTTGGGTTAGAAGCTCACATTGATCATATTTTGCCTCCATGGCAAGACTACCTCCCCAAAGAGTGGGAGGGAAGAATAGCTTCACATTATCACCAGAAGTGAAATAGCCAGCATGACTTGAATGGACATATTGGGTCTTATACTGAAACTTTCCTATAGCCACCAAACCCAGGAATATCTGTGTCAACTATAGGCTGGGTTCCAAAAGCCACATTGCGGTAACACTTTTATTAGGCTAACTGGAAAGTCCCAATACCTGGGTACAGTCTCTCTTTTTTAAAAAGAAAATCTTCTCCCCACAGTCTTTCTTTTACACACAATGCTATTGGCTTTATGGTGTTTGTGTGTCTTGCACACAAGGCCACAGTGGTATCCTTGGACCATTGAATAATAATTCATATTCAAAAGTACAAGGATGTCTTATGTACAAGATGATATTGATTGATTCATAATGGTAAGGTAAAGGTTTCCCCTGACGTTAAGTCCAGTCATGTCTGACTCTGGGGGTTGGTGCTCATCTCCATTTCTAAGCCGAAGAGCCAGCGTTGTCCGTAGACACCTCCAAGGTCATGTGGCCACTGGCATGACTGTATGGAGCGCCGTTACCTTTCCGCCAGAGCGGTACCTATTAATCTACTCACATTTGCACGTTTTTGAACTGCTAGGTTGGCAGGAGCTGGAGCTAACAGCGGGTGCTCATTCCGCTCCCGGGATTTGAACCTGTGGCCTTTCGGTCTGCAAGTTCAGCAGCTCAGTGCTTCAATATACTTCGCCACCGGGGCTCCTAATGGTAGACTGGACTAAATTGGCAACCAAGTGGACCAGAACAAAAGGCAGAATGATGGAAATATCGCATGCTCCGCTGTCAAAATAGAGGCCACTAAAATACCCAAACAACTGTGTCTTGGACCAAAAGTGTAGAACTGATTTTGATTTCATTTATAATTCCAACAAAAAAGAAAATAGAACCCTTTCCACTTAATTGAGACACTCTCTCCTAGGCTTCTGCAATTTAGCTGGCGGGCAATCCATTTCTGGTATCCAAATTTCATTGGGCACTCAGATCCATTTTTGGGAGCCTCCTGAAAATTAGATAATGGAAATATCTGTTTGCCGAAAGATCCAGGAAGATCCATCCAATTGGCATCAATGAAGAACTTACAAGGCTCCACTTTCCGTTCTTGGAACCCTTCTCTTTCTTGCCTTCAAGACAGCCTGGGTTTGAGCAACGGGTTTAAGGAAGCACCCTTCCTGGGAACCTTTCCTTTCTGCCTTTCAGGGGAGTCTGGGTTCAGCAATGGGTTTAAGGAAGCATGTGTCACAGACAAGCTGAATTGGCCAAAAGGAACCAACCAACCCAAATCTATGCACAAATCTAATTGACTCAGTATTTGATTTCTTGATTTCTTAAGTGACAAGATCTGCTTGCCAGAAAAACCCTTATCATGGAAAAGACAGGTTTATAAAGGAGAAGGTCACTTCTTCCCAAGCTTCCAGGTTTGCTCCCAAAATGTTGAAGTCTTTAAAAGTTAAAAGATGAGTGGGAATTGGTTGGCTCATAAGCCACACGAACCTACCAGAGATATCGCCTCCAACTTCCCCTGGCCCTCAACTGTCCAAAATAATTTAAATAATTTTGCTGAAAAATACACAACTGCACTCCCAAGAAGTCTGAATCATCATCTTCCCATCCCCTCCTCTCTCCTGGCCTGGTTTTAAGGCCTGAAATAGACTTTTTCCTAAAGTAGTGTCACGTTCTGAGATCCAGAAAAGGTATGAATGTAGGACAGAATATCGCACATACACACAGCCAAGACATATGCCTCACTTTTTAGTAAAAGTAGGTTTTAAGCTGGCATAAGATAGGGAGCCAGTACAAGTGAATTCCAGAAGACTATTTGAAATCTTTTATATATGTATAGGATGGGTGACGCTTGGCTCCACAACAGAGTTGCATGGGAATGGGATCTTGGAGAACAAATTGAACATGAGCCAACAATATGATGCAGCACCTTAAAAAGCCAATGAGATTCTGAGCTGCATCAAAAGGAGTCTAGTGTCAAGGAAAGTCATGACAGCCTTCTATTCTGGTTTGGTCAGGAGTCATCTGGAATAATAATCCTGTGTCCAATTTTGGGCACCACAGTTTAAGAGAAATACTGACTCTAAGCTGGATGATGTCCAGAGAAGGGTGACTAAAATGATCAAAGGTCTGGAGACCATGAATAATCTGAGAAGTGTCTTAAAGAGCGGTATCTGTTTAGCCTGCAGAAGAGAAGGTTGAGAAGGTGAGCTAGCTGTAATTAAGACTAGCTGCTCTGCTATTGTTTGGAAGGTGAGGCAAGGCTATTGTTATTGAAAGTGTTGACTTCCTGTTGAAGCTTTCTGAGCCAGCGTCGCTCGTGCCTGACGGCGCTCGCGAACCCACGACAGAATAAATATGATTCTATGATTCTAGGTTGAGAGCCATGTATAAGTGTATGAAAAGGTGTCATAAGGAGAAGGGAGCAGGCTTGTTTTCTGGTGCCCTGGAAACCAGGACTCAATGGAGCCAAGGGTTCAAATGACGGGAAGGAGATTGCACCTGAACATTTGGAAGAACTTCCTGACCATAAGAAGAACCAGAAGAAGAACCAGAAGAAGTGGCGCTATCTGCCTTGGAGTTAAGTGGGAGCTCCTTCTTTGGAGGCTTTTAAACACAGGCTGGATGGCCATCTATCGGGGGTGCTTTGATTGTGCTTTTCTTGCATGGGAGAAGAAGGTTGGACTAGATAACCCACGTGGTTTCTTCCAACTCTATGATCCTATGATATTTCAATGGCTGTTGACTAGCAGCAACATTTGCGACCCCTCTCAAATATATTGCCGCAAAACGCAAACGCAGCCTGTGCCCTGACAACATCCGGGGCATTTGGAAAAGACAACGGTGCTGCCGGGGGAGTCAGGGAGATTTGCAGTCCGGGATTGCCTCTCGCATAAAAGTTCATGATTTTCAACTCAACTCTGTTCAATTACCTTACCCTTTCGAAACAGTGAAAGACGGGGCTGTTAATCAAACAGGTAATTTGCAAATGTTTTTCCTCGGTAAATGTCAGGCAGAAGTAGATATTTAGAACATACGGCACAGAAAAATTGCAGCCCGGCAACTCTGCGTAACTTGTATTTATGTTTGTCTTGTCTGTCTCGAGGAAGAAACGAAGAAAGCACACAGAGCGTTGACTGTCTGAAGAGGAGAGATTTCCATCTTTCCTTCAAAGGCGAAGGGTTTCAACAGCTCTGTCCCAAGACTTTTTGCTGTCTGAAGCAGAACAATGCCCCCCAATTAACCCAGATCTAAAGTCAGGCAAGTTGTTTTGGGAAACAGCACAGAAAAGCCACATGAGCCTCCCCCCTCCTCGATAGTAAAACAACAAAACAAGAAACTATAAAAACAAACGGAATGAATAGGAATGTGGTTCCCTCTTATATCACCAGGAACCTGCTGCCGGAGGCAATGAATCCATCCTGCCTAATGAAAGGGCCAGGCCAAAGCTTCAGCAAATAGAGTTCAATTTCACAGCATCACTTGCTCTCAGAATGAGAGCGCTTTCTGCTTTTATAGGTGCATTTCCCATATTTTTCTTGAGCGCTGCAAATTTATGTTAGTCTGCCACTCGAAAGGAAAGGGGGTTGTATTTCCTCCTGACTGACTCTGTGTTTTAAAAACACAACTCGAGAGCATCTGAATATTTTGGACTATCTCCCATTGTCTTTTCTGGCTGGGGCTTTGGAGACATACAGTCCCAAACATCTAGAGAAACAAGAGCTACTGTAGATCTGCAAAATCGTCAATGCGACTGTCACCTGGGATGGCAACATCAATGATCCAAACCTTTTTCTTTTCCACAACCGTGATGTCTGGTGTGTTGTGTTCCAGAACTTTTGTCAGTCTGGATTCGGAAGTCCCACAGTATCTTTGCGTGCTCATTTTCCAATACTTTTGCAGGTTTGTGATCCCACCAGTTCTTTACTGCTGGGAGGTGGTACTTGAGGCATAAGTTATTATTATTATTATTGTTGTTGTTGTTGTTGTTGTTATTATTATTATTATTTATTACAACACTGCAACATTGCAAACAAATGCACCAAACTGAGGAATTTGGATGCATTTCGATACTCCCAGCAAAAACATAAAAAGTGACAGACAGAAACTACAAGTGAGATTTGGAGATATCCCTCCCAGAGAACAACAAAGGCTTTTTAAAAACAGTTGGGCATAAAAGCAAAAAGGCAGCTCCAAAATACAGCCGACAAGACGGGAAGGGGCTGGGCGTGATGGCTCTGCTGTTGATCATTCCCTGTCCCAAAGGCTTAATTAAAACTGGCCTTTAATTATAAGAGCTGGAAGCGGCGCCCATAAATCAATACGGAATATATGACCCAGAGGTCCGTCACCAGCGCTGCGTCTGATTAGACCTGACGATGGATTGTCTGCGTTTCCTCCAAATTCCCAAACTCCACGGGAGCTCGGATATGAGAAATCCCCTACAGTCCTTATGGGAAGTCTTATGGGACCTCCATGTGCAATGGTTGGGCTTTGTTTTGTTCTGTAGAGGGAGAGATACACAGCGGAGGGCGGGGAGAAAAAGCAGAGTTGAGCTGTCAAGGGAGATAATTGGTTTTGACAGGCCGACAAGTCAATTCATCGCTGTTTTGCAACTTATTTGGAAAACTCTCCCACCGCCGGGTCTCAAAGGACAGTTTGTAATCACTGGTAAGCTCATATTAGGGGCAGACTTAAATATCATTAGATGGCAGGTAGAGCCGCGGCTCGGCAAAAGACTACTAATGTGTTACTCTAACCTTCTCCATTACTCCAAGGACACGCCATTGGAGCAAAGGTGAGGGAGATTATGACTAAGTTGCAAATTGCTTGTAACCAAGCAAATTAAAGCGGAGCCCCATTCCGAGGGAGCCAGCGAAATGTTTACGAGGGACGAAGAGAAAGGACTATTGAAAAGTCATCCCTTTTTGCTTTTTAAACTTCTCTCGCACAAAAATAGGAGCGGAATAAAGGAAGTTATTAGACCTGACTCTGTATCTGAATTAATAACAATTAAAGTGCCACTCAGTATCACGATGATGTCGAATCCTCTATTATCGCACAATATAAAAAGGAGAGGTAAGGCATTGGAAGCCTAGATTGTAAAAGGCCATATTGTGTGGCAGTTTCATTTCAAAGGAGTTAAACATTAATTGCTTGACAAAAGGGGGGGAATAAAAAAATAATGTCGGAACCTAAAATAATTCAATTTTCCACAAGCTTAAAAGAATATTTGCATAATTCTCTTTGCTCAAGCTACATTTAATGAGCTTAATTGAAAGACACCCCTTTGGGCTGGATTTTTTAAAGCATCATACTGAGAGTAATGTGAGAAGAGGAGAGTGTTAAAACTTCAAAGGGATCCATCCGGACTCTGTTCATGTTGATGCGAATGCAGGAGGAGAGCCTTCTAAAGGTTGATTTTTTTATCACGCAGAAGCGACTTGAGAACATCCTGCAAGTCGCTTCTGGTGTGACAGAATTGGACATCGACAGAGACGTTGCCCAGGGGATGTCAGGATGTGTTACCATCCTGCTGGGAGGCTTCTCTCATGTCCCTGCAAACTAGAGCTGACAGACAGGAGCTTATCCCGTCTCACGGATTCGAACCGGCAACCTTCAGGTCAGCAACCCAACCTTTAGGTCAGCAGTCCTAAATTTAATGGATTAAACCCATTGCGCCACTGCTTACGGTTATTGGCTACTGGGGTATATAAACCCAACCAAAATGAAAAGTTGGTGGTTCAAATCCGGGGAGCGGGGTGAGCTCCCACTGTTAGCTCCAGCTTCTGCCAAACTAGCAGTTCGAAAACATGCCAATGTGAGTAGATCAATAGGTACTGCTCCAGCGGGAAGGTAACGGCGCTCCATGCAGTCATGCCGACCACATAACCTTGGAGGTGTCTATGGACTATGGAGGTGTCTTCGGCATAGAAATGGAGATGAGCACCAACCCCCAGAGTCGGTCACGACTGGACTTAAGGTCAGGGGAAAACCTTTACCTTTACCTACCTCACAATGTATATTTTGCACATCTCCTGCTTGCATCTTACTTTTATTACAGTGTTTTTTATAGATGTTTGTTTGACGGTGTTTCTGTAAATGCACATGACCATTGGTTTGAGCATTAATAAACTGCCGTCATAGTTCCTAAAGTAATCTTTTCAATCTAGGTTTGCCACTATCTTCATATAAATATGGTCCACATCCAATAACCACCTTACCTTAGCTGAATCCTGAGAGGATTTCCCTCCGTGATGCTTTGTCTCAATTTATTAAGCTCACTCATGCACAAATAAAAAAATAAAATAAAACCTGATTTAATGTTACCTTTTGGCTGGTAAATTGCAAGTACAAAGCTTGTGGCCTTTTGAAAGCCCCCCCCCCCCCCTTTGAAGTTCCCCTGCAAACTGCTTCAGCAGCAGAAGCTACTTTCAAGTGTTCGGTATCATAAAGTCAAGCAAGAACACTAATTCCACTAATGGCATTTTAATGATTGCAATTAAACAAAAGGCGCCTAGTTAATCTGTCCAGGCATGTTTGCCAGGAGAGTCGCTCCAACGTAGAGACTAAACCCAGCATCCCTTATCTACTCCGTTGTCTTCTACAAAGAAAAGGGCCTCCAAGCTAAGCTTTCCAGTGGCACAATGGATCCGTGTTGGCAGTGCCATTGTTGATTCTAGCTGCCTCGCAGCAGGGAGAAGTAGACAAAGTCAGCAAGCACCCTGGCAAAGGGAATTGGGCAGAGATGCAAAACGAAGGCATTGGGCCAACAAGAGCATCATCAAACCTACAGGTTACTGCAGAGCTTTCCAAACTGTGTGTTTCGGGACACACAAGAATGTCGCTAGGTGTGTTGCATGAAAAATGGCAGGAAGATACAGTCAAAGCTCTCCCAACAGATGGCCATCCAGCCTCAGTTCAAAAAACACCAGAGAAGCTGTTCTGCCCCCCAGAGGTTTTGTTTGCATTTCTTCATAGTTGCAGAAAATAGCACCTGTTTGCATTTGTTCCAGGGTTGCTGCAGATTCTGCAGCACTCTGATAGGCAACCATTAGCAGAGTTTGTAGCCTGTTTGCAAAGCTTTGCTGCTTTCAGCCTGCAAATGTATCTTATTGTTCTGGAGACTGCCCCTTTTCCTGGGGAAAGAAGGCTCCATTTTGAGAAGCCTCTTGCCTTCTAGACCGAAGAAGAAAGAACTTAGATGTGCTTGTGTGGCCAAGCCAGGCCAACTCTGACAAAGCCATCGTAAGTACTGACCTCTGCCTTTAAAACCAGTGCCGAGCCTAGATAGGGAAAGACCTGTTCTTTCTAAAAAATAGTAGCTTAGCACTGGGGCAGAGAATATCTCAGGATTTCTCTGCCACTGGAGGAAGTTCTACCTACTTCGCCTCAAAAACTAGCTTGGAGCTTAGATAGTTATAGACCTGCTCCTTCTGATAGCTCAGGGCTAGGGTATAGAGGATCTCAGGATCTCTTCGCCTTTGGAGTAAGTTAAACCAGCAACTAAAAGGGAAAAGCAAGAAAGAAACATCTGCAAGGTTTTATAAGTTGACTATTTATATTTGCAACCTTAACTACATGTGCCAAGTCTGCCATGGACTTTGTGAAAATAAAATTTTGTTTGATTGTTCAACTTAAAGTGCCTTTGCTTTCCAGAGCTTCAAAGTAAGGCCCCGCAGTTCACCTGGGCAAAGGAAGAAGCACATCTTAAAGCTTTAAAAGATGCCTGGGTGTGACGGCATAGAAGGAGACTCCACTGGACTCCCAGGCAGTTTATACTTCACTAGAGTTGGAAGGGATCCCTAAATGGCATCTAGTCCACCCCCTCCAGCCAGGCAGGAAACACAGTCTAAGCCTTCCCAGCCTCAGTTCAGAAACCTCCAGAGAAGGACACTCCACTGGAAGAAGCCCCCCAAAGGCATCCAGTTCACCCACTTTCAGTCAGGCAAAAAGGTACTGTCAAAGCCCTCCTATTAGAAGGCCACCCTGCCTCCATTTAAAATCATCCGGAGAGGTTTAATCCCTACAAGTGAAATGCTGGTGCCATTCGACTATTGGTATCACTTTTATAATTTGCATAGTTTGTTCATTGAGTTCCAGTAATTACCACTAAAATGGATTAAGTTTCTAATTAAGAGAAGAAAATCTGTCGACAATGATGTTTGTGATGAACTAGATGGAGCGGCTATAGAGGAAAGCACAGAAGGGTCAGCCGTAGGAAATAAGCAGCATCAAGGAAAAATGTCCAAACTTTGAGTATACAGCAAAGATACACACACACACACACACACACACATATAATGCAGAGCCCCCCATGGCGCAGAGGGTTAAACCCCTGAGCTGCTGAACTTGCTGACCGAAAGGTTGGTGGTTTGAATCCAGGGAGCGGAGTGAGCTCCTGCTATTTGCCCCAGCTTCTGCCAACCTAGCAGTTCAAAATCATGCCAATGTGAGTAGATCAATAGGTACCGCTTCTGTGGGAAGATAAGGGCACTCCATGCAGTCATGCCGGCCATATAACCTAGGAGGTGTCTACAGACAACGCTGGCTCTTCGGCTTAGAAATGGAGATCAACACCAACCCCAGAGTCAGATACAACTAGACTTAATGTCAGGGGAAAACCTTTGCCGATATGTATTATAAAACATGCATATTGTATTAAACTCTTACAAGGGTTTGCTTTAACCTCTGGTTTGCTAGTAACACTGAATAACTATCGCGAAAGGATGCAGGTCTAGAAAGAGTGTCCCCAACAAGAAGTTTGGAAAGCTCTAGTTTACTGAATTATCAACAAATAAAGAAGGTATTCAGTTTTCTCACACTGCTTCCTTTAGAGCTGGGAAATTCTAAGTTTATTAGAGCTCCCAGAATCCCCAACTGGTATGGTCCTTGTGGGACCTAGTGGATGCTGGGGAAGTTACCAATCATGAAGTAATGGTTCCAAGCTTTTTCCCCTCCCAATCACATTGGTTGATTTAATAATTTGGCCCATACAATTTGGCAAATCAGTGGAAGTACAAGTCGTGTGACTTCAAGTTGCCGATGGACTTATGGCACACATTTTGTGAGAAAACTATGATATATGGTTTGAATGGAACTGTATGGAAGATGAATGAATGAAACCTAATAATTTTGAAGACACAATTCTAAGATTAAAGCCTGCAATGACTAACTACCTGCTTGCTGAATTGTATTTAAAACCTGTGACTGATAAGAGAAATGCTTACAGCAAGTTAAGGAAATGTTTACAACTGTTAAGAAGGAAGTCAACACAAGGTCAACACCAATCAAGAGGAATCGACATCTGATCCAGGAAACTGAGATGGAGCCAGGATGGAAGACGTCTATCATTCATTTACAACTTTGGGACAACATCAGCAAAATATTGCTATGTAAGTGATCTTATGGCGATCCAGAAAGTGTGACAGATAGAGACGCTGTTCACCCGCTATGCTCTGCTCCATTGGGAAGGAGAGAGATAGTGTGTATTTTGGAGTCATGATACATGTTACATGGAGTCAGTTCTGCAGTATGGAAAACAGGGATCTGATCCTTGGCAATGTTCTTAGGGGAAAGGATGCATTTTGAAGTTTTGGAACTATGTGTTGGCAGGCTGCAGTGGAAGCTGGGCCTGGCCTGAGCAGGTGCTTCTCCAAGGAGGGAGAAAGAATCTATATATATAAAAGGGTAATGAAATTTCGGCCTAGGACAAAACAACAAAACTACACATCCCAGAAACACTAAACTTGGCAGCACAACCCCTCATCCACGCCTCTAGGTTGATACAACAAAAAGAAAAGAAAAATAAAGTCCTAATTAGAGGGAGAGGAATAATTGTTTTCATCCAATTGCTGCCAGTTAGAAGGCTAAGCTCCGTCCACTTGGTCTCCTAGCAACCCACTCAGCCCAGGGGACAGGCAGAGTTAGGCCTCACTTAGGCCACTTTCACACTGCCTATAAAATACAGATTATCTGATTTGAACTGGATTATATGGCAGTGTAGACTCAAGGCCCTTCCACACAGCTATATAACTCATTTATAATCTTAGATTATCTGCTTTGAACTGGATTATCTGGACTCCACGCTGCCATATAATCCACTTCAGTGTGCATTTTATACAGCTGTGTAGAAGGGGCCTCATATAATCCAGTTCTAAGCAGATAATATAAGATTATAAATATAATATGTAATAATTACTGTGATATAATAATATAGAACAATATAATCTCTAAAATCAGGACAGTAAATAAAGAGCAACACTCTGAAAGCATAAGCCACAGCAACGCGTGGCTGGGCAAAGCTAGTAATATAATAATAATAATAATAATAATAATAATAATAATAATTTTATTTTTATACCCCGCCTCCATCTCCCCAAGGGGACTCGGGGCGGCTTACAAATATAAAGCAAACATAAAATAATCAAATACCGAAAAACACGCAAATATAAATTAAAAGGCATAAATTAAAATCACAATATTAGTAAAACGCAAGTTGAAACGCAACGATATGATCGTAAAATGAACTGGGCGAAAAGTGCACTGAATGAGACTTGTAAACATGAAAGAAGTTAAAGTGCTAAAGATCATGGAGAGAACCTTAAATGGGGTGAACCCCGTAATATTTGTATGCATGAAGGTGGATGCATGTAGATGTGTGAATGCTAAGTAAAAATATAACACATCTTGTTTGTTAGCCAACGTAACTGTAGGTTGAGTAAATCCAATGTCGTTGCCTAGAATCTGTATGTTTGTATGTCTACTGTCATTCTTTGTTCTGTAAAAGTTCTGATATACCTCTAACACTGAAATTGCAATAAAAAGAACCTATGTTTTAAAAGTCATTGAAAACTTATTCATAACAATTTCATAGGGTTTTCTTAGGCAAGGAAATCTCAGATATGGTTTTTGAAATATAGTCCATCACCCAAATATTAACCAGGACTGACCCTACTTAGCTTCCATTATCAGATAGGATTTGGTGCCTTTAGGGTTATATAGGCACTACAAATCAGCCCCTCATTTCTTAGCCATTTTGGAATCAGAAGCAGCACATATATTTGTCCGAGATTATTTTGATCCTGAGTCTCAAACACGAGAGACAGACATTAAGCGAGCAGGTGGCCTTTCCACAGTAGAAGACATTGTGGTTTAAGCCTTATATTTAGAGTTTAGCATTGCCCCTATTGTGGTGATTTGTTTCGCCGCTTTCATTAAATCAGACCTGTCCGAGTGATCTTTACAATGCAAAGATAGTGCAAATAGGAGGCTATTTCTCCCTGCTTTCTCCAAAAGGCGTCTTCGCTCCAAATTAAAAAGCTAACAGAGTGATGAATTTACCTAATTATGGCAAAAACAAACAACTCCGGTGACGAAGGCCAGCCTGCTCTCCTATTTAAAAAGCAATTACATTGCTCCACGGCACAGGCACACTCATCACCATCTCCGGATGGGGACCAAGATAACGCCCAAGAAGGCTCCGTCGGCTCCAGACGCAATGGTATTTCGGAGTCTGTATCCTCGGAGATGTCAAAGTTTCGCTAACTTTAAATCTGCACATTCCAAGCTAAAGAAATCTGTTGCCACTGGATTCAACTGGGCGGAGAAAGGGCAACTCACGGACCGTGTGAGACCTTTGGGAATATATGCTTTTGGCCCCTCCAAGATTCTGAAAGAGGCCCTCAAACAAGGTCCCAAAATGTAGCCTAAAGCACACAATACAAAAATCACTCTATTTACCCGACTCTAATGCTCACCCTTTTGGGGCATAAAGACTTAGCCAAAATTGGGGTGCGCATTAGAATCATGTCATACGGTAACATTAATGCTGAGCCAAAGCCAAAAGGGAAGCTGCTTCAGCAACTCCTCTTTGAGGGACCTCCTCTCTAATTTGGGGCTGGGCTGTGGCGCAGGCTGGTAAACAGCTGCTGTAATAAATCACTCTGACCATGAGGTCATGAGTTCAAGGCCAGCCCGTGGCAGGGTGAGCACCCGTCAATTAAAAATAAAATATAGCCCCTGCTCATTGCTGACCTAGCAACCCGAAAGATAGTTGCATCTATCAAGTAGGAAATAAGGTACCACTTATAAAAGTGGGGAGGCAAGTTGGAATGAGGAAGTGAGGAAGTGCCGTCAGAGTGGATGATGAAGCAGCTGCTCCCCCCTGTGGCCAGAATAGAACATCCCCTCAGGAGAAGGTTAAATTGCCTCTGTGTCTGTCTGTCTGTTGTCTCTGTCTCGGTTCGATGTGTTTATGAGCATTGAATGTTTGCCCTATGCGTACATTATGTGATCCACCCTGAGTCCCCTTCGGGGTGAGAAAGAAGGGCGGAATATAAATACTGTAAATAAATAATAAATAAATAATTTAATGGCTATTAATCACTGCTACGGGATCCTGGGATTTATAGTTTGGTGAGGCATCAGCGCCTTTTTCATAGAAGGCTCAAGAACATGTAAAATGATAGCTCCCATGATTCCATAGCATAGCAGCTGCTATGGTTAAACACTGGCGCAACAGGTTAAATCACTGAGCTTCTGAACTTGCTGACTGGAAGGTTGGTGGTTCGAATCCGTGAGATGGGGTGAGCTCCCGCTGTTAACTCCAGCTTCTGTAAATGTGAGATCAATAGGTACCGCCTCGGCGGGAAGGTAACCTTAGTTTGCCCATGCCTAACCTAGGAGGTGTCTATGGACAACGCAGGCTCTTCGGCTTAGAAATGGAGAAGAGCACCACCCCTCAAAGCTAGAAAAGGAAAGCTTTACCTTTCTTTATCTGTGTTTGTTGTTTCTAGGCATTGAATGTTTGCCTTGTTTCTGTGTTCACTGGACTCGGCCTTGAGTCCCCTCAGGGAGATAGGGCGAGATACAAAGTAAGTATTATTATTATTATTATTGACACAATGACATAGTATGACACAGCAAACAAGATAGACATGCTGGATTTCGTATCACAAAATCACAAGTCGGACACCTCCCAAGTGTCTAGGACTGTGTGATGTATTTTCAGATGATGCGCGCAGATCCCAGTAGGGTGGCCTTTTGCAGTTGGCAGATCGTAATTTTGTCAATGTCTATTGTTTCCAAATGCCGGCTGAGATCTTTTGGCATGGCACCCAGTGTGCCCATCACCACCGGGACCACCTACACTGGTTTCTGCCAGAGTCTTTGAAGTTCAGTCTTGAGGTCCTGATAGCAGCTGAGTTTTTCCTGTTGTTTTTCATCAATTCGACTGTCACCTGGGATGGCGACATCAATGATCCAAACCTTTTTCTTTTCCACAACTGTGATGTCTGGTGTGTTGTGTTCCAGAACTTTGTCAGTCTGGATTCAGAAGTCCCACAGTATCTTTGCGTGCTCATTCTCCAATACTTTTGCAGGTTTGTAATCCCACCAGTTTTTTACTGCAGGGAGGTGGTACTTGAGGCATAAGTTCCAATGAATCATTTGGGCCACATAGTTGTGCCTCTGCTTGTAGTCTGTCTGTGCGATTTTCTTACAGCAGCTGAGGATATGATCAATGGTTTCGTCAGCTTCCTTGCACAGTCTGCATTATTATTATTATTATTATTATTATTATTATTATTATTGACACAACGACACAGTATGACACAGCAAACAAGATAGATATGCTGGATTTCGTATCACAAAATCACAAGTCAAACACTTCCCAAGTGTCTAGGACTGTGTGATGTATTTTTGGATGATGTGAGCAGATCCCAGCAGGGTGGCCTTTTGCAGTTGGCAGATCGTAATTTTGTCAATGTCTATTGTTTCCAAATGCCGGCTGAGATCTTTTGGCATGGCACCCAGTGT
The DNA here is from genome assembly GCF_035594765.1 of Anolis carolinensis. Classification (NCBI taxonomy): domain Eukaryota; kingdom Metazoa; phylum Chordata; class Lepidosauria; order Squamata; family Anolidae; genus Anolis; species Anolis carolinensis. Next base: position 7,063,962 of record NW_026943822.1, on the reverse strand, counting down.
GCCGATCACCACCGGGACCACCTACACTGGTTTCTGCCAGAGTCTTTAAAGTTCAGTCTTCAGGTCCTGATAGCGGCTGAGTTTTTCCTGTTGTTTTTCATCAATTCAACTGTCACCTGGGATGGAGACATCAATAATCCAAACCTTTTTCTTTTCGACAACTGTGATGTCTTCTGCTTCTTCTGCTTCTGCTTCTGCTTCTTCTCCTTCTCCTTCTTCTTGAACCAAGGCAATTAAAGTGGATTCCTTCTACAGCAGAGATGCACCCCAAGGTTTTTCTTTTCCATCACTTTCCATCATTTGATGTCCACTTTTGTTTTTAACGAAGGGATTCTAAATAGGCGGCAACTGTAATGCGCATATTACAAAGAGTGCAGCTTTTGCCACTACGCATTACACTCACCAGCAAATACTTTTTGTTGGTTTCGGAGTTTTTGAAAATGGAGGTGTACATTAGATTTGACGGTGCAATAGACGTGAGTCAATACAGTACAAATAAATGGTTTTAACTAATTCCTAGGACTGTAAGTGACATGACAACACATCTCGTCCTATTGGAAACCACTGTGTGGCCAATAAGATAGATAGATAGATAGATAGATAGATAGATAGATAGATAGATAGATAGATATTCGTGTCAGGAGCAACCGGAGTTGCTTCTGGAGTGAGAGAATTGGCCATCTGCAAGGATGTTGCCCAGGGGATGCCCGGATGTTTTGATGTTTTACTATCCTTGTGGGAGGCGTCTCTCATGTTCCCGCATGGAACTGGAGCTGATAGAGGGAGCTCATTCATGCTCTCCTCGGGTGGGATTCGAACCTGGCAGCCTTCAGGTCAGCAACCCAACCTTCAAGTCACGAGGCTTTTATCCCCTAGGCCACCGGAGGCTCCGTGACAATAAGATATGAAGAGGAGGGAATGGCCTTTTTTCCTTACCTCGTCTCCTACCCAACTTGATGGAGAATTTTGCAGAAATCAGAAGCTCACTCACTTTTTCCAACCTCTTAAAGCAAAGCTGTTATCCAACCGTAAATGTTCTTTCCGCTCATGGATCTTGTAGCTACTTTTCATTTTTCTACTTAAGAGCACCATGTATGCTTTCCACATGCTCCTTCACATTTCGCTCGCTACTCTTCCAACTGTTTCCATTCCGCCACCTCCAAACTTTTCAATATTTTGCTGTGCCTCGCAAACCATCAATTTCTTGTCCACAAAGCAAGCAATCAAACTCCGCAGGGAAGGAGCAGGAAAACACTCCAGTCAGCCGACGCTGGGAGAAAAAAAGGACATGCAATGACTGAGCGGCATCGGAGGAAGCTGAACACTAGAGCAAGGCACTCAGTCGCAGGAGGCCGGGATGGATTTCCTGACATCTGCCAGGTGGGGCCGGATTCGCAATGCTTCATCTGGAAACAGACCAAAAAAAGGGTGCAAACGAGACTGTATTCCTCTATCCTCCTCTCTCTTTCCACGTTGGGGCAATAAACACACAATCACTTCCAGTAGATTGTGTTTAAACATTAAACACTGTTTATAGAGCCTATAGCACCCGGCGACAACAATAAAATGGATCTTTACACTCTTCATAAACACCCCGGCGGATACCTTCGCAGACGGGGGAGCAGATGAATGCCTCTGGAGAGGGAACACTCATCTCTATCTTCTTCCCACTGTCAGGTTATTACAGCCGGTTTACAGCCACGAGGCCCTTTCCTCGCTTCACGCTAAATTGTCTGGCTGATAAAAAAAAAATAAAAAAGCAGTGGGGCTCACTCCAAAGCGCTCTGACTTGATAAAGGGGCTTTTCTTCTTCCGAAGCCTTGAAAGCGGGGAAGCCCACATCCGGCTCGGCTGGATTTTTTTTTTTTTTCCTTTGTAGGGCTTTCCTCCTGCTGCTTGCTCTTTGTATTTTGGTGATGGAAATGCACAAACCTGCATCTTCTGCTTCCAACTGATAGCACCAGCGCTTGAATAATCCCAGGTGTCCGCATTAATTCCTTCCAAAGAGATCTACAAAAGGCTAAATGACAAACCTCTTTGGTCTCAGTAGAGTTGGGGAAAGTTACTACAGGCAGTCCCAGATTATTTATTTATTTATTTATTTATTTACAGTATTTGTATTCCGCCATTCTCACCCCGAAGGGGACTCGGGGCGGATTACAATGAACACATATATGGCAAACATTCAATGCCAACAGACAAACAACATACATTAGACAGACTCAGAGGCATTTTTTTTAAACATTTTTCCAGCTTCACGATTCCAGCCACAGGGGGAGCTGTTGCTTCACCGTCCAGTAGTGGCTGTACTTCCTCATTCCTTTCCTCGTGTTTTGCTGGCAGTTTTATGGTGTTGTAAATTAGCCTCTCGCATAAAGCGTCCCTAAATTTCCCTAATTGACAGGTGCAACTGTCTTTCGGGGCTGCATAGGTCAACAGCAAGCTGGGGGCTATTAATGGTCGGAGGCTTAACTCGACCCGGGCTTCGAACTCATGACCTCTCGGTCAGTGGTGATTAATAGCAGCTGGTTACTAGCCAGCTGCGCCACAGCCCGGCCCCAATCCATTTTATTGTTGTCACCTTGATTATGAATAAGATTGGTTCTGGAGGTTTTCCCCTGACATTAAGTCCAGTCATGTCTGACTCTGGGGGTTGGTGCTCATCTCCATTTCTAAGCCAAAGAGCCGGCATTGTCCGTAGCCGCCTCCAAGGTCATGTGGCCATAGGCATGACTGCATGGAGCACTGTTATCTTCCCACCGGAGCTGTACCTATTGATGTACTCACATTTGCATATTTTTGAACTGCTAGGTTAGCAGAAGCTGGAGCTAACAGTGGGTGCTCATTCCGCTCCCCAGATTCGAACCAGCGATCTTTAGGTCTGCAAGTTCAGCAGCTCAGTGCTTTAACACGCTGCGCCACCGTATATACATAAAATATTGATAATAATGTTGCAATGTAATCAATATAATACTACTAATAATAAAAGATAATCATATTAATTATATATTACATGTAATTTTACTATTGATATTACAGTATAGTGGTGTAGTACAATATAGCAATATATAACGCTAATATTGTGCAATGCTAATAATATAATTTATTATAAAAAGTAAAGGTAAAGTTTTCCCCTGACGTTAAGTCCAGTCATGTCTGACTCTGGGGGTTGGTGCTCATCTCCATTTCTAAGCCGAAGAGCTGGTGTTGTCTGTAGACACCTCCAAGGTCATGTGGCTGGCATGACTGCATGGAGCGCCAGAGCTGTACCTATTGATCTACTCACATTTGCATGTTTTTGAACTGCTAGGTTGGCAGAAGCTGGAGCTAATAGCGGGCGCTCACTCCGCTCCCGGGATTTGAACCTGGGACCTTTCGGTCTGCAAGTTCAGCAGCTCAGCACTTTAACACACTTTGTCACCGGGGCTCCTATAATTTATTATATGTACATATAATTTGTAAGCTGCTCTGAGTCCCCTTTGGGGTGAGAAGGGTGGGATATAAATGTGGTAAATAAATAAATAAATAAAACAGGAAATAAGATTTTCAAACCAGAAACAGAACATTTTTCAAATTTTGTAACGTAGTGCAATTGGATTTTGGAAAAATTGCCTTGTGGTGGAAACAAGGATTGGCGATAAAGCTGCAGTGGAGACACCTTTTCCCCGGTAATAACTCTTCCAGGAGTGGATTTCCCTTCTAAAGAGGAGATTTCTCTCACTTCTTGTTGTCTCACCCCTGCTCTTAACTAGGAGTTGTTTGTAACCTGTATTTTGGATAATGACTCCCAGAATCCTGCAGCCAAAAAGTCCTTAACCGCACTCCGACTGCTCCGAAACAGAGCCAGAATTAAATAGTTTCAATGTTGGTCTATGGCTGTGGAGACCGAGTTTCAAATCCCTGCTCAGCCGCAGAAGATACACACACTCCATGCTTCTAATAAGTTCACATAAAACTCCTTGACTTTGCTGAACTAAGAAAGAGCACCACAAATTGTTTGATTTAGAGGAGCAGCTGTGGATGAGGCTCGGGTCTCGCTCAGAGTTTGCCACCCGCTTTTGCATTTCTGAGAAGCCATCTGTTCGACGCACCTAATGCTGGGTGATGAATGAGGAGGCCTCCGGCAGGTAAAATTCACCGCGCAGAAGGAAAAAGATGATCAGATCAGTATCGGGGCTTCAGAACCTCTCCTTTGAACAAACCCTCCTTTCAATTAATTATTCACTTTCAGCCATAACCTTTAGAATCACAATCCAAAACGAGGCACAGCTGGTTAAAAAATATGAAATAAACCCAAATTCCGAAAACTAAATTAAGCAAATGAAACCTGTGCAGATTTGCATAATTTCCTTGGCGTGTATGTGTCAGCAAGCCAACGCGGGGGGAGGAGAGAAAGCAAATTGGTAAGCAGAACACTGAAATCTTCTCCGAGAAATACTTGACATGTTTTAAAACTGTCAGGGATGCTGGTAGTTTTTCAAATTGTAGTTTAAGCAAGACAGGGCTTTGGAAAGAACATGTCAACTGGTGGTCGAGCTTTGTGAGTTAGGTAACATCTAGAACAGGGCTCTCCAAACTAAGGCCTGTGGTCCGGATGCGGCCCTCCAAGGTCATTTACCTGACCCCCGCCCTCAGTTTTATAATATAATATATTGTATATACATATAATATTGATAATAATATTATAATGTAATACAATATAACATAATAATAATAATAATACCATAAAACAGTATTAATTATATATTATATATTACTAAAAATATTACAGTATAGTGGTATAGTTCAATATCTATATATATAAAAGGGTAATGAAATTTCGGCCTAGGACAAAACAACAAAACTACACATCCCAGAAACACTAAACTTGGCAGCACAACCCCTCATCCATGCCTTTACGTTCATACAACAAAAAGAAAAGAAAAATAAAGTCCTAATTAGAGGGAGAGGAATAATTGCTTTCATCCAATTGTTTCCAGTTAGAAGGCTAAGCTCTGCCCACTTGGTCTCCTAGCAACCCACTCACCGCAGGGGACAGGCAGAGTTAGGCCTCACTTAGGCCTCTTCCACACTACCTGTAAAATACAGATTATCTGATTTCCCATACCACCATACTTTGCCACAGCAACGCGTGGCCGGGCACAGCTAGTAGTAATATATAATGCTAATAGTGTGCTATGCTAATAATATAACATATTGTATGTACATATAATTTGTAAGCCACTCTGAGTCCCCTTTGGGGTGAGAAGGGTATGATACAAATGTAGTAAATAAATATAGTAAATAAATAAATACATTTTAGACTTAGGCTTGCCCAAAGTCTGAAATGACTTGAAGGCACACAACAACAACAACAACAGCAATCCTAATTAACTTGACTATCTCATTGGCCATAAGCAGGCCCACACTTCCAATTGAAATCCTGATAAATGTATGTTGGTTAAAATTGTTTTTATTTTTAAATATTGTATTGCTCTTTCATTGTTATTTTATTGTTCTTGTTGTTGTTGTTTTTGCACTACAAATAAGAAATGTGTAGTGTACATCGGAATTTGTTGGTATTTTTTTTCCAAATGATAATTTGGCCCCTCAACAGTTTGAAGAATTGTGGACTGGCCCTCTGCATAAAAAGTTTGGGGACCCCTGATCTAGAACAAGGCTCTCCAAACTATGGCCTGTGGTCCGGATGTAGCTCTCCAAGGTCCTTTCCCCAGTCCCTGCCCTAAACTTTAGACCAGCGGTTTCCAACCTGTGGTTCTTGGACCACCAGTGGTCCCCAAGAACTAAAATAGGTTCCCAACCTGTGTCCCCAAGAACTAAAATATGGTCCACGGCCTCACTATTACTACACCGTTGCAACAAGACTGACTGGTCTTGCAAAAGCCTCTTCTAGTGCCAAGGCAATGGCAATGTGGGGAGGGGAGAGGCTGACTTCCCATGAAAGGAATGACAACAAGCCTCCTGACTGCTGCTTCTCCTCCTCCCCCAATTCCATGTGGTGCCTGGAAGCAGGGGCCCCTTGGTGTCTTCGTTTCTAGGACTGTTCCTGGGGTTATTTGGGGTGATGATTCAGAAAATTGCATTGGATAGACCACATCATCTCTAGATTATTAAATATGGTTTTCTGTGGGCGACCAGATGGTGACTACTGTATGGCATAAGCTCTGTATCAGAAACTAGAACTGATGTGGTCTATCCAATGTAATTTTCTGAATCCGCATCCCAAATAATCAAACCATATCTAAAGTTGATCAAAAACTTATTCGTAACCCTTTTGGTACTAAAGTTGGAGAGTGGTCCCTGATCAAAAAAGGTTGGGAACCACTGTTTTAGACAGAGAGTCAGTCACAGTCTAGAATGATTGGAAGGCAGACAACAACACCAATCCTAATTAAATTGACTCTCTCATCAGCCAAAAGCAGGGCCACACTTCCCATTGAAACACTGGTACAGTAGAATCTCATTTATCCAGCACTCGCTTATACAACGTTCTGTATTATTCAACACATTTTTGTAGTCAATGTTTTCAATACATCGTGATATTTTGGTGCTAAATTCGTAACAACAACAATCCAAGCTAACCTTTGCAGTGTTTGGAACTGATTCTCTCCACTGTCAGAACTATAGTTGAAACCATGGCTGAGAGTGCGCAACTTGCTCAAAGTTCCCCAATGGGTTTCCATGGCAGAGCAGGGATTCGAACCCAGGCCTCTGGAGTTATAGTCTAACAGACAAACCACTGTCTCCTGCTGACTCTCTCTTCGGTGTTTCCTCTGTTTGAGACTACCGCTGCCTAAGGCAACTCTGAGACTTTGAAAAATACCAGGATGGGCAACCAACCGCCAACATGTGTGGGTGGGTGCAACACCCTTGGGAAGTAAAGTATAAACACAAACTGTTTCTCCTGGTGCAATTAACACACAGCTTGGCAGCAGTCGAAATATTTTTAAGAAATGTTTTAGAAAAGGGAGATGAAAGTGCCAGAATTTCTTTGGTGGAGGCGGGTGGTCAGAAGTGCGTATCAGAGAGAAGAACCAATCTGGCTGTCTATTCACTAGAAGGAACTGCTTTCTTTCCAGGAATCAAAACACTTGCCGCTGCCGTTGGGAAGTTCGGCTTCACTGGGTTTCATTCCTGAGCAAAGTGTTCCCCTTCGCAAAACTCACAACAAAAAGCTAACCCATCATGATACATTTCACTTTTTTTTCCGTGTCAGGAGCAACCGGAGTTGCTTCTGGAGTGAGAGAATTGGCCGTCTGCAAGGACGTTGCCCAGGGGACGCCCGGATGTTTTGATATTTTACCATCCTTATGAGAGGCTTTTCTCATGTCCCGCATGGAGCTGGAGCTGATAGAGGGAGCTCATTCGCACTCTCCCTGGGTGGGATTTGAACCTGGCAGTCTTCAGGTCAGCAACCCAACCTTCAAGTCACAAGGCTTTTATCCCCTAAGCCACCGGAGGCTCCATACATTTCACTGACAACAGTAGAGTTGGAAGGGACCCTAAGGGCCATCTAGTCTAACCTCTTTCTGCCAGGCAGGAAAAGCACCATCAAATCACCTCTGAGGAAGGAGCTTCCATCGGACTCCAAGGCAGAGAGTTCCACTGTTGAACATCTCTCCTTACACAGTCAAGAAGTTCTTCCTAATGTTCAGGTGGGATCTCCTTTCCTGTCATTTGAACCCAGTAAAAGTCAACACACTCTCACAACCTCTGAGGATGCCTGTCATAGATGTGGACAAAACATCAGGAGAGAATGTTTCTGGAACATTGCCATACAGCCCGGAAAATGCACAGCAACTTAACACACTCTGTTGGGACATTAACCATCCATTTCCAACATGCCTGGATTCAGAAATGCCAGTCTGATATTGAGAAGCATGGTCCAGAAATTAAAACAAATGGAGATGCAATTTTGAGCAGGCACGCTTAGTGTTGAGTCATAACTGGCACCTTTTCCTGCAGATATTATAAGGCACGTCATAAAATAAATAAGTCTTGGATGCCAATAACTGCATTCATGGGATTATTCCATTTTTGTCCTCACAAACTTTAGAAGGTCCTTTCTGTGTCTCCGTGTGAAAGAGAATGAGAGATGGATTCATTGTCCCCCATAAAGCTTTCAAGCTGAGCATGAAACTGGTTCCAAGTCATCCTGGCCTTCATCTAACTGCATTGGATCGAATCCAATATCCACAGTTGATGGAGACCACTCCTAAAGTCCCCGGATATGCAAACAAGCTGATCTTTCCCCCTTTAGCTGCTCCATCTGCCCCATAAATGCTACAAACCTAATCAACTGCATCTCTGTGTATTTCCCTGTTCACAGGACAGAGATAAAAGCTGCTCATTCGTGAATGGATATGATTGGGCCAGGTGAGAAACTGATTTCACTGCTGAAAAACAAGACATCGCCATCCAAAAAACAAAAACTCGAAATAATTTTCTAACACACTGTGTCGCCAGGCAAGAGGTTTTATCCTTATGCGACTGTCTCTACCTTTAAACACAGCATTTCTCAACCTGGAGGTCAGGACCCCTGGTTTTAGAGGGGTCTCCAAAGACCAATACTTTCTGCTGGTCATGGGGGGTTCTGTGTGCCAAGTTTTGCCCAATTCTATCCTTGGTGGGGTTCAAGGGGCTCTTTGATTGTAGGTGAACTATAAATCCCAGCAACTACAACTCCCAAATTTCAAGGCCTATTTTCCCCAAACTTGACCACTATTCAAATTTGGGCATATTGAGTATTTGTGCCAAGTTTGGCCCAGATCCATCACTGTTTGTGTCCACAGTACTCTCTGGATGTAGGTGAACTACAACTCCAAAATTCAAGGTCAATGCCCACCAAATCATTCCAGTATTTTATGTTAGTCATGGGGGGGTCTGTGTGGGAAGTTTGGCCCAATTCTGTCCTTGGTGGGGTTCAAGGGTCTCTTTTATTTTAGGTGAACTATAAATCCCAGCAACTACAACTCCCAAATTTCAAGGTCTATTTACCCCAAACTCCATCACTGTTCAAATTTGGGCATATTGAGTATTTGTGCCAAGTTTGTTCCAGATCCATCATTGTTTGAGTCCATAGTGCTCTCTGGATGTAGGTGAACTATAACTCCAAAATTCAAGGTCAATGCCCACCAAACCTTTCCAGTATTTCCTGTTGGTCATGGGAATTCTGGGTCCCAAGTTTGGTTCAACTCCATCATTCGTGGAGTTCGGAATGCTCTTTGATTGTAGGTGAACTATAAATCCCAGCAACTACACCTCCCAAATGATGAAATCAATCCCCTCCCCAACTCCACCAGTATTCAGATTTGGGTGTATCGGGTATTTGTGCCAAATTTGGTCCAGTGACTGAAAATACATCCTGCATGTCAGATATTTATATTATGATTCACAACAGTAGCAAAATGACAGTTATGAAGTAGGAACGAAAGTAATTTTATGGTTGGGGGTCACTACAACATGAGGAACTGTATTAAGGAGACGCGGCATTAGGAAGGTCAAGAACCACTGTTTTAACACATATATCTCCAAAAACGATTTGCATTTTAGTTGTCACTGAACGAGAAGAAGGTGCAAATTGGATCCTTCTGGCCGTGCATGAGCTTCCAGAGAAATAATAAACCCAAGTCACACGTGAGAGTTCACGCACAAGAAAGTTAGAACTTAACTGCAATGAAAATGAGCCTGATTCAAAAGTCTAGGATTTACGTAGCCATTTCTTACGACCACAGCATCCTCCTTCGTGGAAAATGCATGAGTGTAGGAGATAACCTGGTGCATGCCTAAACAATCCACCTTTGAGTTGTACTCCTCACACAGAAGAGTCCAAGCTTCCAGCTGTTCTGAGACTATACCCTTAAGTGGGCTCTTGCTGAGGCGGCATCCAAGGTTGTTATGATTTGGGCTATTTCTTCTCTTGACAAAAAAGATCAAGTCGAAATGAGTTCTTGTCCTAATGACAGTTTGTCCCGAGAAGGTTGATGAAATCTGTATAGATTACTGACCAACCTGTCACTGACAGACGCAATCATTTCTGGCTCCCTCTCTTTCTCAGATGATGAAAGATACTTGTAGTCATTTCCTTTTCCCTATCAAAAACATCAACAAGCAAAGAATCTTTAAAAAGCTTGGGACAAAGACTTATTTATTTACAGTATTCATTTACTTCCGTGCTTGCGAGTAAGGAGATTTGCAACCCGAGAGATGTCAACAGGGCAACCAACTGAAAAATGTACTTTACTTCTCTTTTATTTCCTTCAGACTTTTGAAAAGCTATCGTAGGACTTCATCACGCGCAATTCTCCCCTCGTTTCTAAACACTTCCAAAACTGTTCCTAGATAATATTTTCACTTTTGGAACACAAGCTACACTGGGAAAAAGGGGGTTGTTAGAACAGCAAATTAGCATTTTTGCAAAATTGTTCAGTTGAGAGAATGGAAAGAACGTAACGAATAACTGATCCTTCCTTTATGGTGCCCAAATAGTAATGGCGGAAGAAAGGGATCATTATGGGCCATCTCTGCTCCGCCCACATGATGCCATCGTATTGATTACAAACGGACAACTGGGATTTCCATCCCATTAGATATATGCCTATTTTACTTGTCTGTACGCAGGGAAACAAAAATAAACTTGCTTGACTTGCAAGTTCTGACTCATTGGTTTAATGAATACTTAGAAAATGGGGACTGACTTGAAACCCATGGAACAACCAAGTGTTGTTTAATGGGCTCTTACGTGTTCAGAAACGTGGCAAAAACTGTGTGTGGTGAAGTTGTAAGATGAGACTTTCCAAAATGAAACAAAACACGATTCAGAAGATGTTAGTATGTAACAAGGATAGGTAAAACAAAGCCACAGCAAAGGCAGATTGAAACAAAAAATGGCTTCAGGGCCCATCTGGAGACCAAGACCAAAAAGACCCTGTTCCCATATCCTTACCAATGTTACTGTTGTGACTCAGCAGCAGCAGAGCCAGACTGAAGATGAGGAAGGGGATTCGGGGTTTCAGATGCAGGAACCAGTTGATGGGATGCGGGATGAATTTCAGGATGATGGCATGGGGATGGGAATTATACAGGCTGGTTCAGAAGAGCAAGAAACACAGTTTGTGGATGAACTCTTGAACCAGCCTGTCATAAATAACAACTAAGGAGACATTCCCATGGGAAATAATGAGCTAGATTTGTCTCAGGCCCCTGTTCAGGTGCAAGATAATGATTTAATTGGCCTTGAGGAAGCACCATTGCTATCTAGAGCAGATCGTTTGCAATGGAAAGGAATGCCTCAGCCTCGCCGCAGCCTGAGATTAGCTGGAAAGCAGGAGGCCTCCGAAGGAAAGAGAAATGCATTTTTGGGTTGTTTTTAAAACTGTGTGTTGAGAGACATATCTTTGTCAAAGCAAATTCTCGCTTCATCAGAGTGGATGTTGTAACGGAAAGCCTTATTTTATTGGGGATTTTTGTCTATGTTATTTAATGTTGATTCAGAGATAAAAGTGGGCAGAAGTTAGCTACTGCTGATTGGATGTAAGTCAACATGGTAACGTAGCTGCTTCTGTAGAAATTAACCATTTCGAAGCTAGCATGAAAGGGGCGGAGCTAGCTGGATGAGAAAAGGAGGGAATGTTTTAAAAAGAGTTCAGTTATGTTCATGTTTCTAGCAAGGGAAACTAGTGGAAAGACTTGTGTGAGTCTGAAGGGTCAGTTATGGAAGTTCTCTAGCCGTTGAGCTAGAAAGAAGTCTGAAAGTTAGTTAGTAAAGTTCTCTAGCCTGTGAGCTAGGAAGAAGACGTCTGTATGTTCAGGTTCTAGCAAGGGGAGCTAGAAGAAAGACTTCAGTGTATTCAGTTTAGTTTCTAGCCTGTATGTTAGGAAGAAGATGTCTGAAGTAAGTTAGGTTTAGGTTTCCAGTGAGATAGAGCTGAGGAAAAGGAATACTATTGAGATAAAGTTTCTGTTGTGACTGCGCCTTCGGGGATTATGGTTGATGGGGATGGAATTCAAAGAGGAAGAAAAAACCCTCGTGATGAGGGTTCACTGGAGGAGTTGCGCAGGAAGCGACTTAGAGAGCTATATGGGGGATCTTCTGAGGAAGATTCAGATGGGGAGATGGATGCTGTTGGTGGTGGCTGGGGAAGCGGGCACTGAATGGGCACAGCCACCGGAGATGTCTGGGGATTTGGGGTCTATGGATACTTCTGAACCTGGGGTTTCTGCAGGAGCTGATCCCAATTGGGATGCTTGGAGAAGGGAGGATGGTTCTTTAAGTGTTCATGGGGCTAAGTGTGGGCAGGATGATTGGGACTCCGACAAATTGCTAGGTACTCCAGATCCACGAGCTCTAGCTGTGTGGAGCTCAGACTCTGAGTAGATTTGGGACACCTGGTGTTTGGGTGTGAGTGTTTGGTCACCCAGGAGGAAGGGGAATAAAATGGGAATGTTTGGCCACTGCACTTTGCGTGTGGCAAGGTGTTGCTGAGGCGCCATTGGGATCTCTGTGTTTCCATGAAGACTGGACTTGGACTATGATTTGAATCTGCTGTTATCACCTAGCTTGGCTCTCGCTGTGTCTTATCGTGGACCTGTTTTGGTTGACTGCACCCTCTTCAGACCTTGGATCGGAATTTGACCTTGCTACTGCCTTCGCCCTGTGATTGATGACTACTATGGGCTTTTGACTCCTGGCTTGCTCTTTGGACACCGCTGTTATCTCCTGACCTGACCTTGGAATCCCGGACGACGTCTTTTCACCATCCTTTTGGAGCCTTCGGCTTTATCCACATTGTGGAAGCAGTCTACTGCATTCTTAGTTTGTTTGTTTGTTTCCTGACCAATTTGGTGTTTTCTTTTGGGAACTGTTCCTTTGAAAACTACAGAGCCGGCTGGCAGGGCTTGGACTCAGAAAGTGCAGTTTGCACTAAGTTTGTTTAGCTTTGTTTTTACCTGCTTGTGTTGCTGAATTATATTTTTGTTTGAACTGCTCTTGAAGCACTGATAGTGAAGTGTTTCAAGGTTTTTGCTGTGTTAACATTACTTTTTGGCTTATCTGCTGAATAAACTCTATTTTTGTTCGCTAATTGGCGTCTGACTCTTGACAGTTTCAGTCAAGTTGTTAATATAGACAATATCTTTCATTCTTTAACATTATGTACAAATGAAACTGAAGAAGTAAACCTTTGCAACAAGTTATGCTTTTTGGACTAGAGAAACCATAAATAAATAATTCTTTGTTTTTAATAAAGACGGTGTTCCTGAGTGTTGAATTGCTCTACTTAGAGTCAGTGGAAGATTCATCTCACATACTTTACCTCAGTGTCACATCATATTATACATGCACACGCGCAGACTCAAGTGTTTTTAGCTGGCAGTGGCTGGGATCCCGAAAGAAGGATTGCCCCCTGCCATAGTGGGATTTGAGAGATTCCATATTAAAAAGGTGTGGCAAAGGTGTGGGATATTAAGAAAAAGATTCCCTTAGCCTAAATGTAAAGGCGCTTTGGGCAGGGTGTCCCACATTTAATGGTGGCAGTGGTAGGGATCTTGAAAGAGAGATTTCCCTTGCCTGTTTGAGAAGCCACTCTCGTGCCTTTTGTTTTTATGAAGTGAACCTTGCAAATGTCTATGTCTTCCTGCCTTGGAAATTCCTCTGTTCCTGGATCTTTGTAACCTATGGACCTTTGTTCCTTTGGGAAATGGACTCTTGTTTTTGCCTATGGACTATTGGATTTACTGACTCTTTTTACAACTACTTTGGGAACTTTATTTCTGCCTGCTTTGATATATATTTGCTTTCGCTCAATAAAATTACAAAAGACTATCTTCTGTGTGTGACTTGGTGTCAACAGCAAGGTGAACTATTCTGAGGTGCGACAGTTACTGCACTTACTGGAAGGACTGGAAGTAGACTGTTGTGGTATGTCTCAAGGCTCCCAAAAGGCTCAAATACGATCCAAGCAACCCACCAAATGGTGACAACTCCGCACCAGCCCTTCTCCCTTGTTTACACATGGGCTACTTCTTTGCAGTCATTTTGTGCAGCCACAGAGTTCATTCAATTGCCCAGTGAATTTAAAAGCAGACCTCTTGTTATGGATGCATTTGCGGCATCACAACATATGTTCAACCAAAGAGTGCACTCCTAATGGGCCAAGCTGAGTCAACACTAGGCTAACTGGAAATGCACCTATTCAAATCCCCTGTTGGTTTAGGGACCTTGGAAAAGATTTAAGACCACCTTTGTTCACTTTGCGACTGAGTTCCTAAGCTGGAGGAGGTTTGGGTCTAATGTAACCGAGCTCCTCTTGTGCCCATTTCCCATTCTACTTTTTTAGCCAGCGAAGCAGTTCTGTGAGCACGTTGCTTTATTTGCAGATCTCTAAAATCAGCCATAAGACAAGCGTGCATCTAATTCTAACCCTCCATTGTCAATGCACAATCGGATTGCACTGCCCTCTGCATAAAGCGCTTGGCTATAAAAAGAGGAGGAAAAATGAAGCAAACCTTGGCCAAAGTCCCTCTCCACAGCTAGATCGTTTCAGCAAGGTCCTTCCCATTCAAATCCCGGGATGCGACGCCCACCGCAATCAGTCCCATAATGTATCCTCAACGTCAAGAGCCCCAAACACAGCTTTTCACGGAGCAAAGGCAACTCTTGTGTATGAAGGACGTTTGCGGAAGAGCTCCCTAATGGCACACTTATGCATTTGCCTTGCGGAACGTTGATCAATCCTGATTCATAACTACAAGAACCTCTCATGAAAGCCAGGTATATTCCCAACAGCTTAGTATCTCCCGACAGGAAGCCCCAAATCAACCTGCCATGCTGTTAGAAGTTAATTACTTTGAAATAATGGAGCAGGTGAGCAGGGAAAGTTCACACAGAGCTTTTGACGGCTTTCCTCCCGCATCCGAACAAGCAAAGTACAGCTTGAATATGGACACAAATGGAAAAGGAGAGGGGAGGCTTAAAAGCAAGGGGCTGGGAGCTGGCCAGGCATTTTTTAGTGGCTTGGAATTATTCCTCTTAAATGCCTTTCCTTTTAATTCAATGGTTGCTTTTCTTTAAAACCACCATACTTCCCCTTTGTTATTGTTATGGTAATTGAGCCTTAACATATTACTGATTTCTGGTATGAAATCAAAAGTGAGGCCTGCAGGCAGGAGCAGCAGCGTGTCATGCAACGTGTGGGAAAGGAAAAGCAAAGCACCATGTTGAGTCAACTATGGCACAGGTTGCCTTCTGTAACTGATAGACCCTTTGTCTAGAAGTCATTTCAACCTTGACGAGCACTGAACTCTTTAGTACGAATCACAATCCGTCCAGAAGAAAGCTAGGTAAAGGTTTCCCCTGACGTTAAGCCCAGTCATGTCTGACTCTGGGGTTGGTGCTCATCTCCATTTCTAAGTGCCATTACCTTCCCGCAGAAGCAGTACCTATTGATCTACTCACATTTGCATGTTTTCGAACTGCTACGTTGGCAAAAGCTGGGGCTAACAGCAGGAGCTCACCCCGCTCCCCAGATTTGAACTGCTGACCTTTCGGTCAGCAAGTTCAGCAGCTCAGGGGTTTAATCTGCTGCAGCAACAGGAGCTCCAGTACAATAAATATTGTACTGTACTCAATACGCAATAGATTAAACCCTTGTGCCAGATGAACTGCTGACCTGAAGGCTGGGTTGCTTGCCGGTTCGAATCTGTGAGACAGGGTGAACTCCCGTCTGTCAGCTCTAGCTTGCAGGGACATGAGAGAAGCCTCCCAGCAGGATGGTAACACATCTGGGCGTCCCCTGGGCAACATCTCTGTAGATGGCTAATTCTCTCACACCAGAAGCAACTTGCACTATGGTCTCAAGTCACTTCTGACACAATTAAAAAAATGTCTAGGAAGAAGTACAGTAGAGTCTCACTTATCCAAGCTAAATGGGACGGCAGAAGCTTGGATAAGCGAATATGTTGGATAATAAGGAGGGATTAAGGAAAAGCCTATTAAACATCCAATTAGGTTATGATTTTACAAATTAAGCACCAAAACATCATGTTATACAACAAATTTGACAGAAAAAGCAGTTCAATATGCAGTAATGTTATGTTGTAATTACTGTATTTATGAATTTAGCACCAAAATATCAATATACAGTAGAGTCTCACTTATCCAAGCTAAACGGGCCGGCAGAACCTTGGATAAGCAAATATCTTGGATAATACGGAGGGATTAAGGAAAAGCCTTTTAAATATCAAATTAGGTTATGATTTTACAAATTAAGCAACAAAACATCATGTTATACAACAAATTTGACAGAAAAAGTAGTTCAATACGCAGTAATGCTATGTAGGAATTACTGTATTTATGAATTTAGTACCAAAATATCACGATGTATTGAAAACATTGACTACAAAAATGGCTTGGATAATCCAGAGGCTTGGATAAGCGAGGCTTGGATTAGTGAGACTCTACTGTCTATTGAAAACATTGACTACAAAAATGGCTTGGATAATCCAGAAACTTGGATAAGCGAGGCTTGGATAAGTGAGACTCTACTATACATGAATGTTTGGGGTGCCAGGGTATGAATTCCCACCTAACTATGGGAAGGTTGGGCTGTGGCGCAGGCTGGTTAGCAGCCAGCTGCAACAGATCACTCTGACCAAGAGGTCATGAGTTCGAGGCCAGCCCTGCGTCTGTCTCTGTCCTATGTTATGGCATTGAATGTTTGCCTTATATGTGTGCAATGTGATCCGCCCTGAATCCCCTTCGGGGTGAGAAGGGCGGAATATAAATACTGCAAATAAATAAATAAATAAGTAAATAAACTCACTGAGCTGACCTTATGCAAGTCCTTTTCTCTTTTAGTCTCAAAGAAAAGCAATGGCAAGCCCTATCTGATCCAATGTTCCCTTTTAAAAAAAAAACCCATAATAGATTCGCCTTGAGTCAGAAAAGACGTGAAGACACACAGAAACAACAACAACAAAGTAGGAAGGAATAATAGAATCATAGAATAATAGTTGGAAGAGACCACATGGGCCATCTAGTCCAATCCTCTGCCATGCAGGAAAATCACATTCAATCACAGAATCATAGAGCTGGAAGAGTTGGAAGAGTCTGATCCAGTTCAAGTCCCTACCAAAAAGCAGGAAAATCACATAGATTGCACTATTTTTTTTCCTGGGTTATAGATATAGGCAGAGGCGGTCCAACCATAAGGCGAACTAGGCACTTGCCTGTGGCGCCATCATCCCAGGGGCGCCATTGTCCTGGGAGGAGGGCACCACTCTCCACCTCCTTCTCTTTTGGGCCTTCCGGCAGCCACGCTGGGCCTCCCGGTGCCCGTGCTGGGCTTTCCGGCCGGCGCAGACCCACCTTCGCACCACGCGAGCCCACCTTTGGGGCCTTCAGAGATTGTGAGGTCTGTGGGAACTTGGAAGCTAGGTATGTGGGGTTTATATATCTGTAGAAGGTCCAGGGTGGGAGAAAGAACTTTTCTTTGAAGCAGGTGTGAATGTTGTAATTAATCACCTTGATTAGCATTTAATGGCCCTGTGGCTTCAAGGCCTGGCTTCTTCTTGCTTGGGGGAATCTTTTTTTGGGAGGAGTTAGCTGTCCCTGATTGGATACTGTCTGGATTTCTTCTGTTTTCAGAGTGTTGTTCTTTATTTATTGTCCTGATTTTAGAGTTTTTTTAATACTGAGGGCTATCTGGGTTATCTAAGTCCACACTGCCCTATATCCCTGTTCAATGTTTAGTGCTAAATTCGCAAATATAGTAATTCCTACATAACATTACCATGTATTGAACTGCTTTTTCTATTGATTTGTTGTAAAACATAATGTTTTGGTGCTTAATTTGTAAAATCATAATGTAATTTGATGTTTAATAGGCTTTTCCTTTATCTTTCCTTATTATCCAACATTTTCGCTTATCCAACGCTTTTATTTTTCAGTGATTGGTTTGGGGGAGGGGGGGCGCCAAAATTCTGTTCGCCTACACTTGAAAAATACCTAGGGCCGGCTCTGGATATAGGAACACTGCATTTACACAGCAAAAGTGCTCCCTTAGAGGCATGTGCTCCAGTTCCCTTAGCAACACAAACTATCATGAAAAGTGGCTAAGATCATGGATGCAAAACACAGGCACACATGTGATTGAGAGAATCCATCTGCAGCCTATGCATGCTTCCATTGTATCAATGGCCCAACTTAAACATAACAGGAGTAAACATGGGAAGCCTGTGGTGAGCATTTTAATGAGAGACGCAGCACAATAACAAGAATTCAGTTTATGCAAATCTACTTACGGGTGAAATAGACTGAGCAAATAACTAGTAAGCATGAGCAGGTCACCTAAAACATACTGTTCCATGCACAGACTGCCCTCTCCATTCATATTCCTTTGCGATACTAGGAAATAGGTATGTCCAAAAAATCGTTTTGAATCTTATATCGGATTGTTCTCGCTTTTTGAAACGCATTCCGATACGTTGTCTCACGGCGTAACCGGCAATGTATTTTGAACCATCGTTGGCCCATTCTCTAATTGTCTCTTAATGTTTCGTTAATTTTTTTCCCAACTTTTAAAAAATATATATTTTTTGTTTTGTTTCTGCAACCTACCTTGAATGGGAGCTTAGCGCAGCACAACATGGCTGCCACTCCCCGGACAATCAGAAGCTTCCACGATGGACGCAAAGGTGGGGGCTAGGGTCCTCTGCGTCCACATGGAAGATTGCCATAAAAGCCCGTTGTGTAGCCCGGGCGAGCCATTCTGGGGTGGGCTTTGTGCGGTGACAGTGGTGGTCTGCAAACGGACAGCAAGCAAGCCTCTTGAGGGAGAGAGAGGGTGAAGTGGCCCGGACTGGCTGTTCCCACAGAGGGGTTTGGAGAAAGGGTTAGGTGTTTGTTGCTGGTTCCTTCTCTTAGCAAGGTAATTTCTAGTTTTCAAAGTATCTTTGCACTCCTTGCCAGGGCATTGCTTGGCGTGGTGGTCACTGGTCTATTTCTGGTCCATTGCGCATGTGCGTCCGCATTTGAGAAACATTTAGAATCATTACGAATTTTCAGAAATATCCGAAATTTTGGAGTGAAAAATTCGGAAATACTTTTTATATCGAAGCGTTAGCGCCCCTTACTTTAGAAACGAGAATTGAATTTTTCATCGATCGGACATGTCTACTAGGAAACTAGAGATGTCACTATCTGTTTCTCTCAGTTTCCTGTTTGTCCAATCTTAACTCCATTCCCTCTTGATTTCACATCGGTTTGCAAGTTTTAAAGCCCATGTGGAAACACGCACACATACGCGTGCACATTTCCATGCATAATTCCCTTAATAAACACATTTCCCCTAATGAAGGCACTTTTGCAACTTCCCTGGATGTTTTGCTTTTCAAAAAAAACATTATTTGCAGAAATACATTTTGGTGCGCATTTCCCCCCTAGGGTATGGCTTAAAAAATACGACGACTACACCACAACATTCAGAGAAGTACAAATAGCAAAGGCAGCTGTATTTGCATATCCGCTTGGGAAAGTGTGCATTTAGCCAACCCACATCAAAATGCAGTCCAAACACTTTTCTCCTATGGATATGCTAGCTGGGTAGCGTCCAAAAAGGTAGCATTTCCAAGTTCTGGGGTTGATATATTGCCATAGATTTATTCTCCTTGAATTGTTCTATTTTTAAAAAATCATCCAAACCAATAAATATCACCAACACTGAACTGATACACATTAACTGCATTATTCTATACCTTGTCACCTTGTTGTGACATGAAGGTGACCCTGGATTTTCAAAGGATGCTCTGGTGAAGTTTTGGTAAATTCTATCAAGGAT
The DNA here is from genome assembly GCF_035594765.1 of Anolis carolinensis. Lineage (NCBI taxonomy): Eukaryota > Metazoa > Chordata > Lepidosauria > Squamata > Anolidae > Anolis > Anolis carolinensis. The sequence continues at coordinate 7,044,127 of NW_026943822.1, read as the reverse complement.
GAGCGGTTCTGGATACGATCCCAAAGGTAATGTTTGGGTCTGTCGCATGAGGAACAATCTAGGTAGATATGGCTGGTGACAAACTGGCCAGAGAAACCACAAACACAGCAACAGTGAGGGATAACTGCAATCCGCATCCATGGAGGAACAATCCACGAATGTGAAACGATTTGCAAAGACACAGGATAAGTGGTGCCCGGCTGGACAAGAGAAATACATGTGAAAAATGCCTTGGAGTCTTCATGGACAGCAAGCCGAATATGATTTAATGGTGTGATGCAGCAACTAAAAAAACCAATGGGATTTTGAGCTGCATTCAAAGGAGGATAGTGTCCAGATATTAGTAGAGAGACCAAGATGCTTGTTTATAAAGCCATTGTTTTCCCAACACTGTCATATGACTACAAAACGTGGACTGTCTACAGACCTCACACTCAACTCCTGGAACAATTCCATCAGTGTTACTTACGAAAAATCCTGCAAATCTCTTGAGAAGACATGCAGATGAAGGTCAGCGTGCTGGAAGAAGCAAATACCATCAGCATTGAAGCAATGATTCTCCGCCATCAGCGCCGCTGGACTGGCCATATTGCCCAAATGCCCAACCACCATCTCCCAAAGCAGTTTGTTTGTTTATTTATTTATTTATTTATTTATTTATTTATTTATTTACAGCATTTATATTCCGCCCTTCTCACCGCAAAGTGGACTCAGGGATCACATTACACATATAGGAAAATATTCAATGCCTTTTAACATAGAACAAAGGCAGACAAACATAGGCTCCGAGCGGGCCTCGAACTCATGACCTCCTGGTCAGAGTGATTCATTGCAATGATTCATTGCAGCTGCTCTCCAGCCTGTGCCACAGCCCGAGCCCTAGAGTTACTCTATTCCCAACTGAAGAATGACTAACTCATCCAGAAATGTCAGCCATAGCAGAGCACTTGATGAACCTGGACTGTAGACTTTTAAACAGAGGTTGGGTGGCCATCTGTCAGGTGTGCTTTAATGGTGCTTTTCTGGCATGAAGGCAGAAGGGGGTTGGACTGGATGGCCCTTGGGGTCTCTTCCAGTTCTATGATTCTATGACTTATCTTCCAGGTATTCAAGGTAATAATTACATGCCGAGTGAAATCCGTTCTTTGTCCATCCTAAACCTTTTGCTTCTCAGTTTGACTGGTTGAGTTCAAGTTCATGGGGGGGGGGGGGGGGGGAGAGAAGAGAAAATGTTCTGTGGTGGCTTTCTCCAAACCGTTATTACTTTTATCATCATTGCGATTGTAATGAGATGGCCCTTTTCTCAACTAAAAAAGCCCTGAATGTTCTCCTTCTGATCATACGGACGGCGCTCATGCTGCCGGATCGTTTCAGTTGCCCTTTCCTTCATCTCCTTCAGCTTTATGAGCTCTCTTTGAAGATGAGGCAACCCGGAGATCCCAGCTACAGCTGAACTATGGATTTATATCCAGGCATTATCGTAACTGGCAGCTTTATCTTCCAATCCCCTCCCCTAATAATTCCCAACACTTGAGTTTGCCCTTTTCTGGGGCTCAGCGGTAAGTGACGAATGCAAGGGCAGAGATTTATACAAGTGAGGATGAGGAGAAAGGTGTCAGAATGCTTGAGGAACACGGTGAGAAAAGAGCAGATTACCCACACGAAGGAAGTGGATTTATAAGGTCGAACATAGAGGGTGGCTCCTGGTTTCCATTTATGCCTCTCCACACTTGGTTGGAGACTCTTCTTTTGCTTGGAATGAATTGCTATTTCTTTGCATCCCTCTTTGGACTTCATCCCATGCGATTAGTAAAGTGTTGGGGATCGTAGTTTTGCCATTTAGCTTCGCAAAGCCCCGTTTGGAAATTAAACAAATGATTTTACTACCCCATCACATGTTTTCCGCCATTCCGCTTTCTTTATAAATTATCCGTTTGCCCTCCCATCACACGGGAGACATTCTCCTCCCAGAATTTACTCCCCAGTTTTCTTGTTATTGAAAAAAATCCTGTGCTTGTTCTCGCGGAAGTATGTTGGTTTTGCGTATTTTACAAAGTTGGCAGAACAAAATTAATAAATTCCTGTTCCTTCCTCTGCAGTCCCAAAATGGTAAAGGCAGAAGAAAGGAATCAATACTGCCCATCTCGGCTCCTCCCTCCAGTTTAACATCATCGTAGTGTTTACAATGTGGGAGCCCCGGTGGCGAAGTGTGTTAAAGCGCTGAGCTGCTGAACTTGCGGACCGGACTCTCACTAATCCAACATAAACGGGCTGGCAGAACGTTGGATAAGTGAATATGTTGGATAATAAGGAGAGATTAAGAAAAAAACTATTAAACATCAAATTAGGTTATGATTTTGTATGTATATTTGTATGTACTGTATGTATTTTTATCCTTTACAATTTTATCTTATAAATCGCCTAGAGCATCGTGGATGGAGGGCGATTAATAAGTAATTAAATGACGATGATGATGATGATGATGATTTTACAAATTAAGCACCAAAACATCATGTTATACAACAAATTTGACAGAAAAAGTAGTTCATTACACATTAATGCTATGTAGTAATTACTGTATTTACGAATTTAGCACCAAAATATCACGATATATTGAAAACATTGACTACAAAAATGCGTTGGATAATCCAGAACGTTGGATAAGTGAGTGTTGGATAAGTGAGACTCTGCTGTATTTATTTATTTATTTATTTATTTACAGTATTTATATCCCGCCGTCTCACCCCGAAGGGGACTCAGAGTGGATTACAATGAACACATATATGGCAAACATTCAATGCCAACAGACAAACAACATACATTAGACAGACTCAGAGGCATTTTTTAACATTTTTCCAGCTTCATGATTCCAGCCACAGGGGGAGCTGTTGCTTCACCGTCCAGTAGTGGCTGTACTTCCACATTCCTTTCCTCATGTTTTGCTGGCAGTTTTATTGTGTTGTAAATTAGCCTCCCGCATAAAGCGTCCCTAAATTTCCCTACTTGACAGATGCAACTGTCTTTCGGGGCTGCATAGGTCAACAGCAAGCCGGGGCTATTAATGGTCGGAGGCTTAACCCAACCCGGGCTTCGAACTCATGACTTCTCAGTCAGTAGTGATTTATAGCAGCTGGTTACTAGCCAGCTGCGCCACAGCCCGGCCCCATATTTGCTTTTGCTCAATAAAATTACAAAAGACTACCTTCTGTGTGTGACTTGGTGTCAATAGCAAGGTGAACTATTTTGAGGTGCGACAAAATCCACCGAACGAGAGTGTGTTGTGAAATGGGCTCTGTTGGTAGCCGTTTCTGAAGTGTGTAGAAACGTGGAGACAACTGCGTGTGATGAAGTCCTTTATGTTTCTCAGTCGCTCGTCTATCAAGAGTCAGGTTAAAAAGGCACATTTGGAAGATGAATTACTTCACCGAAGTAACTTCTCTGCAGCTGGGTCACAAATGGGTTGGAAGTCTGTTTCAGAGAATGTGAAAACCAATAGACGATTCAGAAATCGGACCTCAACGACGGCGCCGTCTAAGACCTGATCCGGAGCTCGGTGGCCTTTGCCAGGAGAGTTGTGCTCCAGGGGAGCGCAGAGACATCTTGAGCGCCAAGACTAACAAACGTGGTAATTATGCTGAACAAAAAAAGAGCACACTGAGAGTTCAGGGCTAATCCTGGGATATCATTTGCAAAGACAACCGGGGAATAGTTAATTTGAGAGCTGGCGAACGTCCCCCTCCCCGAAGCCCCCCCAAACCCCTCGTAAATGAAATATCCTGGATGGCTGCCCAGGGAGGAAATAAAAGTTATGAATAATGTTCCCAACTCCGCCGTTGTCAGTGCTTTAATATTCCTAATTACCTTTAAAAGCTAAAATATTTAATAGAGGAAGCCCCTAACCTTTGAAAGAAAACCGGCGCTTCCCAGATGAGCCCATTTCCCTTTGTCCAAAGCCCTTTACATATGGTTCGTGTTGTCTGAATCTTTCAGTATATAAAATATATGACCATCTCATTGAGGAGAGAAAGCCAGAGGAAATGTGGCTGTGGGATCATTTAATCACGATATTCAGTCCCACCAGCTTTACATATAAAGAGAAATGAATGCCAACGCAAGGCAAAGGAAACGTCATATATGCTGGCAAAGTTATTGGATTGCAACCCTCAGCATTCCTTGCCATTGTCCATTATAGTTAGGATTGTGTTGTCGAAGGCTTTCATGGCCTGAATCACAGGGTTGTTGTATGTCTTCCGGGCTGTATGGCCATGTTCCAGAAGTATTCTCTCCTGATGTTTCGCCCACATCTATGGCAGGCATCCTCAGAGTTTGTGAGATATATTGGAAAAAGCTAAGCAAGGAAGCTTTATATATCAGTGGAAGTGCCTGGATTGAGGGAAGACCTCTTGTCTGTTGGAGGCCAGTGTGAATGTTGTAATTAATCACCTTTGTTACCATTAAATGGCCTTCCCAGGCTCACATCTCGGCCTGGGGGAATTTATTTATTTATTTATTTACAGTATTTATATTCCGCCCTTCTCACCCCGAAGGGGACTCCGGGCGGATACAATGAATATATGGCAAACATTCAATGCCAACAGACAAACAACATATATAGACAGACACAGAGGCATTTAACATTTTTTTTCCAGCTTCACCATTCCGGCCACAGGGGGAGCTGTTGCTTCACCGTCCACTAGTGGCTGTACTTCCTCATTCCTTTCCTCGTGTTTTGCTGGCAGTTTTATGGTGTTGTAAATTAGTTAAATTAGCCTCCCGCATAAAGCGTACCTAAATCTCCCTACTTGACAGATGCAACTGTCTTTCGGGGCTGCATAGGTCAACAGCAAGCTAAGCTATTTAATGGTCGGGGGCTTAACCCGACCCGGGCTTACTCTTGGTCAGTAGTGATTTATTGCAACTGGTTACTAGCCAGCTGCGCCACAGCCCGGCCCTTTGTTCAGAGTCATTAGCTGCCCCTGATTGATTCCTGTCTGGAATTCTTGTGTTTTCAGAGTGCTGCTCCTTATTTACTGTTCTGATTTTGGAGTGGGTTTTTTTAAATACTGGTAGCCAGATTTTGTTTATTTTTGTTAGGGTTGATGGGATCGGAAGTCTTCCAACCCCTTAAAAACACCCCATAGTTTATATAGTTTTGTGATGTGGATTTTCTCTTTTTCTCTCTCCTTCCCTGCATCTCAAAATCCACGGGCTATGACTACGTTACCCTACTGTTGCCATAAAAAGAGAGGGAAGGAAAAAAAGTTTAAAAGGGAAAGAAAAGGAGATGAGAGCAGGGGTAATTCAGAATAACATGACTTCTGGGCAATATTTCATAATCACTTTCACGAAGGGCTTTTTAAAAGCTTTTCTAATAATAGCAACTCACTATTTCATCCCAGACGTCCCAACTCTTATCAGCTTTCCTTCCGAGGAGCAGATTTCCACTCTCAAGGCAAGTAAATGCAACATCCTTAAACAACAGCAATTTTTGGGAGGAAAGTGACATGTCCTCGAAATGGTCTGCCGTCAGCTATAAAATTCCATATCTCCCAAACAACTCTGATGCATTTGTTTGCAAGATGATGGCCAGTTGTATTCTTGAGAGTACTCATTTCGAACCATGTTTTTCTTTTTTATCTGCAACTTCCTTTTGTGATGCATGTCTGTGCTGCAATTGGATGAGTGTATGCCAATAAAGGCTGTTGTTGTTGTTATTGTTGTTGTTGTTGTTGTTGTCTGCCTTCAGCTCCTTACTACTTGAATACCCCAAACGTCCCCTCCCGGACACCCTCAGGACTATTTCATTTGTTACACGTCAAGCTTGGAAAATTTACTTTGTGGGCTATAACTCTAAGAACTTTACTACATTTCGAAATGTTTGGTGTTTATCTCACATTTAAGCATTTTCAATCTATATGTAATTCACCCTGTGTTGACTATGGATGGCCCGATTTTAATTGTAATGTTTTTAAATGTTTAATAATGTCGGTTTTTAATGTAATTTAATTTTAACATCTGTATTATATGTTTTAGGAGCCTCCGGTGACTCAGTGTGTTAAAGCACTGAGCTGCTGAACTTGCAGACCGAAAGGTCCCAGGTTCAAATCCGGGGAGTGGAGTGAGCGCCCGCTGTTAGCTCCAGCTTCTGCCAACCTAGCAGTTCAAAAACATGCGAATGTGAGTAGATCAATAGGTACCGCTCCGGCGGGAAGGTAACAGCGCTTCCATGCAGTCATGCCAAGGGTCGCATGACCTTGGAGGTGTCTACGGACAATGCCGGCTCTTAGAAATGGAGATGAGCACCAACTCACAGAGTCAGACATGACTGGACTTAATGTCAGGGAAAACCGTTACCTTTTTTATTATATATAAATAAAATAATTGAATAATTGCCTCCATGTAAGCCGCCTTGAGTCCCTTTCGGGGTGGAGAAAGGCGGGGTAGAAATAGAGCAAATAAATAAAAAAAATGTCACAACATTTGCTTTCTATGCAAATGGCTCATGGCCCGAGGAATAATTCAATAAATGTAGCTTTGGTTTCTGTCCCTTCTCCTTTATTCAAAGTCTCCTTCCCAGATGAGCTTCAAGACTGGGTTGTTGTGCGTTTTCTGGGCTGTATGGCCATGTTCCAGAAACATTCTCTCCTGAAGTTTCACCCACATCTATGGCAAGCATCCTTAGAGGTTGTGAAGTCTGGAGAAAATGCTTCTGGAACGTGGCCATACAGCCTGGAAAACTCACCGCAACCCAGTGATTCCAGCCATGAAAGCCTTCGACAACACAACTTCAAGGCTCTCCAGCACATCCTTTCCTTTTCTCAGAATCGGTGAGTTGGGACCAGGCGTTGCTTTTGCAATCCCTTCTCCCCTTCACCAACCCTTGCAGCTTCCTACACAGCCGCACTGCATTTCCCAAAAGAGATATCTTTTTGCTGCGATCCAAGAACACCGTGTCCCCGCCGTTCCTTAGACGTGGGATTCAACTCCATGGAGGTGGAAAACCACTCTCGATTTGAGCACTGTTTTCCCCTACAGCGGCTTGGAGTGAAGAGGAGTTCTCCCAGTTGTGGAGCCCGTCCCTTCAGAGCTGCCGTACAACTCAGATTAATAGCACTATGCAACAAAATTTGAAAAACTTTCCTATTCTTGACTTGAAAGTGTTGTTTCCTATTTAATTGTATAGCCTTTACTTTGAAAGTAGTTGTGATACTCTGGAAACTTTGTTTTTGCGGCTGCCCCAAAATTGGTTGAATGGGTTGAGACTCAGTGAGACATTCATTGAAAAACTAGAGCTGCAGAATGCCCATCCCACAAATATGAGGGTTTTGCAGTTTAACAAACTTTCCCCATGTTTTTATGATTGAACCAATTTGAAAATGACATTTATAACTCAGGAACAAAAATTGTGTTACATAGTGTTATATCTCTTTGAAAAACCAAGAAATTCTCCCATGTTTGTTGTGTGTTTCCCGGGCTGTATGGCCATGTTCCAGAAGCATTCTCTCCTGACGTTTCGCTCACATCTATGGCAGGCATCCTCAGAGGTTGTGAGGTACAGTAGAGTCTCACTTATCCAAGCCTCGCTTATCCAAGCCTCTGGATTATCTAAGCCATTTTTATAATCAATGTTTTCAATATATCGTGATATTTTGGTGCTAAATTCGTAAATACAGTAATTACAACATAACATTACTGCGTATTGAACTACTTTTTCTGTCAAATTTGTTGTATAACATGATGTTTTGGTGTTTAATTTGTAAAATCATAACCGAATATGATGTTTAATAGGCTTTTCCTTAATCTCTCCTTATTATCCAAGATATTCGCTTATTCAAGCTTCTGCCGGCCCGTTTAGCTTGGATAAGTGATACTCTACTGTATATATACCTCTGAGGATGCCTGCCATAGATGTGGCGAAATGTCAGGAGAGAATGCTTCTGGAACATGGCCATACAGCCTGGAAAACACACAAAAACCCTGTGATTCCAGCCATGAAAGCCTTCGACAACACATCAAATTCCCCATGCTTTTGCCTTGAGCCTAGCATTCAGGCTGATCAACTGATTGGATAATCTCACTGCCTTGCATTTTTGCACATGCCTGCCTTCCCTGTAATTTCTTAATAGCCCCACCATTTAGTCCTGATGCTCGCTGATCTATTTTATGAATGTTATTTTACTGTTATTGTTTTAATTATATATGCTGTCGTCGTATTGTTTTATCTGTTGATTGAGCTTGGTCCCTATGTGAACCGCGAGATGGAAGTGGATTTAAAATAAATGTATTATTATTATTATTATTATTATTATTATTATTATTATTATTATTATTATTATTTTATTTTATTGTATGACACAGTAAACAAGATATATATGCTGGATTTCGTATCACAAAATCACAAGTTGAACACTTCCCAAGTGTCTAGGACTGTGTGATGTATTTTCGGATGATGCGTGCAGATCCCAGCAGGGTGGCCTTTTGCAGTTGACAGATCGTAATTTTGTCAATGCCTATTGTTTCCAAATGCCGGCTGAGATCTTTTGGCACGGCACCCAGTGTGCCCATCACCACCGGGACCACCTGCACTGGCTTCTGCCAGAGTCTTTGAAGTTCAATCTTGAGGTCCTGAGAGCGGCTGAGTTTTTCCTGTTGTTTTTCGTCAATGCGACTGTCACCTGGGATGGCAACATTAAGGATCCAAACCTTTTTCTTTTCCACAACTGTGATGTCTGGTGTGTTGTGATCCAGAACTTTGTCAGTCTGGATTCGGAAGTCCCATAGTATCTTTGCGTGCTCATTTTCCAATACTTTTGCAGGTTTGTGATCCCACCAGTTCTTTACTGCTGGGAGGTGGTACTTGAGGCATAAGTTCCAATGAATCATTTGGGCCACATAGTTGTGTCTCTGTTTGTAGTCTGTCTGTGCGATTTTCTTACAGTAGCTGAGGATATGATCCATGGTTTCGTCGGTTTCCTTGCACAGACTGCGTTTTGGGTCATCAGCTGATTTTTCGATCTTGGCCTTCATTGCATTTGTTCTGATGTCTTGCTCCTGGGCTGCAAGGATCAGGCCTTCTGTCTCCTTCTTCGGGGTCCCATTTGTGAGCCAGAGCCAGGTCTTCTCCTTATCAGCTTTTCCTTCAATTTTGTCAAGGAACTTTCCATGCAATGTTTTGTTGTGCCAGCTGTCCGCTCTAGTTTGTAGTGTGGTTTTCTTGTCATGTTTTTTTGTCTGCTGTGCTTTGAGGAGTTTCTGATGTTTGACATTATTGTTATTATTATTATTATTATTATTATTATTATTATTATTATTATTATTATTGCCACTGGATCAGGGCAACTATTGAGCTACAAATATTCACTAAAGCAACCAAACTGAAAAGAAGACCATTGACTTCCCTAAGGCAGAAGCGGGCAGCGGTAGAAGCCCTGCAGATGTTTTTCGACAACTTTCATTACCTCCAGGTAATACAGTCAATGATGATGGATAGAGATGGCTGCAGTTCAAAAACATTAAAGGCCCCACCTGTCCCAGACATTTTTCACTATCACAAAGCAACCCCACAGCTAGCAGAAAGTAGTATCTTCAAGTTGCTTGCCAGTTTGTGCAAACTTGGGAATTTTGTAGGGTAGACAATGAAAAGTCAAGACTTGATCACACCAGTCTATTGTCTGTGCAGCAAACAAACATGGTAGCAATCACGTTCACATGTTCTAACCGAAAGCGCTTTGTCCTTCGGTGTTTCATGCTCCTGTCATCAATCTTCCACACTGCCAGACTTAACCCCACCTTCCTGCCTGTCTTTCATAACACGATGTCTAATAGTTTCTCTTTATTATTTGCGCAAATATGCAGTTTCAATATTTCTTGTATGTAGAAGCCCCTGCTGTAACTGCGATTTAAAACTAAGATTCGAGTTGGACAAGCGATAATTGCATGGGGGAGGAAGGACGAAAAAGTGGACGTTGGAGAGCTGGAACAATTATATAAGATAGAGGAAATAAAACACAAATGAACAACATACATAGAATGGGTAAAATGGATAAAGCCAATACAAACATTATTAAGAAATTAAGAAAATTGTGCACCTGGCTAAAGATAACAATATACCGTATATGCAAGTATAAGCTGACCCGAATATATAAGCCGAGGCACCTAATTTTACCACAAAAAAACTGGTATAACATTTTGACCCGAGTATAAGCCGAGGGTGGGAAATGAAGCAGCTACTAGTAAATTTCAAAATAAAAATACCAATAAAATTACATTAATTGAGGCATCAGTAGGTTAAATAATGTATATATATGGATACAGATATGCAGGTACATTGATCTATATGTATATGGGATTTGCAAAGACTTGCAAACATATAAGGGCAAAATTCATATATAAAATTAATGTATATAAATAGATAGATACAGATATATAAGTACAAGGGGTTGCAAACACATGCAGGGGTTTAATGCCTATATATCTGTAGGAAAGTTTAAAAAATATTTCAGGGGAAAATGCTTTTATAAGATTAATGGATATATATATATATATATATATAAAAGGGTAATGAAATTTCGGCCTAGGACAAAACAACAAAACTACACATCCCAGAAACACTAAACTTGGCAGCACAACCCCTCATCCATGCCTCTACGTTCATACAACAAAAAGAAAAGAAAAATAAAGTCCTAATTAGAGGGAAAGGAATAATTGTTTTTATCCAATTGCTGCCAGTTAGAAGGCTAAGCTCCGCCCACTTGGTCTCCTAGCAACCCACTCAGCCCAGGGGACAGGCAGAGTTAGGCCTCAGGCCTCTTCCACACTGCCCATAAAATACAGATTATCTGATTTTAACTGGATTATATGGCAGTGTAGACTCAAGGCCCTTCCACACAGCTATATAACCCATTTATAATGGACTTAATGTCAGGGGAAAACCTTTACCCTTTACCTTAACTACCACCAATTCCTCAATACTTTATTTCCCATACCACCATACTTCGCCACAGCAACGCGTGGCCGGGCATAGCTAGTGGATATATATTTTTCTTCTTCCTGACTTGCAAGGGCATCTTTCCCTTTTCAAAACATTCGCTTGGTTAAGAGTGAGGGAGGCTTTGGGAAACACACTGATAAGGGAGGGTAAGAGAGAAATATATCATCTATTGCAAGCAATGGCCTCCAGGTTCTGTTGCCCGGCCTTGATCTTGACCCCATTATAAGCCGAGGGAGGCTTTTTCAGCTCAAAAAGAAGCCTGAAAAACTCGGCTTATCTTCAAGAATATACAGTAGTGGAAAATGTGGTCAAAGTTCTGGTAATGTGCCAGTGTTCCAACATAGTGTAGTGGAAGGAACAACAGGAGAATGAAGAAGCTAAGGAAGAAGCCATCTTTCCTTCCAACCTGGTAACATGTCCGAGCTGGACTGATGGTACTATCGTAGCCAATGAAAGAAACGTGCAGAAACCATGACAAGAGAAATCTCTCAACATTCCAACATATGGATCCAAACTCTCCAGCCTTGATCCCCTCCCTTTGCACGAGACACCTGTCAAAGTTTCTGATCAATACTGGAAGGAGAAGGCAGACTGCCCACACAGTCAATAAGCTCCAGCATCGTCTTTAGGCGAAAGCTGCCTTTGCTTGCCTGTTCGAGGCACGTTAACAAGCTCCGTTCCATTATGTCAGGAACAGATACATCAGCTTTGCATTGCATAACTCTCCAATGTTTACTTGCGAGGCAACGCTAGACATTTTGTTCTAGCAAAAGTTCACGGAGCCACCCAAGCAGGCATTTGGCAATTCAGAAGAAATCAAACAAATTAGGGTGGGAAAAATCTCAAACTTTCAAGGAGAAAAGTTGTCCTATTAATAAGAACTATCCAAGGTACCAAGCAACTTCCCCCACTTTGCCATAAAACGAGATTGTAGTCGCAGGTGGTTTCCATGGAATTAGGAATGGCAAATAGTTCGAGTGCCGAAACAATTTAAAAATATGTTTACAGTTCTTTTAAAGTCCAAACTAAAGCCTTGAGTAAATTCACCACTTCAGAGACACAGGAGTCACCAACTACCCCTGAAATGGATGCATGTAACATCAGAAAAGACATCAAAAGCTACTCTCCAGCCAAGATAACTTCAACAGGACGGCTTTCTGATATGAGTCCCTTCAATCCTGGAGTCTGCTTTGATATGAAATGCCTTCCTTTGCTGTACAAATAAAGTAAACCCACAAAATACTCTGAAAGCAGGAAGAGTTTTCTTTGGTTCTTCCGTAATAGGGGCCAAGATATTAGCCAGAAAGTGTTTGTAACACTCGTGCAACCACCAACAGCAACAGCTTCCCTGCCTCTGAGAAAGAATTATACTTTATCCGCGTGGAAAGCTGAAAGCCACCAAGAAATGCAATAATAATAATAATAATAAACCTGGCGAAGTTCACCCATGAATGGAAATCCCTGGATTGTGAGCAATACATGGCTAACGATGCATTTGTGACATTTTAAAAACTTGACGGTGCAGAAAAGCAGCAAGAATCAAAATAGGAAGGTGAACAGAATCTATATTTTACTGGAACGGTTCCGATTTCAAAATAGATCTGGTTTGCAATCAGACACAATTCACTACCCTTTGGAAACGGCTTCATCTTATCACAAAACCATAAGGTCCCTCATGGACCATCAGCATTGGCAACATTTGGAGAAACGGAATCATTTCCAAGTAGACTAAACATACGTTTGATGTAACATCCCTGGAGTCCGAATACAGTGGATTATGCAAGGTTACAGAGCAGAAACATTTCCTTATTCTTGCTTTAAAACTCACCACTGGAACAATCCGGACCTCCCCATCCCGGTTCGCAGTGACACGTGTCGGGAGAAACGCACCTTCCGTGGACGCATTCTTCGGTGCAAAGAGCTGCGAAAAGAAAAAGGCTGTCAGCAACATCATCTGCCATGTGACCACCACTATCATCATCATACTATTATATAGAGCACACTTTCACCACCAGGAATGAGAAACATGGACCAAGGTGGCTGACAGAAATGATAAAACTCCTGGAAAAGTTACCGTATATACTCGAATATAAGCCGACCCAAATATAAGCCGAGGCACCTAATTTTACCACCAAAAAACACCTGGGAAAACATTGACTCCAATATAAGCCGAGAGTGGTAAATTTCCGAAATAAAAATAGATACCAATAAAATTACATTAATTGAGGCATCAGTAGGTTAAATGTTTTTGAATATTTACATAATTTATGCTCAAATTTAAGATAAGACTGTCTAACTCTCATCAAATCAATATTCTCATCTTCTTCAATGTAAATGTGCTTATGTATCCTTTTAATAATAATAGAGTAAAATAATACATGTAATAATAATAATAATACATACAGGAAAAAATACATGTAATAATAAATTTAGGTAAAATAATAAATGCAATAATAATAATACTGTAATAATAATAAGATCAGAGTGAAATAATAAATGTATTATTAATAATAATAAAAATAAGAATAAAATAAATGTAATCGTAGTACCAATAATAGGGAAAACTAATAAATGTAATAATACCAATAATAATAGAGAAAAATGATAAATGTACCATATATTTTCAAGTACAGTAGAATCTCACTTATCCAAGCCTCACTTATCCAAGCTTCTGGATTATCCAAGCCATTTTTGTAGTCAATGTTTTCAATATATCATGATATTTTGGTGCTATATTCATAAATGCAGTAATTACAACATAACATTACTGCGTATTGAACTACTTTTTCTGTTAAATTTAATCCCTCCTTATTATCCAACATATTCACTTATCCAACGTTCTGCCGGCCCGTTTATGTTGGATAAGTGAGATTCTACTGTAATAATAAATTTGGGTAAAATAATAAATGTGATAATAATAATACTGTAATAATAATAAGATCAGAGTCAAATAATAAATGTATTATTATTAATAATAAAAATAGAGTAAAATAAATGTAATCGTAGCACCAATAATAGGGAAAAATAATAAATGTAATAATACCAATAATAATAGAGAAAAATAATAAATGTACCATACATTCTCAAGTATAAGCTGACCCAAATATAAGCCAACCAGGATCCTGACCTGAGTATAAGCCGAGGGGGGCTTTTTCAGTCTTAAAAAAAGGGCTGAAAAACTAGGGTTATACTCGAGTATATACAGCATTATCATGGGCGAAAGGGGTCTCTACTGAAGCTTTATCTCCAAGCCTTGTTTCCAAAACAAGCCACATTTTCCAAAATCCAGGTGAAATCTTCTAAACAAGAGCACAGACAGCAAAGCAAACCCCACACATGGAAATTAATCTAAACAAAATAGAATGAACAAGAATCCTGTAATAGAATCTCGGTCTATGGGGAGAGAGTCTCTCTATCAACACAAAGCAACATTTAAAGCCTAGGACAAGGGATCAAAGTATTTTTGTAAAGACTCTTAAACTATGCAAGTAAACAACACAAGCCAAATATGAGAGTATGGTTTACTAGGCAGCGTGCCAGGCCTGGAAATGCCATTTTGGGGGCTCAAGTTCAGCCAGAGTGGATGCCTGCCATAGATGTGGGCGAAACGTCAGGAGAGAATACTTCTGGAACATGGCCATACAGCCTGGAAGACATACAACAATCCCAAAGAAGTTTCTGTTGGTATGGCTGGTTGCCCCAGTTGTTTGGAGAGTGCAAAGCCTTCCCCGCATGCGATGCCCATTCACGTGAACTGGGAAGGAACTGGTTGAAGGGCAAGGCTCTCATTCTACAGGCTTTGTGTGGATCATTCAAACCACATGGCCAGGTGTCACCTTAGAGTTCCACTGTTGAACAGCTTGTATAATCAGGAAGTTCTTCCTCGTGTTCAGAAGGAATCTCCTTTCCTGTAATTTGGACCCATTGCTCTAAGTCCGAGTTACAAGAGCAGCAGAAAAAAAAAGCCCACTCCCTCATCCTTATGACACCCTTTCACATGGCTATCATGTCTCTGCTATGGCTACTGAAAGATTGACAGGTTTCTTCTTGCAGAGGTCAATTTATGTTGAATCCCCTTCGCGAGAGATAAAATGGGGTATAAATAAATATAACTACAACAACAACAACAACTGTGTGCTGATGCTTTTATGTAAAACCACTTTGAGTCGCCTTCAGGAAAGATAAAGTGGGGTATAAATATTATACACACACACACACACATATATATATACACACATATATACAACAATAATTGTATGCTGATGTTTTTATGTTAAGCTGATTTGTGTCCTCTTTGCGGGAGATAAAGTGGGGTATAAATATAACAATAATAAAATTATATACACACACACACACACACACACACACATATATATATATACACATACATACATACATACATACACACACACACATGTATATAGTAGAGTCTCACTTATCCAACACTCGCTTATCCAACGTTCTGGATTATCAAACGCATTTTTGTAGTCCATGTTTTCAATACATCATGATATTTTGGTGCTAAATTCATAAATACAGTAATTGCTACATAGCATTACTGCGTATTGAACTACTTTTTCTGTCAAATTTGTTGTATAACATGATGTTTTGGTGCTTAATTTGTAAAATCATAACCCAATCTGATATTATTAAGGCTTTTCCTTAATCTCTCCTTATTATCCAACATATTCACTTTTCCAACGTTCTGCCGGCCCGTTTACATTGGATAAGCAAGACTCTACTGTATAAATATATATAAACACACACATATATATCATAACAACAATAATTGTATGCTGATGCTTTTATGTTAAGCCGCTTTGAATCCCCTTTGGGGAAGATAAAGCAGGATATAAATATATTACAATAGAGTCTCACTTATCCAACACCCGCTTATCCAACATTCTGGATTATCCAACGCATTTTTGTAGTCAATGTTTTCAATACATCATGATATTTTAGTGCTAAAGTCATAAATACAGTAATTATGAGATAGCATTGCTGCATATCGAACTACGTTTTCTGTCAAATTTGTTGTAAAACATGATGTTTTGGTACTTAATTTGTAAAATCATAACCTAATTTGATGTTTAATAGGCTTTTCCTTAATTCCTCCTTATTATCCAATATATTCACTTATCCAACGTTCTGCCGGCCCATTTATGTTGGATAAGTGAGACTCTACTGTATTATTAATAATAATATTAATATCTTATAAAAGATACATATTAAAATGTATTTCTATAAGGTAAAAAGGCAAAGGTTTTCCCCTGACGTTAAGTCCAGTCGTGACCGACTCTGGGGGTTGGTGCTCATCTCCATTTCTAAGCCGAAGAGCCGGCGTTGTCCATAGACACCTCCAAGGTCATGTGGCCGGCATGACTGCATGGAGCGCCGTTACCTTCCCGTCAAAGCGGTACCTATTGATCTACTCACATTTGCATGTTTTCGAACTGCTAGGTTGGCAGAAGCTGGAGCTGACAGCGGGCGCTCACTCCACTCCCGGGATTTGAACCTGGGACCTTTTGGTTTGCAAGTTCAGCAGCTCAGCGCTTTAACACACTGTGCCACCAGGACTATATGGGCTATATGGACTATAGTCCCCCTCATCAAATAAAGGTACTGGCTTTTGATATAACAGACCAACACAACGAAAAGCAACCCCATCGAGAAGGCTTAGGGTCCCATCTGGAAACCTGTGCCTGATGCTACAAGTTTCCCTCTCCATCCCACGAAGGAGGAGGTGGCGGAGAGGGGAGGCGAGAGCACTTGTCCTGATGTAATCTTTAGTGTTTAATTAATTTTTCATTCTATTAACATTCCACATAATAGGATACAGCAGTCCCCAAGGCACTCTTCCTAATGTACTTTTGCAAACGATCTTGCCAGTTAATGGAACTATAAAAATTACTTGCATCAAAAGGTCAGGCAAAAATAAAGAGGAGCCTCCCGCTCGGCGCTTCCCTGTTCTGTAGACAACCCAGAGGCCCTCGATGGATGGAAGGAAGGAAGGAAGGAAGGAAGGAAGGAAGGCAGGCTCTCTCCAAGCCAAGGCAGCCTCCCTGGAGTGCCACCGCTCAATGAGTGCCCGCTCCGTTTCCTACTCCCTTCTTTTCTCTTGCCTTGCAACGTCTCCCGCATCTCGTGGATTCGTTTGTTATTACCATTCTTGGCATCAGGACAAAGTTGGATCCGTCATTGTCGTCGTCTCACTCGTTCAGTCGTTTTCGACTCTTGGTGACCTCATGGACCAGTCCAGGCCAGAGCTCCCTGTCGGCCGTCACCGCCCCCAGTTCCTTCAAGGTCGAGCCAGTCACTTCAAGGATACCGTCCATCCATCTCGCCCTTGGTCGGCCTCTCTTCCTTTTTCCTTCCATTTTCCCCAGCATCGTGATCTTTTCCAAGCTTTCCTGTCTCCTCATGATGTGGCCAAAATACTTCAACTTTGCCTCTAATATCCTTCTGTCCAGTGAGCAGCTATTGGGCATTATTTCCTGGAGGATGGACTGGTTGGACCTTCTTGCGGTCCAAGGCACTCTCAGAATTTTCCTCCAACACAAAAGTTCAAAAGCGTCTCTCTTCCTTCGCTCAGCCTTCCTTATGGTCCAGCTCTCGCATCCATAGGTCACTATGGGGAATAATAATTGCTTTCACTATGCGGACCTTCGTGGCCAGTGTGATGTCTCTGCTCTTCACTATTTTGTCGAGGTTGGCCATTGCTCTCCTCCCAAAAAGGAAACATCTTCTGATTTCCTGTCTGTATTATTTACAGTATTTATATTCCACCCTTCTCACCCCGAAGGGGACTCAGGGCGGATTACAATGAACACATATATGGCAAACATTCAATGCCAACAGACAAACAACATACATTAGACAGACTCAGAGGCATTTTTTTAAACATTTTTCCAGCTTCACGATTCCGGCCACAGGGGGAGCTGTTGCTTCACCGTCCAGTAGTGGCTGTACTTCCTCATTCCTTTCCTCGTGTTTTGCTGGCAGTTTTATGGTGTTGTAAATTAGCCTCCTGCATAAAGCGTCCCTAAATTTCCCTAACTGACAGGTGCAACTGTCTTTCAGGGCTGCATAGGTCAACAGCAAGCCGGGGCTATTAATGGTCGGAGGCTTAACCTGACCCGGGCTTTGAACTCATGACCTCTCGGTCAGTAGTGATTTATAGCAGCTGGTTACTAGCCAGCTGTGCCACAGCCCTGTAGGAATCTTCACGCCTAGAAATACAAAGTCTGTCACTGCCTCCATGTTTTCTCCCTCTATTTGCCAGTTATCAATAGGTGTAGTTGCCATGATCTTGGTTTTCTTGATGTTTAACTGCAACCCGGCTTTTGCACTTCTTCTTTCACCTTGGTGATAAGGCTCCTCAGCTCTTCCTCACTTTCAGCTTTCATCAGAGTGGTATCATCTGCATACCTAAAGTTGTTAATGTTTCTTCCAGAAATTTTAACTCCAGCCTTGGATTCCTCAAGCCCCGCATGTCGCATGATGTGTTCTGCGTACAAGTTGAATAGGGAGGGTGAGAGGATGCAGCCCTGATGTCCGCACTCCTTTCCCAATCTGGAACCAGTCTGTTGTTCCGTGATCTGTTCTTAATGTGGCTACTTGGCCTTTATACAGATTTCTCAGGAGAAAGACAAGGTGACTTGGTATCCCCATACCACCAAGCACATGCCATAGTTTATTATGATCCGTTTCCTACTCCCTTCTTTTCTCTCGCCTTGCAACGTCTCCCGCATCTCATGGATTTGTTTGTTATTACCATTCTTGGCATCAGGACAAAGTTGGATCCAGCCTGGTCATAAAATGACCCACATCAACGTTCTGCCAAAAATGCCAACTTGGTAGCAGATGTGTTTAGCCTGAGATTCAAGGTCAAGTGGCAGCCATTCCTCAGCGGCAAGAAAAGGGAACCGTCGAAGAATCAACGGAAAGGAGATGAGAAACAGCTTGACCTCACGCTTACCTTTAACTTATTCCCATTTATAATAGATGCCACCAGGTCACCCACAGTTGATATTATCATGTTGCTGCGAGACAGGCCTAAAGTGGCGGAATTTCAACTATACTTATTGCTTTGCAGCCCATTACCCTGTTTCCCTGAAAATAAGACATCCCCAAAAAATAAGACCTAGCAGAGGTTTTGCTGAATTGCTAAATATAAGGTCTCCCCCGAAAGTAAGACCTAGCCAAGTTTTTGTTTGGAAGCATGCCCGGCACCCACCAAACAAAACCCCAGAGCATGCAGGATTGGTAAATGTACATACCAGTTGTACATGGAAATATTGGTAGTAACAAGAATTCTTGACAGGAGTCACAGTTTGTCTGGTTTAGTTATGCTGGTTTGTGATGGCAACTACTGTACATTATATAATAAATGTTCTTTTTTTGTTCAACAATAAATGTGAATTCTTTTTCATGGAAAAATAAGGCATCCCCTGAAAATAAGACCTAGCGCATCTTTGGGAGCAAAAATTAATATAAGACACTGTCTTATTTTCAGGGAAACACAGTAGGAAATTATTGTCTGTGAGTAGCAATACATATCGACACATCAGCACTGTGGATAACACTCTGTAACACCGTTTTTGTTCCTGGGTGATGCAGGTCATTTCCTAATTGGTTCTATCATTAAAACATGGGCAAAGTTTATTTAACTATCAAAACTTTGTTATTGCTGGAGAGACATACCGTGTTCCTTCAGTTATCGCTGGAGTTATCTTCCAGGACCACTCACAATAAGTGAAAATCCGCGAAGTAGAGACACTATATTTATTTTAATATTTATACATTATTTTAGTAGTTATACACTATTTTAATTCTTTATCAGCCAATCGTGTGTTGATAAATCTCCTCCTTCTCCTCCTGTTGCCGCTTGGGCTCCTTTTCTCTCCCTTTGGCTTCTCCTTCCTCCTTTCCTTAGGCTGTAAATTGTAATTTTTTATGATTTATAATAGTCTTTTAGAGTTTATTGAAAAACCATGAAACAGCGAATCCGCGAAAAGTGAACCGCTAAGTAGTGAGGGAACACTGTATTACTGCAGCACATTTTCCTTTGGCTTTTCAATGAATCTCTCATCATCGCGTCCTAACCTATGCAAGCCACAAAAACGACATTTCTGGAACACTTTAGAAATGAAACGCTGGTGCCTCCCAGTTTTGTAATGACTTTTGAAACATTTTTAAAAATCAATCGCAGATGCCTAATAAATACACAAAACCGCCGGAGGAATGGGGTGAGCTGTTGCTGTTAGCCCCAACTTCTGCCAACCTAGCAGTTCAAAAACATGCAAATGTGAGTATTATTTATTTATTTACAAAATTTATATTCTGCCCTTCTTTCTCACCCTGAAGGGGACTCAGGGCTGATTACAATGAACACATATATGGCAAACATTCAATGCCACCAGGCAAGCAACATATATAGACAGACACAGAGGCATTTAACATTTTTTTTCCAGTTTCACCTTTCCGGCTACACATGACCTCTCGGTCAGTAGTGATTTATTGCAGCTGGTTACTAGCCAGCTGCGCCACAGGTAATAGCAGGTTACTAGCCAGCTGTGACAGCAGGAAGGCAACGGAGCTCCACACAGTCATGCTGGCCACATGACCTTGGAGGTGTCTACGGACAATGCCAGCTCTTAAGCTTAAAAATGGAGATGAGCACCAACCCCCAGAGTCAGACACGACTGGACTTAATGTCAGGGGAAAACCTTTACCTAAGCTACTTATTACAAGATGGAACGGAAGCTATGTCTTTGTATGGTTTTCTGGGAATGTTTTTTATTTATATCTGTGCATAAATGCAGAAGCTTTAAACAGTGGGTTGCTGTGAGTTTTTCAAGTTGTATGGCCATGTTCCAGAAGCATTCTTTCCTGACGTTTCGCCCAGATCAGGAGAGAATGCTTCTGGAACATGGCCATACAGCTCGGAAAATTCACAGCAACTCAGTGATTCCAGCCATGAAAGCCTTCGACAACACACTTTAAACAGTGCTCGACATTGCCTAGTTACATCGGCAACTAAAAGTAATAACACCGAGTGGGCGGCTTGTGTCTTTTTGATCAATTGGCCTTTCCTTGCTGCGCTTGCTACGTGTCTCTTTGTGCTTGGATTCCTAATGGGGGAAAGTCACCATTATGGGGGAATATTCTATATGAAGGGCAGGAAATCTCTTTGCCTTATTCTGGAGGTGAGACCTCTTGGCTATGTGTGGAAAATCCCCATTAGCTTTTTCTTTAGCATCTTTAGCCATGAGATTCTGCCTGGTATTTTGCTAAGCATGATAAAACCTACGCTCCATGTTTGTTCCTCCATTGACCTGTCCAGTTTTAGCATTACATGATCACTCCCAGGTAAGGACCAAGTGAATTGATGCCAAGGACCAGCTCCTTATTGGTTAGGATCAAGTCCAAGATGGATGATCCCCTTATTCCATCTTCCATCATATCAGAATTAACACTCTCCCTACTGTGACCATGAAAGCGCTCTCTCTTATAGGGATCCAGGGAATCCATCTCATCCAAGAACACATGGAGCTACAAATACTGTTACCTACTTCATCATATTGTCCAATAATAATAAAATATTGGAGACTGTCCAGTAATTACCGAATAATGTCCAGGGAAGGCTTCTTCTTGGCACATTGTTGCTTTGCCTGGCTGCAGAGAAGCTTCCACTGCTTCCTTTACTGAGTTGGCCAGGCTTTCCCTAGCTGCGATGTTGTTATTGACTATGTGGCTAATATGTCCTATTCACATTTTCTCCTTTTTTTGTTTTGCCTGCATCCAAGCCTGTAGCCAAGGGGGCAGTTTAGGGTTTCAAACCACCCCTGAAAATTTTGCAGATCAAAAAGAAAAACCTGGTTTACTCATGAATTTTAACTAGTTAACCCAACTCCCCTGCCAGGTCTATGAGAAGCAAAAATTAGAGTCCCTCCAGAACTGCAAGCATTGTGCATGGATATGCATGCATTCAAACCAAGCCCATGCACTTTGTCCATTTCAACTGTGAAATTACCTTCCCCATTTCGGCCCATTTCGGCACATGTTGCACTTTGCCTGGGTTCTATGAATTAGTCTCCAGTGTTAATATTGTATGTTTTATGTTGATTTTAATGATTGTTTTTACTGTAATTGATGTTTTTATTGGATAACTGTTTTATTGCTGTGTTTTGATATTTGATTGTTATATCGGGCAAGGCCCCATGTAAGCCGCCCCGAGTCCCTTCGGGGAGATGGGGCGGGGTATAAAAATAAAGTTGTTGCTATTATTATTATTATTATTATTATTATTATTATTATTATTATTATTATTACTATTATTATTATTATTATTATTATTATAGCCAAGGGGGTGGTTTAGGGGTTCAAATCACCCCAAAAATTTTTCAGATCAAAAAAACAACAATTTAAACTGGTTAACCAAATACCTCTGCCAAGTCTATGAGAAGCAAAGATCCGAGTCCCTCCACAACAGCAAGCACTATCTCAACCCAATTTTGGTTATCCACACTATCATTACCTACTTTTCTACCAATTTATTTATTTATTTATTTATTATTTACAGCCAGGTAAAGGACCTTGGAGGGCCGCATCCGGCCCCCGGGCCTTAGTTTGGGGACCCCTGAACAAGACTGTTTCTGATAACCAAGCGAAAGTTCAATTAGTGCAAAATCCACAGACTCCATTGCTAGAATATGTATTTTTTGTGGATAAGAAGAGACACTTAAGATTTCAACTCAAATGGTTAAGCGGATTCCCTTGGTTGGCCTACTCATTGTACGTACATGGTACGCTCTGTAGGTACGGTGTGGTGTTTGGAGGAGAAGGTAGGAGTAAAGGTGGTCAT
Source organism: Anolis carolinensis (assembly GCF_035594765.1). NCBI lineage: Eukaryota > Metazoa > Chordata > Lepidosauria > Squamata > Anolidae > Anolis > Anolis carolinensis. The sequence continues at coordinate 7,021,271 of NW_026943822.1, read as the reverse complement.
CACAGGCTAAACCATTTGTGAGTTGGAAGAATGCAATAGAAGTCTCCAATAGACACCAAAAAATAGTGTATGATCAGAACAACTTGTGCTTGGCTGAAAACTTCTTGCTAATTCACAGTGGAAAACGTCATGTTGTAACCTGTCATCATGATAAAGGAAATAAGAAGAAAGCAGAAGAAAAGAGAAATAAACTTCCGTCATTTTTGGAAATTATTATCCTTTGTGGCTTAAAGATAAATGAAGAACCTTTGCACAATGATGCTCATTTCAAGACCTTGTTGCGATCTCGTGCCAGATCACGGGACACTGGCCTGAAAAGTCATCTTGGGAGAAAAAAGTTTCAACCCCTTCCAATTTTTTTTCTGGGTTCAACATAAAGTAGATGACCTCCTCCACATAACCTTAGGCTGTGCAAATTGGAAAACATCCAAGATACCAAAGGTCTGCTTGTGTATCAGAACCCCGAGCTGATCTTACTCATTGGAATACATTGTCCTCCTATTCTGTATGTCTTGAGTCTGAACTTGGAAAAGTTGCTGAGTAATGCACTTTCTTATTGGATATGAAGACCTCCATATTCATATACAGTCAAATGCGACAGGATGCGTTCTTTCACAATAGTAACACTGGTGAATTTCCGAGGCAGATGAGAGCCAAGGGTCACGTGCTGTGCTGATTCAGCAGCTGCTTTAACTTCATTACCTCCATGAAGACATTTGTAATTCATTGCTAAGTGTGCTAATGGCAGTCTAGGATCTTGTGGTATGTTGGCCATCCATTGGTGGATATTAAATGCTGGGCATAAATGCAGGGAAGTCGTATGGTATTTAAGAGTATTGATTTAACAGAATTGATTGAGCCCCATGTGGCTTTTAGCCTTATTACTGGAGTGGGAGAAAGTTGCTTTTTTAGCTGGAATGAGATCAGAAAGGGGTTTTCACCCCATTCTAATGTCCGGGGCTTAAGACTTTTAGGAGAATTTTGTTAATGTGGGATTTGTGTATTGGTAGTGTTTAAATGAAATTTGTGTCTGGCATGTATTACATACAGGTTGCATCATCCAGAGTATGCTATAGTCTGTAAAGAGTTAATGACTGAGAAGCTGTGTTGACCTTGATGTGTGGCTGGAACCTTGGGAGTATCCAGACTCAAGTGTGTTTGTACATTACTGATTGCGTCAGTTGAGATCTTGCTCTGTTCTGAGTTTGTGTCTGCCTAGAGTAAAAGCCAAGCCTGTGTTCGTCTGCAAGTCTGTTTGTCTTGTAAAGTAAAGCTTTGTATATACTTTTTAACATCGTCTCTGACATCTCTTCGTTCTGCGCTCCATTGACAACATACAACTGCTGCTACGCTGCAATTTACTCTGACAAATTTTCCAACGTGTCTGCAATGAGATCCTTGGAAACATATAAGCATTGCAAAATAGTGTTGTGTGTTATGTGTTATGTGTTGCTTGTAGATTGTATCAGGCAGACATGAAGGAGGCTAAGGAGGCTTCTTCTCTTTATTGGAAAATGCCGGTACAGCTGGGTCTCCTTATCCACAAATTCTGCATCCATGGATTCCACCATCTAGCTTGGTTCTCAACCTTCCTAATGCCGTGACACCTTAATACAGTTCCTCATGTTGTGGTGACCCCCAAACATAACATTATTTTCGTTGCTACTTCATAACTGTAGTTTTGCTACTGTTATGAATCATAATATCAATATCTGATATGCAGGATGCATTTTCATTCATTGGACCAAATTTGGCACACATACCCAATACGCCCAAATTTGAATACTGGTGGGGTTGGAGTGGGATTGATGTTGCCATTTGGGAGTTGTAGTTGCTGGGATTCATACCTACAATAAAAGAGCATCCTGAACTCCACCAACGACGGAATTGAACCATACTTGGCACACTGAACTCTCATGACCACCCTGAGTGTTAAACAACTTGAAGGCCCACAACAAAAACAAATGAACCTGACTCTCAGGCCAGATGTGGCCCTCCAAGGTCTTTAGATACAGCCCATCTTAAACTTTAGACTGAGGGTTGCCCTGAAGGACGGCTTGAAGGAAGACAACAACAACAACAACAACAACAACAACAATTCTAATTAAATTGACTCTCTCATCTGCCAAAAGCAGGTCCACACTTCCCATTGATATACTGGTAAGTTTGTGTTGGTTATAATTGTTCTTCATTTTAAATATTGTTTCATTATTTCATGTTCTCTGGCACTACGAGTAAGATTGGTGCAGTGTGAATAGTGGGGTTTTTTTTCAAACTATAGTTCAGCCCTTAACAATCTCAAGGACCACGAACCTTGGCTTAAAAAGTTTGAGGACGCTTGCTGTAGCTGAATCATCTGGGACAAAATTGCAGAGAGGGTTCCATGGAAAAGGATTTCCAGAGTCATAAGACCATCTGTCCCATAGACCTTATTTCCCCAACTTACTAGAGAACACCTCAACCAGACAAAGACGAAACATATGGCCACCAAAACACATGGAGCGATGTCCCAGATGGAGAGGCAAACAACTAAACGAAACCTACCAAGGACAGAGAGGACCATATGGAATTGGCGTGGGCTGCTGTCATTAGCAAGTGAAGTGTGCACTATTTCTAAACGCGTCCTCCTGGTTCAGATCACGGGGAGGGTGCCAATGTATCCTCACAGCTGTAATGCATCACCCAGAATAGAACAGAAACTCTTTAGCAGTCCGGAGCTCATTTGATTTAAACGGCGATAAGTGGAACCAAGTGGGACCATGCCAAAGTAAAGTGAGCTATTATCAAATGAGCCATTGCAACATACATCACAAAAGGGTCTCTAGCTCTGCCTCTCTATTTCTTGTGAAGGCACGTGCTGTCAGATCTCAAGGCCCAGCCCTTTGCACCAATTATGCAGTAGGTTTTCCAAGTTCTGACTCAAGAAGGACGGAGTAAGGGGGCTGAATATATTCCCATGTAAAAGGTAAAGGTTTCCCCTGACGTTAAGTCCAGTCATGTCTGACTCTGGGGGTTGGTGCTCATCTCCATTTCTAAGCCGAAGAGCCGGCGTTGTCCGTAGACACCTCCAAGGCCATGTGGCCAGCATGACTGCATGGAGCGCCGTTACCTTCCCGCCAGAGGAAGACCTATTGATCTACTCACATTGGCATGTTTTTGAACTGCTAGGTTGGCAGAAGCTGGAGCTAACAGTGGCCGCTCACGCCGCTCCCGGGATTTGAACCTGGGACCTTTCAGTCTGCAAGTTCAGCAGCTCAGTGCTTTAACACACTTCACCACCGGGGCTCCGTATTCCCACGAGGAACACCATTTAACTCTGGTAAGAAAGTCCACCCAGCCAAGAATGAAGGCAGCCTGGGTCTCCGATACACAGCAGACCGTTGGCACCCTGGATATTTTTCAATTTGTTTAGCCTAAGGTTATGTGGATGGGATCCTTGGAGAGGCAAGGCTCATCTTCTCTATATTGAGCCCGTGCCTTTAATAAAATCCGCCAGGGAAAGGCTGGCCAACTAGGTAAAGGAAAAAGTGGATGCTTCTCTGCAGCTAGGCAAAAGCAACAGTGTGCCAAAAGCCTTCCCTGAACCCTAGCTTATTAAGCAATTAATGGACAGTCTCCAATATTCAGTTATTGGGCAATGTGATGGAGTAGATAATTGTATTTCTAGCTCCAAGGCTTCTTGGATGAGAAGGATTCCTTAGATCCCTTACAAAGTGACTTCAGGTATCAAGAGAGAGAGAGAAAGAGAGAGAGAGAAGAGCACTTTCATGGTCCTGGCAAGGAGAGTGTGGCTGCTATTTCTGAGAGACCTCTAGGCCAGTGGTTCTCAATTTGTGGGTCCCCAGATGTTTTGGCCTTCAACTCCTATTAATCCTAACAGCTGGTAAACTGGCTGGGATTTCTGGGAGTTGTAGGTCAAAACACTTCGGGATCCGCAGGTTAAGAACCACTGCTCTAGGCACTTTCAGTATCATCAACCATAGCATCCTTAGATGGCAATAGGATTGAGAGGTCTTCCTTCCCGAAGTCAAAAGATGGGTTTAGGGGAACTTCTGCTTAATACTGTGAGTCCAAAGATCTCTAAGGAAGCAGGAAACCCAATGGAGGCCTGATCAGAGGACCCAAACACCCAAGAAAGTCATTCCAGAGACTTTCTGAGCCTAGATGTCAAGAACCTTGTGCTCAAATCACCAACAGAATAGTCTTACAAGCCCAGGGTCAAGCCAATTAGTTCATGGCAGTAACAGAATGCAAGAGAACAAGTAGAAGAGAAGCCAACTAACAGTTCTGGGTCATTTCAACTACCAGAACTCCAAACAACGATTTTGTGTCCACAAATCCAAAGACACAAAGCAGTTCAAATCTCCAAAAGCGTACACGAATCTCAAGAGCACAAGGTGCAGGCTTGGTTACGGAAGTTGCCGCCAGCAATTAGACACTGCAACCCCTCAAATCAGCGTTTCTCAACCTGGGGGTCGTGAGGGAATGTCAGAGGGGTCACCAAAGACCATCAGAAAACACATATTTCTGATGGTCTTAGGAACCCTTTGGCAGAGAAGGCTGAAGATCTCTCCGCCTATCTTTCTCTTCCTTTTTGGAAGCAGACGGCGAATCCTCCCACCAAAAGCCCAATTTGCCCAATTCTATTGGTGGAGTTCAAGGAGCTCTCTGATTGTAGGTGAACTATAAATCCCAGCAACTACAACTTCTGAATGTCAAGGTATATTTTTCCCAAACTCCACCAGTGTTCAAATTGGGGCATATTGAATATTTGTGCCAAGTTTGGTTCAGATTCATCAATGTTTGAGTCCACAGTGCTCACTGGATGAGCGACAACGCCAAAACTCAAGGTCAACGTCCACCAAACCCTTCCAGTATTTTCTGTTGGTCATGGGAGTTCTGTCTGCCAAGTTTGATTCAATTCCATCATTGGTGGCATTCAGAATGCACTTTGAATGTAGGTTAATTACAACTCCCAAATGACAAAATCAATCCCGCCCCAAATGCTAGTATCGGGTATTTGTGCCAAATCTGGTCCAATGAATGAAAATACATCCTGCATAACAGATATTTACATTACAATTCATAACAGTAGCAAAATTACAGTTTTCAAGTAGCGACAAAAATAATTTTATGGTTGGGGGTCACCACAACTTGAGGAACTCTATTAAGGGGTCATGGCATTACGAAGGTTGAGAACCACTGCCTTAAATGCTGCTTTCATGGCTGATCCCTCTTGCCATACAAAATCCCAGAATACTTGTAAAGTATCTATACAAACATATGATAGTCTATGTACAAAGAAAATGTGTCCAAATGACATATATTATTAAAGTTCCCTGTACAAAGCTCAATTTGGCCGTACCCGACAAAATGAAAAGGAGCAACAGCTCTAACACAAAAGTTATTCAAGTCTGGTATTGGTTCCAATGTATATAGGCTTCAGGGATACATAGTCAATGACAATATCTTCTAAACAATTTAAACAGATGGTTGGTCGTGTTGCTGTATACTGGAATGAAGAAAATAATGACGGAGCACCGCTCTGAAAAAAGTCTTCGAAAGTAAAGTCCAAATAAAGTCCCAAGTCTACAGGGGTCCCGAAAGGGTCCCGACAGGGTACAAAAATACCCGGGAACCCCTGTAGCCTTGGGACTTTATTTGGACTTTACTTTCGAAGACTTTTTTGAGAGCGGTGCTCCACCTTTATTTTCTTCATTCCAGTATACAGCAACACGACCAACCATCTGTTTAAATTGTTTAGAAAATATTGTCATTGACTATGTATCCCTGAAACCTATATATATTGGAACCAATACCAGACTTGAATAACTTTTGTGTTAGAGCTGTTGCTCCTTTTCATTTTGTCAGGTACGGCCAAATTGATCCCTCTTGCCCCCATCATCTCCACAATCCTCAGCTGAACTGGCTCTTTCCTATGCTCCACAAAGGAAAACTCAGTTAACTCTTCCACAGCCTGCTTCTCAGACGATACTCTTGAGTTTGACCAGCAGGCTGAGTAGATGCTACTTCTGGACGTGGCTGAGGGAGTAGCTGCTCCAGAGCGTGCTCAGCCAAACCCTCCTCCACGCTATCCATGACACGTCTTATAGATTTAAAGGGACTGTTGTGTATTCAAACTGAGCCCAGAAATCCAGTGGAAGCCAATACAATATTTTAAAGAAGGATGGCTCAATGGGTTGTTGTATGTCTTTCGGGCTGTGTGGCCATGTTCCAGAAGTATTCTCTCCTGACGTTTCGCCCACATCTATGGCAGGCATCCTCAGAGGTTGTGAGGTATGGATAAACTAAGTAAGGAAAGGAAAGAATATATATCTGTGTAGAGTCCAGGGTGTGGCAAGAGTCCTTTGTCACTGGGAAGCCAGCATTAATGTTTCAGTTAATCACCCTATTAGCATTGGAAAGGTTTTTGTCTACCGGATACCATGCAGCTGTGGACAAGTCTACAGAGGGACCACCAAACGCAGCATTGCCCAAACAAGAGTCAAAGAACATGAAAGGCACTGCAGACTAATTCAACCAGAGAAATCAGCCATAGCAGAGCACATGATGAACCAGTCTGGACACAGGATATTATTTGAGAACACAGAAATGCTTGACCACTCCAACAACTATCATGTCAGACTACACAGAGAAGCCATTGAAATCCACAAGCATGTGGACAACTTCACCGGAAAGGAGGAAACCATGAAAATGAACAAAATCTGGCTACCAGTATTAAAAAACTCTAAAATCAAAACAGTAGATGGGAACCAACACTCTGAGGGTAGAGGACAGCTAATGACTGAACAAAGGATGCCCCCAGGCAAGAGACAAAAACCTTTCCAATGCTAATTAGGGTGATTAACTGAAACATTAATGCTGGCTTCCCAGTGACAAAGGACTCTTGCCGCACCCTGGACTCTACACAGATATATATTCTTTCCTTTCCTTACTTAGTTTATCCATACCTCACAACCTCTGAGGATGCCTGCCATAGATGTGGGCGAAACGTCAGGAGAGAATACTTCTGGAACATGGCCACACAGCCCGAACAACCCTGTGATCCTGGCCATGAAAGCCTTCGACAACACGATGGCTCAATGCATTCTCACTGGGTAGTCCTAATTAACCAGGGATTATTTAGTGGGGAAACCAACTGCTCAAATTCCAGAACTTTAATCGCAATCCAACTCAACTCGCTGCAACTATTAAAACCAGCCAGGCTCCAAAAGACTCAATTAACATCTGCAAGTTTAATTAGGTTGTGGCCAATGAGCCAGCTCTGCAGAGTCCCCGGCTTTTATTTATTGGAATTCTTCAAAGGCCCTTCCAACCGCCTTGTTGCAGTATTGATTCATTTTCATTTCTGGTTTGAAAGTTGTAAGTTAGGCAGGATGGTTGGCGGAGAAGGAGAAACGCTCCAAGCGGCCGCCCCTCTCAATCAGCAAGGGAATCTTTTGGGGAGATTGATTCTCCTTCTTCGCATCCCTGATGTTCGGGGCTATTCTATGGCAGGGGAAAAGAAGAAGAACAAGGGGGCTGCTTAGAAAGGGACACAGCTGGAGGGGAATAGAAGAGAACAAGGCTGGGAAGATGCTATCTCGGAATCTGACCGTGCACATCCAGTCCTTTCGAAAGGTCGTCTTGGTTTAGGCACTATTATATTTTCTGAAGAATGCTGCAAAGAGGTTTACCAGCACAAGAAGCAGAAATAAATCTATGTTGGAGACAAGAAGAATGAGATCCATCTGAACACAAAAAGAGATGAATTTTTAAGCATGTATATTGTTTCATGCAGTGTTTTTCCTGCTTTATGCAATCTGCAGTATCCCAGCAGTAGAAATATGGTTTTCCCAGTAAGAAAAGTCCAAGATGGGAGACAACCATTCATACCGTGTTTCCCTGAAAATAAGACAGTGTCTTATATTATTTTTTACTCCCAAAGATGCGCTAGGTCTTATTTTCAGAGGATGTCTTATTTTTCCGTGAAGAAGAATTCACATTTATTGTTGAACAAAAAAAATGAACATTTATTATATACTGTACAGTAGTTGTCATCACAAACCAACCCGACAAACTGTGACTTCTGTCAAGAATTTCTTGTTACTACCATTATTTCCATGTACAACTGGTATATACATTTACCAATCCTGCATACTCTGGTGTTCTGTTTGGTGGGCGCCGGGCATGCTTCCAAACAAAACCTTTGCTAGGTCTTACTTTTGGGGGAGGCCTTATATTTAGCAATTCAGCAAAACTGCTACTAGGTCTGATTTTTTGGGGATGTCTTATTTTAGGGGAAACAGGGTAGTAAAGGTAAAGGTTTCCCCTGACGTTAAGTCCAGTCATGTCTGACTCTGGGGGTTGGTGCTCATCTCCATTTCTAAGCCAATGAGCCGGCGTTGTCCGTAGACACCTCCAAGGTCATGTGGCCGGCATGACTACATGGAGCGCCATTACCTTCCTGCCGGAACGGTACTTATTGATCTACTCACATTGGAATGTTTTCCAACTGCTAGGTTGGCAGAAGCTGGAGCTAACAGCGGCTGCTCACGCTACTCCTGGGGTTTGAACCTGGGACCTTTCGGTCTGCAAGTTCAGCAGCTCAGTGCTTTAACACACTGAGCCACCGGGGCTCCTCAACCATTCAAAAACTACCCTATTTACTCAAATCTAATGCTCACCTTTTTGGAGTGAAATGACTTCGCCAAAATTAGGGTGCGCATTAAATTTGCATCATACGGCCATTCTAGTGCTGAGCCCAAGCCAAAGGGAAAGCTGCTTCTTTGAAGGATGTCATCTCTAATTTAATGGCCATGTCTCAATGCTATGCCATCCTGGGATTTGTAGTTTGGTGAGGCATCCACATTGTTTGGCAGAGAAGGCTACAGACGTTGCAAAAGTACAACCGCCATGATTCCATAGCATTGAACCAAGGCAATTAAAGTGGATTCACTCTACAGCATAGACGCACCCCAAGGTTTTCATTTCCATTGCTAGAAGCTTTGGTGTCCAAACACTTGTTTTTAAAGAACTGATTCTAAGCAGGCAGCAACTGTAAAGGCCAAATGACACAGAGTGCACTTTTGGCCACTGCACATGACATTCGGCAGCACATATTTGTTGTGGTTTCAAGGTTTTGAAAATGGGTTGTGCCCTAAATTCAATGGCATGCTAGACTCGAGTCAATGCAGTTGTCCAATGGTCAAGGTCAGCTTTTAAACGGGTTCCAGAAATAGAAGTCCCAACTACGCAACTGCAACCTTTAATCATTTGAGTGCAAACCTTCCAAATGAGAAACGGACTAGTAAAGGAAACAGAACAATCCACTCATGCTTTCCACTGAGCAGCCTGCAAACCCATCCCCATAGTTACTCCAAATCACTTTTAAATCTTAATAGATTTTCTGGACTTTCCTGATGCCGCTTCAGTGGGTATTCACTAGGAATGATAAGGTGTCAGATTTCCCCAAATGGATGTGATTTGTTACCCAACCTCTTCTTTTGCAAGATCTAAATTAAGAGTGAGAAATCCGTGGCCAGTTGGCTATAGGTAAAGGTAAAGGTTTTCCCCTGACATTAATCTAGTCGTGTCCGACTCTGGGGGCTGATGCTCATTCCCATTTCTAAACCAAAGAGCCGGCGTTGTCCATAGACATCTCCCAAGGTCATATGGTCGGCATGATTGCATGGAGCATCGTTACCTTCTGGCCAGAGCAGTACCTATTGATATACTCATATTTGTATGTTTTTGTACTGCTAGGTCAGCAGAAGCTGGGGCTAATAGTGGGAGCTCACCCTGCTCCCTGGATTCTAACTGCCAACCTTTTGGTCAGCAAGTTCAGTGGTTTAATTCGCATTGCCACCAGGAGCTCCCAGTTGGATATATAGGTAAAGGTTTCCCCTGACGTTAAGTCCAGTCGTGACCGACTCTGGGGGTTGGTGCTCATCTCCATTTCTAAGCCGAAGAGCCGCCATTGTCCATAGACACCTCCAAGGTCATGTGGCCGGCATGACTGCATGGAGCAGTTACCTTCCCGCCAGAGCGGTACCTATTGATCTACTCACATTTGCATGTTTTTGAACTGCTAGGTTGGCAGGAGCTGGGGCTAACAGCGGGCGCTCACTCTGCTCCCGGGATTTGAACCTGGGACCTTTCGGCTATATATCAACAATATAATAATATAATAATAAAACATTGTTTATATCCCACCATATCTCCCTGACGGGACTCAGGGCGGTTAGCAACAAATATCAGCAAACATGCTCAGGATGCTCTTGGAAATTAAAGAAAGTTTTTTAAAAGTTACACCTATTGTTTCAGGAAATTCATTTGTAATAGAAAAGGGAATAGAAAACAGAAAATTAAATGTACTGTATATAAAGGCTTTCGTCTGTGGGTGTAAGCCCTCCTGCAGCAGGTGCTCCATGGATCCCTTCCTAGACAACGAGGCATTGAAAAAGATAAGCTAACTTTTAGAAGAAGGGGGAAAAAACGTTTGCAGGCAGGCAGGAAGCAGAAAGGGTTGAGTACATCGATCAAAGAAAGGAAACAGAGAAGTGAAACTAAATGGGAAGCGCATTCTGTAGAATTCCCTCTGTCACTAATTATTCTTCATGAGCATTGATGCTCCTTTGCTTCCAGCAGCATCTCCATTTGTTCAAAAGGGTTTCTGGGAGGTCGGTGCACAGCAGGGAGATGTAAAGAACACTTGTAGTATTTCTCATCCTCAACAGAAAAGGCTTTGTGCCAAAAATATACTGGCGAAAATCTTCCATCGGGGAGGCAGAGAGTAAAGTTCTGCATGTGGAGTTCACACACTGATTACACTATGTAGTAAAATTTGAAACATTTTTTGTTCCAGATTTGAAAATGTTACTTCCTGTTTAATTGTGTGGTCCTTACTTTAAAAGTACAGTAGAGTCTCACTTATCCAACATAAACGGGCCGGCAGAATGTAGCATAAGCGAATATGTTGGATAATAAGGAGGGATTAAGGAAACGCCTATTAAACATCAAATTAGGTTGTGATTTTACAAATTAAGCACTAAAACATCATGTTTTACAACAAATTTGACAGAAAAAGTAGTTCAATACACAGTAACGTTATGTTGTAATTACTGTATTTACGAATTTAGCACCAAAATATCATGATATCTTGAAAACATTGACTACAAAAATGTGTTGGATAATCCAGAATGTTGGATAAGCGAGTGTTGGATAAGTGAGACTCTACTGTAGTTGTTCTACTCCAGAAACTTCATTACCACAAACTATGTTGAATCGATTGAGACTAAATGAGATATTCATTTAAAAAAATAGAGCAAAATGCTGCAGGGTGTCCCTCCTGAAGACAAAGTTTTTGCAGTGGCGCACCGGGTTAAACCACTGAGTTGCTGAACTTGCTGACTGAAAGGTCGGCAGTTCGAATCCGGGAAGCGGGGTGAGCTCCTGCTGTTAGCCCCAGCTTCTGCCCACCTAGCAGTTCGAAAACATGCAAATCAAAAAAACATCAAAAACATTTGGGCATCTCCTGGGCAATGTCCTTGCAGACGGCCAATTCTCTCTTGCAGTTTCTCAAGTTGCTCCTGACACAAGAAAAAGCTGCACCATTTGGGTTGAAATCATAGATGCCTCTTCTTATCCACAGGAATTACATATCCTGGCAACGCAGCCTGTGCTTTGTAACTGAGCTTTGACTTGGTCATCAGAAGCACCCTTGTTCATATAAAGTCCAATGACACAGCTTTTTCTCCTTGCTCCTCTTCAATTGTTTCTTTGGCAGGGCTTCCACTATGGTGGCTTCCACTGTGCCAGATATTGCTGCTATTGCAATGTAAATTGGTAGAAAAGTAGGTAATGATAGTGTAGATAACCAAAATTGGGTTGCGATAGTGCTTGCAGTTCTGGAGGGACTCTAATCTTTGCTTCTCATAGACTTGGCAGGGGATTTGGTTAACCAGTTTAAATTGTTGTTTTTTTGATCTGAAAAATTTTGGGGTGGTTTGAACCCCTAAACCAGCCCCTTGGCTACGGGCTTGGTTTGAATGCATGCATATCCATGCACAATGGAGATCTACATACGCAAGAATACCATAGGGGACCATTCTGCTCCTAGCATCTCAAACTGATGAAACTTTGCATATAAATATCTGAACACATCTGCTGGTGTGTTTCGAGTGGTAAATTCAAAACGGAAAAAGCACCGATATAGTGTAAAGCAGCAACAGCCGCAGATCAGAAGCTTCTAGTGCCAACAGTAGAGCAAATGAGTTACAGCAATTCAGGAGCAGAGTGAAGCTTTAAAAGTTATTCAAAACTATGCTTTTTTTAACTGTGTCAGAAGCAACTTGAGAACATACTGCAAGTCACTTCAACAGAGACATTGCCCAGGGGACGCCCAGATATGATAGCTGGGAGGCTTCTCTCATGTCCCCGCAAGCTAGAGCTGACAGACGGGAGCTCACCCCATCTCGCGGATTCAAATCGGCAACCTTCAGTCAGCAACCCAACCTTCAGGTCAGCAGTTCAGCTGGCACAAGGGTTTAACCCATTGCGCCATCACGGCTCCTAAAGAACTACGTTACTAGAAAGTAAAACAGGGCCTACCTGTTTCCCCTAAAATAAGACATCCCCAGAAAATAAGACCTAGTAGAGGTTTTGCTGAATTGCTAAATATAAGGCCTCCCCTGAAAGTAAGACCTAGCAAATAATAATAATAACAGCAAAGTTTTTGTTTGGAAGCATGCCCGCCAAACAGAACACCAGAGCATGCAGGATCGGTAAATGTACGTACCATAGAGTGTAGTACATGGAAATATTGGTAGTAACAAGAAATTCTTGATAGGATTAGCAGTTTGTCTGGTTATGCTGGTTTGTGATAACAACTACTGTACAGTATATAATAAATGTTCATTTTTTTGTTCAACAATAAATGTGAATTTTTAATCATGGAAAAATAAGACATCCCCCGAAAATAAGACCTAGTGCATCTTTGAGAGCAAAAATTAATATAAGACACTGTCGTATTTTTGGGGAAACACGGTAGCTGTCTAAATGCAGCTTCCGAAGTCTCTATGGGTAAAAATGGGCCCCGACTGCTACTTCTTGCCCTTTGAATGACTGAATCGTTCTGCTGATAAAACATTTTCTGCACCCACCCAATGCGCGCAGGAGAGAAATGATTCCAGACAATGAAAGATATTGCTTTTCTTAATTTAAACAGAGCGATTGGTACAACATAATGCTGAGAGACATACCCACGGAGATATATACCCTTCACAGAAGCACTTCTGCTGTTTAATAGGCACTTCTCCAGAACGTTAAAAAAAAAATCTTCCCATTACAACGAAAGAATTAAACCCACTTCGGTCTATCATTCCAAAGTGTTAAAATGCTGAAATACCAACATTTGTTCTTGGATCAATAGTCTCGCCGCTCAGCGCCACCAGCACCGCCCTTCTCTAAATATTTCCAAAGGATGATAAAACAGGAAATCAGATATAAGAAATGCAGAAAGTGCTGACTTGGTGTTTCCCATCTGCACACAGTTTGTCTCCCTTTGCTTCCCAAGTTAGAAGCGCACTTGACGCTTGTCTGGCCGCGCTTAATGCGACAACCCGGTTCCCCAAAGGCAAGGAAATCCAATTCATGCAGATGGAGGGGAGCTTGCAAAACGGTGGCTTCGACCCTCCAGATGTCGAACGATCGGGCCATACGGCTTAATTGGCGGAGCCGTCTCTGGGGATTTCTTAAACCCAAATAATCCATTACTTATGTTACCTTGTCGGCATCAGGTGTGGGGAGGGAGGGGGGGTCCAAACACACCGGAGAACGCACGGTTGTCAATATAAATTGCACTCAAGGGTTGGCTTGGGGAGGGAGGATCCGAACAGAAGGAAACGGTGTGAGAGACCAGGAAAAAACAAAATAACGCAACAGACCAACGAGGAACCACAGCACTATGTTGAGCTGTGAACCACTTATGTTAAGGGTTCTTCCCATTCAAGTAATTTTCCTCCTGCCTAATAGCCGTTCCTCAATAGATTTTTAGGATTCTTTATTTCTGTCAATCTGTCTCTTCTTTCTTTTCTTTTCTTTTCCTTTCTTTTCTCTCTCTCTCTCTCTTTCTCTCCCCTCTTTCTCTCTTTCTCTCTCTTTCTCTCTCTTTCTCTCCCTCTTTCTCTCTCCCTCTTTCTCTCTCCCTCTTTCTCTCTCCCTCTTTCTCTCTCTCTTTCTTTTTCTCCCTCTTTCTCTCTTTCTCTCTCTTTCTCTCTCTTTCTCTCTCTTTCTCTCTCTTTCTCTCTCTTTCTCTCCCTCTTTCTTTCTCTCTCCCTCTTTCTTTCTCTCTCCCTCTTTCTCTCTCTCTTTCTTTCTCTCCCTCTTTCTTTCTCTCCCTCTTTCTTTCTCTCCCTCTTTCTTTCTCTCCCTCTTTCTTTCTCTCCCTCTTTCTTTCTCTCTCCCTCTTTCTTTCTCTCTCCCTCTTTCTTTCTCTCTCCCTCTTTCTCTCTTTCTCTTTCTCTCTCTCTCTCTTTCTCTCTCTCTTTCTTTCTCTCTCCCTCTTTCTTTCTCTCTCCCTCTTTCTTTCTCTCTCCCTCTTTCTTTCTCTCTCCCTCTTTCTTTCTCTCTCCCTCTTTCTTTCTCTCTCCCTCTTTCTTTCTCTCTCCCTCTCTCTTTCTCTTTCTCTCTCTCTCTCCTCTCTCTCCTTCTTTCTCTCTCTCTTTCTCTCTCTCTCCTTCTCTCTCCTTCTCTCTTTCTTTCTTCTTTCTTTTTCTCTCGCTCTCTTTCTGTCTTTCTTTCTCTCTCTCTCTCTCTCTCTCTCTTTCTTTCTTTCTTTTTCTCTCTTTCTCTTGTTATCAAGCACTGCTGCCCCGGTCAGAGTATTTTGCAGCGCAGCAGTAGTTGGATGGAATCAGTGGAACACAGAATGATGCGACACCCAGAGACGTTGGTAAAACTATATACAAAGTTTTACTGACTTCAGCAATAGTCAACGCAAACGATAGACGAACACAGGACTTGACTCTTACTCCAGGCAGACAGAACTCAACTCAACTCACAACTGAACGCAATAAGCAATGTACAAACACTTGTGTCTGGACACTCCCTGGTTCCAGCCACACATCAAGGTCAACACAGTTTCTTAGTAATTAACTCTTTCCAGACTATGTTACACTCTGGATGATGCAATCAGTATGCAATTCAGGCAAGACACAAATTGCATTTAAACACTATCAATACACAAATCCCACATTAACAGCCCCCACCCCTAATAAAAAGGGATTTACAATTAGGGATTTATAGTTTTCCAAAGGGCAAGGAGCCAGAATGGGATAAAGTGGCGTCCCCTCTTTTGCATGAAGTCTCGCCACCCCTTCTATCCTCTCTCCTCTATCCTAACTATGAACTAGATTTTTATTCCACTTTATTACTATCAATCTATTAAATATATTCCATTTTACTTCTAACACACAAGACATTGCATCCAGCTATTGTGCCATGCTGGGATTCAACCCCCGGCCGTGACCCAGAGACAAAAGAGACTTTGGCCATTTCAACATTCTTTATTTGGCTGGCCAGGATAAAACATTTACATCATCCCATCATCTCCATGCTCAGGCATCCAAAGACAAAACTACAAAAATCAGACATCCAAAGACACAACTACAAAACTAGGATCACAGCTATCATATTTATATCTATTCCTTTCTGTATAACTTTTATCCTTTATTTCCCAAGTCAGAAATGTATAGACTGTACTTTTTTCTATCTTATTCTTAAACGCACTAAATGTAAAAAAACTGTCTAAACTGGCTGACTCAAGCCAAAGGCCTATTACTCAAGAATGAATTCTCGGCCTCCCAACAGCTCAACTGCAGCCACCTCAATAGACTTCCTGAAGACCTTCCTTTGTTTTCCTGGAAAATCCTGTTCGTTTGCTTCCAGAAGTAAATGCCTGGAATGTACCTCTTTTGTTGTTTCCCAAAACCCTGCCTTTGTTTAATATAAAACTGGATCAAGAGTCACCAGCATATCTTCACTCTATGATTCCGGGCTTTGCCCTTCCATGGGGGTGGCTCCGCAGCCTCCACTTTAGACTAATCCCGGAGTCGATCTTAGCCAGTCTTTTTTCTAACCAACTGAAGACAGGGATAATCCGGGGCTGTGGTGCAGACGGGAGAGCAAACCAGCTGCAATTAACTGCAATCAATCACTCTGACCAGGAGGTCATGAGTTCGAGGCCCACTCGGAGCTATGTTGCTTGTCTTTGTCCTATGTTAAAAAGGCATTGAATGTTTGCCTTATATGTGTAATGTGATCCACCCTGAGTCCCCTTCGGGGTGAGAAGGGCGGAATATAAATGCTGTAAATAAATCTATATATATAAAAGAGTGATGGAATCCTGGCAACCGCCAAAACAACAAAACTAAACACCCCACAACCTCAAAAATTGACAACACAACCCATCATCCATGCCTCTAGGTTGATACAACAAAAAGAAAAGAAAAATAAAGTCCTAATTAGAGGGAGGGGAAGAATTGTTTTTATCCAATTGCTGCCAGTTAGAAGGCTAAGCTCCGCCCACTTGGTCTCCTAGCAACTCACTCACCCAGGGGACAGGCAGAGTTAGGCCTCACTTAGGCCTCTTCCACACTGCCTATAAAATACAGATTATCAGATTTGAACTGGATTAGATGGCAGTGTAGACTCAAGGCCCTTCCACACAGCTATATAACCCATATAATCTTATATATTATCTGCTTTAACTGGATTATCTGGACTCTACACCTTTACCCTTTACCTTAACTACCACCAGTTCCTCAATACTTTATTTCCCATACCACCATACTTCGCCACAGCAACGCGTGGCCGGGCACAGCTAGTAAATAAATAAAATAATAAATAATCCAAACTGGAACAATGGGAACTTGGTTGTATAAAAACTGTTTTGCACAGCACATGCTCTCTTATGCTCATACTTTTGGAGCAGGAGCCCACAGGCACCACGTCTTGGCCAAGAATGCAACAAAACGCTTCTGTCCTTTGTATTCACTTCCTGGTGAGTTTTTAATTTGGAACTTTGGTTATTAATTTTGGTTAGCACGCTTGCCAGGCAGGCTCTCATTTTTTACGGTCTAAATTCTATATCACTCTCTTTACTTCTCTTTCTCTCTCTCTCTTTCTCTCTTTCCTTCCCTCTCTCTTTTCTTCTCTTTCCCTCTCCCTCTCTCCCTTTCTCCCTTCTATTCCTTCCTAGGACCTGGTAATGTGCTTCTGCAAACCATGGCACCCCTCTAAACCCGATACTTCTCCCATGTGCTGTTTTGACTACAGAAGAATCCACACACAAGGGAGATTTGCATTTCACTGTCATGGCACCTTCACGCCACTTTAAATTTCCTATCAATATTGCAAAATATTAGGCACCATTGAATATTGGAAAACACACTTTGGTGGGACTCTAAGAATGCTTTGCTGTTAGACAGCTCCTTGCACCACACCTCCCAAGATGCCACAGCTACCTGTTTACATTGCACGGTAAAAGACATCTGTAGCCAGCCATCCACATTTGCTGACGTTAAGGACACAGGACCATCATGAAAGTGAAAAACTATGAATTGAAAAATTGCTGTGTTTAACATGTTTTGCAGATTTGATTAGGTATGTATTTGATCAATCCATCCAGCATGATGCCATCACAACTTCCACTGAACTGAAATGAAACCAAACCAAATTCTGAAGTTTTCACTAACATATGCCTTCCACAAGCTGGCAACCTTGGATACTATGGACCACAACTGACATCATTCTTAATCACTGGACATGCTGACTAAGGCTGGTTGATAGGAGACAAAGTCTCCACAAACTACACAAAAGCCTTCCACAATCTGGCCACCTCAGATACTATGTACAGTAGAGTCTCACTTATCCAACATAAACGGGCCAGCAGAACGTTGGATAAGCGAATATGTTGGATAATAAGGAGAGATTAAGAAAAAGCCCATTAAACATCAAAATAGGTTATGATTTTACAAATAAAGCACCAAAAGGGTTGTTGTATGTCTTTCGGGCTGTGTGGCCATGTTCCAGAAGCATTCTCTCCTGACGTTTCGCCCACATCTATGGCAGGCATCCTCAGAGGATGCCTGCCATAGATGTGGGCGAAACGTCAGGAGAGAATGCTTCTGGAACATGGCCACACAGCCCGAAAGACATACAACAACCCTGTGATTCTGGCCATGAAAGCCTTCGACAACACAAAGCACCAAAACATCATGTTATACAACAAATTTGACAGAAAAAGTAGTTCAATACGCAGTAATGCTACATAGTAATTACGGTATTTACGAATTTAGCACCAAAATATCATGATATATTGAAAACATTGACTACAAAAATGCGTTGGATAATCCAGAACGTTGGATAAGTGAATGTTGGATAAGTGAGACTCTACTGTACTACCATGCTCATCATCCCCAATCACTGGAGATGCTGCCTGCAACAGATTAATGGGAGTCAAAGTATCAAATGGAGGAGATTAGAATCAAATTGGAAAAGTCTGCTGTGCCAAAAAAGGCAGCCCGCCTTGTGCAAAGATTTAAAGAGACAGGGTGAACAAAGACTGGGAAATAAATGGGTCCATTTAGTGAATTGAAGGCTCTTTCCTGCCTGAATATTTCTTTTAAGAGAAGAGAGCACTCCAATAAGTAGCTTAGATCAAATGGCAACATGCAAGAGAAGCCCTCCAGGCTGTTTTGAAAACATCAGGATACAGAAATCTACCTTAGGTTCAAGTAAAGACTAAGTATTTCTTTTTAAAAACCTTTAGGTGAGTAGCTAAACAGAGGGAAACAGGTGTGCAAAGAGAAAGGCATGGAGTGCAGAAGATGCTTTGGCAATTTATGCGTTTGCTTTGCCAGAAACGGGGGCTTACCTGAGCAAACGGAACCCACTAAATCATGCTTCTTCTGCATGGATTTATTGCTTATTGTGCACGGCTTGTTTGCAAAGACAGGACCGGAGAAAGCAGCCTCGTGGATACAAGCCGTCGTTGAAGAAGAGGGAAGTGGCAGCAAATCATTTCCCGGCAAGGAGAGGCAGGCTTTCAAGGGCAGGGAATTACACACAGCTGCGCACTGATGCCAAGCGATGGGTCCCAGGTTTGCTGGCTGCATTGGGATAAGGGTTGCTTTACATCTATTTAAAGTTCCACCCCTCTTTGGATGGAACAAGCAGCTCAGGATAGCCAGGCAGCTGTTACTTTCCTATAGAAATCCTAAAGGATTTCAGCATGGGCTCCTAAAGCCTGCTAGTCTTGACAATATACTGCTTCAACAGACCAAACAGGAAGGAAGAGCGTTTTTTGTCAAGGATGTTTACAACGGTGAAGAGATCCATGACTTAAATCCAGGAAGCCAGATTTAGAGAAACTAGGCAGAAACTAAGGAGGAAAGAAGCAACGGGGACATCATTGCGGGGCCCCACTGCAGAACTCCAAGCACAATTGAGGACTTGAGCTTCATCTACATTACCATCTGGATTACATGGCAGTGCAGATCCGGCCTTGAGTGCGGCCCTCCTGGAACAGATGAGCAGCACACATTCAAAAAGGAGAGATGTAGTATTTATTTATTGTGTCAAAAGCAAATGGAGAATACAATTATATACTAGCTGTGCCTGACCACGCGTTGCTGTGGCTAGGATTTAATTTTTCTTTTCTTTTTGTTGTATGAATGTAGAGGCATGGATGAGAGGTTGTACTGTCAATTTTCAAGATTGTGGGGCATTTAGTTTAGTTGTTTTGTCCAGTACCATGATTCCATTACCCTTTTATATAGATAGATAGATACTGCATTATTAGTAATATTACATGCAATATATAATATACTATTATAATCGTGTATTATTGTTATTATTATTATTATTATTATTATTATTATTATTATTATTATTATACTGAATTATATTATTATCAATATTATATGTATATACAATATATTATATTAGTACTAGCTGTGCCCGGCCACGCGTTGCTGTGGCTAGGATTTTATTTTTATTTTCTTTTTGTTGTATTATTTATTATTTATTTATTACATGCATTTATACCCTGCCCTTCTCCCTGAGGGGACTCAGAGTGGCTTGCATTCTGCCACGAGGGCCAACAATAAATATACTATAAAACAAAACAATTAAAACATGATAAAAAGTATACAAAAATTAAAACGCTGCAAGGCAGCGATATTGCACCATCCTCAGTCATTCAATACTGCTACAATTACGTGGATGAGAGGGTGTGCTGTCAATTTTCGAGGTTGTGGGGTGTTTAGTTTAGTTGTTTTGTCCGGTGCCGTGATTCCATTACCCTTTTATATATATAGATTTAAAAAAAACACAAACAAAGTTTGAAACTTGGCATTATACTAAATGTCCTTTGACTAGAAGCTGGCCACTTGGAGTGCCTCTGGTGTCACTATAACAAGATCCTCCATTGTGCATGTGGCAGGGCTTAGACCGTGTTGTAGTGCGTGGTCTGCGGTTTGCTTTTTTCCACACTCGCATGTCGTGGACTCCACTTTGTAGCCCCATTTCTTAAGACGGACTCTGCATCTCGTGGTGCCAGAGCGCAGTCTGTTCAGCACATTTCAAGTCACCCAGACTTCTGTGTGCCTAGGAAGGAGTTTCTCATCTGGTCTCAGCCACCGACTGGGGTTCCGGGTTTTAGCCTGCCATTTTTGGATTCTCGCTTGCTGAGGTGTTCCTGCGAGTATCTTTGTAGATCTTAGGAAGCTGTTTCTGTCGCACCTCAGAATAGTTCACCTTGCTATTGACACCAAGCCACACGCAGAAGATAGTCTTTTGTAGTTTTATTGAGCAAAAGCAGTATATACAGTAGAGTTCCGGTTAACCGACACTCCGTATTATCCGACATCCCAGGCCCCTTGGGAGGCGCTCATGCACGTTGCTAGGTAGCTTGCTATCTACCTAGCAACGCGCACAGGCACCTCCCAAGAGGCAGGGCGGCGAGCAGAGAAGAGCCCATGCGCGTTGCTAGGTAGATAGCAAGCTACCTAGCAACGTGCACGGGCGCTTCGCTAAGCCGAGTGCTCACCGCTCTGCCCCTTGGGAGACGCCTGTGAGCGTTGCTAGGTAGATAGCAAGCTACCTAACAACACGCACGGGCGCTTCCCAAGGGGCAGAGCGGTGAGCACTCGGCTTAAGAAGCACCCCTGAGCGTTGTTAGGTAGCTTGTTATCTACCTAGCAACGCGCACGGGTGCCTCCCAAGAGGCAGGGCAGAAGCGCGCCTGCGTGTTGCTAGGTAGCTTTCTATCTACCTAGCAACGTGCACAGGGCACTTCCTTCAACCGGCTTGATGTATAATAGGGCCTCCCTATTATCCGTTAGATCCAGTTATTCGACATTTGGCCCGCCCGTTTATGTTGAATAACCAGAACTCTACTGTATATATAATATCAAAGCAGGCAAAAATATAGCTTCCAAAGTAGTTGTAAAATAGTCAATAAATCCAATGGTCCATAGGCAAAAAGCAAGAGTGTATTCCCAAAGATACAATAGTCCACAGGTTACTAGGATTCACGAGCAGGAGAATTTCCAAAGCATGAAGACACAGGCCATCCACTCTGGTGAAGCGAAAATTTGCTTTGACAGAGATTCGTCTCCCATCGCACAGATTTAAAAGCAACTCAAAAATGCATTTCTCTTCCCCTCAGTGGCCTCCCGTTTTCCAGCTAATCTCAGGCTACGCTGAGGCATTCCTTTCCATTGCAAACGATCTGCCCAAGATAGCAATGGAGCTTCTTGACTGTCAAGGTCAAACGGTTCATTATCTTGCACCTGAACAGGAGTCTGGGACAAATCCAGCTCATTTCCCATGGGAATGTCTCCCTAGTTTTTGTCTATGACAGGCTGGTTCAAGAGTTCATCCACAGGCTGCGCTTCTGAACCAGCCTGTATAACTCCATGATTTCCCATCCCCATGACATCATCCTGGAATTAATCTTGCAACCCATCATCTGGCTCCTGCATCTGTAACCCAAAATCCCCTTCCTCATCTTCACTCTGGCTCTGCTGCTGTTGAGTCACGACAGTTTCTTGATTAAAGGCATTGGCTTGCTGGCTGATATCTGAACAGAGGATGGGCCGGAGATGTGATTTCCTTGGTCCTTTCATTGCTGGTTGCTACTTCCCAGCGGATATCAAGTGGTGCAATACTGGCTAAACAGTATAATTTCTCCAGCGGTGTAGGACGTAGGCATCCTGTGATAATGCACATGTGTCATAAGAGCCACATCCACTGTTTTAACGTGATAGGATGTATTCCACACTGGGCATGCGTATTCAGCAGAGTAGCAAAGCACAAGGGCAGATGCCTTCACTGTGTCTGGTTGTGATCCCCAGGTCGTGCCAGCCAGCTTTCACATGATAATATTTCTAGCACCCACTTTTTGCTTGATAGTAAAGAAGTGCTTCTTGTAAGTCAGAGCACAGTCCAGAGTAACTCCCAGGTGTTTTCATGTGCTGCAATTCTCCTTCCCAGGTCATTCTCAGAGCTTGAGATGCTTGTCTGTTCTTAAGGTGAAAAGCACACATCTGCATTTTAAATGGATTAGGAATCAGCTGGTTTTCCCTGTAATAGGCAGTAAGAGCACCTCAAGCTGCGGAGAGCTTCTGTTCAACCATTTCAAAGCTCTCTGCTTGAGAGGCAATGGCACAACCTTTAGCATAGATTAAACTCTCTGTCCTGTCTGGCAGTGGCTGGTCATTTGTTTAATTTTTTAAAAAATATTTTTATTGTGCTTTATCTATAGTTACAGTGAAAGCGAGGAAAACAATTGTGTATAGAAAGTGGGATGGAAGTAAAGAACAGAGTCCAAGAAAGACAAGAGAGAGAGAGAGAGAGAGAGAGAGAGACTTCCCATTGACCTCTTGAGAGTTTTAAAATCTTATAGTCTATTTTCATCTCTGGTCTTAACAGTCTTTTTATTTTGATGTGTTTCACATATCAAGTAAGTCTATTGTTAAATTATATCCTTTCTGAATGAAGTTTCTGAAGCCTCGCCAATCTGTTTTTTCTTTTACTTCTCTTAGTCTTTGAGTTAAAGTGTCCATTTGTATTAAATCAAACAGTTTTAGAATCCAATCATTGATGGAAGGTACCTCCTTTTGATTCCATGTTCTAGCTACGGCTAGTCTTGCCGCGGTTCCCATAAAGAATAGTATTTTGTCTTGAATCTTGTTTGTTTTTATTTTTGCATTTGATATACCTAATAAATATGTCTCTGGTGACAAAGGAAACTCGATTCCTAGTATTTATTGTGACGCTTTGTGGACATTTTTCCAGTATTCTTTGATTTTCTTGCATTTCCACCACTGATGTATGAAAGTTCCTACTTCCTTGTTACATTTCCAGCACTTGTTCGTATTGTGTTTATTAAAATTTACTAATTTGGCAGGAGTGAGGTACCATCTAAAAAACATCTTATACCAGTTTGCCCATCTGGCAGTGGTTGATCATTTGTTTAAATATTAAACATTAATGGAGCAAGCATGCTCCCCTGGGAAAGGCCAGTCTTCTGTTTTCGCCATCTGCTTCTCTGACCCTGGAACTCAACAAAAAAGCTCCTGTAATGGGAATGGGAGATTTCAACTATCCTGATATTTGTTGGAAGAGAAACTCTGCCAAGAATATGCAAGTCAATGAATTCTGCACTTGGCTTGCAGACAGTTTCATGGTCCAGAAGGTGGAAGAGGGTCCACAAAGAGATCAGTTCTTTGAGATCATTAACCAGGATTGAGCTGGTGAATGGATTGGAAGTGGAAGGATCCTTAGTTGGGAGTGACCTTGATATCCCGGAATTTGTTATACCGTGAAAACAGGCAGCTAAATGTCATGGGGCACCCATTCTAGAATATTCCACACTGAACATTTAATGCAGTCACTGCAAATAATGAACACCCACAAAAATATGCATTAAAGGTTTTCTTTCATACTTCAGTGCTCTGTAGTTAATGTCATCACCTTCTGGGCCTCAAACGTATTCCTATGTAATCATCTGCACAGTGAAATGGATTTCTTCAATATTGGTTTGAAACTGACTTAAGCGGTTGGGCCCAAAGGCTGGATGGTCATCTGTTAGGAATGCTTTAATTACCCTATATAACAAAACATGGGAAAAATTCTGTTCCTGGTTTGAAAGTATTATTTCCTGTTTAATTGGGTGGTCTTTACTTTGAAAGTACAGTAGAGTCTCACTTATCCAAGACTCGCTTATTCAAGGTTCTGGATTATCCAACGCATTTTTGTAGTCAATGTTTTCAATATATCATGATATTTTGGTGCTAAATTCATAAATACAGTAATTACAACATAACATTACTGCGTATTGAACTACTTTTTCTGTCAAATTTGTTGTATAACATGATGTTTTGGTACTTAATTTGTAAAATCATAACCTAATTTGATGTTTAATAGGCTTTTCCTTAATCCCTCCTTATTATCCAAGATATTCGCTTATCCAAGGTTCTGCCGGCCCATTTAGCTTGGATAAGTGAGACTCTCCT
This sequence comes from Anolis carolinensis, assembly GCF_035594765.1. NCBI lineage: Eukaryota > Metazoa > Chordata > Lepidosauria > Squamata > Anolidae > Anolis > Anolis carolinensis. Next base: position 6,996,687 of record NW_026943822.1, on the reverse strand, counting down.
GTAGTTGTTTTACTCCAGAAACTGCCACAAACCATGTTGAATGGATTGAGACTCTATGAGATATGAATTGAAAAAACTATCTCAAAAACTTCAGCAGTTTAATAAACTTTCCCAATTTTTTAAATGATAGAACCAATTAGGGAATGACATTTATAACCCAGGAACAAACATCGTGTTACACAGTGTTACATGCTCTGCATGGCAGAAGGGGGTGGACTAGATTGCCCTTGGGGTTCTCCTTCAACTTTAGGATTTCTTACACCTTTAGCAAACACTCAATGCAGAATTGTTAACGCATGGAGAAATAATTACAGTAAGTCAGGCATTACTTCAAAACATTAATCCTTCGTATGGCACATTCCCTGATGTGTGTTGAAGGATTATTATAGTACGGTGGGGAAGAGGGATCAAAGCAATGCCTTTTCTCTGAGTCATTTTGTTAAAGGTTCCATAAAACGATACGACTGCATTGACAGGCTTAGCGGTTACCTGACATCCCCCACTGAAGAGGCACAAAGGGAACGTCCTCTCTCCAAATTCCTCCAATCCCCAGTTTCAAATCTTTTGTGCCGTCGCCACAAAGTACTTTCATTGATGGAACTCTTTTCACCTCTGGCCACCAACGCGCATCCATCATGTCAGAGTAAAATGAGATTGATGGTCTCCCTGCGATCGGAGGGGCGGTGGTGCAGAGGAAGACTCATCCATAATACAAAACCACTATCCTAAGAAGAGTAGGCCCACCTCAGTCCCAGAAGTCAGCTGAAAAATGACCACGTCCAGAATGGATTGCATGGCGGATGCAAAGGAGTTGTAGCATTTGTCAGTGATCCCTAAAATAAGCCGCTTAAAGAGTGTGCTGCTTCACAATTAGGCTGTTGCAGCCCAGCTAGGTCTTTCTTAGTAGCTTTGTGCACGAGATACAATGGTCTCATCTGTTATTGGCTTCAATGTCATGTAACATAATTTTTGTTCCTGGGTTATAAATTTATTTATTTATTTACAGCATTTATATTCCGCCCTTCTCACCCCGAAGGGGACTCTGGGCGGATCACATTGTACACATATAAGGCAAACAATCAATGCCATAACATAGAACAGAGACAGAGACAGACGCAGGCACGGACGGGCCTCGAACTCATAACCTCTTGGTCAGAGTTATTTGTTGCAGCTGGCTGCTAACCAGCCTGCGCCACAGCCCAGCCTTGCTCTTGCTTTAAGACTTTTAAGTGCATTGCTCTTGTGGATTTAAACCCATTTTATCAACTCTGAACTTTATTTGCTTGTAATTACTTATAACCTTCAATAAACAGCTTGTTTGCTTATACAGTATTCTGGGGCTCCAGTGTGGTTTTAAGGTGCCTACGCAGCCTAGGGATGCAACACTGTGGATGGAGCTGGGCAGAGGGTAAATTCCATCCTTCCGAGCAGAACGGAATAATAACAGCAACGCACACTCCGAAGTGGCGGCTCCATTTGAAGGGGAGCCATTGTTCTTAGGTGTTCATTCCGTTCAATACCCCAGTTAATATCATGTCCAAACAGAGGGTCTCTTGGGGGCTTTTGTCTCTGCAGGAAGAAGCAGATGCCCAGATAGAAGACTCCTTGGAGGTTGGTTAGAGAGGGGGTTTTGCTTGACCTTGCAAAGCGAATTATTTCTGTTGCTGCGCAGCAGAGTTAATAGCATGTGATGAGGGGAGGCCACATCATACAGAGCGTGCCATGATCAAAAGCCTACTTTTAAAAAGTTTTTTTTGGTGGAAAGTGTAAGATTCAAAGCTAATTGGACCTTCTTTCACTAATATACTGCTCTTGATTTCTTTCTATATATATATGAAAAGCAGCTATCTAATTAAATGTAGAGCATTTGAAATAGTGAGGGCCCAGTTTTTAAATCTCTGTTAACGGCACTCTTTGGGGCCTTTGCAGAATGAAGTCAGGATTTCCTTCCTGCTGCTTTGTGATTTCGTTTGCCTTTTTTCTCCCCTGCCTGAAAGCATAGCCCTTTTGTGTGCGCACGTGTGTGTGTATATATTCAAGGCTGCATAGTCTGCCGTAAAAAATAAAATAAAAAAATTCACACACAGACAGCAAGATAATCCAATTTCTATCACTGGTGGGAATCATGCAGATTGTCATTCTCTCCTTCCTTTCTCTTTCGTATACAAATCGGTTGCTGGTTCCAAACGGACAGCTCCCGGGCGCTTGCCATCAAAAGACATTGTGCAGCCATTCCGTCTTTTTCTCCTTCAAGCGTGTGCAGAAAGGAAAAAGGCAGAGAAGTGGAGGGGAATGTGCCGCCTGCTATTAATAGGCACAGGGCCGCATAATGGGCTTTTGCAGGACCATTGTATCAATGGGGCTACTGGAAAGCCTTCTTGGCTTACGTCTCCTTGGCTTTCCTATTTTTAAAGCAACATCTGAAAATCCCAAGTGTTAGGACTGAATGTGTGCAGAGATGCCACAAAGGCAAATAAATGGGTCCAAGAGCAAGTCAAGTTTCAAGCCTCCCTACAAACTGAAGCAACTAAATATTGATTACACTATATAACACGAATTTTATCCTGGGTTGTAATCGCCATTTCCTAATTGGGTCTATCATAAGAACATGGCAAAAGTTTATTAAACTGCAAAAACTTTTGTGTTTGCAGCAGGAACATCCTGCTATAGCACATTTTGCGATAGTTTTTCAATGAATCTCTCACTGAGTCTCAACCAATTCAATCTAGTTTGTGGCAGCCACATAAACAACGTTTCTGGAGTAGAACAACGACTTTATGGCAGCCACAGAAATGAAATTTCTGGAGTAGAAGACCTACTTTCAATATAGTTGAGGACATATTTGTTGAAAAACTAGAGCAAAAAGTGCTGCAGAATGTCTCTTCCACAAAAATATAAACTTTCCCCATGTTTTTATGATAGAACCAATTAAAGGTAAAGGTTTCCCCTGACATTAAGTCCAGTTGTGTCTGACTCCAAGGGTTGGTGCTCATCTCCATTTTTAAGCTGAAGAGCTGGCATTGTCCATAGATGCCTCCAAGGTCATGTGGCCGGCATGACTGCATGGAGCACCGTTACCTTCCTGCCAGAGCAGTACCTATTGATCTACTCACATTGGCATGTTTTCAAACTGGTAGGTTGGCAGAAGCTGGGGCGAGCAGTGGGAGCTCACACCACTCCCTGGATTCGAACTGCTGACCTTTTGATCAGCAAGTTCAGCAGCTCAGCGGTTTAGCTTGCTGTGCCCATCTGGAGAGAATGCTTCTGGAACATGGCCATACAGCCCAGAAAACTCACAGCAACTCATCCCACATCCTTTCTCCTGTCTTTCCCTCTTCTTTCCCCTGTCTTTCCCTCTTCTTTTCCTCATCTTCCCCCCATATTTCTCCCATCTTTTCGCCCATATTTTTCCCATATTTCCCCCCATCTTTATCTGTTTGGAGTTGAGTAGCACCCAACTCCTGAAAACACATTTTGTGCTCTGTTTACATGTGCTGCGGAAACAGAGTCCCACAGGAGTGCCTGTACTTCATGTGATGGTCTCAGTGGGATTTTGTTTCCGAAGCGCATGGAAACGGAGACCAGAATGCATAAGATGACATTCTTGGGGTAAATGCTACAAACTTCATGCTATAATACAAAACACATTTGCCTTCCTTCTGACCCACAAAAGCAAGGGTTCAAACAAGCACTTTAAGCAAGTGGTTTTCCTCCCGCACTATCTAGTGAGGTGGCACACCTTCACCAGATTAATAAAGGAAACTTAAAAAATGGCACCATTTAAACAGTGAAGCTATCACTTCTTGAGTTACAAGCATAATGTAGCTTAGTTATATTTTAATGAGCATGAAAACCATGTTGCTGTCAAGTACTCGTAACTGGTTATTTGTAATAATGTACTTTCAAGCTCTGCTCTGAATGAATGAGAGAGGATCTCCAAAACTTGGACCCATTCCTTGTCTGGGATGACAGTTCCCAGAACTCCTCATTGCAGAATGATTCTAGTCCTAAACAGAAACCCTTCCAAGGTCCAAAACCCTGTCCTAAGAAAGGCTTTTGTGTTGTTTGTGCAGAAGTTTGAAGAGCACGCCTTCGGAAAGTGACCAAGACAAAGTCACCGGAGTTGGCAACCCTGAGAATTTAAAATGACTTGTATGCATGTACTTAGCGATATAATTAGCCACATAACTCAAGCGTGCAACTGCTGTCCGACCGACTTTGCTACGTTTAAGCCAAGCGTTTCCACCACGAAGCATCCATCATTCCTTATCAGCAAAACAAGCCTGGGAATAGTGGCAACATAACCAACTATTAATTCTATGAAAAGCAATTTTCAAACTACATTTTAATGTGCTATTTACAGGAGGCGCGCTCTCTTTCTCTCTCTCTCTCTCTCTTTCTCTTTCAATTCTTGCAATTCCCCGGGATGCAAATCTCATGCTTGTTATTTCAAGCAGAGTTTGAAAATACTAAGACGGAATCAGTATCTTTAGAGGCAACACTGGAATAGCTGTATGACATGTGTCAAAATCACTGCCACCAATACACAAGCTCAAATGGTATTTCAGCGTATTTTTGCACAATAAACATTATCTGGCAAATGTGTGGTGTCACTTTTTTACAATGGAAACAAGTTATCTGTGCAAATGAGCGAAACATATTTTAGAGCATGTATGTTGTTGCTTTTTCACAATGGAAACAAGTTATCTGTTCAAATATAATCTCACCAACATGGTGAGATGCAGAATACATCTCAACATGTGGAAACAGTGGATGTGACTCTTAATGAGACATGGCGCATTATCACAGGATGTCTACCCCCCACAGCGCTGGAGAAGTTATACTGTTTAGCCGGCATTGCACGACCTAACATCCACCGGGAATTAGTACCAGCAATGAAAGGACCAAGGCAGTGACATCTCCGGCCCATCTCCGGTTCAGGTATCAGCCAGCATGCCAATACCTTAAATCAAAAAATAGTTTTCTAAGACCTACAGAGATTCTCGCAGGAACACCTCAGCAAGCGAGAGTCCAAAAGTGGCAGGCTAAAACGCAGAATCTCAATCAGTGGCTGACGCCGGATAAGAGAATCACTCCTGGGCACACAGAAGACTGGGCAACTTGGAAGGCACTGAAGAGAGTGCTCTCTGGCACCACGAGATGCAGAGCCAACCTTAAGAAATGGGGCTACAAAGTGGAGTCCATGACATGTGAGTGTGGAGAAGAGCAAACCACAGACCACGTATTACAATGCAGTCTGAACCCTGCCACATGCACAACGGAGGACCTTCTCACAGCAACACCAGAGGCACTCCAAGTGGCCAGCTTCTCGTCAAAGGACATTTAGTATAATGCCAAGTTTTTTAAAACTTTGTTTGTGTTTCCAAACACATTACAACTTGAACCCTTGGTTCACTTCTGACACGATAAATAAATAATCTGTGCCGATGAGCTCAACATTATTTTGTTGCTCCTTTTTGGCATTGGGAACAAGTTGTTTTTCTAAATAATAATAATAATAATAATAATAATAATAATAATAATAATAATAAGGTAAAGGTTTCCCCTGACATTAAGTCCAGTCATGTCCGACTCTGGGGGGTGGTGCTCATCTCCATTTCTAAGCCGAAGAGCCGGCGTTGTCCGTAGACACCTCCAAGGTCATGTGGCCACTGGCATGACTGCATGGAGCGCCACTGCCTTCCCACCAGAGCGGTACCTATTGATCTACTCACATTGGCATGTTTTCGAACTGGTAGGTTGGCAGAAGCTGGAGCAACAGTGGGTGCTCACTCTGCTCCCAGGATTTGAACCTGGGACCTTTCGGTCTGCAAGTTCAGCAGCTCAGCGCTTTAACACACTTCACCACTGGGGCTCCTAATAATAATAATAATAATAATAATAATAATAATAATAATAATAATAATAACTTTATTTTTATAGCCTGCCTCCATCTCCCCGAAGGGACTCGGGGCAGCTAACATAGGGCCAAGCCCAAAACAATTACAATGAAACAAGATAAAATACATACAAGACACACAACAACCATCTGATAAAATGCTTATACAGTATCAAAGTAAAACAAAACATAGTAATAATAGCATAGTAAAACAAAGCATAAAAATAGTTCAAAATTTTGAACGAGGGCAAGCTGGGCCAAAGTGCGAGGCGTAGAAATTGTAAAATCTGTGAGTGAGGTAGATAGATATAGTGCTGCATGTAGTGTGGAACTCAGGTGGGATAGATAATGAAATTATTCTCAACTGAGGGATGAGATAAAGTGTATCAGGAACACAGCTTGACACTGGAACAGAACCTGAAATGGGGATTAGTTGTTCAGTTAGATTCACCCTTTTCATTAGTGACATCGAGCGATGGGCGATCTGCTCAGGGCTACTTATGTGAATGTGTGTTGTTACTTTTTAACACAGGGCACAAGTTATGTGTGCAAATGAGCACAAATTTATGTTTATTATGTTTATGCCGATCGTTGCTTTTTTATGTGCATAGGAGACAAGTTATCATATTGTTGTTACTGCGTGAAGTTTTTAACAACAAGTAACTTAGAATCATAGAATTGGAAGAGACCCCTCAGGCCATCTAGTCAAACCCCAATCTGCCTTCATGCAGGAAAGGCAGAATCAAAGCGCCCCTGACAGATGGCCATCTAGCCTCTGTTTAAAAGCCTCCAAAGAAGAAGCTTCAATTAGACTTTGAAGCAGAGAGTTCTGCTGTTGAACAGCTAAGAAGCTCTTCCTAATGTTCAGGTGGAATCTCCTTTCCTGTCATTTGAATCCATGGCTCCATTGAGTCCTAGTCTCCAAGGTGAAGGAAGGATAGGATTTGTTGTTTCAAGTCCTATCCTTCCCTAACTCAGCAAGTCCCATTCCCATACTTCCTTCTAGTGATGAGTAGGAAGTGGCTTGCATATTGATAAGACAATAAAACTTATTAATATATTATTATTAGCTGTGCCCGGCCACGCATTGCTGTGGTGAAGTCTGGTGGTATGGGAAATAAAGTATTGAGGAATTGGTGGTAGTTAAGGTAAAGGGTAAAGGTTTTACCTTACATTAAGTCCATTATAAATGGGTTATATAGCTATGTAGAAGGGCCTTGAGTCTACACTGCCATATAATCCAGTTCAAATCAGATAATTTGTATTTTATAGGCAGTGTGGAAGAGGCCTAAGTGAGGCCTAACTCTGCCCGTGCCCTGGGCTGAGTGGGTTGCTAGGAGACCAAGTGGGCAGAGCTTAGCCTTCTAACTGGCAGCAATTGGATAAAAACAATTATTCCTCTCCCTCTAATTAGGACTTTATTTTTCTTTTCTTTTTGTTGTATGAACGTAGAGGCATGGATGAGGGGTTGTGCTGCCAAGTTTAGTGTTTCTGGGATGTGTAGTTTGTTGTTTTGTCCTAGGCCGAAATTTCATTACCATTTTATATATATAGATAAATGGGTTATATAGCTGTGTGGAAGGGCCTTGAGTCTACACTGCCATATAATCCAGTGCAAATTAGATAATCTGTGGAAGAGGCCTGAGGCCTAAGTCTGCCTGTCCCCTGGGCTGAGACCAAGTGGGCAGAAATTAGTCCTCTAACTGGGAATTATTCCTTTCCCTCTAATTAGGACTTTATTTTTCTTTTCTTTTTGTTGTATCAACCTAGAGGCGTGGATGATGGGTTGTGTTGTCAAATTTCGAGGTTGGAGGGCCTGTGGTTTTGTTGTTTTGTTGGTCGCCGTGATGCCATCACTCATTTATATATATAGATTATTATTATCATAGCTATCCATTTTAGGGATATGATTCAGCACCTTGGATGTCTCTGTCCAAGTTCAGACTGCAACTCAAAACAGATTTTGCTACCCGCAGCCACTGAAGCCACCAGTTCTTCTTCAATCATGTGCTTTGGCCACTGAGAAGGTAACATCCCACATCAAATCACTATTCCTGCCTTTCTTTCCAGACATGCAAACTATGGCCTACTTTGCAATTCAGATCTCCGCAAGCCAGACAGCAATGCTACCATGTGAGCCACTTCCAGAAAAAGTAAAAACTTGCAAAGCTGCAGGTATACTTACGGATGCAGAAGTCTCCGCTCTCGTAATATCCTGGACAGCACTGGGACCGCCGGCGATACATTGTCCTCAGCCCCCTCCGATAAGCCGTTTTATAACTTATTCTAAACGGTCAGGGGAAGAAGAAAAAACATATACACACATTGGAAATCAATGCCCGCTGCACTCGGAATTCAATTTGTGTTATGTTACTGCAAGGTTGCGATGTTCCATAATTACTTCGAAATGTGCAAACTTTCTGATATTTAAAAATGGATCAATACAAATGTGGAATCCTCCCGTTCGACTCGTGCGCAATGCTCTAATCAGTTTTCACGCGGAGTGATGAGCGAGTGAGAGAGACTGCTAGAAAATGAGTATATCAAAGTCCCTCTCGTCTATCTCCGGACGCAGAGCTTGTTGATAAATGGCAGATAAGCACGTTCAGGGTAGTAATGGCCATTCGCACACAGGCAATCCAAGCACAAGTGTGGTGTATTATGAGGCTTTGGCGATGCAGCTATGGCATGCTGGGTTTTGTAGTTTGGCTAGTCATCATCACTCTTTGGGCAGATAATACTATAGTAAAGGTAAAGATTTTCCCCTGACATTAAGTCTAGTCATGTCCGACTCTGGTTGGTACTCATCTAAGCCAAAGAGACGGAGTTGTCCATAGACACCAAGGTCATGTGGCCAGCATGACTGCATGGTGCGCCGTTACCTTCCTACCGGAGGAGTACCTATTGATCTACTCACATTTGCATGTTTTTGAACTGCTAGGTTAGCAGAAGCTGGGGCTAACAGTGGGAGCTCACCCCACTCCACCCCACTTCAGTCAGAAAGTTCAGCAGCTCAGCGGTTTAAACTGCTCGCCATCAAGGACTCCTATATAGTATATATAGTATAGTATACTATACTATAGTATTGCCATCAAGGACTGCTCACCATCAAGGACTCCTATACAGTATAGTATACTATAAAAGGTAAAGGTTTTCCCCTAACGTTAAGTCCAGTCGTGACCGACTCTGGGGGTTGGTGCTCATCTCCATTTCTAAGCCGAAGAGCCAGCGTTGTGCGTAGACACCTCCAAGGTCATGTGGCCACTGGGATAACTGCATGGAGTGCCGTTACCTTCCCGTCGGAGCGGTACCTATTGATCTACTCACGTTTGCATGTTTTTGAACTGCTAGGTTGGCAGGAGCTGGGGCTAACAGCGGGCGCTCATTCCGCTCCCGGGATTTGAACCTGGGACCTTTTGGTCCGCAATTTCAGCAGCTCAGCGCTTTAACACACTTCGCCACCAGGGACCCCTTAGAATACTATAGATCTTGTAAAACTACAACTTCCAGGATTCTGTAGCAAAGTCGTATCCAACTGCATTCATTCTGCAGTGTAGATGCACCCTCGCACTTCTTCCACAGATAAAAGGAAGCACGGGATATTGCACGTATGCACAAACAAACTTATCTTCAACTAGCTGTGCCCGGCCACGCGTTGCTGTGGCAAAGTGGTGGTGGTATTGGTTAAAAATTGTGTAATTTTTATTTGACGTTCTTTGTATTTTTTTTATAAATTTTATTGTAAGTTATCTTTTTATTATATTTTATTATTTTCTTGTATTATTTTTAGTTATTTTCTGTTATAGTATTTTATTGTATTAATTTTTTAGTGTTTTTAGTTATTTTTTATTGGGTTGCTAGGAGACCAAGTTGGAGGAGCTTAGCCTTCTAACTGGCAGCAATTGGATAAAAGCAATTATTCCTCTCTCTCTAATTAGGACTTTATTTTTCTTTTATTTCTGTTGTATCAACCTAGAGCCGTGGATGATGGTTGTGTTGTCAAATTTAGAGGTTGGAAGGCCTGTAGTTTTGTTGTTTTGTGGGTCGCCGTGATGCCATCACTCTTTTATATATATAGATTGATTAGTTTGATCCAACAAAAAGGTTGACCCGTGGTTTTCTTTCAAAACGTGACATTTGATTAGCTGCAAATTTACAAAGCCCAACTGGTCAAGTTTTCAGAAAATTGGAAGACTTTACTTCTAAAAAAAAAAAAAACCCCAAACTTGGTTTTCATTTTGTTAAATGTTGCAGGAGGGTTTCTGGCAGGAAGAGGCCTATATTTATCCCCTGCATCTGGAGAGTCTGGCCAAGGCACACAGATGAAAAGGCAGCACAATGGGGAAGATGAAAAGGCAGAGAAATTTTTGAAATCTCTCCCGATCGCCACTTACCTGTGTCGAGTGCACTTGAACCAGTTGAGGATATCGGTACATCTTGTGTAATAGATCTGATCAAAGGGATGAGCGTACGATTCCTGAACAGTCACGGCATAGCTAAGAAACAGACAAGGAAAGAAAGAAGGAGAGGACGTGGATCATTAGTCTCTAAAAGCGCCTTCTGCCCCTCTCCGGTTTGAAAACCCAGAACATTGGGTGACTGCAAATCACTCCCCAAAGTTAAGAGGATCACTCATTGATTTATGTATTTTGCGAACAGGGGCTGGGCTGTGATGCAGGTGGTTAAGTAGCCAGCTGCAATAAATCACTCTGACCAAGAGGTCATGAGTTTGAGGCCAGCCCATGTCAGAGTGAGCACCCGACCATTAAAAATATATATATATCCCCTACTCGTTGTTGACCTAAGCAACTGAAAGATAGTTGCATCTAACTGGGCCGGGCTGTGGCGCAGCTGGCTAGTAACGAGCTGCTATAAATCACTACTGACCGAGAGGTCATGAGTTCGAAGCCCGGGTCGGGTTAAGCCTCCGACCATTAATAGCCCCGGCTTGCTGTTGACCTATGCAGCCCCGAAAGACAGTTGCACCTGTCAATTAGGGAAATTTAGGGACGCTTTATGCAGGAGGCTAATTTACAACACCATAAAACTGCCAGCAAAACACGAGGAAAGGAATGAGGAAGTACAGCCACTACTGGACGGTGAAGCAACAGCTCCCCCTGTGGCCGGAATCGTGAAGCTGGAAAAATGTTAAAAATGCCTCTGAGTCTGTCTAATGTATGTTGTTTGTCTGTTGGCATTGAATGTTTGCCATATATGTGTTCATTGTAATCCGCCCTGAGTCCCCTTCGGGGTGAGAAGGGCGGAATATAAATACTGTAAATAAATAAATAAATCTAACAAGTAAGAATTTAGGTACCGCTTTGCGGGGAGGCTAATTTAACTAATTTTCAACACCATAAAAATCGTCCAGCAGGCGTTTGGAATGAGGAAGTATCCATCAAGGTGTCACAGTGGGTGATGAAGCAGCTGCTCCCCCTGTGGCCGGAATCGAGCATCCCTTCAGGAAGCTGGAGAAGGTTAAATTGCCTCTGCGTCTGTCTCTGTCTATGTTCACATGGCATTGAATGTTTGCCATGTATGTGTACATAGTAAACTGCCCTGAGTCCCCTTCGGGGTGAGAAAGAAGGGCGGAATATAAATACTCTAAATGAATAAATAAATAAATATCCCCAAGACACACCCAGGGATCATTTATTTATTTATTTATTTATTTATTTATTTATTTATACTCTGCCTTTCTCTACCCCGACATATGGCAATTATTCAATGCCTTAAACACATACAGATCGCTGTGTTAGCCATACAGCAAAACACAACCCCATCCACGATGGGCCAAAAATACTCAAAATATTATTTGACCAAAAATACTCAAAATATATCATGCAAACTTTCAAAGCTTCTTCATCTTGTCTTCTATCCACTAAATTTGAATCACTATTCTGTATATTTTAATATTATTCTTATGTTTTTCCATATCCAGCTTTTTCTCTCCATATTGAGATTCTAAGCGGCTCACAATTTAAAGCATTACAATATATGCGCCCTTGAATGTATATTTATATGGATGTTTTAACTAATACTATCTATTTTAACTGTAATATATTATGTTTTATATTGGTTTGTTCAGCGTCTAATCATGCTAATTGTAAGGCCGCACTGAGTCCCCCCTCGGGGGTGAGAATGGCAGGATATAAATGCTAATAATAATAATAATAATACCGTATATACTTGAGTATAAGCCGACCCGAATATAAGCTGAGGCACCTAATTTTACTACAAAAAAACTGGGAAAACATTGACTCAAGTATAAGCCGAGGGAGGTAAATTTCAGAAATAAAATAGATACCAATAAAATTACATTAATTGAGGCATCAGAAGGTTAAATGTTTTTGAATATTTACGTAAAGCTCAAATTTAAGATAAGATTGTCCAACTCTGATTAAATCATTATTCTCATCTTCTTCGATGTAAATGTGCTTATGTATCCTTTTAATAATAATAGAGTAAAATAATACATGTAATAATAATAATAATAATAATAATAATAATAATAATAAATACAGGAAAATAATACATGGAATAATAAATAGAGTAAAATAATAAATGTAATAATAATACAGTAGAATCTCATTTATCCAAGCTAAACGGGCCAGCAGAAGCTTGGATAAGTGAATATCTTGGATAATAAGGAGAGATTAAGGAAAAGCCTATTAAACATCAAATTAGGTTATGATTTTACAAATTAAGCACCAAAACATCATGTTATACAACAAATCTGACAGAAAAAGTAGTTCAATACGCGGTAATGTTATGTTGTAATTACTGTATTTACAAATTTAGCACCAAAATATCACAATATATTGAAAACATTGACTACAAAAATGGCTTGGATAATCCAGAGGCTTGGATAAGCGAGGCTTGGATAAGTGAGACTCTACTGTAATAATAATAAATACAGGAAAATAATACATGTAATAAAAAATAGAGTAAAATAATAAATGTAATAATAATAAGATCAGAGTGAAATAATAAATGTATTAATAATAATACAAATATAGTAAAATAAATGTAATAGTAGCAACAATAATAGAGAAAAATAATAAATGTAACAATACCGATAATAATAGGGGAAAATAATAAATGTACGATATATTCTCGAGTATAAGCTGACCCAAATATAAGCCAACCAGGACCCTCACCTGAGTATAAGCCGAGGGGGGCTTTTTCAGTCTTTAAAAAAGGGCTGAAAAACTAGGCTTATACTCGAATATATACAGCAATACAAATAAAACTTAAAATATATAATATACAAGTATTAAAACAGTATTAATCATCATCAAAAGCATATGAAATCACAACAGCTCCTGGCAACCTTTATAAGAGTATATGTAAAATATATAATGTTAGGCAAGTTTGGTCAATGCATTATGGTGGGGTTCAGTGTGCTCTCTATCTGTAGGGGAAACTACAAATCCCACTATGGTGAGTCAGTTAGCTTAAAGCTAACCTAAAAAACTGTGGCATAGTCACCAAGAGAGAACTGGGAAGCCTTAGCCCTTGAGCGCTCTAACTGGAGGTCAGCTGTGACCAGCAGTGCTGTGGAATTTGAAGAGGTACGAAAGGTGTTTCAGAGTTGCAGGGCGGGAGAGAAAGTCCTCATAAAGAAAGATGGGAAAATTCAAACCGAAGGAAGCTTTCCGCCTTCGATTGAAAAGAAAATATCAAGGGGGAAAAACAAGGTCTGTGCCCTTAAATAAAATCCTATCGAATATTCTTCCTCCTGAGACGACTTACATTTTTTTTTACTTGTGTACAAAAAGCTAATTAAAAGCACATATTAACATAACGCTGTTGAGCCTTCCCAGCACCGTAGGATCCCAGCATTTCATTTCCATGATGAAGGAGCTCGAATCCTAATCGACGGGGAAACCCATCAAACTCAAGGCATTATTTTGTATTAAAAACAAAGGAGAGGTGTCTCCAGGGGTTGGTTTTTTCTCTCTCTCCTCCCAATTGCACTCATTTCTATACAGAAACCATTTTAATTTGAGGTAATTTGTAGCAGGATATAAACCCGTAATTGAGAGTCATAAATTGTGAACGAAACAGAGTCTCCCGTCCCTCTCTGAAAAAAATATATATAAGCCTTCTGCAAGTAGATGGGTCACAAAAGGAATAGCAAGTAGCTATGCAGAAACTGGGCAAGACAGCTCAAAAAGGAACATATATACAGTAGAGTCTCACTTATCCAACACTCGCTTATCCAACGTTCTGGATTATCCAACACATTAATATATATATTAAAAGTAAAGGTAAAGGTTTTCCCTTGACAATAAATCTAGTCGTGTCCAATTCTGGCGGTTGGGGCTCATCTCCATTTCTAAGCCGAAGAGCCGGCGTTGTCCATAGACACCTACAAGGTCATGTGGCCGACATGACTGCATGGAGTGCCGTACCTATAGATCTACTCACATTTGCCTGTTTTCAAACTTCTAGGTTGGCAGGAGCTGGGGCTAACAGCAGGAGCTCACCCTGCTCCCCGGATTCGAACTGCTGGCCTTTTGGTGAAGTTCAGCAGCTCAGCAGTTTAACCCACTTCTGGGTTGATTGTAGGTGAACTACAAATCTCAACAACTACAATTCCCAAATGTCAAGGTCTATTTTTCACATGCTCCACTAGTTTTCAAATTTGGGCATATTGAGTATTTGGGCCAAGTTTGGTCCAGATCCATCATTGTTTGAGTCCACAATGCTCTCTGGATGTAGGTGAACTACAACTCCCAAACTCAAAGTCAATGCTCACCAAGCCCTTCCAGTATTTTCTGTTGGTCATGGGAGTTCTGTGTGCCAAGTTTGATGGCGTTCAGAAGGCTCTTTGATTATAGCTGAATTATAAATCCCAGCAACTACAACTCCCAAATGGCAAACTCAACCCCCTCCTAACCCCAACAGAATTCAAATTTGGGCATATCAGGTATTTGTGCCAAATTTGGTCCAGTGAATGAAAACACATCTTGCATATCAGATATTTACATTACGATTCAAAACAGTAGCAAAATTACAGTTATAAAGTAGCAGAAATAATAATTTTATGGTTGGGGATCACCACAACATGAGGAACTGTATTCAGGGGTCGTCGCATTAGGAAGTGCTCTCACCCCTTTGTGGGTGAACTATAAATCCCAGCAACTACAACTCCCAAATGTCAAGGTCTATTTTCCACATAATCCACTAGTTTTCAAATTTGGGCATATTGAGTATTTGTGTCAAGTTTGGTCCAGATCCATCACTGTTTGAGTTCACAGTGCTCTCTGGATGTAGGTGAACTACAACTCCCAAACTCAAAGTCAATGCCCACCAAACCCTTCCAGTATTTTCTGTTGGTCATGGGAGTTCTGTGTACTAAGTTTGGTTCAGTTACATAGTTGGTGGAGTTCAGAATGCTCTTTGATTGTGGGCGAACTATAAATCCCAGCAACTACAACGCCCAAATAACAAAATCATCCCCCCCCAACCCCACCAGTATTGAAATTTGGGTGCATCGGGTATGTGTGCCAAATTTGGTCCAGCGAATGAAAATACATCCTGCATATCAGATATTTACATTACAATTCATAACAGTAGCAAAATGATAGTTGTGAAGTAGCAACGAAAATAATGTTATGGTTGTGTGTCACCACAACATGAGGAACTGTATTAAGGGGTTAATATATTAGGAAGGTTGAGAACCACTGTCCTAGATGCACCGTCTCCACTGGCTGCCGCTCCGCAGCTGCTCTTTGCAAGACAGTTTCCTCCTGGCACGGCTGCCCCAACATAATGCATTTGGACTAGTCTTTATTAACATACAGCCCCAGTCATCTTGATTACTATTTTATGATCCTGTTGGCTCCTCTTGACCTCCCCCTAACTCAATCTTTTGGGCTTGATTTATTACCCTCTAAGTATCACAGTCATCTTGGCGAGGGCAGCCAATCAATTCCGATATTTAATTTTTGTTTCTCCTTGATTGGGTCTCCGGGTTGCTGACTCCCTTCACACAAAATCAATATCGGATTGCTGGGCTTGAAATGGACTCGGCTTGGCCACCGAGCTGCAAACAATGCCCGTTGCTGCTGCTTTTTTTTCCCCCCGCCTGCGTTTTGCTTTAGAAAGCTTTGTGTTGCAAGTGATCAAGATCCTTTTTTTAAAACCCTAATAAATCCAACCATAATGAACTTCAGGACACCTGCAAGAGCTACCTGTTGCTTAAGACGATTCATGCTCAGTTGGGCACGAATGCAGAGTATGATATGACTCCATATTCATTATATCATCAGGTTTGACATGTTTTAAACCTTTGTGCACTGTCCTTTTTTTTTTAAGTTGCTTTCAGGTGTAAGGTCTATGCTAACAGGGTGTTGAATGCATCACCTCTTTGGCCCCATCTACACTGCCATATAATCCAGTTTTTGAATCCAGATTATCTGCTTTGAATTGGATTATATCGCAGCGTAGATCCAGCCTTTGCCAGCAAACGGTATGGGAACATTTCTGTTTTGATAAATTACATTGGCTGGGACCTAAACATACCCCAATAGTAAAAGAAATTAGGCAATCTCCAAATTACGAAAAAGATCAGTTTTGTAGGTTTGTTTTTAAGTTGAATAATAATAATAATAATAATAATAATAATAATAATAACAATAACTTTATTTTTATATCCCACCTCCATCTCCCTGCAGGGACTCGGGGCGGCTTACATGGGGCCAAGCCCAAATTTCACAATAAACAAATTAAAATTACATTCACAATAAAAACATCATTAACATTTAACATTACACAGGTCAAACCAGTCAGAATAGGTACATTTTTTTCAGTGTAACTTATATATACAGTAGAGTCTCACTTATCCAGCACTCACTTATCCAACATTCTGGATTATCCAACGCATTTTTGTAGTCAATGTTTTCAATATATCATGATATTTTGGTCTAAATTCGTAAATACAGTAATTACTACATAGCATTACTGTGTATTGAACTACTTTTTCTGTCAAATTTGTTGTATAACATGATATTTTGGTGCTTAATTTGTAAAATCATAACCTAATTTAATGTTTAATAGGCTTTTCCTTAATTTCTCCTTATTATCCAACATATTCGCTTATCCAACGTCCTGCTGGCCTGTTTACGTTGGATAAGCGACTCTACTGTATATATACACATACATACACACACACACACATACACACACACATATATACACACTAACTTAGGTACCTGGCAAAGTCCAGGTTAGGTAATATGTAATGCTATTAGAAAAATCAGTCTTTGCTTTTGATTTTTATGAATGCAACTGTTAGAAGATGCATAAGGATGTGGGTGAACTACAATTCCCAAAATCGTGGGTCAATCACTCCCAGAGCCTGCCAATGTTCAAAATTGGCCTTGTTGCGTCTCTGTGCCAAATTTGGTCCAGATCCGTCATTGGCTGGGTTCAGTGTTTTTTGGATTCCAATTCAATCATCCTCAAATCTCACCAGTATTCAAAGTTGTCCACATCGGGCCTGTGTGCCAAGTTTAGTCCAGATCCATCATTGGCTAGGTTTAGTGTTCTCTCAATGCAAGTGAACTATAACTCCTAGATTCGAAAGTCAATCACCCCAAGGTAAGGTAAATCACCCCAAACCCTGCCAGTATTTACAGTTTTTTGTTTTTTTTTAGTATTTACAGTTGGCCATGTTGGGTCTGTGTGCCAAGTTTGGTCCAGATCTAGGTTTAGTGTTCTCTGAGTGTGGGTGAACTATAACTCTCAGATTCCAAAGACAATCACCCCCAAACCCTGCAATATTCAAAGTTGGCCACATTGGGTCAGTGTGCCATGTTTGGTCCAGATCTGCCAAGGGCTGTGCCCAGTGCTCTCTGGATGCAGGGTGAACTACAACTCCCAGTCCCCCAAACCCCT
The DNA here is from genome assembly GCF_035594765.1 of Anolis carolinensis. Taxonomy (NCBI): domain Eukaryota; kingdom Metazoa; phylum Chordata; class Lepidosauria; order Squamata; family Anolidae; genus Anolis; species Anolis carolinensis. The sequence continues at coordinate 6,978,881 of NW_026943822.1, read as the reverse complement.
CCAATTTGGATTTCCCTTCCAAGGGATAGATTCCCCTCACTTCCTGCTGTCTCAATTCCTTTCTTTCTTTGTAAATCGGGGACTGCCTGTATATCTTTGGAATCCCTTTTTAT